>NC_088620.1:3345414-3988886 GCF_036013475.1 Columba livia
GTGGGACACTTCTCTGGGTGGACAGGGGACTGAAAATGGGTCACCCTGGGATGCAGCACCAGACAGGAGCACTGCGGCTGTCCTAGGGACCAGCCTGCCAGGGACTGTCACAGAGCCTCATCCCTGCCAACTTCTAAATCCAGGATGGATACGCAGGATTTGTGCTGCGGTTTGTTGTGTTTCTCTTCCCTAGTCGAGATACTCAGCAATTGCACTTGTCACAAATTAATTCGGGGAAGTCCCAGGGCTTGTGATCTGTCAATTAGAGGAGCGCAGCCGTTCCTCTGGCTTTAAAGTCTCCGGGCTGGTGGGGAATATTTGGCAGGCAGATGACTAATAACAGCAGAACAGAGCAAGGTAAACCCACCCTGGAGAAATGTGATGGATTTGCCTCCCTCTCCCGCCCTGCCTGTGCCAGATGATGAATCAAAGGCAGCTGGGACCTGGTGCCACCGAGGGACACGCTGTAGCTGCTGCTCAGTTACGCTGTGATAGGGCAGAGAAGGGAGGGAGGAGTGGGTCACCAGACAAGAGCATCTCTTTGGGATGTGTGGGTCCCCAGGCACAGCGCTTCTCTCTGCGCTACCCTGCGAGCAGGGGCTGCCGGCACTGCGGCTGTGGGGACAGTGGCTCCAGCCATTCCTCCCAGCGTGCTTTTTGGGAAAGGGATCCATTTCCCACATGCAGCTGGTGGCTCTGGCTCCTGTCGTGTTGTGTCACCGGCCGCTGCCACATGGGAGCAAGGACAGAGGCCATCGGCTGCTTGCTGAATGCAAGCCTTTCGCCACCGCTTCCCCCAGTCCCAGGAGCCCAGAGTCTGCAGCCCCCCAAGAGCATCTAGCAGGGAAGATGAGCAGAGAAAGATGGGGCGAGCCCTGAGCCTTGCACCCAGGAGGGTGGGGGGTCCCACCACCACCCCGTGCATCAGCAGGACATCCTGGAGGGAGCTGAGTCAGCCACGGGCTGGGCTGGGGGAAGTCATCAGTTCCTCTCGCAGCGACAGCCCGAAACTTCAGCGGAGGCACCACGTGCACCCCGTGGTTCCCACACCCCCCCGGCGCCTGCCCTGCGCCTTCCCCTCCGTGCTGGCGGCCGCCGAGCGAAACTGGCAGCACGTGCAGGCAGGGAGGAGGCAGCGGCCCCCGCCTTGGCACAGAACTTCTGCTCCAGGGCTGGACAACTCAGCAAGAGAAGCGGGGACACGGGAGGAACCAGCGCTCTGCTTCCCCAGTGATGCTGGGACTCCTCGGCTCCTCTCCCTTCCCTGTTCAGTTCATTGCACCGGGGATCAAATCCTGTCCCTTCTGGCAAGCAGAGATTTATTCCTCCCCCCATCCAAAAAAAACCCACAAACAACCCATCTCCGGTCCCCCAGGCACCCTTACAAAGAACATTGTGCAAAGGCAGAGAGCGGCTCTGGAAAAGCCTAATCCCGCGTCTGATCTCTCCCCGCTCGCCGCAGGCACCCCAAGCTGCTGCCAGCAATGCCGGAGGCGGCTGCGCCAGCACAGCCCCGCGAACCATGTGGAAAGTCCCTCCCTTTCAGCTCTTACTGAAAATCCTGCCTTTTTTTTCCTGTTTTTCCAGAGTTTTTAGTAGGAGGGTTTAAATATGTGTTAAAGCCCAGTAAACAGCAGAGTTGCTCTGTCCAGCCTCGCAGTTCAGCTGGGACTGTGCTCAACACCACAAATCAGCCCTGCTTTCAGCCATTCCTGCCCCGCACCCCTCACCCCTTGGCACCAGCACCCCATCCCCGAGGGGGCCTGGGGACTCCCTGGATGCTGGGGTGCCATGGCAGGACACCCTGATTTTGGGGCTGCATTTGGAAGCTGTGTGATGTCCTGGAAAGTGCATGGTGCTGGAGGAAGGGTGCTGGGTGTGCTCTGAGCATCCTCCGGAGCTGGCATCAAGTGCTACTGGCTCCTCACCTCCCCCGGACCAAACGGGAGAGGGAAAGCGACCCAGCTTTCGGGAGCCTGATGGCTCCTTCACACCCCAGCACCGGCAGGAGCTGGGGAGGATGGGACCCACCCCATGGAACCCACGGCATCTCGTGCGCCCCGTGCCCTTCTGCTCTGCTGGCTTTCCAGAGGCAACAAGGCGTGAGCTGATGGCAAGTGGCATCTGCCATCTGATTCAAACCACCTTCCATCAGTGCCATCCCCGCCTGGCGACGGGGGCCGCATGCCTCATTACCCCCAGCGCTTTGCCGACCGGTACAGCGGTGCAGGGGTCTGTGCTCCCCTCCGAGCATCGGCCCCACCGCCTGCACCCTCCTCCTGCACTCCTCCGTGGGCCCAGGTAGGCGCCTCTGCCCACTGCAGGGACAGGGACGGGGACCTAATGGGCCCAGACAGGGACCAGATGGCAGGAGCCATTAGGCTGACGACCTCCTCGCTGTCACCTCTAGGAAAACCACTTACGACAATTCCCTGAGCAAGGGACGGGTGCTCGCACCGCGCCGAGAGGGCTGGAGCCGCCGCGCTCCCCAGCACCGTCTGACCACGCTCTCAATTCCCCTTTCTGCCCTGTGGCTGCATTTTATTTCAGTTCCCCTGGCTTGCCGGTCCCTAAAGCAAACGGTGCCTTAGAACTGATGCTGGGGGTGCATCACCCCTTCCCGATTTCCTCCCAGGCTCGTGGCTCACGCCTGTGTTGCTTCACATCCCCGCTCCCACTCCTTCCCCACCATTTCTGCACTCTCGCTGCTAATTTTGCTCTGGCTGCTCGTTCCCAGGCACCGTTTCAGTTCCCCTTCTTGGCCACGGGATGGGAGGTGGCATTTCTACCCTGCTCCTCTCCCATGCTGGGGAGCAGGACCCAGCTGCACCAGCTGTCCCCACACATCTATGGGGCATCATGGGCTGGATCCTGCAGGGGAAAAGCCCATCAAAAAGCAAATAAAGCTGCCACCTCTCCATCCGGCACAGGGTCCTGGGGGAGCTGCCTGGGTGTGCCCAGGACAGGACTCAGCACAGCCCTTCCCAGCCCCAGGGTAGGAAGACCTGTTATCTCTGGAAATAAATCAGGCCAATATTTAAAAATAAAGGTGCTGGCAGGTGCTCGACTCTGAGAGAGGGCCTGGAATAAATAAACCCGCAGTGAGTGGCAGGTGGTGGCCAATTCCTTAATCTGCCCTTTTACTAAACATATACCGTGCGAGCAGCCAGCAACAGGTGGCAGGGGCTGGCCAGCGCACCCCGATCTTGCTATTTTTAAAAAGAGCTTATCTCTCCCTACTTGGAGGTTTTTTTACATAATCTTCAGCCAGCGAATGCCAGTCCTTCCCTTGCGAGGAGCAGGCAGCCCTGCCGGAGAGGGGCAACGGGCAGGGGACCCCTTGGCACATGTTAGGGGGGCACTGGTCCCCTCTCACCCCCAGCCTGGGGATGGACATGGCATGATCAGAGGGGACAAGCGATGGGAGATAATGGACGGCCATGTTCAGGAGGTGCTGGTCCCCCACAGCCCACCCAGCCCCTGGCCAGAGGAGTAGGATGCCTCTGACTTCATTTCCCCCTTGGGCTTCTGCTTTTTGCCTCCCTTCACTGCCTGCGATGTGGTTTATCTCCCTGGTCTGCAGCAGGGAGACCAGAGCCGATTTTGGACTGGGAAACACCCAGAGGGGGCTGATCCTCAGCTAAACAAGCAGCAGCAACATCGCCACCAGCTTCACCTTACCTGTGGGCTGCTGGTGCCAAATCCCAGGCTGGGGGTGGAGGGGACGGACATCGAGTGCGGTCCCATGGGCGAGCTGATGACGGAGAACGGAGGTCCCATGCCATTGATGGGCGAGCTCAGGGTGCTGATGGGCGAGTGGAGCTGGCCCGGGGAGCCCAGCGAGGAGCCGATGCCCGGCCCAATGGACGGGTGGAGGGATGGGGTGGCCATGGGTCCCCGGCTCGTGGGAGAGTTCAGGGACGTGGAATTCACTTGGTTGGAGAAATCTGTAAGAGAGGAAAGAGAGAAGTGGGGTTGAGTCTCCCATCTCAGACAGGCTCTGGCAAATCACCGCAGCAAGCCTGGAGCAGCAGCCCCCCGAAATTCCCAATGCATCCTCCATCTTTCAAAACCACCTTCTGCTAGAGTACCCACGCAGGCGTTAAGACAAGTTCTGAGGGCATTTCCACCTCAAGAGCCACTTGTCATTGCTCTCCTCCATCTCACCCGCTGTACTCTGGCTCTAAACTCCGCCATGGATGCAGCATCACTGCTCGGGTTGATGCACAGATCAGAATTCCACTTTGGGAGCAGACAGATGCCCTCCGTGCTCCAGGATAACACGGATTTATTTCAGGGCCAGGCCATGCGTGGGGAGCGTGGAAATGCTGCGTGCTGTGGGAGAGCGGTTTGATGGCGAGGGCGTTTGCGCATCGCACGTGTGGTTTGTGTGTCCATCCAGGGTACGAGCACGCAATGGGAAGGCAAGGAGGAGCACGCCTGCCTGCTGCACGGGCAGCAGGGGGGCAGATTTCTGCAGAGGGGACAGATTTCTGCATGGGGGACAGATTTCTGCAGGCGGGACAGATTTCTGCAGGCAGCCGTGGTCATGCTGCCTCTGCCTGCGCCCCAGCAGCTCTGCTGTCCCAGGGGAGCGGGAGGAGGGGGGCGGGAAGGGGGGTTTTAAAAATAGACTCTGATTCTCCCGAGAGGAGACATGGAGCCATTCCTGGCACATTTCCTCCTCATCCTGTCACGCTGCTTGCAAAACAATCCCGAGCAAGGAAGGGGCTGGCTCGTGGCCCCTGGGCGAGCTGCGAGCGGGAGCTGCCGGAAGGCGGCGGGGCGGACGGGCAGGGGCCCCGCAGCATCGCCACTGCTCTCCCCAGCACCCGCT
This sequence comes from Columba livia, assembly GCF_036013475.1. NCBI lineage: Eukaryota > Metazoa > Chordata > Aves > Columbiformes > Columbidae > Columba > Columba livia. The sequence continues at coordinate 3,350,252 of NC_088620.1, forward strand.
GGGACCCCCTAGTTCACATCAGCAAACATTGGTCCAGAGAGGGGCAGCCACTGACTTCGCCATCTGGCCAGGGGCTGTTCACTGTGGGGTGTGGGAGCCACCGCTTTTGGCTACAGTTAACTAAATTCTGGGCAATATTGTCACCTGCATGGCGTTGGCTGTCTCCCCAGGATTTTGGAGCAATTAGCACGTGAATGTTACAAAGTGGGAAACATGCTTGCTGAACTCACAGCAAGCCCAATCCCAGCAGTCTTCCCCAGACATCACCCATATCAGTGGGGAAAGCCCAGAACAAGGCAGCAAAGGCCCAGCAAGGTAGCAATGCTCCTCTCACAAAGCTGTGCAGCCAACATCCCATCACTGCACCCAGCATCCCATGCACCCAGCATCCCATCGCTGCATCGTTGCATGGATGCAAAAATGGGCATTAGGCTCCAAAGCTGGGACGTGTCCAGCTCCCTCTGCGCGAGTGTGCTGTCCCATCTGGGACAGGCAGAGGGGACACGTGCCCAGACCCTGTGCTCCAGCCAGGTGCCACTGTCAATACCAAAACTGGCACCGCCAGCCCTAGCAGGTGTCTCTGTGGCCGTGGCGGAGGATGAGCATCCCTGTCCCTGGGGGACCGGCCTCGCATCATCTCTCGCTGGATGTTGATATAAAATAACCATCGGCCACCACGTCATCCGCAGCTGAGTGACGTGCGGGCAGCACAACAGGAACCCCGGGAAATTCCTCGAGGCTTCGGGGTCTGCTCCTCGGGTTCGGCACAGCGGTATCATGCTTCCCGGCTCTCTGCTTTTTGGTGTCTTTACAGGGCTGGGAGGAGAAGTGGGGCTGGGTGCTGTCATGTGCTCTGGGGATGTGGGATGTGCTCGTCACCACCCCAGGTCCAGGGGGAAAGGCAGAAGCTCATTCTGCAGCACCCATGTGTCTGGGTATGGGGTCCCAGCCAGCCTTTCTCTGAGGGACCTCCAGAAACACCCGCCAGCCACGGTGACAGATGGACACCATCCAAGGATGCGCTGGATCCCTGGCCAGGGGAAACAGGCACTTGACCTGCCGGCGAAGGGAAGGCAGCGAAGCACAGTCCTTCCTTTTAAAAGATGCTGAATATCGAAGGCAGGAGAGGTCACAGGCAGGTTATTGGCGACCGGCCCTTGTCTACTCAAGCACATCAGAAAGCAAAGCACAGCAGAGCTGGCACCTCTCCCAAAACACCCATCCCCGTGTACCACGGGAGCCCCCCAGCCCCAGACACCCCGCGCCAGCTCCCGTCACCCATCCTGTTTACAGTTTTGCCTTCCCAGCAGACACATTCCGCAGCACCCAGAGAGGAACTGGGTGTGTGTGGTCGGGCTGGTCTGGGGAAAATAATTCAGACAACAAGAAAAAAGAAAGGAGGCAAGAGGAGGAGTAACCTTGCACTGAACAGGCTGTTTGGGGAGAAGTGTGTGTAGGCACGGACACACATTTGGGTGTGTTTTCACCCAAAACCCTTGGCCAAACGCTCTGAAATCTGAACCAGACCTGAACTCCTTCAGAGCATCATGTCTCGCCTATTCAAAACAACTCCTTGGACACCGGGAAGTTTCCACTCCTCATCTGAACGCGGCAGCAATGGGAAATATTTACCTCCAACCAACTGGCAAATATGGAAAAGGTTTTGATTTTTGTTTGTTCTCCCTTAGAAAAATCCAGAGTCCACCTTTGGCACCTCAGACAGATGTTGCCGGTGCTCAGGGGACTTGGGGGAAATACTGACTCAAGGTGGAGAGACAGGGATGTGGAGCTGGACATGAGAAGTTCGCCCTCCTCACTCATCACAAGCATCCTATAGGGCTTTATATGCTAAAGAAGTGCCATAAAAATAAATCTAAAAAGGAAAAAAAGCCTAGATTGAGGAAATACCCTTAATAGAAACAAATAAACACCTAAACTGATGAATACCACTTGGACTGCAGTGAACAGAGGAGGTATTTTCCCAAATGCATTTTGAGTTCAAGCTGTGTGAGACTTCATTTTTCCTGTGCAGTTTTGCCATTTAAAGCCGTTGTGTGTGACTATCTCTTGACCGAAATAAACTCTGCCTGTTTCTAGATTGAAAAAAAAAGTTCTCAAAGCATTTCCCCTCTCGCCGCACCCATAAATTGCAGCTATTTTCTCAGTGCGTCCTTTGTTTAAACACAACGACCTCTATATATCTTATAAGATGCCCCATGGCAGTTGGGAGATGGGAAACGAGAGCTCTTCAGCAGCTAAGGAATTTGCAATGAAGCGCTTTTTCTTCCTCTAAACTACGAACGCGCAAGCCACAGAATCTGGATGTGAATTTTTTCCCAAAGAGTAAAGATGTTTGGGGCAGGGCCACGTGATCCATCTCGAGCGATGGGGTTATTTTGGCCATGGGGGTGTGCGTGCTTTCGGCTCTCCTCCGTGGTTAGGAACACGCTTCAGCTCGAACCATCGCATGGAGACCAGAGCCAGCGGGTTTTGATCTGGCCTCAAGATAAGGAGCCCAAGTCTTGTTTTTCTGGCAGGGTGCTTGGCGCTACCTTAGCTGATACATGTCTTTGCAAGATCTCCTTTGGAGGACATCACCCCGGCTCCGCAGGTGGGGAAACTGAGGCACGGGCAATGTCCCCAAATGGGGAGCAGACACAGACGGCAGGACACGGGCTCCCGTCACCTTCACCAAGGTTACATAGGAAATCAGAGCCACAGCTGTGAATAGATCCTGGCTATTGCAAGACCCAGCCTAGCATCTCGACTGCTGAATCAACCTTCCCCACAGTTTTTACTTTTTCCCTGCTGCTGGCTCTGTGACAGACACCGCTCTTCTATTAATTTTCAAAAAGGGAACAAAACATTTTTATAAAACATTTGTCCCCATTCCCATCCGCCTCCATCAGACACTCAGACCAAATGTCCCCGGGCAGCCTCACTGCTATTTTCCATCCCCTTGGCATTCTTGGGGCCAAAAGCAGAAACCTCCAGCTTGGACCAGCAAACATCCACATCTGGATGCAGGTTAGAGCCCCCGGGAGCTGCGGTTGCTGAAACCACCCAACCACGCCACTGGCCCTCGCAATAATTCCCTCTTGTATTTTATCGTCCAGTGCATGGGACTCTCCAAGTGTTGCTGCTTGGCCAGGGTAGCAGCCGAAGAGCTATAAACAGCTTTTGCTGATACGGCAATATCAAGAAGGGCTATGATTTTAACATCTCTAGACCACAAAGTGTCCCAGAGCAGTAACAATTACAACAGCAAGAGGTGCTTTTTTTTTCCCAGGATAGCTCATTTGTACCAGAATAAACTGTACCAGCATAAGCTTTTGCCAGTATAATCTTCATTTATGCTTAAGAGGCTTTGCCAGTAAAACTGCAGTGACCCAGCTCTGCTGGAAACCCTTTTCTCACATATCCAGGGAGTTTACTCAGCAGCTCGGTGGCTCAGCAGCCACTTCTGAGAGAGGGGAAGCTACACAAAAACATATCACAAGGCATAAAAAACATATCTAAAGGCACAAAAAGACTCCTGGACTTGTGATTTTTTGCAGCTGAGGAGGGTTGCAGACCTGGGGCAAAACCCTACAGCCCATCTGCGAGGGACTGGGGGGTTTGCGGGCACCCCATGCACCCGCCCCGACGCCAGCCGAGATTCGGAAAGCCGCCTGCACCCCCACTCTTCCGCTTTTTTCCTCAGCACCTCTTCCTCCTTAATCAGAAAGCAGATCAATTCTGAGTATTAAACAGCAGGAAATTCTAAATTTGGGTTGCCACTCCCTTCCTTAAGTCAGCTCTCCGCGTTGGGGCTGTGCAGAAGTGTGGGGCCGCGTCTGGAGGGGATGGGGACCAGCAGCTGAGATCAGGCTTTCGGAAACCTCCTCCTCCGCTCTCAAGTGGCACTTTGATTTTGATGGGGTTCAAAACTCCAGACACCTAAATGCACGTGAATCCGCATTTAAACGCAGCACACCGAGAGCACTGCTCCTTTTGGTGGTGTTTCCCTAAATAGTAGTGAGAATCCCTGTCTATTCGCTGCCATTCCTCAAAAGCAGTGCAGAAATCTCCCTGTGTGCTTTCCACCGAGGAACCTCCTTTTCCACCTCCCAGCAAACCAAAGCAAACAACCTGCGCCTACTGACACAGCGGGATGCTGAGAGCAGCGGGCAGGACGCAAATCTGGGCAGGACACAAGGGTTTGACCCAAGTTTTCACTCAAAAATTGCCATGGGAATACAGTGACCACAAGAGGTCAGGTCCTCACTTTTGTCCCTGATCAAAAACTGAACAACGAGTATATTTACAGGGGATGAATTTAAATAGCCGCTGGCCTACAGTCTTGAGTAAGTTTGCTCTCAGTTTTCACCAGCACGACTGAGAACTGAAGCGAGGACGGAGCAAGAGCTGCCTCTGCCTCTTCCATCGCTGGCTGTGGCCATGGACCCCTGGGTCCAAGAACCAGCATCACCTTGTGTCCCAAACGCATTAAACTGCATTTATTGCCCAGTGAGGAAAGACAACTGATCCCCTTAAACCACCCAGGTGCCAGGCACATGGCAGAGGGAACCCTGAAATGTCAGAAGATGCACCTGTATGTTATCCATACATCCCCGCTGAGTATCACTGCCCCAGCAATAGGCAAAAGGGTATAGGACCACTGAGCTGCAGTGTGACCAAATGCATCAGTGCCAAGTAGCTGTTATCACCAAAAAAGTAACTCAAATTGTTTTTTCTTTTTACATTTCTGAACTTGAGTACAAAGACAAAGCCAACAATGTGCCTCTCAGAACCCCCCAGAGTTTGCTCAGAGGACAGCACACAGAAATGTGTCTTTTTGCCAGCATTTAAAAATCACCACGTGTGTTTTCTCTTAGGTCGTCCCAAGGTTTGGGAGAGTTTCTTCAGTCATACTTAGCACTTTCCCCCGCAAAAGTGGTGGTTTGAGCCACTCGGGAATGGTGAGAAACCCCGTTTCAGCTGCTTTCTGCTCCGGGTGGGTTCTTCCTCCTGCTGGCTTTCACTTTGACCCAACTAAAACCTCAAAGCCACACAATTTCTCACCCCCAGCTCACTTGGCTTGGCCACTACCAAACCCAGCCAGGAGCTCAGCCACCTTTTGGGGCTTCCAGCTCAGCATCAGGGTCCCCCCTTCCAGGGGGTTTTCTCAATGGGAGGAAAATTCAGCAGCATCCCTCCGTGTGCTGTCGGTCCAGCCCCTTGCAGGCAACCGACTGCTGCCTCCTGCCAGGATTCCACCTTACGGGGTTGATGGGCCGTGCCATGAGATGACAATGCCCACAAGCAGCTTTTCCACGGCACTCTGCACACCAACCCAGCCCAAGCCCCCACCGCCACAGCTCAGGGAAACCTCCGCTGTCCTCCCAGAAGATGAAGGAGAAGACGAAATGCCAAAGCATCCCACCAGCAGGCCATGGACAGGGCGGATGTGGGCTCTCCAAAGTGGTACCCACCTCACATATCACAGCAGCGCCGCTCAGAGTGGGCAGCATGCCCACCCCCAGGGCTGAGCTGGGACACCTCTGTCCCTGCAGCTCCAACACCCCTTCTCCATCTCTATCCTATTTTATTTTCTCCTCCATGATCCGGATGCAGGTTTACAGATAACATCAGATCTCCCAAGCACCAAGGGGAAGGACAACCGTGTGGTCACAGCTCTGGGCTCAGGCTGGCAAGCGCTGGGTGGTATTTGGGTGTCTCTCCACAGCCAACCTGCGTGGCTGACCATGCGCTCACCAATGTTCTCATTTTTTGGCACCCTGGTTTAAAGCACCACGGGGTCCCCTCTGGGGGGATGTTCACCCCTAACCCACCCATCACTTCCAAGAACCTGGATGCCCAGAGCTCTGGTGACGCCCCCCACCACACCAAAAACCCACCCACACCAAACACTGGGCTGCTTCTGCCTGGTGCTTCAGGGTTAGCATGGAGGGCTGGAGCACAGACCCCACACCGGGGCTGAACAAGCGCGCTCAGCTTTGGCACGGGGGCTTTTTTTTTGCCTTGAAAACCCCATCCCACCCTCTCAGGAGCCCTGTAGCAGCGCAACCTGCTCCCGCAGCCCCTGCAGAGCCGCACGCCTCTGCTGGGGCTATTCCCGTCCCCGAGGGGGAAGGACTCAAAGAGGAATTTTCCAGAAGCTGCTCTCCCCGCAAGCCGCCGTGTCACCGGAGGAAACGCTTGCGAACGCCTCTTCCTCTGCCGGCACCCCCGGCGTCCCACCCTGCGCACAACCCATCGCCCACCATTTCCCCCACCCAAGCAGGACCCCCCTACCCATGTTCTTTTGGATTTGCATCTCCCCAGCGCACGGGGCAGCCTCTGAGCACCCCCTTGGCCAGAGCCGGGGTGGTGGGTGGAGAAGGCAAAAGCAGGAAGCGTGAGCAAGAGGGAGAATGTGACATATGGAAAGTGTGAGGAGCCCCTCGGAGAGGAGGGAAAGGCAAAAAGCAAAGGCAAAAGCAAAGGCAAGCCCAGGGGAGGCTCCCCCCAGCCTGGCAGGGGTGGGTGGAGGGGGAGGGTGCACCCAGGCAAACAAGGATTCTGCTGATAAAGCAAATGTGACTCAATCACACGCTTGTGCAAAGATGTCACAACAGTCCGGAGAAATTACAGGCTCCTATTTCATCCCTCAAGGGCCGGCGCTGTCCTTGCTCGTACAATACGCTCTGTTCTGCTGTCAGCGGCTCAGCGACTGCCCCTAATTTACTGGCTGGGAACCCGCTGCAGGGACCGGCAATAATCGGTGCAGTGTGGAGCTGCTGCCAGGGCTCCTGGGCTGGCAGCGGGGCTGGGGGCGCCCGCTCACGGACTCAAAATGTGGTGGCTCTTTTCAGCTCGTGTCATTGCAGCCAGAAGCAGCCCAAAGCGGGGGCTCGATGTCCCAGTGATAATGGGACAAAGGCAGCTGCCCCCAGTCCAGCTCTCTGCCCCAAACTTAGGGAAATTAGGAACCCACTGGGCAAACCTTGCTTTGGGGGTTGCACCTCTCCGTCTTCTAGGGTGCACCTCCAAAAAAGAGAGGTTTGGGGGACCTAGAACTCACTGCCAAAGCACAAGAGATGAGCCCCCATCAAAGCCACTGTCCCCTGCCTAAAAACAGCCAGGAGCAAACCAGGCCACGCTGAGTGGGAACCTGTACCTGCTGGCACCCTTCCAGCCTCCAAAGAACATCCATGAAGCCAAAACAGCAGCAAAAGATGCCAAAGGAGGAGAAGATGCTCCCTCTTTTCTGCAAAGATGGAAGGGCTGCACCCAGGGATCCCTTCAGCCCTCACCAGCATGGGCACATGATGGTGGTGGCACCTGGGTGCTCCCCCATGTCTGTCCATCCTGTCCCATCCTGAGCTCTGCTCAGAGCTCCTCATCCTCCCTGCAAACGCCAACCTGCGTGGCCTCCCCGGCTCCATCCCCTTCCCCGAAAGGAGCACGGTGAACGCAAAAGCACAGTGGTCCCGCAGGTTGCTGAAGCTCATTATGGCCTTTTAATTACATTCAATTGCAGTTTTATGGGCTTACGGGCAAATTGGAAGTGATCTAATTGCCCTTGAGGGGGTGCTACGCTCTGAGCTATGAAAAACCAAGCAGGATCCAGCGAGATGCAAAGGGAGCACAGAAGCATTAGGCTCGCTCCAGCAGAAAGAGGAGAAGTTACATCTCACGCCAAAGCTCCCCCAGGACCTCACAGTAATGAGCAGCACACGTGGCATGTGCCACGTCCACCACTGAACCCGGATCACACTGTCCCACTGTCCCAGAGCATCCCACCCAATGCCCCCCAGCAGCTGGGTCCTGTTTCCATGCTGAGCTACGGGGGGGGGATGGCCCACATTGCTATAAAAAGTCCAACACTATGTGTGCAGGATCCATCTGATGGGACAAGCTCCATCCTCAGGACCTGAGATGGCAGCAGAAGGTGACACAGGGAGGATACGGCTGAGCCCCTTCTGCTTCTGGCTTCCAGGAACAACCCACAAACCAGCCAGGTGGATTATATTACAGTGCTGTGCGCGTGCGTTAATCCAGATTTGAGATAATTACAGTCATTCACTTGGCATAATGGGCTTTAATTGATCCAACGTGGCGGGCGCTGGTGCTCACCGCCAGCATGCAGCTGGCATCCCAACACCATGGCCAGCAAAAGGCAACACTGCTAACTGGTTTTCCAGAAAACCAGTTATGGAAGCTCTCCTTAGGGGACGCTGGACCTGACTGCAAGGCCACATTGGTCTTCCCATCTCCCAGATGAGACCCAGCAGGCACAACGTGTCCTCTGGTGAGATGACATCTCATGAGCATCCAAGTGCAATAAGCCATCTCTCCAGAGGGCTTTTGCTGCTGGGAGAAAGGGCAGCCCATGGGAACACCATTTTCCAGGTACCTTGGAGAAATGCCCACCTTCCAACCCGTGCTGACCAGTAGGTTGGTCAACAGACCCTTGGAGGTCCCTTCCCACCAGCACTTTTGTGCTTTAAAGCACACAGAGCTGGAAACCCAGATGGACAAAGTATCCTGTGGTCCCAAAACAGCCACCCCATCTCATCTCAGCTCCTTCCCAGCATCTCCACGGATGACTGCAGCATGCTCCAGAGTGAGCCAGTCTCCTCGAGGACAAACCACCCACTTTGTGCACCACAGATGGACGTCTAGGAGAAGGGGTCTGGGAACCGGGTGCCTACGTGCTGCAGGAAGGCGCCTGACAAGATAGGGAAGGCAGCTGCCAGAGCCAGGTCACCTTCCATAAAAGCTATTTCCCCCTGGAAACTAAACGGCACGCACCATTTTTCAAGAGAAAGCAGCTGCCTCCAGTCTTACATGACCCCCCAGGGTTCAATCACACACGCTGGGTGGGAGGGAAGGTTTAAGCCCCCTCGACACGTGTGGCCAGAGGGATGGGCAGGCTTGGTCGGTGGGTTGCTCCCCCTTCCCAGGGCATAGGAAGACTTAGGAAAGCCTTTCCCCTCCCCAGGGCAGGCTGCAGTAGAGGATGGTCTGCCTGCAAGCTGCCTTTGGGTTTGAGTTTCTGGTTCGCATCCAAAGCTAATTAGGCTGCGCCAAGTCCAATCAGATAGCCGTGGCTAATTGAGCTCGGCGCAGCCGGGTCAATGTCCAGCGGGTCTGCGCGTTCCAGGCATTTTGTCAGCCCACAGATAACTGCCCAGGCCTGGGAAGGGGAAGGACCCTTAGAAAAATGTTCACTCCATGTACAGCAAGAGCCTTTCCCTGCCGGAGCTGCATATGGCCCCAGGTTAACCCCTCAGACACCACCAGCATTGTCCTCATGCCTGAGGAACCCCAATGGGTCAATCATAGAATCACAGAATAATTTGGGGTGAAGGAACCTTCCCAGCTCCCCCAGTGCCCCCCCTGCCACGAGCAGGGACATCTTCACCAGCTCAGGTTGCCCAGAGCCCCGTCCAGCCTGGCCTGGGATGTCTCCATGGATGGTTCATCCACCACCTCTCTGGGCAACCTGGGCCAGGTTCTCACCATCCTCATTGTAAAAAATTTCTTGCCCGTGTCTGGCCCAAATCTCCCCTGTTTTAGTTTAAAACCATCACCCCCTGTCCTATCACAACAGGCCCTACTACAAAGTCCCTGTGTCTGCCCCTGCAACTCCGGCTGCTGGGGAAAGGCTGCTCCTCCTCAGCTGACAAATAGATGAGATGTTCATCAATAAACCTCAGCTTCTCCTAATACTTCTGATTACAAGCTCTCTGTTTGGATCTGTGTTCATACTACACGTCTCAATTATATATTCACTTCTCTTTAAATCCCCACATATCTTCTTTACCACTTAAATCACAGTGTGCGCTCTGGTTTTTGTGGTTTTGGTTTGGTTTGGTTTTTGTTTGTTTGGTTGGTTTTGTTGTTGTTGCGTTTTGTTTTTGTTTCTCCTTCCTGCCTGCCCTAACTTTCCCTGCTCCAACAGCAGTTAGAAAACAAACAGCAATTTAAATTACAGCATGTTGGGGTAGCCTCCAAGCTCATCTCCCAGCAGACCTGAGGGGGACAGGATCAGTCCTGCCGAGGACCCCACCAGCGCTCGCCGCCAGCCCCACCGTGTTTGCAAAACACTTTGATTTATTTCTTTCTCAGCATAGGCCAAATCCTTACTCGGACTTCATCTCCCCGCGATGCTTTCGGCCCAGCCTGAGCAGAGCATCACTGCACTGGGTCGCAAAACACCAGCCGGAGCAGCAGCAGCACAAGGAGAGCCCAGGCGGGCTCCCCCCTCACTGCCCCACGTCCCTCTGGCAATTGAGACAATTGCTTGCATGGAAACCTAATTATATTAGGGAAGTATTTAGTAATTTTTAACTGTTTGGCTGGTGGCTTGGCTCCCTCCTCCTCCTGCATACCAGCAGAAGTTGCCTTGCTGGATTCCCCTCCTCTTCCACTGCTGCTTTTATGAGCAAGAGCGAGGAAGAGGAGCAAGATGGTGTGATGGGCTGGGACTCGCGATATCCGTCTCAAATGCAAATTCAACACCCCTGTCATTACAAGGTTTGAGCTTGCACTGGATCCCCACAGGTATCTCCATCTTCCCCCAGTAACCGCTATGCAAAATGCGAGCATGCAGCAGAGGCATCACGATGTAGAGACAGGAGCTCCCGCCCTGCGCCCAAGGCACCTTGGAAGAAATAACATCCCCAGGAGCATCTTGGTCCTGTTTGTACATGGACTGTGGGCAGCAGAGCAGGACCCAACCATGGAGAGCGTTGTACCATAAAGACCTTTGTATTGCAGGGAGCTTTGCACTGTGGAAAGCTCTGCACCTAGGAGCTTTGCACCACGGATGATGTTGCATTATGGAGAGCTTTGCACCACAAAGACCCAGCCCCAGCTCATATGGGGGGCTGGTGGGCACATGAAGCTCCCCCAGCCCAGTCTGGACCCCCCAATTCTCAAGCCTGGGGCTGGCCCAGCTGCCGGCTGCTCCTTTAAGAGGCGATGCAGGGAACGCGATGGCCGGCGTTTTCCGAAGGACCATTAATTTGCCAGCGTCACATGCTTCGCAGCTGCAGCCCGGCAGTGATTTATATGCCTCTGAAGTTCATCAGAGGGAAAAGTACTTTCCAGGCACAGTGTATCCCCCTTCCCCTCTCTCTTCCTCACCAGCACGAGCTGGCCGTGTCTAGAGCCCAGCCAAAAACCTGAGGTCCCATCCATCACCCCCGCATGTCACCCCCTGCCCTCGCCACCCAGCCCAGGCACTCCCCTTCTCCCCAGCATCTGCGAGCAAAAGAAAACTTCCTCTGGCTTCCTCGCCTCCATGACCCACCGATGAGAAAGCCATTAATTAATAAGGGGCAGCAGTGATTTGGCTCCTCGGCCGGCCGGAGGGCTGGCGAGCCCCCTCCTCCCCATCCATGGGCCCTGTAGCCAAAATAAACGGCAGGCAGAAGGCGGGCGTCCCCTCCTCCTGCCGCCACCCCCCCACACGCCGTCCTCCAGGGAGGTTCAAAAGTTCAAGATTTTCACATTTCCCTAATGTTATTTCAGGAAATTGCTGGAGAAAGGAAAGACGGTGCTGCCGAAAAAGCAATCCGCGTGTGGACATAGTAATCCACATAATGCAGAGGCAGGACTCGGTGTGCGCCACGCGTGGTTCGGAAGGAGCCCCATCCCCACCCCGCACTGTGCCCGCCTTTCAGATTTTGGCTCGGGAGCTTTCGTGCACATCGCTGACTTTCACAGAGTTATTCCTAAAGCAACCCCAAGAGCAAAGCCGATGTTGGGACATGCTGCCACGAGTTCCACGGGTCAGCCCCAGGAGCTGCAACGCTCAGAGCACCAGCACTTACCAAATCACAGCGGCTGGTTTGGTGCTGATGCTGCCAAGTGAGTTCAAAGCATCACCGAGAGCACCACAACGTGGGTATGTGGGTCCCAGGTCCGCAGAGAATTACAGCCTGACCCCAGGCATGTGCAGGGCTCCCTGCAAACACTGTCACCAGATCTGATGGGCTTTTGGGTTCCTATCTTCTCTCCTCTCAAAAGCTTTCAAATTTCGTGTTTGCACAAACCTCAAAAGTTGCTCAAAAGCGACCAAGTCACACCTGGTTTTACACCAAAACCAGGTTAAGCTACAGCTTTTGCTGAAGGTTCACGGGAAAGGTTCATAAAACTACTGAAACTCTTGGCAAACTTGAATTTGGAGTTATAATGAAATATGAAACTCAACTACTTTCATGTGGTTTGGGGTTTTTGTTGCAACACATTTGTTGTAGCAGCTTTGGGTGAGAGCACGACAATCTAGTAGACGACAGCATGTCTGCAGGAGCGAGGAATTCAGATACACCCCGGCAGCGCTCGGCTGGCAAATTATTAACTCTTATTTGAAGCCATGTCATTAGAGTGGAGGCTGGATCTGTGCCACCACATGCTTGGGGACATGGGGCAGAGCTCTCGGCGCTGGCAAGGACCCAAGGCAGGAAAATCACCTTGCCCCATCACACCGGTGCGGCTCTGGCAGCAAAGGGCAACCTCGGCTGATGGAAAGAGGGGCTGGGAAACCTTCACACCCAAATGTTACTTCACTCCTTCCAAGGATGCAGTTGGGGGGTTGGTTTACTGAATTCCTACAGTGTTTGGAGTTGAAGCTTCTGCTTTGTGTCCACTTTGGGTTGTGCTCTGGATTCACCACCCTGCAGCACCATAAGGAGCTGGTGTGGAGCTTGCTAAGACATTCCCTGCAACAAAGAGTCAACCCAGGGGCAAGAATGAGCTTGCTCGCACCAGCCCCACTATTTCCAGTTGGAAAGTGGTGATGAAGTGATGAAGACAACCCCTGAAAACGAGCAGCATAAGCATCCCACATTATTGATTTCCTCGACAGAATGTGATTCTCCCTGATGAGCTCTTCCCAGGTATCCATCACCCTCAGCCTCCATTAACCCCTCGCACTTGCTCTCCAAAAGCTCACCCTCCCCAGGGTCTGCAGGGTTACTTGCCATGATGCATCTAAGGAGATTTCTGAAGATGAGAGCAGCACCTGAAGTCTGCATATCTGCAAAGGTGGCCAAGCAAACACTAAGAACAGTGGAAAAATCACCTGCATCCTTGGTCTCACTGAGATGCAGCATGAACGAGTCTTCCAGTGACCTGCTGGCTTCACCCTGACCACTGCGATGGAAATGTCTACTGGTAACACACAGTAAGAACTGCAACGGATCAGTAGCTGCATTTTCACACCCACCCTTCAGGATTTGCACGGTGTCTGTGGCCAGGAGGGAGCGGGGACACTGTGGGGACAGGTGACGATGCTCCAGGCATCAGGCATTGCCTCCGAGAGAAACCGCATCCCAAAGGAGGGAGCAGGACACCCAGCCCAGGCACCCGGAGGTCGACCGGAATCCAGGACATTTGGAAGCCCAATTAAGGAAGTTTATATGAATTACAGAAACATGCTAATACCCTGGGAAAGCCTTGAAACGTTGCACAAACACAGCACTGCTCTTCCCAAGCCATTGCCCCCCCAACACGCCAGCACCAGCTCCCCCAGCACAGCTCAGCCCTTTGCTCTTCCCCCCAGCATCACATCTCTGCCAGGTCTCAGCCCCCTCATTCCCACCTCCTGATTACATCCCTGAGCCATTTTTTCCCCCTCCTTTATACATTTTAAACTGCCTATTTTAAAGCACTGCTGAAAATCCCCAAGACATCCCAGGCAGGTCTATGTTTTGTCCAGAAACCAGGTGACACCAGGGCCAAGAAGCAGCACTGTGATGCTGGGTCACTTTCTGAACATGGTCCAGGCTATGAAGTGATTAAACTCACTCGTATCTAAACAATAAGTAATAATAATAATGTCAATTTTGCAGTGCGGATCTTTCAATATGTGCTAATTAATGTATTTGTAACGAGCGACAGTAAAGATTTTCAAGCCACCTAATTAGAGGCCATTTCCTTTCCAGATATACCCAAGTCCCTTTGGAAAAGGAAACGTGGCCCCCAAAGCTACCTCGGTGCTGTAGAAACGTTACTGTGTGTCCTCAAGATTAATCAGATGCTCAGCTTCCGCGGGGGCACCATTTGCAATCCCTGATCCCCAATATCCCGGAGCCGATTCCTTGGTGCCCCACACTGAACCAGCACCCAGCAGCAGCATCATGCAAGCTCTGCTCTAAAAGGCACCCAAAATCCCAGAGAGGTGCCTGCGTGTTGATCCATCCTGGCTCACGATGGCAGCAATGGTGCCAAGGGACAGTCAGACACGATGGGGAAGAGTAAGGGATGGTGGCACCTTGCACACGCCCATGCAAGAGATGCATGCGCAGAGCAGCTCATCCTACACATCACAGCACCCACCACCCGTCTTGATGTACTTTTCCATTTGTGTCTGGCATTCCCAGAAAACACTAACTTCATTATTGATTTGTGCTCATTTGTCATTTTTATAACCTGGCCAGCGCTTCTACTGAAGGCCATGACTAATTCCACTTCCCCGGGGCTGGAAGGGGCCAGAGCCTTTAACTCTTTCAGGATGGGCTCTGCCAACTCGCTCCCGACTCATGGGGCACCCACAGAAACCCCGGTTGTTCCAAGAGGAGCCGGCCGGACTGAGCTGAGGAGTCGGTAGCAGCTCAATGTGGGTCCATCAGGGATGTGATGGGTTTTGCAGCACCATCCCATTCCTTTCTCAACCCAAAAGGGCTATAGCAGAAAGGCAGAGGGTCCGGTAGCTGAGATGGGGCTGAACGATCCTCACTGCTGGCTGTACAGAACTCAGGGGGAAAAATGGACTTTCCACCCATTACTCTTATGCCAAAACATCCTCAAGTGCCTCCGTGTCAAAAGCAAAACCAGCAGCAGAACTTAATCCTGGCCTTGGCATGTTCTGTTCCGTGGGGTCTGGCAAACAGAAGGAGCAACAAGAACTCCCAAGTGACTCTCACAAATACCTACATACAAATTAAACTCCTTAAATTATCTTAGGCTGGTGGGAATAAAGCTTGACCACGGCAATGAGGAGAACATGCCAGTGCTGGGGGGAACACTTGCCCTCCCCAGATAAGCAATTAGCAACCCCCACAAAACAGGGATTGTCCCCCGAGGGATGGGGAGCTTGGGGGGAGCAGGTCTCCTTCCTTCCTTATAGGCACTTCCCAGAAAAGAGTCAGGATCCACCTCCCAGAGGAGAAGGTCCATTGAATTAAACGCAGCAGATGCTGTTTCCGAGGGGTGGGATATGGGGAGTACCAAACATGACATCTGCAATTATGGGAAACCAGATAAAGAAAATCAAATCTCATGCTTCAAGGCAGGGGCTGATGGGTACAAGGGTCAGGAAGGAATTTCTCTCCCCTTACACAGCAGTGCACAATTGGGTCAGTGCGTTACCGGGTGGCACAAGTCCTTGATTGTTTTTCCCTTCCCATTTTGAAGCCCTGCGATCTCGCCTGTGTCAGAAAAGCTGTATTTGAAGGAGCAGCGGCTTCATCTGGTGTGGCAGAGCTGATACTTCTCCTATAACCCACCTTGCTAAAGCCCAGCATGCCTAGTCCCAGCTCAAAGATCGCTCAAAGCCGGTCCTTTCGCTTTGCTGCTTTGACACCTGTCTGCAGTGCTGCCTGCCCCCTCTCAGCCTAAATTACTTCTACTAGAACCATCTAAATTGTAATAAAGTCTCCTCTGAGTAAGGATCTTTTCTTCCCATGTGTTTGCAAAGCGCTGTGTACATCTCTGGCACTACTTAAGTCATAGGCAGTAGTAAAAAAAAACTTGCAATGTTGGGTTATAAAATAACTGCACTGGAAAAGGGGCTGAATGGAGAGAAGCAAGCAAAGAGAGACAACAGTTTCGATAACAGAGGTTGGGAAGCATCTGTGGTAACAGCGGTTGCTCTCCCTTTACACCACATCCAGCATCCCTTCTCTTCCTTAAGCAACTTCTCTATGCTAAAACTTGCCTAGCTGAGAGGATCTAACCACAGGGAAGAGGCTTGAGTTTCAACTTAAAACAAAGTGAGCAAACAAATGCAAAGATGGTCTGCAACATGTGTCTATCTGCATTCGACCCTTGCTAAGCCACGCTTTGCCAAACCACATGCTTCATAATCCCGACAAACAGTTATTGGTCTTTTCCCACTGCCAAGCAGCTATTTAGCAGCAATTCTCTGTCACCAAGGGTGGCATTTTTAAACGTGCTTTGTATCAATCTCGCTCTACGTCAGCAGCTTGCCATCGACTCCACGACACCACACTCTGCAAACCTTAACAAATAGGGTCGACTG
Organism: Columba livia; assembly: GCF_036013475.1. Lineage (NCBI taxonomy): Eukaryota > Metazoa > Chordata > Aves > Columbiformes > Columbidae > Columba > Columba livia. The sequence goes on from NC_088620.1 coordinate 3,366,510, forward strand.
GGTTTCTTTCTTTCTTTCTTTCCATCGACTCCACGACACCACACTCTGCAAATCTTAACAAATAGGGTCGACTGGGTTTGTTATCACACAACACCTATGATTAGTGCAATCTGAAGTATTAGACTAGTTAACGCTGACCGTTGTTTAATGACATGAATGCACGCGTCTCTACTCATTGTGACCATCTACCCGGCACTGAATTTGGGAGGTTTATAGGAACCTGTGGGTCGGGAACCTGAAGCCCCTTGGCCAGCACCACTTGCCTGACCCTGCTGCCTTGCTGTCAAGAAAATTTTGGAGTTTAGTGTCCCAGAGTTGTCCCAGGAAGGTGTAAATCACCCAGAGGGTTGGTGTCGAGCTCTGAAACCCACTGCCACCCCGCAAACCTCGCAGCCCTGCACATCCGCGGGGCAGTGAGTCACGTCTGCGCGGGCTGCGGCACAGGCTGTCAGGGGAAAGGTGGAATCAAAGGTATGAAAATGTATTGAATAGGAACTGGCATGCCCGGACTTGGCCCCTACAATCCAGAAGCTGAGCCAAGAAAAGAAAGCAGGCGCACAAGAAGGCTGGGATGGGGCAAACGGGAGTTTCAGCATTGCAAACATGTTGAAGACAAGTGGGAGAATAATCCTGGGGGGAATGTTTGACGGTGCCTGTGGTGGCTTGCTCAGGAAAAATTAAAAAAAAAAAAAAAAAGAGAGAGAAACATTAACAAAAGAAAGAAAAGAAGAAAGAAGCAGCTCTGTGGCCAAGTGCTGTGGTCGAGGGCTGCGTGTGGCAGCATCTCTCGGCAGCACGAAGAGCGGCTCCTCACCATGCTGTGCTGGGGGGGCTGGACATGGTGGAAAACAATCTGCACATCTTGGTTTCCCTTGCAGATGATGAAGCTGTGAAGTGCTTGCCTGTCTGCATCCACCTCCCCACCCCTCAGCTCTGCAAAGCTGCAACTGTGCCCAAACCCACAGCATCACAGACTCATAGCATCACAGAATGGTGTTTTCCTTCACTCCCTGCCACCTCTCCTCCTCCACTTCTCCTCCTCCATCCCCTGGTTCCTGCTAAAGCCCTTGTATCTGTCATTTGCCACAAGCGTTGACTCAATCTGCTTCAAATTACCACAACAATGCTGGGCCCCAAATGGACATGTAAAGTGTCTCAGATTTATTGTAATTTTAAGCCATCCCTAAAACTGCGCAGACATTGCTGGAATATTTCCTCCTCCTTTAAGACCCTCTGATGACTCTGCAAGTCAGCGATAGGGACACGAGGACAGGCGGGAGAAGATGACTGGAGCCAGCTGGCTTTGCTTACAGTGCTGGCCAGGCTGGGGCATGGGAAGGGAGCAGCGGGCTCCCCGAGGTGACACTGAGATGGGAGCAATGTCCCCTGGGACGTGCAGCAACGGACGGGGCCGAGGGGCTGTCGAACCCATGCTCCATCTTCTTCGGGGAGGGAAACAGCACAGGGCAGAAGTGCTTTTGCTGGGGACACAACCACTAGTGCATGACCAAAAGCCTGCGAACACCAGCTGCTTGCTGCCCAGCAGCTTCTTGCATAGAGATGTTTTTTCCCAGTGCAGCACCTGGGAGAGCTCGGGATGCACTGGGGCAGCTGTGTTGGCAGGGCTGCACCGCTGCTGCTGGTACCCACTGTCCCCCCTGCACCACCCTGCACCACTCTGCATCCCCGCCTGTACCCTGCATCCCTGCCAGCGTCCCTACCCACATCCCTGCCTGCATCCCTGCCTGCATCCTTACCCGCATCCCTGCCCGCATCCGTGCCATCAGTAGTTGCACTGCCAGGCAGGTGCTGAGCCTCTGCCTGGAGTCAGCGTAATGTTGTCACACAAATTGCACCTGTGAAACTGCTACAAGAATTAATTGATCATATAAGTACAGTAATTGGAACTTGCGAGGCACAGATAATTACCTTTTATTAGTTCCTGTAGATAATCCATTATGCACTGATTAGGCCTAAGTTAGGATCTTCTAGTTCTAGTTTGATTAATGGCAGATTATGGATATTAAACTCAAACAGGAATAGATAACTATTTTCTTTCTTGCCTTAGGAGTACATCACCCTATGAGTTATGGTCAGAAGTTCTTGAGGTCCCTCATTTATCCCAGGGAAAAGTCAGGCACGTCCAAAATTCCTACCTGACCTGACCGTGGTCCCTCTCCCATGGCAAGTACCAGCTCCCAGCGCTTCCCAGAAGCTCAAGAGCCACCAGCTTCAACCTCAGCAATGCACTCACCCACCAACAGTGCGTCAAACAGCTCCCAAACTGCCTATTTTTAGCTCAGAACAACTCGTCACCATCCCTTTGAACCCAAAGCAGCAAAACCTCTCCCAAGCATCTTGCCCCCCACACAGATGCTCTCATTTCCATGGATGCTCAGGCTGTATATTTATTTTCCACAATTCTCTCCCCAAAACAGAATACCAACGGGTATCCTGTGGCTGCAATCACTCAACTGCCGGTCCTGCCCACTCCTCTGCCAGGTTCAGAGGGACCGTCCCTGCATCAGAGCCACCATGTCCCCTATGAGAGGGACCCTCAGGGGATCCACCTGCAGCATCATGGTTCTGCTCCCATTACTGTCACTCTCACACCCTGTTTGCAGAGCAAGGAGCACGGGAGCAGGATGGGGGTAACCGGACAAAATCTGCCTGCAGGGTACAGGAGGTTTTATTTAAGAGGAATAAATAAAAAATAAGGCTGTGATTATCTCAGGCCACTCTCCAGCTGCCACCCAGAGAGAGAGTGGGGGGCGTATTTTTCAAGTGAATAAACAAAACCAAGTGGATGTGACATGCCAAGGGACAGATTCCTCCTTTCTTCCCAGATTAGGAAGGAGAGGAGGAAGGGAAGAACACAGCAAATGTGGGCAAGGGGCAAAAAATACCCCGTGGAGAAACTGGCCGGAGGGAGCAAGGAGGCTGCGTCCAGCACCAGTCTATTGATCCCGCACGCTCCCGACTGCCGGGACTGAATGAGATTTACTGCCCGTTAAAATAAAGCCCTTTCTGTAGTTTATAAACAACATTGCCGCTCAGTGGGAGGCTGGACATTTTAGTTCATTAAGCAGCAAATAATCTCTGTCACTTTTTATTTACATGTAGACTTTGGTTTGTTTGTTTGTTTGTTTTTCACCCCTTCCTCCTCCTGCTGCCCCCACAGCTGCAGCACCAAAGGAGTGTGATGTGCACACAGCAGAAATGCTGCTCCGGATCTTGAGCTCGCTCCTGTTGCCATTGGCCAAATCACTAAAATAATCCTGTTTATCTATCATTTTCCTTGTATGAAAAGGAAATTTATCGCTGCCTAAAAACCAGACGTGGGTGAATGGGGTGTCAAAGCAGCACTGCTGGGGCACACAGGGAGGCTCAGCAGCCAACCCAGGAACCAAGGGCAGAATTGAGATGTGGGCAAAGCCAGAGACATGAGCAGTGAGCACCAAGCACCAGTGTGGCCTGGGACACCGCAGGGACAGGGACAGGGCTGCAAGCAGCATCAGAGATGCCGGCGCTGGGCAGCCTGGAGTGCGGCACACAGGGATGCCCAGTGGGAATGCAAACCGGACCACTGCCAGAGGCTCCTGGTTTAGGGAGCTAGTAGAGAACCTTTCCCTTGGCACTAAACACTCTGCACGTCTGCCTACAAATGCCAGCCCTGCCTGGGAGCCTCTGCTTGTGCAGGGCAGCACCTTCTCGCAGGGTGTGAAAGGAAATTGCAGACGGGTGCACGGGGTGACACAGCTCCAGCCAAACCCTCGTGGCACCTCCAGCTGCGCGTGGCTGCGAGCGCTGGCCCCGTTCCAGCCGCTGGGGGAGGCAGCGGGAGATGCTGCGGGCAGCACTCCCCGGCTCCACACCGACACGGTGCCAGCAAACTCCTCCAGCAACGGAGGGAAACCTGCGTGCCAGGCAGGCTGCTGCTGGCTGCTGACACTGCCTGTTCTTCGAGGATATGGATGCTGGAGGTCTCTCTACCTTAAAAAACACCCCGGTGCAGGGGTGGCATCACAGCACAGCTGGGAGCCTCAGCTGGCGGCTGTGGTCCCCTCTCCACCTCCAGCATCACTTTCAGTACATAAAAGGGGCCTATAAGAAATACGGGGACAGACTTTTAGGGCTTGTTGCAATAGGATAAGGGGTGATGGTTTTAAACTAGAAAAGGGGAGATTCAGGCTAGACATGGGGAAGAAATTTTTTACAGTGAGGGTGGTGAGAGCCTGGCCCAGGTTGGCCAGAGAGGTGGTAGACGAACCATCCCTGGAGACATCCCAGGCCAGGCTGGACGGGGCTCTGAGCAACCTGAGCTGGTGAAGGTATCCCTGCTCATGGCATGGGTGGGAATGGATGAGCTCTGAAGATCCCTTCAACCCAAACCATTCCTGTGATCACACAAGGCTGGAAGGGAATGAGGACATCTGGGTGGGCTGACACCTGACTTAGTCTCCAGCAGCCTGTGAAGATGCTGTGATGCTCTTTTGCAAGAGGATGGGAACTCCCTTCTCAGCTGAACTGCAGCCTGGGATATGGATACCCTCCTGAACCTGCATCCACCACAGTGCTGAGCAGCTCCTGCACCCTCCCCCGCCTCCTCCATCAGACACCACCAGGTTCAGCTAAACCCTGCTCAGCTAAACCCGCCATGACTCAGCCCCGGCACCGCTGCGCTTCCCTGCTGCGCAGAAGCAATCCCTCCCTGCGTTATCTAGATCCTAAAGCACTTGAGCAGACAGCGAATGTGCAAACCATTATATCATTCACTCACTATCAAAAGCTCACACAGTGGCACTTAATTACAGCCCCGGAAGCACAGGCTTCCTTAATAAATCAAAGAAATAAAGTCAGGGATGATGCACTGAACAGAGGGGGTGGGGAGGAGGGTGGAATAAAGAGCTTACAGTTTCCCACTGTGTGTCCCCTTTAGATAACAGATGCTCTCTTCTTAACCTCTCACTTCATCAGATCAGCTCCAGCTGTGTTTGGATCAAGTGCGCAGCCTGGCCCGCGTCCAGCTTGGCCGCTTCCCTGCGCCGGTGCCAGCTCCATCCCCGCGGCTGCAGGGCGGGATGCGCCGGGGTGGCAGGGAGGAGGGGAACCCCACCGAGCCAGCCCTGTTTCATCAGCGTATTTTACCCTATCCCTGCTTCCAGTAACGTCAACTCCTTCATAAGAGCATCTCTGGGACTCAAAGAGGTTGCGACCAGCCTGGGAGCTGGTCGTGGCACAGGAGCGATGCGTGGGGGATGTTTTCCCTTGCAACCCCCACGCTGGTGTAACAGCCAGGAGACGACACTTAGTAAACAGTTTCCAAAGGCCATGCTGATAGCTCTGCATCATCTCAGCCATAAATCACAGCAGAAGTCCCCCCCGGGATGCCCTCCGCTCCCTGCCTCGGTGCACACCACCCACCTCCCTGTTTATTTGTCCGTGTCACCTCCTGCTTCCCGCTGGCGCGCAGCCCGGCACGGGAGCGTGCTGATGAATGGGGCTGCGATGGTATTAAAAGGAGATGATCCCTCACGGCAGAGCCCCACCAGCCTCTGCCAGGGCTGGACCCCATCTTGTGCACTCACATGCAGCACCCCCAGCCTCGGTGTGTCCCCCCACGGGAAGGCAGGCAGTGCCAGGGGGTTGGCAGCCCCCAGGTCCCCTTACCTGCCTGCAAACGTGCTGCGCAGAACCAAAGACCTTAGCAGAGATAAAGCCTTTGAGAAATCCCACTGCTCCTAATCCCCCCAACAGCGCAAAAATAATGAAGCATTATCTCATCAGGCCTTAACCCAGTAATTACCCAGGGGATGGCTTAATAAGGAAGGGACACCCACCTGCCAAATACCGCCTAAGCCAGCCTCCTGTCCAGTTATACAACACAAGGCCGGGCACAGCAGTTTGTGCATCCTTCATCCCTCTTGGAACAACCCAGGCAGGGGCAGGGGAGCAGGAGCAGCCCTGTCCCCAGCCAGGGGGGTGTGAAGGAGCCCACATGCCCATAAGACCCAACTGCTTCCCCCAGATCAGGGGCTGTCACTGCCCAACAAACATCCTCCTGGATCCAGCTGGGAGAAGGCGAGCCCTGCCACCAGGAAAAGCTGTCTGCCCCCAAAGTCCCTGAAACGGCCCCAAAATCTCTGCCGGTGCAGTGGCTGATGTAAGCACCCGCTCTGTCCTGCCCTCCCCTTGGATGATGATGCTGTGCCACCTCCTCCCCGCACCCCACATCCTTCCTGCCAGCGCTGCCCAGGCACAGCGCGATGCTCCAGCGTGACACCTGGACAGCTGGGAGAGTGGAAAGCAGTGGGGAAGGGTCAGAGACGGGTTTAAACCCCATCCTGGCAGCTCCGCTTGCAGGTGCCAGGGGATGTTTCTAGCCCATCCTGCAAAATTCCTCATTGTGATGGCCCAAATCACGAGCAGCTTGAGCAAATCTTAGCCAGGGCTCCGAGTCGGACCACGTGCCCAGCTCGGTTAACGGAGCTGGAGTATGAAAAGTGAGCCGGTCGGAGGAGAGCGCTTGGGTTACAGCTCGGAGAAGCCACCGCAGAGACAGAGCGGGCTCTGGCAGTTCCTGGCTGCTCCCTGGGCAGCGATATCTCCAGATCTTTTACAAATAAATATCATTGCTCATTATCTCGGCATTAAAGTTACATGCTGGGTGAGATGGGTACTGAGCTTTCCCTTGCTAATCTAAAACGGATGCCAGCGTTTCTATTATTAACCTCCCACGTCATGGGCTCCCTCCCCCTCTGCCAGCTCTGCCACCACCATCCCCTGTCCCCATGGGAGGAGAGGGGACAGCGGAGCAGCTCAACAGCCCCTCTGTGCTTGCTCACACATGGCCTGGCAGCTTCCCTCCCCAGCTGAGCTACGTTGTTCCCGGGGGGTAAAACCTCCTCTGACACCAGGGACGGGTGTTTCCTGAGGTTTGATTTCACTGAACCCATTTGCACGTGCAGCCGCAGCGAAGAAAAGCAAGAGACGACGGGCAGAGGCGGTTCCTCCCTCCACAGCAGCATGAGGACCTGATGAACATTTGGGAGTGCTCACATCAAGCATCAAGTCTTCAGCTCAAAAAACCTCATGCCCACAGAACAGCTACTCACTCAATGGGGGCTACCAGCCCCAGGGAAGATCTCTGCAAAAAACCTCCCCACACAAGCAAAATCAAGACCAAAAACTCTTGGTGCTCATCTCTGTCCCAAGCTAGAGCTGCTCAGGAGCAGCCCCCACATCCCGATGTGCCACAGACCGGCTGCTGGGAGTTATGTGCCTTGCAAGAAACCGAGTGGATTTAATTCCTACACCCTGCCATGTCCCGGGCTCCGGTGTGGGGCTGAGCCACTGCAGGATGTGGCCGGGCAGAGCCAAGCGCTGCCCACACACATCAGCATCTCCAACAGCCGCTTCACCCACGGCCAGCACACACTGAGTCACTGGCACAGAGCTGGGCGGCTCATCCTCTGCCTTTCTGCAGCCAGCGGCACTGTGGGCATGCTGGCAACACCGGAGCCAGCAACAGCACCAGCAGTAGCTCGGGGACAGGGATGGATGTCTTGGCCATAAGCCCCCAGCTCAGGGCAAATGCAGCACGTCCCGCAGCCCCGCAGCGATCTGTGCCATGTCTCTAGAGGGCTTTAATCGCGATGATGGGTATCATGGTGAGATGTCAGCTTGCTCAGAGGAAGAAGAGAACAGTGGAAGAGCTGAGCACTGGGGCTGACCAAGGGTGAGGTGAGCTGAGCCCACCGGAGCAGACCCACGGGAGACCAGCTCGTCCCCACTGCCTATGGTACACAGCAGCCATATGTTGATCTCATACACAAAAGTCCCCAAAGTCCAAATATAGAACGTTTCCCCTCCCCAAATCACACACACAGGGGCCAGAGAGAAAGCGAAGCAGCTTTTCCCATTTCCCCAGGAGGAACAGGCCAGCTTTGCAGGTCACGGATGGGGTTAGTGCTTGGGGTACCCACCCTGTCCCCACTCCAACCACCACGAAACCATCCACCAGAGCCCTGAGACACGGCAAAGTGACAGCAACCATCACCCTCCCATCCCAGGCCGGCTCCTTTCACTTCGCTTCTCCTTTTAAAGAGAACAATTAAACATTAGCCTTATTTTCATCTATACCAGACCCTGAGCAGGGGGTTGCTGCATCCTCCCTGGCTCCTAAGCCCTCCATCGCATCTTACCCGTGACAGGAGGTGAGCCCAGCCCCGAGCCGGATTAAGACAGTCCCTGCAGGATGAGGGTGTCTCGTGCCAGGCATTTGCTCGCCAAGCGGGGGACATTTCCCCATGTCCCCTGACGTCAGGCAGCCCGCGTCGGGAAATGAACGCGGATTTCAACATCCTTCAGTTCATCAGCTGCTCGTTTCAACATCCCCACGGTAAACCCTCAAAAAGAAAAGCACACCCTGTCACTCCCTCGCAATCCTTCTTCTGCTAACTCGGCTTTATCAAGAAGAGTGTTTGTCACCTCCAAATAAATATTTATTAACCAAACTGCAGGTGTCTGGGGCTTCCCACCTCCTCTGCTTTCAGCTGTGCTGACACCAGAGCTCTGCTGAGCGCCCAGATGTCAGCTGGAAACAGCTCCGGGAGCGTTTCTGCCGTCTCCTTTGAGTCTGACGTTCAAATAACTTCTCAAATCTTCCCACTAACCTCAGCGGGAACAGCCTGGTTAAGACACATCTCAGAGCAAATGGATGCAGGGGGTGGAATGGATGAAAAAGCAGTGGTGGGAGGGAGCCTTCCTCTGGCTTTTGCTCTTGATAAAGCCTTGGACAGATAGATAGATAGAAGGGGATGCAAATTCAAAGCCGAGAGTCAGACTGAGCCTCCCCAGCCCAACAGGTGTGGAATTAAGACTTTTTGGGCAACATCATCTCCTTTGTGCATTGCACCGAATCCAGAGATTCTTGGTGTGCTCCTCATCCCCTAGGCAAAGCTCCTTGGAGGGAAAGACTCCCAGTACTGGAGCATGAGGGGAGGTGCAGCCAACACCTTCTTTAAGTCCCAGCACCTGCAAGAGCACCTGGGGGTGAGCTCTGCACCCCAACATGGCCCCACATTTGTAAGAATTGGGAAAAAGAGACGCCAGAAAGAACTGCAAATGGTGCTGGTTCCCCCAGCAGTGACCTGTGAGAGACAAACTCCTGGTGAGGGGGGATCCAATGGCCCCATCGCTTTCTGCTGCAGGAGAGAAGAGCTTCACCAGAGCAAACGCACCGGTTGGCACGACCGGCCGGTATTTCCTGCCGACGAGCCCGGGCTGGCAGCGAGCGGGGTGGTGCAGAGCTGGCCAGGCATGTGCAGGCTCTGTGCAAAGGGAAAACAGCCCAGAGGGGGCTGCAGAGTGATGCTGGTGCTGGATGAGACCCTGGAGATCAGGAGAGAGCTGCATGGAGGGGGCTGTACCCCTGCAACCAGCCGCTGCAGCTCTTTGCTCTCACGTTCACCCAACACTAAAGCAAGTAAAAAAGGAAGCTGCAGAGAACCAAAGGGAGAGGTGAGGGAGGGCGGGGTGCACGTCACAGATGGCTCCAGCCCAAAGAAAATGCTCTGGAATGCATATAAAAGCTGCAGGATTTAATTATCAACTTGCTTTACAGGGCAGGGATGTGTGGGGAGCCTGTCCCTCTCTCCAGGTTCTCCCCGTCACCAGCTTGGGCACCACCTCCCACTGACACTGACTGGGGTCGGGGCTGCAACAGGAGCCAGAGAGACACCCACAGACTGCAACACCCTGAGGGTCCCCCCAAGCTGGACTCTGCCTCACAAGAGGAAAACATGCGAATTTTAGGGCATTTTATTTTCATCAAGTCTCTGGGTAGAGCCCAAAATTCCCGGTTAAACCAACAGGGTTGGTTTAAACAACGCCAAAACCAACCTGGTTAAACCAATGCCTAAAAGGTACCAGCACCCTCACTGACAGGAGTCCATAGGAGGATTGGGACCTCAGGGTCCCCATGCTTCTGTCCCAGGTTTACTGCCCAATTTCTTGGGGGCTGTGCACCCCCCATCGCTGGGGGCACAGCCAGCCCCGTGGGCAGGTGGCAGCTCGACCTGATTTGAAAAATACTCTTGAAAAGAGAGTTTCCTTGTCCTGCCTGCTCCCTGGTGGCACCCAAGTGATGGGCTTCCCAGCCACCCTCCTCAGCACATCTCACCCTTCCCGGCAACACAGAAATGGGGGGGAAATAGGGGAAAAAGAGATGAGAGTTCAGAACAGGCTCGCTGCAGACTGTGGGAATGGAAAACTTCCCAACCCGCATCGCTGGGCATCCCCGAACTCCAGCCAAGGGACAACAGGGGCCACAAGGAAAGGGAAAGCAAGAACCGATGATTAAGTGCTCTGCTGCAACTGGAGAGATGCTCACACCAAGGTCACCGTGCACAAAAGGCACGAGATTCCCTGTCTCCTCTGGGGACAGCCCAAGGCCACCTCGTCTCCCTTAAGGCACAAAGCAAAGGGATTTAAGCTCCTCAAGTGCCCTTGGGGACATCGCTGAGCTCCTCTCACCACAGCCTCCCACCCAGGGTGACGATAAATCCGAGACTGGGAAAAGCTCAGCTGTCGGTGCAGACACAGGGAGCGTTTTAACAGCCTGGCCTCTCCCCCTCCATCCCTTGTCACCGCTGTCACCGCGTCCCCATCCTCTTTCCCTCCCACCCCTTTCGAATTAGCAGCCATCGACCTCCTCCCCCTGCGGAGCTGACATTAATCCGGCGAGGTTTGTTTAACAACAGCTCCCATTGATCTGTAGCCTGATCTCCCAAGTCAATACGGGCTTTCGCCAGGGTCTGGAGCGCAGGATCCGGCTCCAGAGTGGCCCCGTCAAGCTCAAACGGCTGCGCGGGCTGATAGGATCAGATGCTGTCAGTGCTGCTCTGGGACCCATTAGCTTTAATTAGCTGATGATGCTGTGGAGGCCACATAAAACAATGAAGGGGATTGATCCCTCGTGTAACGCTATTGACAGCGGAGCTGCATCTGGGATCAGTTTGGTGCCGGATGCATCTGTAGGGTCTATAAAACCAAGGCCTGTTTTCTTTTTCTTTTTTTTTTTTTCCTTTAATTTTAAAATCCCATAATGGTAGGCTCGCCAGCTTAAAAGCAAGAGCGAAAAAAAAAAGGAAAAAGCCAAAGTCAACTGCAAGGAACCCTCTCTGATTCCCATTGATGATAAGTTAGGGCACGTTTAACCACTTCCACCACCCCTCCCCACTAAAGACCCTGGCGTGTATCGCACACGCCGCTCATTAAGGCTCGCACGCCTGCTCCCAGGTCACTGTCACTACCCTTGTTTTAAAAACATCAGCTTTCTCCGTGTTCTTTGCTCTGAAGGGCACATCAGTCCCTGAAACACTTTTTGTCTGCAAACCTCCTTCTCCGTGCGCAGTGTCACCACCACACCTGCAGCGAGGGACCAGGGTACCACAGGGAACATGCTGCACCCGCTCAGGGTGAACCCCAAAATACCGGGATGCTGCAGGGAGCTCTTTTGTTTTCATCTCCTCTGCTGCAATCGTCCTGCTGAGCATCTCCATGTGCCCCCTATATGCAGCGGGGATTTCCCCTGAGGGACAGAGATGCTGACAGCCAAGTCCCTTTATGGCCCAGCTACCTCTTATGGATGAAGAAATCACGGTGAGACAAACCCACAGTCATGACAAGCAAGAAGAGCAGCAGGGAGCACCTATGACCAGGGATCATACAGGTTTCAGCCCTCCTTCCTTTAACCCCCAGCACTCAGCAAACCCAGCACCATATTCCTACCGCGTCACAACCCAGGGATGCACTTTTAGCCAGCCCAGAAGCCAAAAACTCCCCTGAGCTGGCGGGGAGTCTCTGTAAAGCATGTAAAGAGGAGGATTTCCATCACATCTCTGCCTCCCAGCAGGCAGCAGTGCTGGGGACCACAGCAGAGCATCCCTGCCGCACCATCAACCCATAGGGGCCCATCTCTCACCACCATCCCCATGGCAGCTATAAAAGCTCCTCCAAATCTCCCTGAAAAAGAGGCAGATAAAGACTCAGCCCTGTAGCCTCCTAAGAAGGCAGCTGGAAAGCCTGAGCATGCCAGCGGGCAGGCAGGGCAGCAGGAGCACTGGAGGGGAGCACATGCCAGCCGTCCGGCTCTGATGGTTGACACCCTGGCGTAACACTTTCCAGATGTGGCTGCAGGAAGACAGAAGCAGAGCTGTTCCCTGCTGAGGAAGCTGGAAACGGTCGGAGATAATGTGGAATTCCTGAACGGGAGCCAGCGCCGGCCGGGGCGCAGGGATAGCAGCGCACTGGGGCCGATACAAAACTCCTCTCTCTTTTGTGTGTGTGTTTTATTTTGGGAGCTCTGCATGTAAAAGCCCTTAATTTATATGCTGTGTGGGTTGATGGCTGTACCCAACAAATGGAACATTTTCTCCATCCCCTTGTGTGTGTGATAAACAGCCGCTGCAGAGAGGCAGGGAACAGAGCCTTTTTCTTTGCCGTGATAAATACAATCCCAGCAGCTCTGAGTTTTGTGGCTTGGAGAGTACTATTTTTCCCTCCTTGTGGAAGGGGGAGGCCTCAGCCCCCTCGCCAGGTACCCTGTGCAGCAGCGGGCAGGTGGCAGGGTGGTCCCTGCCTGTGCTGCCCATCTCTCCTTGCGACCTCTTCCTCCCCACGCAGTGCTGAGGCTGATGGAGCCCTGTTTGCAAACCCCGGTGCTCACGGATAACAGAGGAGGCAACTCCAAAAACAGTGGGGAGAAGTCGCTGCTCCACATAGGGCACAGACAAGCACCCATCAGCTCCCATCTCTCTGCATCTCCCTGGATAGGGTGTTTTACAGGAGGCACCCCAGTGCTATAGGAGCCACTCTGTGTAGGATACTATAGAAGGCATCCCCCTGTATGCCTGAGCCCCTGAGCTGCTCTGCAAGGAGCTGCAGGTACAACCGTAACAGAGGTTCTGGAAAGGGTGTTTGTTTGACATGAGACGGAGGGAGCAACAGGGCTGATGTCTGCAGAAATCCCCACGCACCATCACCCAGAGGGGGAACACGGAGAGGGCGGGTGGGGAGCAGAGGGCGACAGGTACACAGCTTCAGCAAACCCCCAGCCTCCGGACAGACCTCCCAAATCTGCTGGGCAAACTGGGACAGATTGCCTGTTCAGTGGCCCTTTGAATGAGCCCACCCTGGGCACCATGAAGTATCATTTCACATCTATTACACAACAGATATAAATACATATATTATACCTATGCACGCATATCACATAACATGACATGCACTCATCTGCAGGAGATTAAAGTGTAGAGTTCCAATCATTAAACGAAGCCCTGGCCTGGTTGGTGGCACCCGTGGCCACACCAAGCTGCTCCCTCAGGGCCACTTGTGCCCATTTGGTGTCCAAACTCTGGCAGGTTCCTGGCCAAAACGTACTTCAAGGAGTTGAAATTCAGGATGAGAATACTGGCCTTATATCCAAAATCGGAGCTTTTTTCCCATTTCTGGCTGAAGCAGATATCTCAGAAAAATGGTGTTTCCTGTGGTATTTCAACACTTTCTTTTCTCAGACGGAGCCATCTGAGAATGGCTTCCAGGGCCATTAACGTGCTTTGGAGTGGGCCCCAGAGAAGAATCACCACGGGGAATCCAGAGGGTTTCCTGGAGCATCACTCGGGGTTTGGCTCAGCTGGTACACAGGGCAGAAACGGGGATGGCACCGGTGACAGAGCAGAGATCACAGCAGCAAAGAGCCAACAAGGTCATTTGGGAGCCCTACGAACACCTCCATGTTGGTAGCCAGTGGAAAACCGGGTATCCCAAACGTGCTGACGGCTATTGCCGTTTGTAATCCAGCTGACGGGGAGTTCAGACATCCATCGGTGAGGCGGCTGTGGATTAAAGCTTTCCAAAAAAAGGGGGTGTTGCTTCAGGCCATGTGTGGGAAGGCAAGAACGTGCTGCACACCTTGGGAGATCTTGGCATTGCTGTTTTGCCATCCGTTTCCTTACAATATTGGTAATATTCCCCAGGCATCCGCAGTAGTGGGATGGCTCAAGGGACCATGAAGAGGCTGGGGCACACTGCAGCTCAAGGGATGCTTCAGGGTCCTTCCAGACAAGCAGGTGGTCCAAAACCACTCTGGTGACACCTGGATGACAGCTGAGGGGTGTCCTGCATGCTCCGAGAGGATGGGCATTTCTGCAGTGCTCCCCCCAGGTGATGTCCAGCCTGTCCCCCACCATAGCAGAAAGTCACGGTGGAAGAGGCTAAAGAAGGCAAATCCTCCCGTTATCTCCCAAAATAGCCCCTTAGTGATCACGCAGGGGTTGCAGCTTTCACGGCAGTCGGTAACATCAAAACATCTCCTGGGAGCCCCTTGGAGAGCCAAGCCAGCGGGGAGTCCCCAGGACACAGCTTGGGCAGAGGGACCAGCTCCCTCCCCACCCCATCTAGGGACCTTGACACTGACACCTACAACCTGCCCCGCACATGGAACCAGCATCCCGCTCCCCATCACCGTCAGACACAGCAGGAGTCCCCCAGGGGCGAGCAGAACCCACCGTCGACACCTCCCCAATCCCAACGTATTTTCCACACCAGTTACATCTGCGTTTTCTCAAGGGCCCTGGGAACAGCTGCTCCTTGGGGGCTCTAGCAGGTCATTGCTCCCCATCACTGCCCCCACCTCTTCTCCCTCCCCACAGGCTGATTTTCTCCCTCTGCTTGGGGAAGTGGGTGGTGGGGCGAGGGGGTGGCTAATTAGCAGCACCACTGGCAGAGATTCCCATTAATGATTTTCCCAACAGATCACACCACACCCCTTTTAACCTCTGTTAGCGAGCCAAAGCCCTTGAATTATCCAGCCGAGTGCACCCGCCCCATATCCCCCCGGCTCTGCCCATAGAACCCCTCATGCTGGCTGAGCCCCCGCGCCCCGGCAGCCCCCGCACCCACCGCCGGCATCCTGAGACACTGAAAGGCAGCGAAGCTGATGCTGATGGGCATGAAGGTCAGTGGAGAGGGAAGGTCGGTGGCGGAGCCGGCCGCCCCGCGGGCAGCAGCGACCGCCGTGTGCCCGCTGTGCGCTGGGGCAGCCCTTCCCAAAGTCTACCCTGGGGGCCGGCTTGGGCAGAGCCCTCTCCACGCAAGAATAAACCATGTAAATGTATCATTGGGGGAAAACGAGGGGAAAAAAAAAGCAAGTATGTCTGTATTTACCCTGAACAGTGCTGCTGGTACCGTTGGGTAACATGCTTCCCTTCCCTGCTGTCATTACCACCACGAAAACCAAAGAGGTCAGTCGGCTTCTGCTCTCCTGCCTCTCTCCAGGGAAAAATTTGGGGCTCTAGCAAGCATCCAGGGCAATGGAGGGAACAGAGCTGCTGTTTGCCACAACAGGATGTGATTCAGGATGATGCAGTGCATGGGGATGCAACCTGAATAAGCAGCGACCCTTCCAACCACAACCGTCCCATTCCTGTTTCACCGCTGGGGGAAACTGAGGCACAGAGGGGGAGAGCTGAACACCAGCTCCTGGAGACCAACCCACATTACAGCACTGCCCTTTCCATCCACTGCAAAAACCCATCCGTGGGTGCCTGCAACCGTCCCCCTGTGCAGTACAAGCCGGTGCTGCAGAGCCCAGCATGAAGAATTGTGCCCTCAGTGCTGGTCACTGTCACTGTGGACAGCCCAGCACAACGTCCCTCCTCTGCTTACCCACTTGCTTCTGTCTGCACCCTGCAAAAAGAGGGTGCGATGCTTATGCATGACCTGCGGTCCCCGATGCAGCTCGCAGGGCTGCGTGCATGCACACACATGTGCAAAAAAGCCGCCCGTAATCTCCTTTCCATCTGCTGCTCCCAGCTCGTCCTCACGCGAGCGACCCCATCATCTACTGAACACAATGCAAATTCAATTGCCATCAGTGTCCCGTGCAGCAGGAGGTTGGGGGACACGCACTTTCCCGGGGGGACATGACTCTAATTTGAGGCTCACATGGCAGCTGTGGGGTTTGCAGAGAAGGAGAAGCTGTGGTCAAGCTGGATGTGGCTGGACGGAGGAGAGGAAAACCACACATCCAAGACACAGAGGTGGGACACAAGGGATGGGAAGGGCCCCACATCCCCAACAGGCTGGGCACCATAAGGAGAAAAACACAAGCCCTGAGGAGAAGCACAAACCCACTGCGTGCCCTGTCCCTCCTCCCGGCCGGCGCGCGAGTGACGGGGGCTCCAGCCGAGCGGCTGTCGCTTGTGATTTGTGGTGTTAATATTTCAGGGGAGGGGAGCGAAGGGGTGACAACAGCTAGGGAGAGATGGCTCTTGGAAGTCAGCTCGCAGGGTTATAGCTGAAGGCAAAGCAATAACACTGATGGATCTGAGGACCTGGAGTGGCAGAGGCTGGAGGAGGAGGAAAGAAGAAAGCAGATGAGGAAGGGTGACAAACAGCATAAATACATTCCGTCTTTCTTTACATGAGGTTGACATGAGCTTGCTACAGCCATTTCATTAATTAGCCCTATCCTGCACCACGGAGAGAGCATCATGCCATCCCAGAAGGGGACCAGGAGAGCCACCAGCCAGGGGACGAGGCGACAAGTCCCGCTGCTCCTCGGGGGCTGTGCAGTCACCGTGCTGGGCTGGATCCCCAGCACTGGAACCGTATCCCTGCCGGAGGGTGCCCACGGCAGCCAAAGCTGCACCCATCCACCCCACAACCCCACGGGCATCCTTCCCGATCCATCCCACGCCCCCACGGGCACCCTTCCTGAGCCCCTTCTGGCTGCTGGGGAAGCCCTGGTTCAGCCAGCCCCACTGTCCCCAGCCCCAGTCATGTCACGACAGCACTGATAAAGCCCTGACAGCCCAAGACTCCTCCAACCCGGCAGTGGACAGACTCAACAGCCGGAGCTCTTTTTAAGAACTGCAACGCTTGAGAGGCTTAAGGACAAGAATATCTTGATTATCCGCACCCAGAGCCCTCAAGCAGCCCCTGCTGCTCTCGAGCAGCTTAAAGGATGGGAATTACTGGTGGGGGGACCCAAGTCCCTTCCATGGCACCACCCCACTTCCAGCTCCCACAGCCCGCTCTCCCTCTCCCTCCAAGGGACGACAAATATCCATATAAACCCCCCGCCAATCGCCACCCCAGTCTCCTCCCCGGCGCTTTTCACACCTTCCATCAGCAGCTGGGCATGTGCAATGGGCCACAGCCAGGTTTGCCACCACATGGAGACACTAACATTTTGCTGGGAAAAGGGCAATTTAATTATCCTATCTTCTGCTTCGTGACAGCACAGGAACGTGCTGCTCAGACACCGAAAGTGCTGCGCGAGCAAATGGCATCATGTACGGCAATGGTAATGCTGCCCGGTGCCTCCAGGAGCAGGGTCCTCGATTCCCGGATTTCTGTGGCAGCAAAGAGGGGTCGGAAAAGGCAAGAACACGGCAACAACAGGGTTAAAGCAAAGCCCCAAACCTCCAGGTTTTTAACAGCCCAAAGAAGCAAGAAAAATGTTGTTGTTGTCCAGCTGCAATGCTTCTTGTGAGCTCAAAGCAAGCGCCGTGTCTCATCTGGGGGCTGTTTGGCCAGTGCGAGTCTATTTTTACAAGGAAAATGGTATTTTGAAGGAGACAGTTGATCAGAAAAGGAAGAAGTATTAAAAATACTGCAGTCATCTTTTGGAGGATCAAACTATTCACTGAATGCAGCCAGACTTCACAAACCACATCTGACCTTCCAAAGTACCGCTTCCCAGAAAATTTACTGTTAAATAATACACAATATATTAAAATCCACCCCTTAGGGTGAAGGCAGGAGCGTGGTGTCTGTCTTGCTGGGTGGGTTGCAGTTGGGACCACGCAGATGTCCCTGCTCCATTCCCCTGGGGACACGGGGGACGGGGACAGAAGATGCTGCTGAGATGCTGGTCCTGCCCGGCAGCAGCCAGCAGTGCTCAGGCAGCACGTGTGCCGCGGTGTTTGTTGTGACAGCGGCTCCATTAGCACCCAGAAGCCAATCTGCCTTCCCAAGGACGTGGCACCGACTCCCTAATTAGTACGTTAATGAAACTCGTTGGTGGGAGAGAGCAAGCGTGGGAGGATGGAGGGGGAGCAGGAGTGTCGGTGCAGGATGATGGCAGCCCAGGCAACGGGGCAGATGCACCGAGGGACCAGCCTGCCCGCCCAGCTCAGTGACAGGGAAGGAGAATGGAGAGCAGTGGGACAGTGGCTGCAGCGGGATATGGCTCCTCTTTGCTTTTCCAGCCACGCAATGTCCTTCCAAGATCCCCAAGTGCCACAGCTGCTTGCAGGGCAAGAGCTGCACTGACAGTAAATAAGCGTGAGAGGGAAGAAAGGGACTTTCCAGATAGGAAAGTTGCCTTCCCGTCAGAGGGGAGAGAAGGACAAAACAGATTTGTGCGGGGCACACAGCAGGCTCAGTCGGGGAGCGCTGCCTCGGTCCCTCCAGCGATGCCACAGCCGCCCGAAATCCCCGGCACTGGGAAGTTCCCACACCCCAGTGCCAATCCCAGCGAGGAGCTGGCATGTCCTGCACCATGGGAGACAACCTGGCACCGGGGTTACAAATGGGTGACAAAGCAGCGAGATTTCTGCCCGCCCAGGAGGGCTGGTGGTGGCAGTGGCACCTGGGGGACACCAGTCCTGCTTCCCCCGAGCCCCAGTGACGCAGGATAGCCCCGGGTGCTTTCCTCCAGCATCTCCTTAAGAAGCAACTTGCCCTCTCGCAGGTCCCCCCGATTTAATTTTTACTCCCTTCCCCACATCCAGGAGCAGCACGTTCAGAGATTCCCAGTCCTGGAGCAATAACAGGCTGCAGAGTCACTTTGGAA
This sequence comes from Columba livia, assembly GCF_036013475.1. Taxonomy (NCBI): domain Eukaryota; kingdom Metazoa; phylum Chordata; class Aves; order Columbiformes; family Columbidae; genus Columba; species Columba livia. Next base: position 3,385,375 of record NC_088620.1, read on the forward strand.
GTACCCAATGTGACAGAAGCGGCCCTATAGCAAATGTCTGAGACGAGGCTGGGTGACAAAAGGCATTTCTCCCCCCGGGGAAAATCTGTTTCCCCGTGCCTGTTTGGGGAGTTGCTTTTTGCAGCGCCAGCCAGCCTTGACCCAGCTCAGCCCCCTGGGGAGCCGAACGGCTATCCATCCTCTCCTGCCGCTCCTCTTCGATGCACGCGATGAGTCACGAAGCGCCGGCAGGGCCACACTGTCCCCAAAGCACGCACAGCACCCTCATCGCTGCCCAGCACAGGACGGGTTAAGCCATCCCCATGCTGCCCCGTCTGCAGGGGGGTGCTCAGCTGGGCAGCGATGGTGCCGCGGGGCAGCTGGGACCCCGGTGCCCCGAGTACCGGGCTGGCTTGTGCATAAGCTTACGTTAACTGGCTCTGATGGCTGCTACGAAACAGCCGCTGTGGGGAAAGCCCCGGCTGGGCACACCTGCCCCTCGCCCCTGGGGTGGCAGCGGGGGACCGAGGGAGCACCGGCCCGGCGAGGCCACGGTTCGGGCGACCGCTGCCTGACCCCCCCTGTGCTGGCTCAGGGTCAAACTGACCCAGCACCTGAGCAGGGCTGACGGTGGCTGGAGGGGCTGGCAATGCAGCTGTCACACACTCCACCTGCTCCCTGCGCTGCTGTGAACCTGCGTCACCCCCACCTGAGCCCTCCCCAGCCCCCCAGCAGCATCATCAGGGCCACCAAACTCACACAGTGAAGCAGAGCCCCCAGACTGCACCACCCCACTGCTCCATCTCCACTCCCTTGGCAATTGGCACATTGGTTTTCATCATCCCACAGTCGACGGCTGGCTCCGACCCTTGCTCCACCAGCAGGGGCAAAGGTGCATCCCCCCCCACGCTGCTGCATTCTACAGGGCCTCATGCCGGGAGCTGCAAGGTGGAGTGTGGGAACCAAACGTCCTGTTGTTTGGGGGGATGCAGGGTGATGCTCCCACCCAAGATGACAAGTCAACCCATGGGCTCAAGCACATGTGGCCCAAGGAACAGACGGCTTCCCCGTGGTGCCTGCCAGGGGAGCCAGAGCAGCAGGGGACACTGCAAAAGGGGGGACCCTGCAAAAGGTGGGACACTGCAAAAAGGGGGACCCCACATCGCAGCTCTGCTGGCCAGGCACAGAGATCACAGTGCGTCCGCACACAGGTGAGTGAGGAGGAACACGCTAATCCAACACATCTGTCCGTCTGTCTGCAAAACAACCATGGCCATGCACATCCCTAAGAGGTGTCCGCATTGGAGATAAGCAACAAGAATCCAGACTTCAAGGGTACTGGCATTAGATGTCATTTGGGATGTGTTTTCTTAATCAGGTCCATTGTCAACACTCAAAAACGCGCCTCTAACACCCTGGGGACACTTATTCCTGACGCTGCCTCAGGAGCAAAAAATGCAGATGATTCAGCTCCAAAATTATAAAGAGTGGGATGTTCAGCCTGCAAGCAGATCTCTGGCTATTCCTGGGCAAAAGCTCAAAGCCACCTTTGCTTCCCTCTCCTCCTCTTGGAATTATCAGAGAATACATTCCCTTTTTTAATTATTATTTTTTGCTATGCATACGTTCTTGTCCCTCTCAGCCCTGCAAGCAGGAGCTCCGGGGCTGTGCTGCTCCCGCGCTGGCCGGCAGCCCGGCGTGCCCGCGGTGCCGGGGACACGTGTGCCAGGGAGGGCGAACACGACCCCATCGGCCTTTCCCATCGGCCGGGAGGATTTGCACCGACTCGTGCCGGGGCTTGGACGACGGCATGCTGCTGCTGCTGCTATTTTCTCTCTGTTTTCCTAGACATTAACACTTCCTCCCTTCACCCACAAGATGGTTTCCAGGCTCCAATTCTCTTCCCTATGGCAACAAAAACCCAGCCAGGAAACCTCAGCCCACTCGCCCGATGATCTCGCAGGCGAGGGAGGTTGGGGGGAGCCCCAGCCCCTCTGGGCTGGTTGTTGCAGCTTGACACCGAACTATTTTAAAGCAAAACTTTTGCCACTAACCTAAAGCAAACTTTGCCACCTGTGTGGCTCAAGGCTGTGCAGCCGGGTCCGGGTCCTCATCACGAGCATCACCCTGGGACATCAGTGTCACCATCCCCGCTCCCAGAAGTCAGGGGGATGCTGGGACAAGGAAGGGATTTGCAGAAATCCCCATTGCACCCGCACTTGGCTGAATCCGCTCAGCTGCTGGGCTGGAGCATTGGACAGATGCTGCGGCCACCTTGCTCCAACAGCAGGTACAGCAGGGATGCTGCAGGACGAACATGCTTCTAAAATCCCCAATTTGTCAGGGAAAGGACATAGCAAAGAGTGGATGTCAAAGAGGAAAAGGGGAGGAAGGATAAGAGAGCAAACAAATCATATCAACTCAAATCAAAACAGGCCACGGAAATGATTGCACTTAAGCTTTTCACGCCTGGCTAATTTTTTTTATTATTCAAAGAAATTCCTGTTTTTGTTTTGCCTCCTCGAAGGAAGAACCAGAGGGTAGAGAGCTCCTCCAGCAATCACAGATAATAACCACCGCGGAAAAAAGGCTTCCTGCCCGAACAATGGGAGACAATCAGCACGAGCAAGGGTGCGGGAGCATCTTTTAATCTGCCATGCCTTGTCAAAACAAAACAAAAAAGAAAAGAAATGCTGCATGGGAAAGACGGCTGCAATTAGATATTTCTTTTGGGTTGGAAAGCCGCGCACTCCGACACCGCATCGCGCGCTTTGCTGCCATTGCAAAACAGCAGCGTTGCAGGATCTCCGGGGGAAACCGGGCCAGGGGATGCTCCGAGGATACAGGAGAGCCCAGGCAGCGAGGACACAATGTGCCAGGCAGGACATGACCCTCGAGCAGCCGCTGTGCTTGCAACCACGTTCACATCCCTCATTTCAGACATATTACCGCTCAGGCCTGCTTGGCTGGATGGGATAAGGAATAAACTGCGCTCAAGCTCGGGGTCCTGCAAGACTTTGGTGCATCTCTTGGCTTTTTCATGCTCCTTCCTCCCGCGCCAGCCGCTGCTCCTTTAACTCCACCGTCAGAGGCACCGGGAGAAAACACTCGCGCTGCAAATCCAACTGTGCGTCATTCAGCTCTCATTTTGATTGTTAAAAATTCATTAATGAGAGCAGATTGGTATTATATCGCTGCCTTAATTAAAGAGGGCTACGGAACAGCATTTTAAATAGCAATGTCATTTTCTAATTGACACAGCTACATTATAAAGAAAAATACTTAAACAGAACTTGAAACTGAGCCGGTTTCTTCTGACGGCAGGGCTCATTTGGGCTTAAATTTTTAATCTGCTCATGAAATATTTACAGGCAAGGAAAGGGATAATGTTTCTCCAGGTGTACAGTTCCCCTCCTCCAGCCCGGTCCCCCGCGAGGTTGCTGCGGGATGAAGGCTTCACCACCCAAGGAACCTGCTTCTCCATCCTTCTCCATGCAGGAGACACAGGAGCTGCACCAAGCCCCAGGAGACCCCTAAGTCACTGCCCCACTTTCATCCTGTTAGCTAAAACCCACTGGATTTGAGTGAAAAATGTGCTTTTTCAGTGCTTTTCTTGGGCCAAGCATTTCTACCCCACCAAGGGTAGGGGGATGACCAGGGCTGAACACGGCTGTGCCCGCAGTGGGTACCAGCACAGGGATGCAGCACAGCTCATGCACCGGCCAAAAGCATCTCATGTCAGGCCACATTCAGATGCCACATCTCCCCCTTTCACACCCAGACGCTCAACACATCTTTCCTGCTATTTAAGGTGTTTCATACACAAACCTCCTACAGCTAATTCCACGCCTTTAAGAGCACGGATTCCTCCTGATTTCCATTTAGGAAAAAATCTGGCCACCGTTTCAAGTACCGAAGCAGCAAATCAAGGAAAAAAAACGGCTTCACACCCCTGGATGCAAATTCCTCTGCAAGGCAGCGTGGCCCCCTCTCCCCAACCCCATACCACTGCTCACCCCCCAGCACGCAGCAGCCTGGGAAACCAGTTCCCACTCATGCCAGCAAGAGATTTTTTTCCACCAGCACTAGTGGAAATTAGTGGCGTTAGTCCACGCCTGCCGTTCACCAGCCAGCCAGAGTGAACTCATAGAACAGTCGTCCGCACGCCAAGTCCATTGAAACCGGTAGCACCGCGCTTTGGCCACGGCACTCAGTACAAGCACGAGGGCAGGGTGAGCCAGAGGACAGGTTGCTCAGAGGCTTAAACTCTGGATCTTCCTCTCCCTAGCTTTTCAGATGGCCTTTCAGACCTTAGAGACAGCCCATCACCCTGCCTCAGTTTCCCTCCCTGCCAAACTTTGCCTGTCTCCTTTTTGCAGGTAGTCTTACAGCATCCCCGGCAATGGGTTGAGGTGAGCTGGGAGGTTGGGGGTGATGCTACACCCAGACATGGGTGTCTGTTGTGCCCCACACATGCTGCCTTTTCACAACAACAACTTCTAAAAGCAAAATGTCATCAGCCTGCGGAGTGGCTTAGTATCGCTGTGTTAGTTCTGTAAAGTGGAAAAGATTTGGAAAACCAGCCAGAGAGGGGAAACGTCAACTCCTCCACTCCTCCTTCTCCCTTGCTGTCCAAGGGAGGGATGCTCACCTCCATACCCCACGGATACCCACAGGAAAGCAAAGTGCAGGAGCTGGCACAAGCAGGATGTGCCCAGGGAGGTGACAGAATGCCCAAGGGATGCAGATCCCAGTGCAAAAGGGTCCAGCCCAACCTCTTCCCCATCCAAGCATTCCTCTGCCACCCTCAGCCCTGTGTCCTCAGCTCCCATCGTTTCTCCGCCGGTCGCAAGAGCGTGAGACTGTCCAGCTGGCTCGCAGAGGATCTGGGCAGGCTGTTTAATCAGGGAGAGCGATTCGGCTGTAATTTCTTCTGATAAAGTATTACAGATGCTACATTTCAAGCCATCTGGCAGCAGGCTGCGTTTCCTGCCTCTGCTTCTCGCACTCTCAGGAGAAAAGGGGAGAGAGAGATCAAAAATTCAAGGCAGGATGGTGAGGAGGGCTGTGCCGGGAAGGGGAACAGAAATTCCCACCTCCCATCCCTGCTGATGCTGCACTGGTACCCACAGGTACCGCTCTGCAGAGGATGGGATCAGTGAATTGAACATCAATGTGCTCAAGAAAAGCCAGGCTGTCCCCTGGCAGGGCAGGGACAGGGTCGCCAGATCATCCATTTCGGCTGGAAACTCATCCCAGTGTGGGGAAACCCCTTGTCCTTGGCTGCCCCATGTATCATCCCCAGCACAGGTACCCATCTGGATCCCCAGATCCTCGATCCAAATCACAGCACAGCGGAAAGCATCTGCACCCATGCTCATCAGACCGGGGAAAGCCCAAAACCAAACGCAGCAGAGCCCATCCAGCCTCACAGACTAATTTACACCAAGACAAGCAATCTGGCAGCATAGGGGGAGGCTCTGCAAACAAAAGGCAGCTCGTTCAGATTTACCAAAGCCAGAGCAGAACCGTCACAAGGTTCAGCGCATTAAAAATAACTGAAGGGAAGGGCTCGCACTTCATTACTTTCGACAGAACTGGGTCTTGGTCACGCCAAGTATCTGCTGGGGAGCAATCACAGCACCACACGCCGCAGTTCTCCCTCGCATCACTCAGGTGTGAAGCCAAAGATGAACAGGGCCAGGGATGAAAGGGGCTGCAAGGGGCTTATTTCCTCCTTCTCCCTGACCTGTTATTGTGAAATGTACAGCCCAGCACTCTCTGCATCCCTGCTCCTGCTCTCGGGACTGCATCTCTCCATCTACGTTTTGGGGAGATGGGGAGGTAGGTACCCCCAGGAAGGATGGGTAGCACAGCATGAGGCAGCAGTGATGCTTCCATCAGCAGCATCAGGCTGCAAAAACATGGGAGATGCCTTGGCAGAGGGTGTCATCAATGCCAGTGATGGGGTGTGGGATATCCATCCCCAGCTGGAGGTTCTTCATGAACCACAGAGAGTTAAAGGCTGGCTGAGGCCCTGAAGCATAAGGGTTATGAATATGTAGCTAATGTAATGCAATTATACATTAATATATAACTAACAGTCATGGTAATACAACATTACAGTAGGTGGATTATCCCATCTCCTGTAATTTATTATTGTTGTTTGTAATCCATTAGTGTCCAGAGCTGAACCCGGGTCAGGGTGCAGTGTCCTGGCACACTTTGCTTCACCCCAGCAGGAACGGGAGGATGGAAAACGCCCCTGCTCCGGAGCCAAATCCTGCCCCAAGCTCCTGTGGCAAGTCCTGAGCAGAGACCTCCCTCCCAACCAACACCAGGACCCGCTCCCAGGGCTTCTGATCCCAACGGGAGACATCCATCAACACTGCATAAAGCCACAGGGCATTGCGCATCCAACACCGCCCCATATCCTGCCCCAAAATGCTGGGGACAAAGAGGCTGAGGGACTCAGCGGGTGTCTGGCAGGGGTCTCCAGCAGCCCTGGGGACAGGGCCACCCCCTCGCCAGCACCACGGAGCCGTTCCAGCCGCCTTTGAGGGGAAGGAACAAAGCCCAACTGGTTTTGCGCAGCCACCAATTAATCTTGATCGACACCACCCTCCATAATGAGTCATCCACCCGAAGTCAATTTACATTTTTATTAAATCACACAGGAAAATTAGAAGCGTTATTACTTCCCTCCAATTCAATACGTGTTCTGTGTTCCCCCACCATTCACTCTGTGGGAAAACATCCCGGCATCTCCGGTTTAACCGTTTCTTCCCAACGCTCCCCACCCCAAAGAATCCTTTTTGTGTAACCTGGAAATAAATCAGACTGGCCTTTACAGGAAGGGAGGAGGAGGGAAACCAGATACCTCCAGAGAAAGGGACAGGGAAGGAGGCACCAAGGCGAACAGCAGCAGTCCCCAGCACGGTGCATCCCTGAACACACTGACATGGACCAAATCCCACTAATCCAGACCCTGGAGGGACTCCCCAGCTCCAACCTGCTGCTCTTCCCCAAAGGGAAAAGATCCTCCCACTCGCTGAACCATCACAGCCCTCGCACGAAGCTGGATCTGCCCCGGGAAGTTCATCGGGAGGGAAAGGCAGATCCATATGCACCGCAGCAGCCGGGTGATCGATACACATTCATATCCATCCTTAAACCCGGCCCATCCTGCCATGTCTGCTGCGCACGCGATTATATCATCCTCGCTGCTACAACACAAGCGTCTACATTCAACATCAATTTATTTATGGTCTCCACATGATACAAGCAGATCTGCGAGAGAGCAGGGGATGTATCTTCTGAGAAAGATAAATATGTGCACGTGCACAAGAGAGGGTCTCCCCGGGAGGAGCTGCATGTGTGAGTGAATCTGGGTGCGTGGTGAACAGCTCCACACTTGCTAAAACAAGAGGAAGGCTCTCCTGTCACCGCCAGAATTAACATTTGCTTGAATGGAAAGCCCAAAAGCTCCCACTGGGGTCGCATCTCTGTTCTCCTGGGGACTGGGATGGAGTGTCCATGCTCTGAAGAACATTTAATCTGACTGGGTCAGAAAATTCTTTCTCAAGGATGAATGCCCCTATGATGGAAATATTTCCCAGGGATGAATGCTGATTGTTTGCAAAGTCCGATCAATTTGGACCGTATTTCCAGTGGATGGAGCAAGACAGAGGGGAATTTCCATTTTGTGATTAAATTCCAAAAGTACTATATTTTTGTCCTAACTCACGACAAAAGCACAGTTTGAAATATCTGTGCTTCCTGCCAATGGGGAACACTCCAACTTTCAACCACACTCTTTGCAATTCAATTAGCTGTGTCCTAGACAAGGACCTAAATCCAAGGGACTTGCCCGTGGCCATGCAGGAGGGCGAGCGGAGCCCATGTCTCCCTATCACCTCCGCAGTGTCAACATCTGATCCCCGCTGTTGTTTGCAAATCCATCAAGGCAACTCTCCAAACTCTGCTGCTTGGAGACTTGCACGCTGCACCGGGATGCTCGTGGCACAGGGATGCTTGTGACACAGTGATGCTCAGGGCACAGGGATGCTTGTGGCACAGGGATGCTCAGGGCAAAGCAGAACCTTTAGGAAACACGCTGCTGTTGAGCCCCAGCTTTGCAAACACCCAGCACAGCCCCTTCCAGGCTCTCCCCTCGGTCACCTCTGCACGGATCTGCTGACTCAGCAGGGCAGCGCCTGCCCCCAGCCCTACATCTGAAGGAGAAGCCATGAGCAGAGACTGGAGAGGGAATCCCCTTGCAAGCAGGATGCAGAGCCCCACTGGCCCCACCACATCCCCCTCCTCCTCGGGGGGCGGCCGCAACGCAACTCTGGATTTCCCAGGCTGCCTAAAAAGGGCCTTTTGCGAATTCCTCCGATGCCTGCAGCGCTTCTGAAGTCCTGTTTTTCCACTCCAGCAGCCCCCCCTCCTTGTTTTCCTTCTCCGGCTGCTGACCCAGATTTCATAATGAATGAATCCATGCAGCGCTCTTCAGACTTTAATTATTTTTTCACTTTTTCTCATCATACATTATGCATCAATAAAAAAAAAAAAAAAGAAAGAAAAGAAACAACACGCCACAGCACAATTAATTTAAGCTTGAATGGTTAACTCCTGCCTATCACTAATAGCAGAAGTGTCTGGAAATTGCAGCTCCTATTTTAGACCTTGCATTAACGTCAGGGATGCAAACAAACCGTTTTTAAGATGCTGCGGTAGCTTGGCTAAGACAGTAGACGGCAACTAATGTATTTCTTCATAAAAAGCTTATTTTTTAGGTTATTTATAGTGAGAATCTGCCATGCCCATGCTGCCTCTCCCCCGCTGTCACCCACAAGCAAGCTCTGAGTGTGGTTTGAGGATGGTGATGGGATCCAGCATGGTCCCGGGCAGATTTGCCTGCAGCGAGCAGGCTGAGCCCCCCACGGCTCAGTGGGTGCCGTCCCCACGTGCCACAGTCCCCGAGCGGGTGACAACTGGGCTCCCAGGCGCCTGCCTCCATGACCCGAAGGCACTTCGCAAATATTCATGAATGAACGCTCCCGGCAGCCCGGGGGAAGGTTATTATTAGCTGTCCCGGAGGTCTGAGCAGCACCGAGATGTTCTCTCCGCTCTGTCGGCTCAGTCCCGATGCTCCCAAAGGGCTGGAGTCAAACACCCCGAGCATCCCCCCCAAGGCCATGGGGAGCACCATGGCTACAGGGATGCTATTCCCATCCTGCAGAGACGGACCGGAGCACATTAACGCCCCGACACTGCGACAGCTGATTTTTGGCATGAGTAGGATGATCTCCTTTCAGCAAAGAGGTCCCAGCGGATGAGGCGCTTAACCACAAACCTAATTACTGTCCTCCTCCCCGCTCCTCGAGCGGAAGGCCGGATTTCCCTGCATCTCCTCTCCGCTCGCGGCCGCTTCTGCCGGCCAAGAGGGCATCCAGCGCGATGCTGCCTCAAGTGCGGCGATGGAGCAGCTGCGGAGAGGACCAGAATTACAGAAACGGATGGTTTGTAAAAGCAAGGGGATGGCACTGGGTGGGGGAGCACCCCACCAGCTCTTCCCAGCAAAGCTGGGGCAATGGAGGAGCAAGAACAAACTCCCCTCTTTCTCTAGGACCACAGGGATGCTGGTGGAAACTTCACAGCTCACCACCAGTGGGATCCCATCTCTTTTCCCAAGGGATACGATTTTAATCCCTCCAATGCCCAGACCAGGGCAGTCCCTGAGCCAGACCCCCGGGATGGACTCGCAGGGGATACTGCAGGTTTGGGGGTTCTGCCTGCTGCACCCACACCTTTCGCTTCCAGGCATGGCCAGAAATGCATCCCACGCTGAAGACAAATTCTGCACCATTTCTGCCCTTTCTAGCCGAAATCCCAGCCCTGCTGTGTGTAAAGGCATCATTGCCCTGAGTTAAGGATGGTCAGGATCTGACCATCTATCTGCCAAGCTCTTCTTGCAGTTCTGCCTATGCAAGTCCCTTTTAAAGGAAAAAAAAAACACCACAAGCAAACACAAAAGGCCCTAATTTGATCATATTCCTCTGAACTAAAAGCACCTTTGACCTAAATTCCCACTGCGGGCTGGAATTCACCCTCTGCAGGCAAAGGATTACAGGAAAAAATAGCCGTGCATGCACAGTGAGACAGGGAAGGAGGACAGAAACCCCCAGTAAGCCTTACCCAGGCCTAACAGTGCTTGGGTGTCTCAATCTATGTAAAGTGGAGCTAATTTAATATTATCATATGATATTAAAGCAGCCTACCTCTCTCTTCCATCCCATATGCAAAACTTGCGAGCAGAGCTATGAGAAGCATATGGAAAAACATCTCCAAGCACAAACATCCACCTACTGCGCGAGCTGTTGAAAGTTAGAGAGCTATCCAAAAGAGAGGGATCACAAAAGAGGTTTTAACCAAAAAGAAAACAGCCCTGTGTATATTTTTTCTCCTCCAAAAACACCCAGAGACTGAAGCGCTGCCTAAACACATGCCTTGCATTTTTGCTTCTTCTGGTGGTTTAAAAGGCAGCTCACTGCATTCACTGGTTGTGTTATTAAGGTAATAGCCAGAATTATTCCTGCTTTGTCCTTAGGAGTGGGTTTCCATCCCCTCCAAGCCAGCCAGGCTCCCGGAGAGGTGGAGAGGTGGGTGCTTGGGGGGACCAAACCAACCGCACTCATCATGACCGCAGCTCATCATGACCTCGCACACCCAGAGCATCCTCCAAGTTTGTCAACACCTTTGCAAGAGGGTTCCTGGGGAGAAGGCAGAAAGGAGATTGCAAAGTGCTGACAAGCTCACGGGGTGTTTTCGAGATGCCCTGCAAGGTGTCGGCCTCGCCGAGCTTCCTCCAGGGGCTGCACGGGGAGCAGGGACCCCACGGGACGGTCCCTGCTGGGCAGCGGGAGCGAAGGGCCAGCCCGCCCGGGACAAGAGCGGCGGGTCACGCTGGGCTGAGTCACCTGAACCTACCAGTTCTCATCCATCCTTCTGGCAAGAGGAACAAATAATCCTCAGGGAAAGCTGTTTTTGGAGGCTGCTGAATTGTTCTTGGCACTGCTCGGAGAGCTTCAATTCGCTAGAAAATCCCAAGTATTTTAATATAGCCAGAATATTTGCTCACAGGATGACTAGCCCCACCACGAAACAGAACCCAGCCTCCGTGGAGCCGGCTCATCGCAGGGACACTTCTCTGCTGTATTTTTAACGTTGGGGAGACGGATGCCCAGATGGAGCCCATGTCACCTCCCTTGCACAGTGTCACAGCCACGGGGGGTCTATGGAAATGACACCCCCCTGGCCTGGCTGGGAACCATCCCCCAGCAGGAGCTGGACCAGCCCTGAGCCATGGGGGTGGTTTGCTCTGACCTGCCACTTGCTCAGCTCAGCCGTGGGTCTCCAGCACACATCCAGCGTGGCCAAGCACCACAATGTCCCCTCTGTCCCCACAGCATCACCGGCTGCCATTAGAGGTTAATCCTCGTCTTGTCCCCACGCCACTCTCCGCCGTGCCCTTTCCCTCCCGTGTTGACTTTGGCCAGTGGTAGCCACATCTCTTCCTTGGGGCACCTCGCAGGTGGCCAGCAGACAGCAGAAAAGGAAAAACACCTATTTTTTTTTGCTCTTTCCTTTCTTCTATTTTAAGATCAGAAGCCTAAAATTAGTTCTGCTCGCACAATGGGCTTCTGAGATGTAATCCTTTCCCTTCCCCCAACAGCCAACAAAATAAGTTGCCGTTTGCAACACTTCTCCAAGCTTCTCAGGCCACTAAAATAAGTAAATAAACAAACAAACAATAAGCACATGAGGGCCAAACCATTCTGTCCAGAGGCTATACCTGCACAAACCCTGCTGCCCACCTACTGATACCCAGCACGGAGCCCCAGCCCTGGGAGATTCCCTCTTCCTCTGCAAAACCTGTACACACCACAGATGCTGTTCAGACGCCGCTGCTTCTGGGGACCACAGTGAAAAGCCAACAGACACGAGATCACCTGTGTGGGCGGTGGTTACCGAGAGCATCATGGCTACGGCTGCCTCCCCCCAAAACACATGCGGTAATGGAGCAGGCAGAGAGATGCTCCAGCTCCAAAGTCCATGGGGTGCAGTTTGCTTCCCCAGAAAAACAGATAGGAGCTTACACTGGGATCTGACCCTGCCATGCCTGAAATCCCAGGTGATTGTTCACCACGCCAACAGGAGCAGCATTAGCCCCCGGCTTCAGTCACAGCCCTGATGCTAATGCACCTCGACTGCTGGTGCATGGCTCCTCCACACCTCAGTGCCTCAATCTGTAAGGTGGGGTAATTGTACGGACCTCGCTCGTAGCTAAACAATTAGTTTATATTTGTAAAGTGCCCTGGAGTTAATTGCCATTAACTCATTAGCTAGATTTTGACCTCCTAAGCCCAGCTTTAAGCCATGCCCTGGCTCTGTGCATGCAGAGCCCTTGCACAGCTCGCTGCGCTGGTGCCCAGGCAGTGATGCCTGTGCTCTGCGGGGCACTTCTGCACAAGGCTGGCGAGCCGTGCCGCTGTCACCCTGCCCAGCTTCCCCTCACTGTGCTCCCAGGGGACGTTCCAGGATGTCCCCCATGGGGGTTCAGCCACATCGCTGAGCACTGCCTGGCTGCGTGTGCAGAGCTGCACGGGCCCATCGGGGCCCGGGAAATGGAAGTAAATACCCATCTGGCACTGCATTACCTGCCATATGCTTCCCATATGAACGTGTCTGTCCACAGCTCGGCACAAGGGGAGGGGCGCACCTTCCCCTGCACCTCATCACGTCCCACACCCAACGCACATCCCTCCCCTCAGTGTCCCCAGCTGGGCTGGTGCCCGCAAGAAAGTAGCAGAGCGAAAATCTGCCAACAAGGCGAGTGTGGACATCCGTGCTCTCTCCTTGTGTGCATATATCCACAGACATCTCCCCTCCCAAATAAGTGATGCCCCTCCCTGGGGGAGCAGCCAGCACCAGAGACCGCACTAACCGCCCAGCTGATGCAGTGCAAACTGCTGCAGCTGCATCCCTGCAGCCGCATCTCCCCTCTCCATCCTCAGGGCACCGCTTGCTCAAAGCAATGGGTGGGAGTTGGGAGCCAGAGCTGCTCCATCCCAGAAACCACAACCCCTGCCTGTCCTGCCAGGCACTTCCAGGTCTCAGACCCTGCACAGGAGTGATGCCGCTGGACCACGGTGCAGCCCCTCAGGGATGGATGCTGCAGGCAACAACCAGCAAACACCACTGGTCTCTGTTGGAAAACCACCTGCCGTGCCCTGCCAGAGATCTGCAGAAAAGCCCAGCATTTTATTTCATCCAAACCAGATCCCTGCTGTGCCGGTGGCAAGTCCCACGAGCGGCAGCATCTCTTCCTTTCCCAAAAACACCCCACAGTCGCCACCCTCCTCGATCGGCTTTCCAGGAACAAACCCGCATGTGCCATGGAGCAAAACCCAAACGAACACCGCGGGACCAGCCTCCCCACACCGGCTCCCCGGGCAGCAGCCCGGCACACGAGACTGCGGCTTTGGAGCAGCCAACAACAACAAACTCGTGTGTGAGCGACAAAGGGAAAAACTCAGCGAGGAAACAATATTCAGCTCAACTCTTTCCGAGCGCGTATAGTAAATAACACTGGGTATGGGTTTGTTTTATTTGTTTTTATTATGAAAACACAGGCCGGATTGTCCTGCTGGCTTGGGCAAGCTCAGTCCCCGAGCGGGGGAAGCGAGCAAGCAGCCCTGCAGAGCCACGCTGTGTCCGGCAACCCTACAATAAACAAAGAACCCACTGCACCTCATGGGCCTCATCCCTGCCCGAAGGAGCTGGTGAGCTCGGTGCGATCCTCAGCAGCTCTGTTATCACTTTACCAGGCTAAGCCAGGCTTAGTGAAGGCACAGCTCCGGCTCCCCGGGCTGCAGCACATGGACGCCAGCAGTGCCGGTGCCCCGCACCAGCTCCACAGCTGGGAGGGAAACGAGCACCTGGAGACAGAAATATCACACACTTCAATGGCTGTTTCCAAGGCAATAGTGTATCTGGGTCTGTCAGTCCTGTGTGCTGGGGGCTACAAGCCTTTCTGAGATATTTATCCCATTTTCTTTATTTTTCCCCTAACTAACTTAACCCCAGATTTTCTTGCCAATGTCTTGCCATCATTGCTGCTTCTGGCCTCGGATGTACCAGTACCGTTGCGCTCCATGCTCCTGCTATGTGTGTCAGGACAATGGGGCCAAGCAGGACACAACCTCTGAAATTGTTTTGGTGTTTTTTTTGCGTCAGAACAAACTTTTCCTTCTCTCACTTCCTCCTCCCAGGCCGGGCTGGGATGCAGGATTTGGCCATCACCTCCCAGCGCATCCACCTCAGTACATGCTGGGCCAGGAGAAAGCTGAGCAGCCCGAATCTGAGACAAACTTCAGACACAACCAAGTTAAAAATACATATTTTTCAGACAAAAGTTCAGTCCCCAAATGGTAAGAGAATCCAGGAAAAATGCAGCAAGCCCTGCTGGTGGCCGGCTTCCAGCGCGAGCACCTCCCTTCGGAGGAATCCAGCGAGGAGTCTCGACTAATCCACCCAGGACACACCAGCATTTCTTCCTCATATTATTGGGTTGGTGTTTGTTGGGGTTTTTTTTTTTTCCTTTCTTTCTTTTTTTCCATCTGCTCAGCAGATTTGACATTTGCTGGGAAGAGGCTCATAGCCGCAGGGACCGAGCAGGGGCGCTGCACCAGGGGACAACCATAGGGACCCCACCACTCGCTGGGTGCTCCTGGCACCCGCCCAGGGATGGCAGGTAGGAGCGGCTGGAACACGAGGGACCGGGGCGAGAGCCGGGAGCCACCGCGCCTGCGCTCAGCACTCCCGCAAAACAAACACACAACATTCTCCCCGTGCCTCAGTTTCCCTTCCCTTCAAAGGCATGCTGGGGGACAACGCAAGCACTTTAGGGGAATAAAGCCCTCGAGGTGACACAGAAACAGCGTTGCGGGCACCCCAGCAGGACAGGTCCCCATGTGCCTCCTCCAACACCGGTGGGGACCCACATGTCCCCCCAAGGCCATCCCACCCTATCACAGACGCTGCCTCCTGCAGTTCCCAAAGCAGTACCCCAAATCCCCCTCTCCTGGCTCTGTACCGCTGCCTCTCCCCAGCTCTATGCCCAGGGACCCTACCCGAAAAGCCCCATGCGCTCCCCAGGAGCATTTCTGCCCAGGGCGCATCCACCGTTCCCACAAAGCACATTCCCGCAGCTCCCCATGGCTGGTTCCTTCATGTCCCCCTTCCTGGGGACAGGACAGGAACATGACACATGTGGCCTTGCCATCTGCATCAGTTCATCAGTGCAGGGAGGGATGGGAGCAGGGGGCTCACGCCTGGTCCTCACGGACCGGGCACCAGGGCGGAGATGCCACTTTCGGGTCAGCTGGCAGGCGCTGCTTTCCCTCCCCGTGAGATGCCCGCTGAGGAATTTGCACTTCATTCCTTGACACCTGCTTTAATTATAGGTATTGAGCCGGCTTCTCTCTTTCACAAGAGCCGTGAGCTAATTTCCTGCTCCCCTTTTCTCTGAGAGGGGTTCATGAGTCACTCGTTCCCTCCGCACACAAGCAAAGGGCTGTGGGCTCTGCCAGAGCCCTCCCCAAGGGCCAAGGCATCAACTCCCCACACCGACCTTATCAGCCATAACATCCCAGGATGGTCTTAAAAATCTCAGCCCTGCTTTCCCGCTATCACCAAGAGCAGCAGACGGGCAGCAGGTGACACCATGACATGACATGACAGGCACCATCTAACGCGTCCCAGCACACGAGGATGCTCTGTGCTCGCCTGCACAACACAACATGCTTCTCTGACAGCAAAATGCTGACAATCTCTCCAAAATCCTTTACCAAGAAGCGCAGCGAGCACGTCCCGAGGCAAGGATGCTGGGGAAGCCCAGAACATGTCCCTGGGATGGGGATCGAGCCACTGCCGACCAGGCGATGCAGTCAGCGAGTATGCCCTGATCTCAGCTTTATTTTCCTCCCTGGGCACCAAAGCAGCAGTGAGGCTGTGGCAAGAGCCACCACCCCATCACCCATTTCTTCCTGAAGGTCTTCCTTTGCAGGGTGGTGGTTTCAGGGTTTTTTTTGTTGTTTTTTTAAACATACATTCATTAATCCCAGGATAATGAGGACTTTCCTGCCTGTGGATTATCACTATTCGGTTCAAGGAGACACAGATAATTGTTCACAAGCAGATGAATCTCTACAGTCTATGAAAGGAGCCTCAGTCCCACTGATGGGGGAGGCGGTGGGTCCCCAGGAGCGGGACAGTCACCCCATGTCTGTGCAACCCTGCTCCCACCCTAATGCCCACCCCTCTGTCCCCAGCCAAGCTGCTCTCCCAGTCACTGCAACCCTGCCATCCCCAGCATGTTTTCCTGCAAGCCCCCCAACCAGAGCAGCCCTTTTGCCTGTCCCCAATCCGCACAGCTTGGGGATGAGCTGGGACCCCCACAGGGGTCAGGGAAGGGACCCCCTGGCTCACAGTAGCCACGCTGCTGTTAGCTTTATTTTTTAATCAAGTCACGAGAGAGGGCGGATGCTGCTCAAAATAAATCATCAACCACAATGGCAATAAAGACATTGAGGCAGCCTTAGCTTGGACTTTGCGAGCACGGGACCAGCAGCAGAGCCACCACCGCCCCGGCGCTGACGGGGTGACAGAGCAACTCCTGTGATGAGCCTGGACGCTGCAGGTTGTCACCGAGGAAATGGTGACGTGGTTGTGCCAGGAGAGGAAAGATGGCTGTGGGCACAGCCAGCCAGGCCAGCTGCACACCCCTGTACCACCGGGAAAACCCGTCAAGGGTTGCAGTAGCACTGTGGATACCTGTCCCAGCAAAAAGCATCCCTCCTCGCTGGGGGCTGCATCTCCCCTTTCCAGACTTTTCCAGCCCCTGAGGCCAAGGGTAAAATGGGAAAGAAAATCTGTGCGTGTCTCTCCCATGCAGGATGCCAACACAGCTCTTCTGCAAAGACTGAGAAATGTGGGGATGGCACCAGAGCACCTCCCCAGCCCCCCTAAACCTCACACTGCTGCCCGCACCCTGCGTGCCAGCACAGCCAGCCCCACAGGCGGGATCCCAGGAGCTTCTCCAAGCCCACCTGCCCGGATCCCGTGCAATAAAAAACCATCTCTGCTCCTGCACAGAGGATCTGGCTTCTTCCCTGTGTCACCCAGTGCCAGGCAGGATCTGGCCGCACAGGAGCGCCGGTCACGGCGTCCACACCGGGGTCCCTCCAGCCCCCGCACACTCACGGCAGAGCGATGTTCTCCCTTTCTTCTCCAGGAGGATTAGACACACTTCTTTTCCCTCATTGCTTTTCAAAAGAGATGCTTTTTATCACTGCTGATCCCTGGGGGAAATCTCTCTCTCCCTCTCATGCTTTTATAGCTTGGAAAGGAAGTTTTCCTTCATCTCAATCTCTCTGCTGACAGGCATCGTGAGCAGGACAGGCAGACAGAGCAGCTCCCGGGGTCCCTGCCTGCACCCCAGCACCATCCCAACGGCGCCGGGGGTCCCCAACCACCTCCCCGTGCCATGGGCGGCATCACCAGAACGCACCTGGAGAACGCCCAGGCAAAACCCCGGCTTAGTTATTTCGAAAGCCACGTCGCCCTTGTGAAATCCCAGCTTGTAAAAACCCCGGCAGAACAAAAGCAGCAAACCCAGCTCAAGGCAGCTACAGGTGCTCTGCCCTTGCCTACCTGCTCCCCATTCTCTGGAGGCTGCAATTACATTTTCCAGTGTTACTTAAATGGATTCCCCCCCCGCCCCCCAGCTCTTCCTGACTGCTGTGGAACAGATCACGCCAAAAAGAGGAAACCAACGCTTGGGAGCTGGCAAAGGTTTAGACACGCACAGCTATTTTAATGGACCACTCGCATGCAGAGAGCTAAAAACACACCTAACTGCGCGGGATCGCGGCACGATCGGCTCTGTAGCCAAACGAGAGAAGCCAGTAAGCCCTGAAGTGCTGTCAAAAACTCTAAGTACCCAAAAGTGAAATCATGCTGGTTTTTCACCCTTTGAGCTCTCGTCATTACCAAATTCAAGGCTGGGGTTTGTCACAGCGGCAGACTGGGTGTTTTTTATAATTGTCAACCATACTGCAACTTTTTCTCTTTATTTTTAGGCGTCCCTTTAAAACTATAGAGGAAATCATCCAAAAGAAGTTTGTTCAAACGGCCTGTCAGTTTGAGGAAGTGAAATTAAAGCAGAAAAAAAAAAGCCCTGAATCCCAATAAATCACACATCCACACACAGAAAATTGGAGAAATCCGGGCATGTCTCCAAAACCAAGTAAATGGATGATAAACAAAGCAAACCTAGCTCTGCCCGGTAATAAAGGCTTCCACAGCAGGAATTTCTCACCCGGGAATCCCTTCCACTGAGGGCACCGCTCGTGCCTCAGGGACTGCCAGGCATGGCATCCCACGCTAAGCTGGGCTTAACAGGCACAAATCCTGCACTGCCACTGCTTGCACTGATTTCTTCCCTGCAAAGCCCTGGTACTGAGCACACACTGTCCCTGTCCCCGCTGCAGACAGATCAATCGCCCGTGACACATGGAAGGCGGCTGTTTGGTTTTGCTGGAGTGATGGGAAAGCATCGATATTCCCCGCTTGAGCGCTGGGCCAGTAGTGAGTGGGTCTGCAGACCCACCCAGAGCGAATGAGATTCACAATTTACAGGAAAAAAAAACTTCAGAAAAGGCAAAACAAAAGCAGGGGAAAGGGCAAGAGGAATAAGGATGAAGATGCTGAAATAACCCCCTCCGGGCACCCAGGTGCCTGTTGCGGAAGGCAAAACCAGAATACAGGACAGAAAAGAAAAGCAGCCAAGTCTCCTTTCAAGCTTCAGATGAAGGTTCCCATTGATATGGATGCTGCAGAGCGATGCCCAACCCCTCGCCGGCAAACAGGGTTCATCTTTCAGGCCACGCAGCAGGAGGGAGAGCGCGGGGAGGAGGGCAGGGACACCGAGAGCTGTCCCCAGGACAGTCGGGTGACCCTGCCGCAGCCTCTAATGCCCAAAGCCGCATTTTGGGGGGCCCACAGTATATGGCAGAGCTGGGTATGACAGCAAAGCCAGCGGAGCAGTGGGGACATGCAGTGACAAACCCATCACCCGCCTGCACGGTCACAAGTGAACCCCCACCGCAGGGACCCTCTCCCCAATTCCCTCTTTGTTTTCCAGCGGAGATCGCCACGAAACAGTTAAAAGTTTCTAAGCTGGGCTCTCCTGAGGACGTCAGTTAAAAGTCCACCGGGCATTTTCCCATTGTGGACTTTAGCCCCGGAGCGCGGGTGTGATAAGGCGGACGGAGGTGCCAGCTCGCCACGGGACCCGCCGCCACGGCGGCAGGACAAGGTGCCACCGAGGCAGACAGCCCCGGCAAAACGTGCAGGGCCACACACCGGACAGAAAACTGCAGAACTGGCCTCAGAGCAGGATTTTGGGTTTTGTTAGCTTGAGGTTACGTGGAATATTTGCAAAGTGAGGAGCAGCGGCGTGCCATCGTGTTTCTGCCAGAGGAGCTAACCCACCTCCTGTGACAATTTGGGTGCCCCCAGGGAGCTGTTTCATCCATCTCAAGCTCAAACCAGGCACAAATTTCCCCCCAAGTCCCAAGATTTCTGTCCCCATTGGTCCCAAGGGAGATGCGAGGGCAGAAGTCGCACTGCCCTCCCTGCTGGGAACAGACACCCAGCTCTCCTCGCCAAGGTTGTCTGCAAATCCTCTTTCACCAGGACTCCACATACCATTTTTTAAAAGCTGGGTGATGTAACCAACCAGTATTTATAATGCTGAAAACATCCCAAAGCTCCATCTCTTCCAGCTCCCAAGCACACTGTGTACTCTTAATAAAATAATTGCAATGATGAATAGGTCCTTATAATACTCCTCTTCTGCAGCTACTGACATGGCCAAGAGCTGGGATGGAAAGCCCTTCTCCTAATGCTCCTTCAAGGTACATTCAGGATTTTACCCCTTCACAGCAAAAGGCACAGTGAATATTTGGAAAAGATGTCAGTCCTTCCTTGAGCCATCCCACTACACAGAGATGGGAACGACAAGATCCCTCTCCCCCAGCCCAGTCACATTATCGTCTTAATAATAAAGTCAGCAAATCACCCCAGGTCAATCTCAGTCCTTAGTTAAGCTGATGTGATCTTGAACCCGTTCGATGAAATCAATACCATGCTGCTGATCCCGCCAGCACTCAGGGGTCCATACCAGCCACAGCACCCAGAGGCTCCTCTGCCAAAGGGTTGCCCACAATCCCCAGTGTGGGGCCAGGCAGCATTGGGAGCCTCATTTCCTCTGGTTTTTGATATAAAACTGCAGATTTAATCGCTCACTTGCAAGCCCTCACGTGCCCATGATTTCCCCACTGACAATTATAGGAGTAGGCCAATGTACTGAGTTGGGGTTTTTTGGTAGAGTCACTTCTACCTTGTTAATTCATAAAGATGCGTTCAATTATGGAGCACGTGGGCTTTGCCTTCCCTTCCCATGCAAAGCAAGCTTTTATTCCCAGGCTCTCTGGGCGCCTTCCTCAGCACAGAGCCTCTGATCCCAAAGATTTGCAATCAAGCCACCAGGACCAGGCAAGGAAGAGCGTTACCCTGTCACCCAGCTGGGAGCCAAGGGACAACCGAACCTTGCACAAGGACACCTGGGGAAGCGGTGGCAGAGAGGGACCCGAGATCAGCCCTCAGCCCGACTGCAGCTCGGTGGATGTCCCAGCGCCCGGCCCTGCGTGGGGGAGAACTGGCAGGACCGGCTGCTCCTGCCCCACGGGCACCTCCCGCACCCAGCACCACCGGCCCCACACTCACCCCTTCCCCCCGGCAAGGACCCCAATCCACACAGGCATTTTTCTGCCCTGACACACGCTCTCCTCCCTCCAAAGGGCTGGTTTGAGGTCCCAACATTTCGAGCAGGACTGGGAGCAGCCCTCTGCTCTCGGGGATGAGCTTTGGTCGTATCCTGGAGCCCACCTGCTCGTGAATCCTTAAAAAGAGCTTCTGGGCTCCCCCGACACCAGAGCACAGCTGAGCTACACCCGGCTGGACCCCATGGCAGCCGGGGAAGCATCTGGGAGCAAATGCCACCACTCCGAGAAAGAGTCCTGGGAGGATGCTCGGCTCATCCCCGCACCTCCTGTGCTGCCACAGGGTTTTGGGAAGGTGCACAGAGAGAAGGAGCCTCCCCATTTGCGTAGGTGGGGGCTTTAGATGGGAACGGTGCTGTTATCTGCCACCCAGGGCTTGCTGCAAGAAATCCCTGCCCTGCAACATTGCCTGCACACACCTAGAGGCTGTGAAACCTCGCTGGAGAAGCCAGACATGGTTTTGTGTGCCCGCCCAGCCTCGGCTCCCATGGCATCACACCCGGTCGAGCTGCCCGCGGGGAGCGGCACCGAACGCCCCTCGGCAATCACGGTGCAGGCGGAAAAACAACAAAGATGAGAAAACCGAGCACCCAAGCCAAACGAACCCCGTGGTGACCGATGGCCTCTGATTTCCACAGCCTAAACCTGCCCTACAGGTGGGACACGAAGAGGGAGCAACTTGCCACACGGGAACTACCTTTTTTTTCCCCCTCGAGAGAGGAGGGTGAAACCCCCAGGCAGAGCTGTACCGAGGCAAAGCCCCCGATGCTGCAGGAAACAGCAGCACTGCTACCAAAATACAACTCGAAACTTAGGCAAAAAAACCTAACGAACTAAATCTGTATCTGCCAACCCTATGAGCAGCAGAGAAACCTGCTGGCGGGGTGTAACTCGGTGCTGCCTTGCCGTGTATCTCATCAGCGAGTCCCTGCACAGTATCAGCCCCCCTGCCCATCTGGGATTCCTGCTCCCAGCAAGCCCCAGACCTGAACCGCTGTTTAGATAAAGTCTCTGACATTTGCAAACAATAGGTATCAGCTGGCCGGGGGCCACTCTATCTCTGGCAGGGATCACAGCTAAGCCTTCCTAAGTGCTTAAATGGGGGGCCTGCAGGTAATTGTCCCAGGAGCCTTAACTCTTCCCAGAGCCACCTCTGATGTCCGGTCCCTGACGAGGAGCACAGGGCAGCCTCACCAGCATAAAACCAGCCCAGGGAGGAAGGCAGCGAAGATGATGTGGAATTTAGGGCTGCAGCACAGCTTCCACCACCAGTTATCACATCCTGCCCTCCCCGAGCTCCATCCCACACAGTCAAACAGCCAAGTGCCCAGCCATCCTATAAATACCAGCACAGACACCCAGGGAGAGCACACTGTAAAGCACAAAGTATTAACACAGCGGCTGACACGGCTTGCTCACAGTGTGCCCATCCAGCAGACCATAATTTGCTTAGGGGTGCAGAAAGTTTTGGCTTCAGCAGGTTTATCCTGACAGGAAGGGAGCCTGGGTGGCCCATGTAGGTACAGGAAACCCCTTTCCATCACGCACATCTCTCCACTTCCTCTGGATTTCTTTAACCTTTCACTCTCGCCCTGATTTATGCCTTCGCACTGATTTTTTGCCTGCGCGCACTTCCCTGCTCTCTGCTCCGCTGCTGTGGCTCCGCACCAGCAAAAGTGCTGGCAGGGCCTTGGCATCCATCTGCCCGGAGACAGAGCAATCTCTGCAGGGAAACCTCCTCCTCTGCCTCCCTCCAGAGATGGGTTTTCGCAGGCAGTGAGCAGAGGAACATGCACATGTCCCATGCTGCCGGGCTCGGTGTCGCGCTGTGCAGCCAACACGCAGCTCCCGGCCACCCGTGGGATCCGCGCTGGTCTGTGTGTGACGGACGGGGAGGCAGAAGGAAAAGCACCGGAGCGGCTAATCTGGGACCCCAGGGAGACGTCCCAGCAAAGGAAAAATCAGAGACGGAGGTTTTGCTGTAAAGGTGCTGGGCCGTGAGCCGCAGGCTCCAGCACAGCGGCGCAAAGGATGGACTCAATTTTCCTTACAGAGAGAGGGAAAGGATCCACAACCAGCTCAGCCCCAAGCCCTCTGAACAATTCTTCAGGTTCCAAATTTCGGGGGCTTTTAAACTGCAGCCAGAAAAATACGGAGGGTGGACGCGGTACCACCAGCCATCGCCAGGGAGAAGGGATGCGGGGACACAGCCAATGCACGGACCTGGGGGTTCCATCCCTGCTCTCATGTCCTAAATCTCCGCGCAACAGCCCATCCTTACCGCTGCCACCATCCACAGAGGAATAAAGAGAAAAGCCCAAAGCAAGAGCAAGCCAGGAAAGCATCTTGTTGTCCCATTTGCAAGGGAGGCGGCAGGTCACCCCCAGGAGCCACCCGCGCGCCGCACCCCCCAGCTCGGCAGCCACAGCCCGAGGAAAACGAAGTCGCAAAGGTTATCGTTTTGGTGTTTGGCTGAGCATAAAAATCCTGCCCTGAAAACAAAAAAGGGAATGGGGGGAGCAGCAGGGGAGGCGATGCACATCACGATGGCCCCAGAAACACGGGAGAGGGGGTGCGGGGGTTCACACCACACTAACGCTCCATTTCAGCAGAGTTTCCTGGGAAAATAAATGCAAAGTCTGTTATAAAAGTTTATCTGCGTGTGCGCAAAGGAGCGAGTGTGCCTGACTATGGTATAGAGATGTCATTATTTCCATGCATCTGCCTTACCCAATTTTATTTAGTTGCTTTCTGCACCATTTCATGCTCATTCTGCTGCTGAGCTAGACAATTGCTTTATAACTCTAGGGTGCAATTTCACTGTCTGTGAGCCACACGCACGCACACGGGGTCTGTGCTGGGATGGAGCAGGGAGCTGCACCTCCCTCCCCACCCTGATGTTTGGGAGCTTGCATTGAAATGGGTTTTCTTAATAAATAAATTAGAAAAAAAGAAAAGAGAGAGAGAAAATTAAATTAAAATGCTAAGCCACCACCTCTAACGTATCATAATTCAAAGAGTGCATGGGGGGGAGCAGATCCAGAAAGCAACGGCTCCCCATTAAGAACGGAGAGGATGAACTGGAGGGCAATTTGCTCTCTCACGCTAAGTGAATGTGGAGAGACGGAGCCCGGCAGGCTGGAGGGCAGAAGCGCGGTGAATCACGCTGGATTTTTATGATCAATTGAAAGTCACACTTGAACAAGTGCAGGTCAAAAGGGAGGGCTGGCCACGCAGGTGCGGAGCTCCAAGAAGGCGCTTTTCAACTTGCTCAAGTTGCCCGGTCCCTCGCAGGGACCTCTGCTTGTAGCCCCGGGTACCCCACCCAGCACCCCCCGGGCTGCAGCAGCCCCACGGGTGTGGGTCAGGGTGGCTGGGGGGGGGTCTCCAGAAGCAGCTACAACACTGATGCGAAGCAACACGGGGTCACGTATCTCCCACCACGGCACGAGCATCTCTGGCACAACCCGCCTTGGACACACTTATCTGCTCACTGGTGTGAGAGGACGCAGCTCCTCTGCATGGCTCCTATTCGGCTTCCCCAGCCTCATAAATCCACTCATATTACCCAAACAGGGCAGCAAAAGATGAGGTGGGGCAGACAGGGAGCCCAGCAAGGATGGTCAGTGGGGAAAGGGCATCTCTGTTTTATTTTTCCCTATTTTGCAAGGGCCACCACCTGCACACACATCCTCGGGTGCAGGGCAGGGATGCTGCAGCACTGCCAAGGTGCTGTCACCTACTCCTTGCACCCCCAGGGTGGCCAAAACATCATCCCCAGCTCAATGCAACGTCTCCAGCTCTGCTCCTGCACCTCCCTGCTCTATGCTCCTTCGTGCCTTTGCCATCGCTCACCATCTCACCCGCTCGGATCAAACCTCCTCCATCGCACCCTGTGCCAACCCCGGCTCCCCGCTTCGTCACCTCGGCATCTCCAGGCGGATCTCCGCACCCGCTCTCCCGCGCTTCTCCTTCCGCTCTTGCTTCACCCCGGCCATTGCTTCATTCCGACTCCGTAATAATGGGCATGTAGGAGACGCGCTGCCCACAACAAAATAGTCTCACAGCAGCCCACAGAGTTCACAGAAAAAAAATACATATATATATATATACAAACCCCCATTAAAAAAAAAAAAAAAAAAAACCACACCAAACTTTCCAGCACTCACTCGTCAGCCCAAAAATGGAAAAACAATAATCAAATGTTTCTGCCTTCACACCCAGAGCTGCACAACCAGCTGAGACGAGACGGGACATCCCTCCCTAATCCGCTCCTGGCAGCCCCAGCACAAAGGATTTGCCCCAGGAGCCAAGGGGCTGTAAAACTCGGGGGGTTCCAGCGCTGCCCTCAGCTCCCCCTCCCCTTATTTTTTCCTAAAGAAAGCCAAAACTCCACAAAAGAGGAGACCATGAAAAGTAACAACCAGATGGGAATCCCATTACCATTTTATTGGTCACAAATACCAGTATTGCACCTTTTATCTCTTTTCCCTGCAGTGCTCTCACATCCGACACAAGCCAGGGAAAGGGGTCATGGCTCAGACGAGACCCCAACCCAAACACAGCAGCGACCTCCACTCGGGGCCCACCAAAACCATGAGATTAATCCAAAATATAATAATAAAAAGAGGATTGAAATGAGGAGCAATGCCCACAGAACCATCTTCCACTAGAGCAGAAAGCGGACGTGACCCCTGCTCCCGATGCTCAATAAAACAAATATTTAAGGTGTTTCTCCCTCTTCTGGTTTGGCAGCACCTGGTTTACAGGCAAACCTAATTTCTTTGCTCCAAGGCCAAACTTGGGGCTCTTTTTGGCTACCAGGAGCTGAGACCCTCCAAAGCCACCGGGAGCCCCGCGGAGCTCAGATCCCAGCCGGATTTGATCCGCAGGGCTGGAAGCTGCTGTCCCAGCCGAGGTTTCACAACCGCCCCGCCGCCCTCGCTCCGGGCCCCGTTCCCAGCTCCGCCGGCACCGAGACGCACCCGCGTGCCTCAGTTTCCCACCCCATATCTGTCTCATCGGGGCAGACTCTGAGTTTTCAAGGCAAGATCCATCCCCGCTTGATGTGCCGAGGCAGGAGCTGGCGCAAACAGGGCTGGGATCAGAATCACCGCCCCGAGGTGCAACCTTGGAACTTTTATTGTAGATCACAATAAAAGAAAGAAAGGAAAAAAACACACACCACACTCAAGCATTTTATGCTTATGAGTGGTCTGTTTGAACAGGATTATTTTTTAACTCCACGTTAAACAAAAATTCAAAGGAGGGGAGCTGCATTTGGGCTTAATTTGAACCCTTTCTTCCCTTTCTTGCAAGGGAATTGTTCCCTGTTTATCTCAGAAAACACCCTCCATTTTGAAATGCTCTGTCTTCTCTAAATAAAAACTCAGGTTGTTTCCCTGACTTTTCTTTGCTTTGCATTTTCTAAGCAAAACGTTGACAGAAAAGGCAAGTTCTCACAGTCAGTTTCCATCCCAACAATAGAGCGTTTTCCCAGGCTAAATTGCTTCTGTCTGAAAAAAAATCTTCTAGCAGTTTGAGCTGGCTGGCATGTGTGGGGATCCTTCTGTAGGGTTTTTTAAATCCTTATTTGCAATATTATTTCGTCTGCTTCGCGCTGCCTTGATGTTGGAGCAGAGACACAAGCGCTCCTCCCTCCTCCCCGTCCTCCCTCCAGGCACACGCTTCCCTTTGAGGAGGAGGAGAGGGGAGAAACAGAATAAAAGACAAGCAAAGAGGAAAATGTCAGAAAGCTGCTTTTTGTGTGCGTGTCAAAGCGTTCAAAGTTATTCCAGAGTCTAGTCTTTAAATGTAATAAAATACAGCAACTCCTGACAAAATCAATTAAAATAAAACCACCCAGACTGCCCTCCCCGCCTCAGTTGCTTTGGAGCTAGACTGACTTTGAGAGCCCACCTGGGCCTTTTAGGAAGCAATTATGGAATTGCTGGGTTGGATCCTGCACCAGCCGAGCATCCCTGCATCCCTGTGGTGCACTGGCCGAGTATCCCTGCACAGCATCAGCCAAGTATCCCTGCATCCCTGCACAGCTCCAGCCGAGGGAAGACAGACTCAGATCCTTCACCCACGAAGGGATGTGATGATGAGGAGACACACTGGGGACCAGAGCCAGAGAACAAGATTAATTAGAGCCCAATCAGGTTACCGAGCTCGCAGGAAAGTTCCTTGTAATATCCAGCTCTGGTTTGAGGTGTCCCCGGCTTTGGCAGCCGAGCTCAGCAGAGAGGAGCCTGGTCGGGGGGCAGGGACCCCCTGAGCATCCCCGCTCCATCGCCATCACCCCCGGTCGAGCCCCTCACCAAGGGCCGCCGCCTCTTGCCGTCTCACCACCTCCCACGGCGGGGTAACAGCATATTTATAGCAAGAATGATTTGGTGATTTCAGGCAGCCGACAGCCTCGGGGGAATACCCTGCTCACACATGGTCCCCCCAGAAAGACACTGGGATGCTCATCAGAACAAGCACCCTGGGCAAGAGGGAGAACCAAAGCACATCCCAAAGCCTCTGCCCCACGGCACCCATAGTTTGTTTTCTTAACCATCTTGAAAAAAAGCTAAAATAATTAAAAAAATATATAATAAACTGGGTGGCTGGGCTCTGGCACATGGGAATCCACCTCTGCTCCCAGAAAACAATACTCCAACAAAAAGGTTTTTAACCCATTTCTTAATAAATATTTATTTTTGCCTTCAAGATGTGGGTGGGACAAAGCCAGGGTGTATTTTCCAGTGAAATGTTTTGATTTCCCCCTTGATTTTTTTTTTTCAACAGGAGCAAAATGCCAATAATAATATTTGCAATGAATAACTAAAATTCTGTGGCTTTCTCCCCCGCTCTCTTTTAAATAAATAAAATGCCCTAAATACGAGAAACACAAACGCTCTCTCCAACACAGCAGGACTACACGGAGTAAACTCATGGACCCTCGGAGGATTTATTTAACTGTCACAGCCCAGATTCTGAAAAAGGCAAAAATTCCTTCCCAACTTGTTTTGCATATGTCAATTGGGAGAGGTCAAGCCCTACACTCTGCTTCAGCAAAAGAGACCAGGGCATGATGATCTTTTAGTCCTAGGCAGCCCCTCTCTGGCGCAGCACCGGCTGCCCCACAGAGCATCTTCCAGATGTGGGGCAGAGGATCCTCCTTCCTCGCAGGGATGCTCAGACAAGCCGTGACACTATCTGCACCTTTCAGAATTTTTCCTCCCTATGGATTTTCATATCGGCTGTAAATTTCTGAAGCTAAAGGAAGAAAAATTGATGTCTCAACACAGACATGAACTCCCACCAATGTGCGCTGGGTTTTGTGCAACGGCAAGGCCAGGGGACACGGGATGAAGATGCCTCATGGATGCTCACGCTCCCACGCTCTCTTCCACCACACGTTCTGGGTTGCTCCCCTCCAAGCCGGACACAAGGGGTTGTTTTGCTGTTTTTCTCGGAGGTGTTCCATGCACGGCCAGTTCTCACCCCACATCCTGAGCAGCTGCAGCCGCCCCTGGCACGGCTGCACGGGTGGGAAGATGGACTCGCAGAGGTTGCAACCCGGTGAACTGACCTCCAGGAGGGAAGCACCAGCCTCAGACACCCATTAACTGTTTCTTCCCCCCACATGAAGCTGAGCCTCGAGGGAGCACTCCCTGAGCTCACCATTCCCTTTTTGCTCCCCAGGAGCTGCCACCTTCTTGGGAGAATAGGCAAAGAAGGAAATGAAGCAATAAAGGGATTTCAATGGTCAGAGCCTTGGGAACAGCAGCTACTCAAAGAACCAAGTTTGCACATCAGTCCCCAACTTGGCTCTCGGCACGTGCACCCCACCAGGTTGGAGATGTGGAGCCCCCCAGCCTCAGAAAGCACTTGTGTGACAGCTTTTCCTTGATTTTCTTCCTCCTGAAAACTCAGCACAGCACAGCCCCCACCCAGATGGACAAAAGCAAGACATCCCCGCTCATTCCAAACCTAGCAAAGGGAGATCTGTAGCCCCAGACAGCACCTGCTAGACCCCGATGTTCATAAACCTCACCCAGCGCTGCGGTGGTATCCACACTCTGCTTGCAGGCAGAGATGGGGCAGATGCGGGCAGAGATGGGGCAGATGTGAATAGCCCCACTGCCCGCAGACCCTGCGATCAGGCTGCAGGTCTTCCCGGGATGGGGACAAGAAGACAGTGCCACAGGATGACGGTGTCTAGCCCAGGAGATGCCCGGGGACATGCTGTCCTCACAAGGAGCCTCTGCTTGGCATCTGCCGGCAGCTCCCAAGGCAAGCAGGAAAATGAGATACTACTATTAAAAGTGCCCAGCGCTGGCCACACTTCCACCCATGACATCAGCGGGGTTATCCGAGTCTAACCACGGGCAGGACTTGGCCAGAAACCTCCACCGGGTTATGCCTTTTAGACCCAACTGAGCTGAGATTTTGATGGGGCCACACAGGAATGGACCTTGACTTTGGCCCCCAGTTGCTGCTGTTCCCCAATTCAGGCCCATACTGGTGTGCAGGCAAACAAACCCTACAAGCTTGGCTATTTTTTTCCCTTTGGCTTGCAAAGACCAGCTCGCAACCATGACATGGGATAGGGTTGGCAAAACACCCTGGCACTCTGCAAAGTCGGGTCCCAGGTCCAAAAAGCACCGAGGTCCCATGGCCCCACCAGCTCTGCTCTGGTTTCACTGGGAAGGTCTCTGTTCACACTCCCCAAGGATCACATCACTTTCACAAACTGCTGACACACTTTTAGGCTCAACCTGCCTCCCCTGCTCAGAGCAGGACCAAGATCTCCCCCTCCAAAACCTTCAGAACCCACTGCCCTTACAACCAAAGCTGAGTTTTCCAGCCATCAGTGTCCAAAGGCCAGTGGATAAACTTCAGGAGTCACTTCCACGGGAGCACAACACCCAGCAGACCCAGACTCAGACCACGCACTCTAAAAGCAGCTGAATTTTCTCCTAAACCAGCAATGTGAAGTTATAACCCCCTTTGTCACTGCTGTCCTGGGGTGGCTGCCTTGTTTTTCCTCTGGATGCTCGCAGTGAGCTGCACGGCATGTTGCAAGACCCACCCTCTCCCCGCCATACGCACCCATACGTTTATAAATGAGCAGATAAATCAGTTGTTTTTCATTTGCACCAGCATGAAAATCCTTACCCGAGCCAGCAGCAAGGTGACACACACCCCCCCTCTCCTCCCCTGTCAAAGTCAACATGACTAATAACACATTATTTAGCATCTACAGCTTAAGAGCTCAGGTCTGAAAGAAAATCTAAGTATATGCACAGGGGCCTGATACTGCCCATATCATCAGAGGTTTGGACTGTCTTCCACAAGAGCATCACCTGAAATGTAAATCCCACAACAGCCACCCCTAAGATTAAAACACTTCTCCGTGGCAAGAGATCGACACTTTCTGCCTTGGTGGGGGTGTTTGTGATGATCCCTGACACCTGCATTTAAACCCAGGAGCGGGTTTGACTAAAGCTGGACCTGCTCCCGAGGGAACGCTGCAGGTGAGATGTTTTTAGCCCCAGCAGCAACCCCGGGCAAACCAACAGCAGCATCTCCCACCCCACAGCCGAAACAACGAGGGGCACTGTGCACCATGATTCTGAGGGAAGGCAGATGCCAGATGAAGACCAGCCAGCCCAAAGGGCTCTCCCTGCCAAAGCCCCCAGACCACAGCAGTCCCAAAACACTCCGAGGGGCCAGGGCCAGCTGGGGACCTTGTGATGGTGTTTGTATTTATTCTGCTCTTAAAAAGGAACAACTAATATTACAATTATTGAAAAAAACACCCCCCTCAAAAATAAAAAGAAATGAAACACACCACCACAAGTTAGGAGAGGTTGTGCACAGATTTAAAGCCCCAGGAAGGCGGCGTACATGTTATCACTGGCCACGGGCTTGCTCGGCCGGAGGCTGGAAGCCCCCGCGTCACCATGCTGAGCAGTGGCAGAGATGGCAGGATTTGTCCCTCTTCCCCCTCGCCTGCACTTGGCGCCCAGTTACTTGACTAAAAACTTTTCTTCCCTCCACCCTGAACACCGAGCTCTGCAATATTGCTTCTCCTGAAACCAAGACGCGAGGAGGCATTCGCCCTTGCAAGCCAGGACTTGACTCAGTCACCCAAACCATGGCAAACTCCAGCTAGAAATGGGTTTTAAAATATAACTAAAAAGGGGAGGAGAAAACAAAAAAAAAAAAAAAAAGAAGAAAGAAAACAAAAAGGCAGAAGGATCCCAATTGTGCCTGGTTGTGGGAGCTGCCAGCGAGGGACGATGTGGGCGCAGCACTGGGGTCCCCATGGGCGCTTCGCACCCCCCTGCGCGCCCATGTGCCGACAGGGAGGGAGGAAAAACAAATGATTTTTAAATAAAATTAAAAAAACAAAATAGCCGAGAGAGCAACGCAAGAGGGGGAGCAAAGGCTACGAGCTGCCAAGCCCTCTCGCAGAACGGGCCCCAGGCGGGGAGGGGGCTCTCCCGGCCGAGCCCGGGTGCCCGCTGCCCCGTTTGAAAATACCGCTTGCGCCGCCAGCCGCTCGCCCGGCCCGGGACCCGCCGCCCCCTCCCCCGGCTGCGCCTCGCAAAAATAAAATAAAGAAAAAAAAATACAGAAAAATAACAAGTCCAATAAGGCGGCCGGAGCGGGGAACGCGGGGCAGGCCCGCCCGGCACTTTCCCCGGCGCTGACACCAACTCTCCCCGCGGGGCCGCCCGCCCGCCCCGGGGAAGGGGCGCAGCGCATCCCCCGCCCGCTGCCTCCCCGGAGCGAGCAGCTGGAAGGGGAAGCGGAGGAGGGGGCAGGTCGGGAGCTTATTTTATTTTATTTAACCACCTTCCTCCCTCCTCCCCCCCCCAACCTCGCCCCGCCGTAGGAACGGAGAATCTTTTTCGGAACAAAACTCACCCAGTGGCAGGAAGTGTTTGGTGTCCATAGCTGGTGCTTAACTCATGCCAAGGGGCTTGGTGGTGATCGGCGGCGAAAAAACACACACACACGCAGGGCGCGCAGAGGGGAGGAGAGCGAAATCAAAGCGAAAGGGGGAGGGGGGGGGGGGGGGAAGGGGGCGGAAAAAAAAAAGCGCCCAAGGGGCGGAGGAGGAGGAGGGAGAGGAGGAGGAGGCGGGGAAGGCTGCAGCCCCGCACCGGCGGCCCCGCGCAGCGCCGGGCGCGCAGACGAGGCCGCGGAGTTGTTGCAAACTCCCAACAATGTAACTCCGCCGCTCGGCTGCGCTGGGCGCGATCGGCTCCGCGCCGGGGCCCGCGCAAGGGGGGAGCGAGCGCCGCGACCGCCCCGCAGCGACCGCCCGCCCCGCCGCGCAGCGCCGCCCCGCGCCCGGCCCGCCGGGGAGAATAACAACGCGGTTATTTTTAACCCGTGGGGAAAGGGGAAGAAAAGAAAATTATAATATAAAATTAATTTTTTGGTTGTTTATTTTTTAAAGGGGTGCGGAGCGCTGTGGAGGGTAACGTGCTCTCCGAGTGATGCTGAGCAACCTCAGCTGTCCCCAGCCTCACAGCAGCCAGCAAGACCCCCCAGTGTTGTTCGCTGTCCCCGGGCTGTGTCACACTGCAGCCCATCGTTCAAAGCCGCGATTTATTTAATTTTCCCCATAAATGAGGCACAACAAATAACTCTCTGTGTGTGTGCGGTTCGCCTGCAAACTCTCACCTCCTCAGCACTGCGGGTGCCACCCCCCCAGCATCACTGGCTGCTTCCCAGGGCCCCGGCCTCCCCCCTCCCCAGCATGCCTGCGGGTGTAATAAATGATACTCAGCCTTGTAAGAATGTGTATTAGCGACTTGATGGACCAAAGCGACTCTACTATGCATGAAGCATATTAAACATCTTATCGACCCTCACTCTTGATGGCCATAACGTGCATAACAAACAGGCTCGGTCCACAGCCGCAGCTGCTCATACACGGTGGGGAGTGACAGGGTCACACAGGAGCCCCGGGATGACACCAGGGACAATGCTGGGGGTCTCTGCTGGCACAGGTAACTCCCACGGCAGAGCCCAGCTCTCCCACGGTGAGAGGGCTTGGGGGAAATTCAGGGGAAGATGGAAGTGCCCAGGACACCCATCACTGTCCTGGTTTATACCACACACATGGGAGAAGCTGCCACCACCAACCATCATCTCGCTGTGCGGCACATCCAGCCGTGGAGCGCTTCCGAGCCTCTTATCTGCCATGATTTATTTTTTAATTGGCAAAGTCCCTCATGTCATAAATATTAGCAATCTAGCACCTCCTCCTATAAAAATGACACCTCTTATCTTTCATTGCCATATCCCCGTCTATCACCTGCAGGCACTTATCACTCTATCTCGTATGTGTCACTGTAATATCTAAAACCACACAGGAAAGGCCCCAGAAAGGCCCTAAAACTTGATTTCTCATATAACTTTTGCCTGCTCTTCTATGGGTGTCTGCCAGGGGACAGACCCTGCCTTTCCTTCTGGGTGGTTAGATGAGGGGTACACAGCTGGGAACCCCACGGGATCCTGATACAGCAAGAAATGCATTGCAGCTCAGCGGCTTTAATCATCACAAGAAGAAAACGACCAAGAGGACACATCTTGCGTCAGGCGAGAGGCTGCAAACTGACGCTCACAGCAAGTTGCAGGAGTTAAAACAAAATAAAACATCTTGGATCCTTTTTATCCTCTGCTCCTGTAATTTCAGCATGTCCAAACAGATTTTGGTGTGTGTTTATAACTGGTAACTTCATTTGCTCCCAGCCTGGGACCTTAAATGCCAAGTTTCATCTCCAAGTCAGTTTTTATGGCTGAGTTACATTAACTTCTGGGAGAGAAGGGGGAAAAAAAATACATAAGGATATGAAAGAAAGTTGGAGGTTGTTAGAAAAAGCAGGTTCAAAGTCTCTGAGAGTGGGTCGGCGGGGCAAAAATCCTAGATCTCGTGCATACCTGCATACAAACCCTGACAGCAAAAGGTAGAAATCAGTTTCTTTAAAGCTCATCTGATAAAGGAAAACACATCTGGGGGCAACACTCCTCCATGCCTCGCCAGGGCAGGTCCAGGCTCTCACCTGCCTGTACCACACAAATGCGATCTGAGTCATCGGTGCCACAACAGCCCACGCTGTGTGGGCCCGTTCGGCTTTGAGCGTGGCCACCAGACAGCACAAACGACCGATCCCAACACCCAGCACCCGCGGGGACCTGGCCCCAAACCTCAGGATGCCAAAGCCCATGCAGGTCAATGGCTCCAGCAGATGCAAGGGTTATCAGACCCACAGCTGAAAAATCCACCTTTGTAGACTCTAACAGATGAAATTACCATAACTAGGACATTTCACGCTCCTCTCCCATCAAGCTGTTTAGAGCAAATTAAATTTCTCCCTAACCAGCCTGTAACAGTTCGTGTTAGATGTGGATCTAAATGTTAATTGCAGTGACAATAACAGGTCTGATCCTGCAGTCCTTATTTGGGTAAAACCTCCCACAGAAGCCAAAGGAATTTTGCCCCAGAGAAGACAGCTGGATGCAGTCCCATATTTCCAGTCTCTTGAAGATGCCAGAAGGTAGCAAGGATATTTCTCTGATGTTACAAAGCTTTTCTTTCCCTTCCCCCCCCCACCTCCCCTCAATTCTTTAATGCACTATTAATTTAATAAGCTCTACCAGGCTGCCTAATGCTGTGCTCAACTTCAGCTTTGCACTTCCCAGCTAAGGACTTAAATCATCATGGGGGGTGATGGGGAGGATGTTAAGATAATTTTTGCAGGTCATTGGCTTGTACATCTGCTCGATGCAGGGACGCTTGAAGGTCCTACACTGTCTGAGAGAGCTGTCTTGTGAAACTCTGCCCTTGGGTAATGCAAATAACCTTTAGCCCTGGATCCTAGAGAAGGCAGCCTTATGTAGTAGGATAATTTGAGGTCCACCTGTCCTCATTTGAACAGCTTTCAATCCTGTCACTCAATGTCAGCTGAATTTGAGATAGTATGTTCATTCACATGTAAGAGTCAATTAGGCAAAGGCTTCTCCTTCCATCCCCACACTCCCACTCTTGCCTCTGTGTGTGCTCAAGACATTTGGGGGGGAAAAGGTCTATGTGGGCATCAGCAGGAGGTTGGCACAGAGTTACTTTGGGGTGTTGAGACCTGAGACTGCATTCAGAATCAGGCACCTGGGCCCAATAAGGGGATTTAGAAATTATAGCTTTTGTTTTTTTCTAAGCAATTCCAGCTTATCTTGTCCATAACCCAGAATTATCTGATGGGACAAAAGCAAAACCTGCTGTGCCTCCCCTACTGTTTCACACCCTCCAGTTAGAAAAAAACATCTATTTCCCTCCCTGACTGCATTTTATTACAGATTAAAGAAGTAATAAATATGAAGTCTGAGTGAGAAAGAACAGGAGAAGCTATGAGGCCACGTCTGGGCTCTGTCTCCCCAGCACAGTGAGGGACAAGGCTGCGATGGGTGGTCAGGGCTACCCTGATGGAGGGAACGGTGGCTGTGGCCACCGGGCTGGGGCTCATAGCCAGAGAGTCTCTCCCTGAGAAGGTGGTGTGTGATTCGGGCAATATGGTTGCAGGTGTGAGTTGAAGAATAAAGGCAGAAGGACACCATCCACTCATGCACACTTTGTGGGACTTTCCCAGGCTTGTCCTCAGATCCGTCAATTTGACCACCCCAAAGTAACTGCAGGTTCCAGGACCTTGAATCCTTTGGATGCTGTAGGACCTGGATCTGTGTTACCCACCTCTCCCAGGAGACTTACAGACTGCTGAAATGTCCATGCGCTGTAGAACTTTCTGCCTGGGTTACCTGGACTTTAGGTCATTGGGACAGGACCTGCCTCTTGTTCTTTGAGGTCAGATGAGCTCACATGTTGCTTTTCTGCCCAGGATCAACCAGGCACCCTTGAAACTAGGGTACACAGCAGGACTTTGGAGGACAGGTCAGAGGTATCACACAGGAATCCTGGGGTCCAAAAGTGGAGGGAGTCCCCAGGCAGAGTCTTGCCAGGACCAATGTCAGACACATCCAAACCACCCTTGCAAACCCAAATGGCTGCAGACAGTAGGTCCCCACTCCTCAGGGACGCACTACACACACAAACCAACAAAAGCATTAAAAGGCAAGACATTTCTCTAAGTGCTAGAGATTAAAACTGCTTTGTTTTTTTTCTCCAGCAGCATTTAACAGGCTGATGAAGTTTGCTTATGAAGTGAAATGCACATGATTTATTTGATCAGCTGGAGAGCCACATTCCCACACCAAGGACAGGCAGAGACGCTGCATTCTCCCCTCTTTTGGAGACTGCTCAGATAAAATAATGTATTGCACAGTCAGAAGTACTGTGCTGCACTTTCAGCTGCTTCAGCACTGGACATTAAATGCTTATTAGAGACCTCCTAACTTCCAAGCCATAAAGCTACATTTGTTCTTGTCTGTCTCTGCATGTGGAACAAGTCTCACAGTGTTCAAGCAGTTAAAACAGGTTTAGGGAAGAGGTCTCATGGCACCTGGGCTCACGTCTGGATCTAGCTTGAATAATCCTAGGTGAGGTTTCTTCCTCTCTTGTGCTTTGCTGGTGGATTTGGTTTAGCACGTCTCACCTGGTTTGCAGGGACAGTGGTTTAATTAACTGCTTTGCAAAAAGACTCTGTAAATGGGAAGTCTAGCTCTGCCTTTTGTGACACCTGGAGATCTCTTTATTTCTTCTCATCACCCAGACCAGGGCTTGACTGCCGAGGAAGCCAGCAAAGAACGCATTAAGGGATGGAAGATGAAATGCAGTGCATGAACTGTGAGATTTACAGCTCTTTGGGGACAGCACATGGAGCATCACCCATCCAGCAAGTGGGACACAAGCCAAACCTCACCTGATGTGAACCAGCAGCAAACCGACCCAAGCAGTGCCTGGGCACTCTCTGAGGCTCATCCTGCTCTGCTGAAAGGGGCTTGTACCCCAACTGCTGATCAGCCTCATGGCAGAGAACCCCCCTGATTTACACCAGGGCTTGAGGATGTGACCCGCTCACTTGCCAGAGCCTCCTCTGCTGGCCTTCTCCTAGTCCCTGCATACAAAACACTTTGCAAATGAAGTGTGAAGATAATATGCTTTATCATAGGCATTTATTACTGATGATTGTTGTATAAATCTCCCTCCATTCACATACATATACATAAGGTGTATATAAATATGCAGTATCCGGCAGTACCCAGAGCCTTTTTGACGATGTCAATGTAGCCCCCATAAAGATAGCGGGAAATGATTCATAATATTTATATGACAGACATGATATGAACTGTAATAGCCTGTTGGGATCGAGAATATCCATAGGTCTCTGTCAGCCGCAAATGTGATTTAAATATTATATATGTGGCAACTGTAGCATTAGTAATATGATAGCTGTTATTGATAGTGGTCATAAAATGCAGTAGTTTTGCACTGAAGAATGTGAAAAATAATCTAGTGGTTTTCCTAATGGTCTTTCCAGCAATGCACTGAAAGGAAGTGTACTTTCAATACCTCCTTTTTTCAACGCCTCCTCCTCTGCTTCCCCCCTCCCCAAATTACCATCACATTCTATCAGACTACTGCCAGGGCCATATTTTGCTCTGCCGATGTCAGGTGGTGGCATCTCACCCCCCTGGGGCTGTCTGGGAGCTGGGGGGTCCTTGCAGAGCCCCAGGGCTGTCAGTGATGCTGCTGGGAGGATACATGTGATGGGAAGGTTGTGCTGCTGGTGATTCCTCCGGCTCAGAGGAGAAGCTGGTGCCCCACTGGGTGTGAAGGTGGGATGTTTATCCAGGAGCTGGGCAATGGCAAAAGGTCCTCAGCCATCATAAAGCAGCACAGCCCTATAGAAACAATACAGCTACACTGATTTATGCTCGCTGGGATTCCCAAGGAGGGCTCTGGCACTCAGAAGTGGGAGGTGGGGAACCTGAATCCTCTTTCCTGCACTGGTCTTCTGTGCCCAACGCCTGTCCCAGCCAGGGTCTCTTGGAGGGCTGCAGCATCGCTCCCTTCCCTGCACCGATTCGCAGCAGGAGATAAACACATCTTTGACCTTCTATGTGCACCAGCAAGGGCCTACCTGAACAAGAGCTCAGAAAAGCCAGGAGAGCTGTGGGTGACGCTACTGACCCTAAGTTATTTGCTATTCGGCCATCACACACCTCCACAAAAGGCCAGTGGCTTTGCACTGCAGCAAAAGGCTCCTTAGGGCACAGCAGAGGGGTTGGTGTGAGCTGAGAGATGACAAAACCAGCCCCATGTCTGAGCAAAGACCACATCCTTCCATTCCCACCAAAGATGCAAAGGTCCCCTTCCCACCTGGCTGCCAGCCTGCAGTCATCTCCCCCATCTCTGTCCCAACATTTTCTAAGAGCAAATGAGAGGGGAAAACAATCCACATTAAAACAGTGGCTGCCACAGTCATTAATTACAACAACCCCAGTTTTCCTCCATTAGTAGAACCAAGGAAGGATGAGACTTGCCTGGGTGAAGAGCTCTCAGACATGGTCAGTCCTGGTTTCACCCAGAAAGGTCTGCAGGGGGTTCAGGAGCACAGATCCCACCCAACATTGATGGTTTCAATCCAGCATCACTAACTCACGGCCAGGGGAGCTGCTTTTAAAGGCAGCTGCCTAATTGGGATCAGGTGTTGCATAGAGAGCTCAGGAGTTGATTCAGAATATGCTGCACCTGCTTGTGTCAAGGGACGGGAGCAGCCTCAGAGGCAGGTATCAAGATGGTGGTTAAATCCTTTCACATCACAGAGAATAAATCAAGGAAATTATATATACTCCAAACAAACCAGACCACAGGGCAAAGTGTTGATCAGATCCTTTGTGCATAGCCTTAAAAAATAAATTAATTAGAGTTATATTAGTGGGTCTTTGCAAAGGAACCCACCTGTGCTCTCATCTCCAGCTCTGTTAAGGGCCCTCCTTGCTCAAAATGCTGCTGAAGGGGCAGAGCCATGCTGCAGGCTGTCCTGTCACACCACTGTCTTAAGGGATTTCATTCCCCAGGATTACATTTTAATATTTGAAAGCAAACAGGACACACATATTTCAATTTAATCCAAAGCACCAGATTCTCAATGGACAGAACTGGGCCTGGGGATGAGAGAAGCAGTTTCTGCATAAATGGGTGAAAGAACCTGGAGTAAGGAGGGGGTGCAGACTAATTTTCCCCAAAAAAGTAGAGGGTAATGGGGTCTGTAAGTCACCCTCTCCATCAATGCTGGAGCAGTAGCTGCCTGTCCTGGCCTCCCCTCCTAGCTGATCTCCTCCTGTACATTTGTAACTTTGACAATACAGTACGTTTTATAAGAGAAAGCAAATATGTATTTAAAAATAAGGGTCTAGGTGTAATTTAACGACAGTTTTCTACACCATTTGCATCGCAAGCGATCTGACCTTCTTCTTCCTCGCCCTGGCACTGCTCCAGGGAAAACCACGGGCCTGTTTCTGCCGTCGTTTACATGAACATAAATCAGGAATTCACTCAGTTTAAATAAGTGGAACTGCACCAGTGTAAAACCAGTGTGAGATCAGAGTTACAGTGCTATAAAAGCAGTGTGAGGTTAGAATCAGCCTCAGTACATTACGGAGATGGTTTGAGGAAAGCCTGGGGAAATCAGGAATATTGAAATTGGAGAAAGGAAAAAAAATGGCATGTGATTTCCTGATGATTTGGAAAATCAAATCCTCAAGGGCAGCGCTCATATTCCTTCCTCGCACTGAGATGCCTGTACTGGTGAGAGCTTCTCCCGGAGTGGTGTTTCTGTATTATTTCTCTTCTGGGTGAAGCAGCTATGAGATGCTCTGTATGAAGATGCTGTACAAAAATAAATGGAATCAAATTAGGAAAGCAACTGAAGTCATTTCTTCTCTGTCCTCACATTAATCCATTTAGGTTGATTCTTTGGGTACTCTAAAGGGAATTTTCATCACTATCTTGTCAGCATCCACAGTCCCTTCCTTTCCTCTCAAACGAGACTTGGCACCTCCGAATTCCACATCTTTTTATTATTCCCTCCCCTCTGCCTGGCCCTGCATGGAGACTTCAAGGAGGTTTTTACAGGGCAATTGGCTTCCCTGGCAGGTTGGATTAAGCTGCAATTTGCTCCCAATTGCAACGAGCAACAGCGTTCTAATGAGATTTTTGGGGGGCGATGTGAATTAAGGGAAGGAAAAACAAATACCGTCTTCTAGATGGAATAATGATGCGTAAGGCCTGAAATGAGAAGCATATCAGCGGCAATTTGAGTTGTTAACAGAACCTGTGCATCGCTATGCGGTGGCAAGCACGCTCAGAAGCAATTCTGGCGTCACAGACCCGGTGGAGGCTGGGACAGCATCCCCATCCAGCAAGGATTCCTACTGCCCTAAAATTGTACATTGTGTTTCCGAGAGGATGAATTCCAGAAGGTCCCAGGGCCCGGACTGTAAGTAGGTCAGGCTGGATGTTCATCGCCACGGTCTCATACAGCCTCGCGGTCTCTGTGCCCTGCGGTGAGGATGCAGAGCAAGCAGTAAATAGCACAGGGTCGGGGGATAAAGGCTCCATCCCCCTGCCAGGCTCAGCAAACGGGACCTGACGTGGAAATGGCTGCAGAGATGTGATGCAGAGACACCCCAAAGCTCCTGCCTGTGATGTCCCAGGTACTGGTGAGGCACATTTTTGGGCATGCTCTGGTCCATCGCTGCTTCTGCTCCTGCCGAGTCTCAAGGTACACTCATGTGTTCCCATAAGCAAGCAGAGGAGCTGCCTTTGCAAAGACTCCCCTGCGTTATCCTGGGAAAACCACCCTCGCTGCCATGAGGCGTAAGTAATTCACCCTGTGCTGATGGCGATGAGCAATGTTCATCTCAGCTCGGGGCCAGCACTGCAGCACCAGCCGCACTTCACATCAGCCAAAGGGAGAGGCTGGGGGCACTGCTGGGTTCTCCCTCTTCGGTGTTGATAAAAAAACAAGAATTCCTCATGAAAAGGTGGGAAGACCCAGAAACACACTCAAACTTGAATAGTTCCTGAGGCAGGAGGTGCTGTCCTGCCTGGCTCAGCACAAGGGATTGAACTTGGTTCTCTCCCATCCTGACCCCTTCTCCTCCTTCTCAGGAGCCCAGGAGGGTTTCTCTGCTAAAGCTTCCACTTCAGCTAACTGGAATTTCCTGGCAGAAAAGAAACTCCACCAGAAAATTCCCACTTGGCTCTGTTGCACAGGCAAAAGGTGCAGACGCGGGGGGGTTGCGGTTGCACAGCCCACGCAATGACCAGGGATGCTGCAAGTGGGTCCAGCCCCACTGCCACAACTTGCTCCCATCCTGTCTGTACAGCACCAGTGCTGTAACGCTCCCTGAAGATGCTGGATTTTGCTTTGGAAGAGCGATGCCCAGGCCCTTCGCAGCACTCGTGCCTCCCTCTCCCAGCACCAGGGTTTCCAGGATGCGGCCAGGGTTTCAGATCCCCAGCTGCTGACACTGCACGTTTCGACAAGAGAGACACATTGCACGGATTTCCAGTGTAAATCGTGAGACAATCCAACATAAACATTTCGAAAGAGGTGGCAGAAGGGGAGATGAAGAGAAGCATTGGGGGGTGGCCAGATCCTGCTGCCATTTACGCGATGGGAAATGGGACGTCACTTCCCAGCCTGAAGTGACCTTGACTGATTCCCCCAGATTTACTCGGCTTTTACTGCGACACCATTGAGAGCAGGATCCGACCCCTGAGGTCCTGCATAGCGAGCAAGGTTGGAATTTCAAGAGAGTGTTTTCCCGAAATGTTTTGAAATCTTCTGGTTTGCTCCCCCAGCCCCCTGTGCTGACCCCAGCTCCCAGGGGACCCACAGGGGTTTGTACCCCTCCCAGCACAGCTCTGCTCCCCAAACATGATAAATCCAAGCTCAGGCTCAGCCTCAGAGCGTTTGGCACTGAAATGTCACAGCCACGGGCTGATGGGCAGTGCAGGTAACATCTTCCTTTGGCTCCTTGGTTTTGATGCAGTTTTGGATCCCACTGTTGTGTGCACCACAGAAACACAGTTTCTGGTCAACTCTAGGAAATATTATCATCCTAAAGAAATTATAAAAATAAAACCCCAGAGATAACACCATACATACATGTCTTCTATTCAGAGGACCCAATTCAGCCACCACTGAGGGAGACCTGCTCAAGGGAGGGGTGGTTGGCCTGTCTTGCTTCTGCTGCTAACGTTTTGCAGTTGGGATAGAGAACATGGGAAGGCAATAACCAGCATAGTCTAATTTCGCTTGACTGCTTTTTCTCAAGGATCAATAGTTCCAGGGTTTTTTTGCCAGATGAACCCTGATTAAGTGTATCTTGGCTTTAAACGGATGACTCAAGGTTGAGGACTGGCCCGTGCTCAGCGTCTCATCAGGCAATGAATCTGAAGCTGGGTTAAATGTGGTTCTAGGCTTTGTATAGCTCCCAAGTGGTTTGGGTTTAAAAACTTGGTTTTAGCATTCACAAGATGTGATCATTCCCTAATGCTGCCTAAAAACCTTTGCTGCCCGGAAAGCAAGACCCAGCAGGGTACTAGTCCCACGGTACCAGTCCCAGGGGTGACAGTCCCATGGGTGACAGTGCCAGGGTGCCACACGTGCCCTTCTCCAGGCAGGGATCCCTCCTCCAGTGCTGCCAGATACGACGCCTTTGACCGGAGGCAAATGTGGTCCTGCTGCATCGAGCTGCTGGCCACGTTGTGCTCCCAAATAATACCTGGCTCTGCACCTACTGCTTGATTTTATCCGGTATTTTGCTGCCATTTGACGTGGCCAAGCCAGGGTAATCAGAGATGATGAGTTTGCTGCAGCAGCAACACGCAAAATAAAACATTATTACAAATAATAATAGTGTTTGTGAGTTGCAGTACGTAAGAGCTCAGCATTGGGATTGTTGGTTCATTACAGAGCTTTCTCCTGTTAAATCTTTTCTGATATTAAAGCTGGCTCGATTGGGTCCTGATCCCTGGTTGAAACATCAATATTACTAATAAATAGAAATAGCAAGTGAGGTAAAGGGCCAGACCAGCATGAACTGTTTTATGAATTAATGTAGTGAAAACTGGCCATTTTCCTACAGCCTTTATATACTACAGGCACACATATGAACTTCATACGCATTTATTGGACATCGCTGCACTGAAATAAAGCTGGAGCGATGCTGTAACCTAATTACTGACTTGCTACGGTGTGCCAGGGAAAAAGAAGTAGGGAAGGCCCGTTGTATACACCCCTGTGGCTTTCAGAAACGCTCGCTATTTCTTTCACCGGGTGGATGAAATCACCTCTTCCAGCCAGACTTTTCCTCAGCGGGGATCCCCTCCCGGCCCCAGAGCCAAGAACGGAGCTGCAAGGTATTTCTGTGGGAGCTGGAGCTCCTCGTTTGCAGGGATTTTAGCCAGAACTCGCAGTTCCTCGTGTGATACCCAGTGTTAGAGCAGGGACACATTTGATCGGGAGCTGGGACACGGGGGGATGATGGCAATCCGACCCCTCTCATCCTGCATATTCCTCGTGCACATGAGTGCATGTGGCTATATATATCTATATCTGTATCTATATATACACAGACATACATATGTGGAGAGAGACATGATGTGCATTTCTCTGTTCATCTGTCATTCTGCCCTGTGATTTTTGCATCCTGGGTGATTATTATCAGGAGGTGTGAAGTAGACGTGACTGTGCTTTGCTGTGCGATATGATCCTATAGTCACAGTAATGTTATAGCCAGGCACAGCGGGTCGGATCCGGCTCCGGGAACACCGACTGGCCACACTCACTGCCAGCAATGCCACGCCGGCTTTACACCACCATAACAGCAAGCCGGGTCCGGCCCTTCCTCTCAGACAGAGACACTGCGTTGTGTCCATAATTTATAAGCTATTCAAAATTTATCGCTGAGAACAAACTCTGACTACAGAAGGGTTTTAAATCCTTGTTAAGTATTAAAGTGGAAATAACTGTGCTAAGGCAGTGCTGGCGGGCTGCGGGGATGGGGCAGCATCCTCAGGCTGAGCCTGTCCCTGAACTGATAAGGCTCGAATTATTTTTTTACCCCCTATTTTTCCCCGCTTTGTCCCTTTTGTTCCCTCTCCTTCGCTGCCATTTCTCCAGCCACAGGAGCCCCCAGGTCAGGGGTAGGTCGGGGGCTGGTTGTATCCCCCCTGCTGCCCCCAGCCCCCTCCCTGGGGGGGACCCTTGGCTTTGCCGTGGGGGGCCCAGCCAGCTCCAGCGATGGGCTGACAGAGCCATACAAACCGCTTGTCACCCCGCCGGTGACGAATCGGCCTCAGCTGACAAGAAAGGATGGAGACGCTTCCCAAGCTGATGCGGGG
The DNA here is from genome assembly GCF_036013475.1 of Columba livia. NCBI lineage: Eukaryota > Metazoa > Chordata > Aves > Columbiformes > Columbidae > Columba > Columba livia. Next base: position 3,429,712 of record NC_088620.1, read on the forward strand.
GGCGAGAACGGGACCGGATCGGAGCCCCGGGGGGATGCGGGAGAGGTGCCGGTGGTGGCACTAGGGGGGACAAGGTGGGACTCAGGTGGCCAAGCCAGGGTAGCCCTAAGCCAGGGCTGGTGTTCAGGGTCTGGGCTGTGGCAAATTTAATAAGTCTTATGACGGCCTCCTCGCAGAGCTTGGCTTAATGGGATGCCAGAGACGACAGGGTTGCCTTGATCTGCTCATTCCCTGGGCCTGGGGAACCATCCATCTTGCTCTAACCCTATTTTAAAAAAATATAAAAGGAAAGAAAAGGAGGGGGTGGGGAAGAAAGAAAAATGATAAATCTGTTCAGGGCTTTTGTTTGCCTGTGATTCCTATAAAGGACAAAAAAAATGAAATAAAAGCCAGGCCCATTTTTACCCCACTTGGTGTTGCCATGGGATAGAAAGCCCCCCGTTCTCAAGAGTGCAGTGCCTTTGGGGAGGGAAAAGAAAAAACGACCTCATTAACGTTATGAGTTGCATCTGTTCCCTGGGTCTGGGTCACTTCCAGCCCGCCAGCTCTCGCATCGCCTGCCTCCCCACCCCCGCACATTCCCATTGCTAATTTATTTGGATATCCATGCCCTCAGAAATCAAAGGGGAGATCCGCGCTCCCCACTTGGGCTCCAAGACAATGACCGCGGTGATGAGAACATCCCGGCTCCAAGAGCATCCCAGCTCCAAGATCATCCCAGCTCTGAGAGCATCCCGTCTCCAAGAGAATCTTGGCTCTGAGAGCATCCTGGCTCTCAGCTGGACACAGGAGGCGGAGGGCAGCGGTCAGACCAGGGTCTCGGAGCAGGATGCCTGCACATCCTGCTGCATAACAGAAATAATGATCCTGGTTCACCACGGCAAGAGGCAGGAGAGTGAATTCCCACTTGGACAGTGCTGTGGGCAGGAGGGGTTTGGAGCAGTATTGCAGGATATTGGTCCTCCATGCCTTCTTCTGCTGGGGCCTCTGGTCTGCTGGGCCCGAGCTCTTAAGAAACCAGCTGAACAAACCTCCCTTCTCTGCTCCTGCTCGGCTCCCCGGCTCTTCCCATGCTCAGGGAATGCATATGATCAGGACCCAGTTCTGTCTACCACATCCAGGAGGGTGAGGAGGAGTAAAAAAAAGATCTGTAATGTAACACACTGTCATAAAGACATGTTTGTACAGCAGAGCAGAGGTTCTCCAGGACTTTGCAGAACGAGGGAATTTGCTTGATATTTCCAATCGCATGCGATAAGGAATGTGCCTTTATCGGAGCTGCAAGGTAAAACACAGCAGACAGCGGAGGGCTGGGAGCCATAAAGCAGAGAGCTTTACTGTGAGAGACAACAGCCAAAACCAGAGCGGGAAGAAGGGGATTTTCTTACCCAGCTGTGGCTGCTATCTACCCGGCTCTCATTTCCAGGCTATTTTTACACGAAGTGCCGGGTGAAGGCTGGTCACTGTGTGCACTGAGCCCCCAGCACTGCCTGCGTGGTTTCGCACATGACACTGCTAAAATGCACCCGGTTCTCCGGAGATCCAGCTCAGAGAACATAGGGCAGCGGCAGCCCTGGTCATCCAGGGCCATGTCTGCAGCAGGGATAAATCCAAAGTGAGTTTTGGTGTGTGCGGGGAGTGACACAGGGCTGCAGTGAGGGAGGAAGGAGGAAAAGTGGTGATTTCAGCTGCTGTAAAAAGGTTTGGAGCCCAGTGTGCTGATGATATAAGTGAGCCAGGCACTAAAATACACCTGTCCTGGTGCGGGAGGCTCCAAGGTGGTGCATGTCCTGAATGGGATGAGTAGCAGAGCTGTGCCACACCAAGCCATGATGAGCTGCACTGTGCCATCTGTCCCACGCCATGCTGTGTCACCCCAGCTGGGGACACACTGACGAGTCCCGGGCCAGTGGCACTGCTCAGCATGGATTCACAACCTGGCAGAGACACCCAGGCGATGCTCGTGGTGCTGGTCAAACCCTGGCATCATCAGAAGGACACATGGCAGTTGTGCCTGCAAGCCAAGGAGAGGAGCATGCACAAAAGCCTGGTCTGCACACTCCAGGGATCATTGGGTAACACCACAGTTTGCAGGTATCGGTTTGCTGGATTATGTGTAAAAGGTTTCACAGTCTTTATTATAAACACTATAAATAGGTTTGTGGTTCTTCTTTGAATTTAAGAACAAAAGGCTGTTTCATTATCATTAAACTTGCGTTTGAGTTGCTCTGTGACCGGGTGTCTGGCTTTTTATTGCAAGCCAGGGCTTTCAAAAGCTCCTTAAATGTTAATGTCACCTTTAAAACAACAGTGACACGGCCTTTGATCAGCAGAGCTGGTCACTTTTGCAGCTGAAGTAAGAACCAGTGACTGACTGATCTTGGGATTTTAATATTTCCCCCTTCCCCCTGCCCACCCCTGGCACCAGGAGAGAAGCTGGGCTTTGATCAGACCTGACTTTTTACCCGTCTCAAGGACTTGCTGCTTAAAGATGTTCAGCGCTGGGTTTTTCATGGCTCAATGCAATGGAAGAGCGCAGGGCATGGCCAGCACAGGTGGCTGGTCCTGCAGGTCACCCAGCCACACTGTCCCTGCCAGGCTTTGGGGACAGGAGAGGGGTCCTTCCCTGTCCCTGCTGCCATGGACCTGTGGGACTCCCCAGGAGATGTGATTTGGGGCCACCCACAGCACCCACTTGTCTTCGCTGCCAGCGCATCCCTGCAATTTAAAAGCCGGGGGTGGAATAGGCTTATCTCAAAGCCTTTCCTTTCTCATCACACCAGCATTGCCCTGCGACAAAAAATCACAGCGAGACCACACACCCATCGCTCATTGTCCCTCATCGGTCCGCTGTCCCTGTCCCCATCCCCTCCCCGCTCAGATGTGTTTGCTGCTGCTGAGCTTGCCAGGATGGGGACAGGGTCACCCACATCCCTCGGCGAGCAGGCGAGAGCGTAACGCCGGAGGAAAGCACATTTCAGGTTCAATTAATGCCATCCACGGCAGAGGCGGCTGCGCTGGTGCTGGTCTGGGTACAAGGATATGTTTGCAGAGATAAGTGTGAGTGTAACCTGATGACACAAGTTGCCTGCTTCCAAATGTCAGGCAAAGTTCACGCAACCCATGTGAAACGAGTTAAAATTTAACCGAAATCTGCAAAGTGTTGGGTTGTAATTGAATCCATGATGTGGACAGGAAGCATGTTCAGACACATCCCAAATTTGCCTGAACCATAGTATTCTTTTTGAAAAAAAAGGCTGATTTAAAGGAAGCTGCTGCTGCTAAATATGTGTGCACCCCCTCCTTTCCCTTCTGCAAGGAGAAAGCTCCGTCTGAAAACTTCTGAGTCATTCTGCATCGGTTTTGATGTGTCAAAATTGGTTTAAAAAATCACAGCTGAAGCAGCAGCAAGGAGAGCTCAGCTCAGGCACACGCAGATGAATGCAAAGTGCTGCAGAGCTGAACCGCATCAAGCTCCACATCGAGAGCAAGAGTCGTTTAAGCTGTACCCGCGCATTAAGAAGGAAAAAGGCTTTTTGGCTTCTTGAGCTGTGATGTGGCTTTGTGTTGTTTTTCTCTTTGCTGGCTGCTAATTCTCCCTTTGTCCTGGCATGGTGGGGTGCAAACTCCTTCAAGCTTTAGAAATGGAAAGTTGTTTTGTTGGGTGTTTTGTGCTCCATTTCTATAGCTCCAGCAGCGAGTTCAGCCCCGAATCCCTCCCTACATGGTCCTTGGGCCGAGCGGGCAGCAGTGGCCAGATGTGAACAGTTCACCCCATCGCAGCCTCCCGCAGGGTGGGAGACCTTCTAAACGCCTGTGACAGCAAAACAGACACCCCGGTGACCTTTTTTTTATCCTCCCTTTCCACTTCTCCATTCCCACACTCTCCGAACTGAATTCTTCTTGGGTCCTGAGTCCCAATGCTGAGCACCGGCTGCTGAAACAGCCGTGGTACGGTAAGGAGGAGGAGGCTGGAGAAATGAGCTCTGTGCTCTTGCTCATTTAGGAGGCTTTTGTCTCTGTCTTTTCCATTTAGGGAGTTTATTACACTAAGTGATTGATGGAATGGATTTAAAAAAAAATGGGTGCAAATCTTAGTTTAGACAAACTAAAGACAACCAAGACAGCCCCCTTGCCCGGGCTGTGTCAGCATCAGCATCCCCATGGGTGGGTCTGGGACTTGGCTCTGCTTTATCCCCTGCTCCTTAACAGCAGATTAAAACCTCAGTGGTTCCTTGTGATACTAATGATCCATGCTTCTCTCTGTCCCCCCGGGGTGGCTACAGAGCCTGGCTTTCCGCTGGACACAGCCTGGAGGAAAAATGCAAGGGATGGCTGAGACCCTTGTGAGCTTTTACTCTGCAAGGGCTTTTCATAAGGGAGCTAAAAACAAATTTAGCACTTAATACTCTGAAGAGTAAACACTTAAATGCCCTATCATCTGCCCAAGTGCTTTGTTTATTATTCCGAGAAGCCAAACTGAAGCGGTTTTCCATGGAGATGTAGTACCTCCTTCAGATTAGCTCGCTTAATTAGCTCCTGGTTGCACAGCACTCTGCTCAGGAAGAGATGCTGATGAGGGAGAGTCCAGTGATTGCTTCCAGAGGGCAAGACTTGGCTCCAGCTGCCTCCAGGTGCCCAAATGGACAAGGCAGCATTTTTTAGAGGTAAAGCTGGACATCTCAAGCTCTGGTTCAAGGCTGGTGATCTGCTGGTGGGGACAGGGACAAACCCAACTCTGGGAGCAGAGAGGAGCCACCACCTACTCCCAGCTGTGCAAAGCCCTATCCCAACTACCATCCCACTTATACCAGCTCCAAATCCCAGCAGGTACAAACCTGAGCTCCAGTAAGGGCTGACATCTATTTGTCCATGGGCTTTAAAGAAAACTGGGAGGGAAGGAGCCAGTTTAGATACTAAATACTGGTAAATGCCACTCTTGAATGGTGGCTGCCACGAGCACTACTCTCTGAAGCATAAAAACTCCAGTCTCCCATTTAAAAGCTGTTAAAGCTGTTACATCCCATAATGGACATCCTCAGGTGAAGAAGACAAACAACGGAAAACGCTGAAACGCAACCGCAACACCAGACACAATAACAGACACGGCACAAGAAGGATATGACACAGGGAGACAAACAGGAGCAAAATTTATGTCACTGGAGATTACAAGGGCATCATATATCAGTGATGGAGACGGGCTCTGAACGCCAGCGCAAGGGCTGGCCTAACCTTTCAGGGAAAAATCTCAGAGCAGCTATAACGGCCAAGAAAAAAAGCAGAGCTGTGTCCTGCTGTTCTTGCAGAGAGCCGGGGAGTTTGGTAGCAAAGAGAGGGAGATGCCAAAAATCACACAGAGGCCACGTGCCTGGTGCCTAATACAATAACAAAAGGTGTTGCTCGCTGGCTATTAGTGATACAAAACTAAAAAGTATTCACGTGAGGAGCTAGCAGACACCTTTGTGGTGATGTGAAGGCTGTTTGGGTTTGCAACTCCTGCTTAAAATGGCATTGCTGAGGGCATCAATGGTTAATCCTGCAGTTTGAGCTGATCAGGCTGGTCTTTGCCCCTCCTCAGCCCCTTCCCATCACACGCTGACCCCCCACCACCCCCCAAAACAACTCTTGTATTCCAGAGCTCTGGCTGAAGGTTTTGTGAAGGGGAAACCAAAGGTCAAGCACAGCCCAAAAACCAAAGTGCCACAGCATGGAGGGGAATCACGTCCTACCTGATGCAAAAGGGTATGAGCGACTGAGAATGAGCCCGTGTTGTGGAGTCCCCATTGCGAATGGCTTTAATAACATCATGTGCTCCAGCTGAACCAGTCTGCGGAGGAAGGTTTTACCGACAGCTTATGGGATTTGGCTGTTCCTATATCAACTTTCTCATGTTTATCCAAAAACCTGTAAATAGCCATAAAAACTCGGGAACAGGAGAAGGGTGTTGCCCTTGAGTTGGATTTTGTGTAATGTGAGTACTTTGGACTTTGTTTAACACTAAGATGAATTGTGGGCTGCTCATCTTCCAGCACAGAACCTTATTTTCTTGTTTTAAATGACTATTTGCAAACATGCAATACCTACCATGCTGCAGCACGCTCCCCGCTCAGCACCTTGCAATTGCTCTTGCAAGAATCAAACATCATTAAGAGAGACTGGATACGGCTATTACCATTTTATATTCTGGCAAAGAGAGAAGTCATGAGCAATTTTAGCCCATCGTCACAAAATAAGCCTATGGCCGTGTTGGAACGTGAACTTGGGAATATCTGTCTAGCTTCCCACCATTTCTGGTGTTGGATTTAAGCATCAAACTAAAGAAGGGCGACTGCTACAGAAAAAGAGACATCGTGAAGGACTTGGCTGCTCAGCCTTAGTCACTTGCAACTCCCAGCTCTCATTATTTCACTCCCAGTCAGTACAGCAGCAGTCATACTTCAGAGTAAAAACTGTCCTACTTTCCAATAACTAAATGCAATACGTGCTTTAGATTCCTATTGCCGTGTACGCACGTTTCCAGTCGAATGGGCCCCCCTTGGTTGGATGGTTTCCCTCTGTTCTTGGGTTACATGAGCCAAAATCGGTGTTGATCTGTCTGGTCCCAGAGCAGTAAATTGCCCTGCTGCCTCAGCTGGCAGCAACACAGGGGCAAGATTACTTCATTGCTGGATGAACTCATCACAGGAGCATTTCAGCCGTTTGTTAAGCGCTCCCCTTCACGGAGCGTGTCTGTCACAGGCTCCGTGGGGATCGGACACCCTCAGCCTCCACGTCACAAATAAAAAATGCCTTTTCTCTTCCAGCCACACAAAGCAGTGGCTCTGCCTTCTCGCCTTGAGGCCGGCGGCAGTGGCAAAATCCCCTTCCCCTCCTTCCCTCTCGTACGCAGAGATATTGCATTCATTCATCTCGGGGGCCGCAGCGTGCTTGCAGGCTGACAATACATTATGGTGATGTAGGTCTTCATTTCGCGCTGTCAGGGACTATAACAACTGTATCTATTACCCAGGAGGCCAAATGGGGCAGTTTCCCCCCAGCTCGTCCACCTGCACCCAGGCTAACCCGACCAGGGGGTGCCCCCTGCCTTGTCCCCCTTGTCCCCTGCCTGCAAGGTGCTGGGAGGAGGGGGCAGCGGCTGGTGCTCCGGGATGGAGGGACGAGGGAGCCGGGAGATCAATGGCCCCGAGCGCTGCAAACACAATGAGGTAATTCCACCCAGCAGAGTCTCATCAATCCCCCAGCTCCAGTGCAGTGTCCCCACGGCTTGGCCACAGCTAGTGGTTTGCCTGGGCAGTAGCCCAGGTGTGTGGCTGTCATGGAGATAAAAGAGGCTTAATTAAGACCCAATAAGCTAAGTGATTTGTTATCTCGGTGCAATATATTTCTCCAGCCTATCGACCCCAGAAATGCGCAAATGTCCAAGAGCCACTGACAAGGCTCCATCCCTCCCTGGTGGTACCCGCCGCTACATTCCCACCGGTCCCACGTCAGCCCCGGCACCTGCCACTGGGTGTAGGCAGAGGACAGGGACCAGCCCCGATATCTCCCCACTGTTTGGTGCACGCACAAAACCATTAGGATTTGCTTTTCCCAAGGCAAGAACCTGCGGAAATCTGGTGATGCTCAACTTTCCCTAAAGCCTGGAACCAGCCCAGAGGCTTGACATGCTGGGGTACCCCTCCCAGTACATGGTAGCTTTGCAGGCAGGTCTGGAGGGTGACAGCAAGGGAAAAACCAGCTTCCATAAGGCAGCACGAGCTCAGCTGGTGAATGGGAAGCCCCAAGGCCGTGACATATCCCTGTCCCGAGCAGGGCTGATGTCCATCGGGCAGCCAGCCGGGTGCTGCACACCGAGCACACATGCCCACGACCTTTGCGCTGCCAACTGGCCAGCACCGCGCTTCCCCGGAGCTGCTGAGCTGCTCCCTCCCGAGCTAAAGTCAAACCATTTATTCTGCAAAACTTGAAGGCAGGGGTGAAGGGGAGAGGGAGGGGAACCCGATTCATTTAACATTCGAAATGTTAAACCGCTCAAGAAGTTCTTTGATCTTTTGAGGTTTTGCTGCAAAGGGAACACCCTTTCCCTATTGGTTTACTGAGTCACGCTTATTACTTCAATGCAGAAATATCCTTTATGTCAAGTGTAGAAATATCCAGCTCTGAGCTTCAGAAGCCTTTTCCTTTATTCTTTTTTTGCTGTCTGTCTTTTCTTTTTTTCTTGGAAGAGCATGCTTCATGCTCTCCCGGAGCCGCCTGCACTCTCCCTTGCAGCAGCCCGTCAGAAAAGCTGGGTGCTGTGCATGGGCGCCTCGCAGGGAGCACCCTGCCCAGAACCATCCCCCTCTGCAGCCTCCCTAAATTTCTTGCAGCCCGTCAGCCTGGGAAACCAGACAGAAAGCAGAAGGGAGATGGTAGAACAGCCAGCCTGGCATCGCAGCTGCATTTCACTTGCACAACCTCAGGATGCTCCTTATTGCAAGGATGTGTGTCTCTGCTGGGACACACAACCTGCTCCAAAAGCAAGGACCGAGGGGTGGTCATACAAACAGACACACGCCTGCCGAGCCCCAGCACTCCCACCTTTTCTGCCCACATTGCTGGCATCTTTTGAGCTGTGGTTGGGGTTCAAAGTGGCCACAGGTGCGGAGGAAAGCCCTCGGGCACAGCCGTGGCTGGCACGCGATGCCATCGGCGCCCACGCGCCCGCCGCCCGGACCTCCCGCAGGAGGGTCTGGAGCCAGGCTGCGGCGGCTCCTTCCCACCTGCCCCGCGACTTGGCCTAGAGCTACGTCTGCGAATGTGCTTGTTTAAACAGTATTGATGGCAGGCAAGTTGGAGCTTGAGCAGCGGCGCTGGGGCTGTGAGGAGGCAGCCTGTGCCCCAGGAGTGCTTGATTTCATGGGGAAAGAGGCAGAGTTCTCTGAACACTGGTTCAGCCACAGGGAGCGGGGTCCAGCACCTGCCTGCCTTGGTTTGACTTCCAAGGAGGATGTCAGACCCAAACGGGGAGGGAGTCAGGTCATATCGGTGCCGTGGGTCATGGCAGCTAATGTAAAGCACATTTAAAACCACACCACAGCTTAACAGACCTGATTTTCCTTCATCTTGAAGGAAAGCCCCCACGAACCTGGGATCTCAGGGTTGCCTCAGCCATCACCACTGAGGACCACCAAGCAAGTCCCCTGGCTGGCTCTCAGTTTTACGTCCCCAAATCAGGAATTGCATCAGGAATGACAACTTTGGAAAGCTAGAGCAACAAGAGACCCTGTTTGGTAGAGGGACAAGGCTCATGCTGTGTGGCAGCTCTCTTGGGGACGTGTCTGCTCTGTGCCCATCCAACGCCCCCCATCCTCTGCAGTGTGTACCAATGCAACAGGCATGCACTAACAATATCCCCTGTGCTACCTGGGCTCTCGGCTGATTTTGCTGGCGGCATCGTTTCCACTGATTCTGCCCCAGTACCCGCTGCTCCAGGTGGACCGCAATATGTCCCTATCCATGCTACGAGACTCTGACCCTGCCACTCATCCCTTCCAAAGCATCTGGGCAGGGAGATCTGTGCTGGGCTTTGGGGCTCCCAGTTAACACCTTTCCCAATGCTCCCACTCACATCCCAGCATGGAAGCGGGTGCATGCTTTCCTTTTTCCTCCTTTTTTTCCCCTGTGAAGGAGGTCACACCCTACGATTACATAACCTGCCGCCAGCTCTCGGCAAAGCAAACAAACTTGACATTCACATAACCTGCCGTGCTCTCTCCGGCTGGGATTATTAAGTCATTAGCGTCTGTTAGCAAATTTTCCCGAATACCTTTTTGCTTCTTCCCAGGGGCACCTTGATGGTTAATGATCCCAAACTACCGGCTGGGCTTAGATTCACCCACTCCAGCCCAGAAACCTGCTCCAGTGATTCTCAGGGTGTGGGAGCACTGCGGAGGGGGGGTCAGGAGTTACCCTTAAGAAAATCCCCCATAAAGATGCACATCTGGAATGGCAGAGATTCCCCAGGGAAGGGGAGGGTGGGTGAATGCAGCCCAGAGAGGGGAAGGGAATGGGTGTTCACCCCAGGGAGGGAAGCGATGTCCCATCCTCCCTCCGTAACACACACCCGCTTTTCTCCTTCGCTGAGCTGGCAGCCCAGGGCAATATTTCTAATAGGCAAGTGTATTGCCTAACTGGAGACAGAATAAAAAATAATCATAAAAAAAACCAGTCAGGCAGGCCAGTTAAGTAGAGAGGAGATAGGTTTCACCCACCTGCAGCTGACTTGCTCTCTCGTTCTCAGGCTGAACAGCATGTACATCAGCAGCTCGATGATCCGTGGGTTGGTAACAGGACAGCAGACTGGCCGTGCCCTTGCCCGGCCCCAGAGACTCTTCACATTAGCAACACCCATTCAAAATCCACGGGCGGCTTTTCATCAGGGGTCCCCCCCTTGCAGGTTTTTGTTTGTTGTAGAAGTAAGGGCTGAAGGGAGGGGGACAACTGCAGCTGAATCACAGGCCAGTGAGAAACCCCACACAGACTTCTTATATTTTAGCCACATAACCTTTAAAACAATCTTATACAGAACCAGAATCATAGAATATCTTGAGCTGGAGGGACTCATAAGGATCATCAAGTCCAGCTCCCATGTACATTTAAGAGGATTTGGGATCAATTCAGTAATTACAACACCCTCACCATTTTTATGAATATTTGTAAAACCAGCAATAATAATAAACAGATTGCTACCAAACAGTGGCTCTGTACACACTTTCTGTTCAGAAGTGCAGTACGACACTGCAGTCCCCACGACCCTGCAGCCTCCAAAGCTGCAAATCTACCCCGAACCATGTTTCTTTTTACTGCCCTGGAGAACCGCATGTGCAGGGAGGGAGTCACCTGGGTACATCTGACACAAGGTACAGACTGCACAGTATTTAAATCTGTTCATTCCTGGAGCCACATGTGAAACATCGAGCCAGCTGCTCTCCTGGCTCTGCAGGGCTGGACCACCGGGCAGGACCTGGTGGGTGCTGCGGCCACACCAGCCCCATCTTCCACCGCACAGAGCCCCAGGCATCGCCCAGACCTCCGCTCCCCAGCCACTAGCAGCATTTTTAGAACACTCTTTGCCACAACACTGTTGTCCCCAAGGCTACATTACATGCGAGATTGATGCTCATAGTTGCTGGCATCAAGGTTGCAGAGGAGGATGAGGGACACAGGCAGCATTGGGATGGGGCTGCAGGAAGGCAGTGGCAGCTCTAATCTTATCCATGGAATACTCCCTGATTTCCCAAGGCAAGTGCAAGCACCTCGATGATTTTGGCAGGCGTCGGACCTGCCTTCCCTTAAAAACACCTCCCTTGATGCGATGCCCTGCAGGACTGGAGCCCGGGCGGGGGCCGGTGGCCACGGGGGCAGACAGGAATTCCTTTGCTCTGGGAGCTGCACCAGCTCCCTCAGGATGGGCTGAGAGATATGGAAAGCAGGACTGATACGGGCTCTGATCTTCCCATCCAGCCTGTGGCTACTCAGATCCACAGACGGGCCCCTAGTGGTCCCTGCCATCCCAGGTGTCATGGCAGAAAGCTGGGTTTGCAGGTTAGACCTGAGCCTGCCCAGGCTGGGTCTACTCACAGCTCCTGAGATGCAGGATGGAGTCCTGTGTCACAGCCCCTGGCAGGGACCAGCGGTTCCCCTGTGTGACCGTCCCCTCCGCCTGTCCCAGCATCTGGGCAGAGACCAAAGAACCAGCAAGTTGCAAATGCTCCACACCTCCTCACCAAAATTGCTCATGGAAGGAGATTTGCCACATGAGCCTGTTTACTTCCAAAATAAATCTCCCTTTAAGGCAGGTAAATCTCAGACAGAATCTGTAAGATACCCTAATGTGGCATTAAGCTGAAGTTAAGGTTATATCCCTCCAGGGATGCCAGATGGGATTTGCTTTCCTTGAAGACAGGACACGTATTTCAACTTTAATGGGTTGATGGAGCCCCTTTTATCTTGTAAATATGAATGAGGAAGGGGGAGCTGTTAAATAAATGGAGGGGGTTTACCTGAACCTTTTTCCCTGTCATTGGCTTGGACTGTGGTAAAGACCTTTGTTTTCTCAGTGGAAAACTCGCTCAATCATTCAGAAAGGGAACTAAATGCCTTTTGAGAACATAACCTTTATTTTCCAGATAAATGGTTCACTCAGAGCAATTTGCATGTGGGAAGCTAGTATATAGCACAGTAGAAAAAAATATATTTAAAAGCCAATAGCAATGTAGGTCATGATACAAACATCTACTGCTGAGATGACTTCTCTGGGGTTGGAAAGTTAGGGAGCTCAAGGCAATTTAAAAGGATGGGGAGGTTTTCTGCAGCAACTCTGCTTAGAGCTGAGCAGGTAGCTGGATGAGTGAACTAATCCTTACCGGTCCAGACAAAAGGGGATGAACACTGGGAAGGTACAGTCAACCAGCTGATCAACTCTGCAGATGGTTCCCCCCATCCAAAGCCCACTCTGCAGCCTTTCTCCCAAAGGCTGGTTTTGTAAACTCATCCCAGCCTCTCAGTCTTTTTCTCTCCCAGTCTCTTTCCAGCGTTGATATCACCAGAAAGTGTCACCATCCCTGGCAGCTGTCACACGGACCCTGATGGCACAGAGCCACCTCTGCTCAAGGAAGGGATCCTGCACAGATGCAATTCCCACAGCAAAGCCAACCAAAGGAGCTGCTGCAGCCCCATCAACAGGGAGGGACAAACCACCCAGTGACTCATTTTCCTCCTAAGAGGTTTCCCTAAACCAGTGCACCCCAAAACTTCCCAGAGTGGTTCCTCATCCTGCTGCAAAAGTGTTTGCCTGCTTAGAACAGACAAAATTGTCTAATACAGATCAGAAATAGCCTCCAGACTTCTAGGGGTCCCCAGAGCACAGGCTGGGAAGCACAACCATCCCCTCTGAAGTGAGAAAAGGCCCTGCCGGGCATCACCCCCCAACCACAGCACAGAGGAGGCAGAGCCGCAGCCCTGGGAAAGGCGCTGGAAGCCGCCGGGAGCAGCTGCAGCAGCGACTGGTGCCAACTCCAGCTGCTTGTTAATTACGGTAACATGTTGTCTCATGTACGCACCTCCGCGAAGACGCTGGATTAGCTTGATAAGTATTTAACACTTGGCACAGGGGGGAAATTTCCACTTAGCATCCAGCAGCGCCGAGCAGCAGGGGGGAAAGGTGGCACAGGGAGGGCATTTGGAGAGGGCACAGGCAGGGCAGGAGGCAGCACAGTCCCAAGGATGGTTTGGGATTCAGCCTCGTACGGTCTCTGTTAGCGCTGCTGGGGATGGGATGATGCAGGAGCCTTTGCCACCATACGGGGAGCTTACAGCCCAGGGCTGCCCCCAGTACAAAGCCCAGGCACTGCTCTGGGTTTAATCCTGTACTCACTCGTGCCTTTCTTTGGCGAGCTTTTCTTGTTCGCTTGGCGTGACCGGCCCGCTGTGCAGCACCTATTGTGCTGGAGCAGAGGAACTGTGCAAACATGCTTTCAGGTCCAGTGTGCTGCTCACAAGACATCTTCATCCCCAGAGCTGCCTTCCAGCATGGGGCTCATGGGAGAAGGGAAAAGATGCATCCCCACAGACAGCAAGGTGTCCTCAGAGCTGAGGGAAACAGAAAGAGTGGGGACCAAGCTGGCCTAGGCAGCTGTGCAGAAAAAAATGGTTATTATTGCAACAGTCACCTTTTGCAAGCAAATTTCCCTCCAGCATGGCCAAGGAATGTGGGTAACCAGACCCTCTCTGTCCTTGGGGCCTCACCCCCACATACAACGTACAAGTTGGGATAAGGAAGCTGGTTCCAATCCATCTTGTGCTCCACAAGCTTTACACAACTTAGCAGCACTACATCCCCTTTTCAATACTAGGTTAGATTAGCATTTTCCCTATGTTTGAACGCAGATAAATCTTTTGTCTGCATTGAAATCAGTAATTATGAGTCAGTGTTAGCACAGAGCGGGTGAGTCAGGCGCAAAAACATTTTTGCCTCATACCCTCAAGGTCTAAGATGCATCGCTCACCTGAGCCTCCTGTGTGTGGTCTTCATTCAGGGTTTTCATAAACATCATTAGCAACCCACCAGTGAGTTCTGCAGCAGCCCACAGCCAAAGCTGACACCTCCTCTTCAGTTGCCCAGGGTGGGAAAGCACCCTCAGCACCTGGGAAATGCAGAGGTGGCCTCTGCTCGCTCCACGCTGGGGGATGCAGCGGCAGGGATGCTGAGGAGGGGGTTCTCTGTGTGATCCAAGGTTACTGAGCAGGGTCAGCTCACCCATGGGCTGGCTGAGCATCACATACCAAATCTGAACATCCCCCCCAAATCTCTGTGCAGCCTGACCCCCGCTTTGGGCTGTCCATCCCAGTGCTCCCCCACAGAACAGCCCTGGGCTTGCATTCACTTGCCATTCAGTTCTGGTGGGATGCGGGTTATAAGAGCGGATGGTTTATTGACGGATGGGGCTGATCATAGTTGGAGGTAAGTCTACCCACTCCCTTTGATCCCCTCGTTCATCTCCTTACCCCACCTCCTCTCCTTACACCTCCATGGAATTTAACCCCATCCTTTCCTCTGACACAGCATCTCCTCCTCCTGTAAGCCAGGCTTGTGCTAGGGAAGATGTTTAAACCCTCAGAGATTATATGGGCTGTAGGTTAATTTATTCACACAGCAGCAACCCAAGACAGACCCTGTTCCTGAGTTGAGTTTTAAAAATACATGGGCAGACCAGTGCGTGGGTAGCAAAGGCAAGACGGCTCCTTGTGCATCTCCTGCCCAAATCCTGTGTCTGCCACATCCAGGCTGAGACACTCACCATGGCTCTTCTGCTCCTGGCTGCCTAGGGCCACGGAAAATGTCAAGGTATCATTCCTTTAGGGGCTTTATATTAATGAAGCTGAAACTGGCCCATGGCTCCAGAAGTTATCAGCAGGAAGAAAATGGTCTGAGACATCCATACACCTGATGTGACCACCTAAACCTCATTTAATTTGAAGGTGCCACCAAATAGTAACACCACCCTGCCAAGTGCCACGAACCAGGACTGTGCGTGTACAGGACATGCCCATGCTCCTGGTTCGAGCCATATCAGAGATAAAAAACCCATTGGCGTGACCTAGGAAGGAGCTGTCAGCCTCCAGCTCCGCACTGAGGAGATTAGCCCAGCGAGTGTGTGTTTGCTTTCTTTGCCTTAAAGCCCAACAAAACAGACTTTGTTTACTGCTTGTCCTGTAAACCGCTTAGGCAGCGGGAGATGAGCTGAAAGCTTAGACAAGCTGCAGAGTTACAGCCAGATGTGGTTTCGAATGGCCGAGTTAGGCACCTCTGAAATCTGAGGTTTATTAATGAAGGTGCCTGCTGAACCATAATGGGCGGTTGTAATTACCTCGGCCGCAGCATCCCTGGCTCCTGGCGGAGGGCAGCCAGGTGTTGCTGCCCTGGCCCGGCTGCGAGCACCCAGTAGAGCGGACATGGCATCTTGTGGAGGTGAGTAAATAGGTTACAGTTGTTCCCCACGATGACAGGTCTATGGCTCCGCTGGATGGCTGGGGAGAGATAACAAACCAACAAGGGTCACCAGTGATAAGAGATGAAAAAGCTCTAGAAGTGAGGAATAACTACTTGTGAAGGGCGATGTTTACCTTCCAATGACAAGCTCTTAGAGCCATCCAGCACCAAGGGTGCTCCATCAAGGGACCAGCCATGGCCAGGCGGCACAGAGCTGCATGCCTGTGGGGCGAGCACTGGGCAGGAGGCAGCCCAGGTAGTACCTTCCCAGTTCAGACCAGTGCAAGGAGCAGAGAAGAGGGGTGTCTTCCTCCCAGAGCCCCCCACAAGGCATCTCCAGAGGCTGATCCCAACACCCACCCCATCAGCCCCCCCCAGATGAGCTCCAGCATGTTTGGGGAGCGATGCTGGTCTGTGCTCAGGCAAGAGCCCACAGCAAAGGGAGTGGAAAAGCCACCACAGCTGAGGACCAGAGACGAGTCTACAGCAGGTCACCAGACTGGTGGTGATGAGGAAGACCAAGGAAGATGAAGCACAGCATTCAGGAGGGGCTCACAGAGCAGGTGACCCTCCCCAGCAGGAGCAGGGCTGTGTTCTCCTCCCCTCTTCCCCAAAGCACAGCCCTGAAGGATTGGAAGTGAACGCCTCGCCAAGAAAACGCTCACTGGGAGCTTTTCACACCTGGTTTTGTCTCTTGAAGTTTCACACCAATGAATAAGTGTGACCTCAGGAGGAGAGTGCATCAGCTATATTTCCCAAATATCAGCAAATTGTGTGAGAGAAAGAGATATGCTAAGGGGGCAGACTGCTCAAACCATTACCATCCTTCTTAGTACCACTTAGCTGAACCGTTAAAAAGATCCAGGGCTCCCAAAGACAATTAAGCTCAAGGGAAGCCATAAATCTCAATAAACATCAGGCCAAGTTTTCTTCACTGCTTGAAACAACAGATATAATTTCATTGGTTACTGAGCTCATGCTCCCAAAGGGATTTCAAGATAAAAAGCCACTTATTCAAAACACCAAACCCAGGCTTCTCCTTGTCTCTCAGGCTACCGAGGGGTCAAATTTCCCAGCATGGGAACACGTGCCCCGCGGTCTGCAGAGGTGGGGCTTGACTGGAGGAAACCTTTTGCAGATTTATGATGTCCGCAGCACCGTGCTGTGACCACCCGCCAAGGTCAGGCGGGTGGCACCTGTGTGGGGAAGTGGCCCTTCCCAATGGGAGGGACCTGCCTGGCAGGAGGGGACCCGCTGATGGACACCCCTCCATCCTCAGCTGTAGCGGTGGGTGAGAGGGAAGGTTTGGCAGGACATGGACCTCTGTTCTGTGTGTATGTGCCCAAGGGGCCAAGGTTCTGCACGGTCAAGACTGGAGGGAGCATGTCCTGTATCTCAGAGCTGGGTGCCACCCTTGCCTTGTTATCTCCAACATACTTAAATATGCACCACAGAGGACATCAGGAGAAACTGGCAGCTTGCCCTTGTGCTACTTACTCAGCCTACCCCATCTACATGCTTTCTGCTGCAGAGACGAGAGTGTTTCCCCATGCAAACCCCATGCCAAGGAAGAACACACCAGCCTGAAGTCTGCACAGCAGCCTTGCAGGGTTTGTTTTTCTAGCAGGTTTTTTATTTGCAGGGCTGGGGCCCCCGTTTTGACAATTCTCCGCAAGGTCGCTCTATTCGCCAAGTGCCTCTTCCTTGTGCTTTGATTTAAGTTCTTGCATGCTTCTTGTATTGATTTCTCTCAGAGGTGTTTTATGGGGAATAAGCACTCAAACCAGAAGGCCAAGACCTCCTGCCTTGCACACAGCATCGTAATGGATGAGCTCCTTCGCACACTCACTCCCTCGCTCTCCCTCCCCTTCTCCTCACTTCTCTCACCTTTTATTTAATCCACTTTCCAATGCACTAGGGTGAAGGATGGCAAATGCACAAACACGTGAGGTTTCTCTCCTCTGGATACTTAACACAGGGAGTGAAGCAGGGAATGGCTTCAGGAGTGCTGCCTTTGGGTGCGAGTAGAAAGACTTTTCCCAGCTATCATCAGGAGCTTCAGCTGCAAAAGTATTTCCCAGCTGTATTTGCACGGGCTGTCTGGAGCCAAACACATCCAAATATCCCAAGGAAAGCTCTTCTGTCAGGTGCAAATCTTCTGACCTCCAAAGCGGAGACGTGTGGGGTCTCAGGGGATGCCTGGTCTATCAAGGTTTCCAGCCCAGTGGTTTATCAGTGTCTGAGATGTGTGCTCTGAGTTTGCTGCATCCAGCACAGCTAGAGGTGACCTTGGCCCTTATGATGTCCTAGTTAAACCCCAGACTTAGAGGCAACCTAAGGTAAGTCTCCATCATAAATAGAAACTTGTTGCAGGAAACAAAACCTCAACAGACTTGAGGACTGTTTTTTCCCCTGTATCATTAGAAAACTCTGATCCCCATTACTAGCATCACATTCCCCAAAATCATGAATCCAGACTACTGAAATAATGACACTGTCATAAAAATGTGGAATCCAAAATAGCCATGCAATATATTTTCATCTGATGATGTAAGCTGAGCTAAGGAGTCATAATCTGGAAGGCAGCCCTCCCTCTGTACACAGAAGGAATAGAAACATTATGATTGTTTTTCTCAGGGCACAGCAAAGCCTGTTTTTAAGTGAAACCCGAGCTTCCCATCTCATCACGTGCCTCCAGGAGCTAGAGCTTTCAGAAGACCAAATACTTTGAAACTCTGGATAAGACCATTAGAGTTGCTTAATTTCCTTTATGTCCATCTGTTTCAGTTCAGCTCAGTTGCTTCTGTCCCAGACAAGACATTTGGCTCTTCTAAATAAATCTTATAGCCCATTTGGATTAAAGACTTTCTGATGCAGCCTCTGAATATAATCCCTCTGATTTGCATCTCAAAGAAATTGAGTTAAAACCAAGTAAGAACCGTACACAGAGTGCTTGGAATTGCTTGGGTGTGTGAACCACTTGCATGGTCCCATATGGATAATGGTACTTTTGTTTTTAATTTATCATGAACTCCTGCGTTCCTACGGCTGTGGTTGCACCAGGCACACTCCTGGGCTTTCAAAGCAGAGAGGGTGAAAACAACTAACTGGTTTTGCTGCTGTCCAGGCCTTGAGTCTTGGCCCCAAGAAACTGAGAACGCTGCAGAGAAAGTGCAAGACACTCAAGTCTGGGGCAATAGATGCCACCACGGTGGCAGCAGAGGGTGAGTGACAAATAACATCCGAGGTCAATCAGGTTTGATGTTACTCTGCTGATTAGCTCTTAATATTTTTCACATCAGCAGAGCTCTGCAAGTCTTTGCTCAGACAACATCGCAGGGTGCTGGTGAGCTATGGCTGGAGCGCGTTGACAATCTGCAGAGGCAGCGATCACAGGGGTCTCTGTGGTGCTTTTCTAAAGCTGCTTGGCACTGGAAATGTTATCTCATTTTCTTTTGCAGGAGAGCCTGGGTCACGGGACACCGGGCTGCTATTCCTGGTGGTGACACAGCCACCTTCCTTCCCAGGCAAATGCTTTTACCCTTTCTGTGTCCCAGGGTACCTGTCTATGAAACATGCCTTGCGAAACAGTTGAAACATGCTCTGAGATTGCCCAGATAAGAGGCTCCGTTCGAGGGTTACTGCTGTCATCACCTTGGCAGCAGCCCAGGAGCTCCCTGGCTGCAGTGCGTGCTGTGGCCGTCCCACCGAGTCTTGGTTTTTAAGAAGGTGGAGGCACTTGTGCTTGGAAAGTGTGGGAACAGCCACCTCCCATTTTCTCACCTTCTGAGCAGTAAAATCCAGAAAATGTAGATAATCAATTAAAAAAAAAATAAATTAAAAGGAAAAAGCCTTTCCCCACTGGCAGTGTTGCCCCTTGCCTACCTGGCATAGGGCTCAAGGTGGGGTTTCCCAAGCCAGAAGAGCCCATCACAGCCTCCATTGGTAACATAATCACAAGAGGAATGTACACAGACACATCAGCAAACCCCCAAACATCTTCCCAAAGGCCCCAGTATTGTTACCTCCACTGTACAAGGGGAAACTGAGTCACAAAACAGGTAGGTGGTTTGGATATCAGCCCTATGGGTTACATCAGAGGAGCAGAGCCACAGCACGCAGAGGGGTGCAGGCAGGAATCCCAGCTGCTAGGGCAAAGCAGACACCCACACTTCTAATAATGATAATAATTAATTATAGGGGAGGAAGAAGGGACAGAGCAGAACTGCCCCAGCCTGAACACTTACCCAGAAAAACCTCATTTTCTCTGGGTGAGAAGAGCCTTAGTTGCTTAACCACCAGAGAATAAAGGAGCAGAGACAAGCTGGCCCCAGCACAGACCACCACCCCCTTCCCCTCTGCCACGGCCGCAGCTCCAGATAAAGCAGCTCCAGGGCCATTACAGAGCCATTAAAAGCCAAATTCATTTCCACAGCTGAAACCAACTCCCCGTAATACAGTATCTTCTGCAGCTGTGGTTCAGTGTGGCACCTGAGAGCTGTGAGGTTAATGACACAGGGCTGTCAGCAACCTTAATTATATTCCCATTTTTCCAGCCCCTGATTAGCTTTAGAGCTCATCTGGTGTCAGAAATTTTGTGCCTGAGCTTTGACAAAAGTGTTTCATTATTACTTAATAAATGGGCAAAAAGGGAGGGTTCGTCTTTAAGCTCTGGCTTGTAAAAGCTTCCTTTTCTATTTTTTTTTTTTAGTTATTTTTTCATTTAACCTCACAAAAGCTCTTTTACCTCAACCGCTTTGGGCTGAGCCCATTCCCAGTGCCTAGCCTGGACCCCCACATTGCTAGGACCCCCACATTGCTAGGACCCCCCGCCCAGGGGTCCCGGCCAGGTTCACCCTCTTGGCACCTCCAAAAACCCCATAAACCTGCTCTGTTCAGCAGGGAGCCTGCTGCTCCCCATCAGCTGACGGCCAATTAATAAGAATCATTTATTACTGTTATATCACCTCTGAAGTGGGCCAGGTGTTTGCAGGAAAAACAAAAATAAAAGGAGATTTAAAAATAATAATAATAGTAGCACAAGGTTTGAATCAAAAGCTCCAAAAGGCTTAAAATCTAAAGCAGAGCTTAGGTTCTTCTTGAGATTCAATTTCCTCCAGCCCTCAGTGAAGTTAATTAGCTTGAATATTAATAAAAATGGTGAGAAGGAGGCTGGTATCCTTTAGCTCTTTCTCTAAAACACAGCGAACCCCACGCTCCATCACAAACCTCGCTGTGACCCATGGGCCACCTGCAGCTCCCTGCAGTACCCAATGCCCAATTTACCCCAAACCTTTGTGGTTCTCAACCTTTGTCTATTTGAAGGAAATCCCCAGAGCGAAATTTGGCCAGGGAATCACAAAACGTTATGCTTGTCCTTGGGACTCAAATACCTGGCACTGTCTAGATGGCTGGATGGGATATTTAAAACCAATGGGTGGCTCTTCAGCATCACAAGTTGGATGCTCTCATCCACCCCCAAAATCTCTCCTCTATTTATGGGCATCCACAGCAACATTTTCCCTGTTTTGGGGGGATGGAGCCTGCCCAGAGGAGCCACCACATGCAAGCGGGTTTATGGTGCAGGTTTGTTGCTGGTCGCTCTCTGGGCTTGGCCATTTTCATGGTGTTTGGTTGAGATGAAGGACGCTCTCAACGACTTTAGCCTTGACCTGTGATCAGTCGGAAGCCACAGAAGTCTCCAGCAGCTTCAAGCATTTAATGTTTAACTTCGGTGGTGGCTTCTGGAAACTGATATAGTTTTGGTTTTGCAGAGATAAGTTGGCTCTAAGGAGCAGACTGCAAATCATTAGCAGGGCTGTTCTCACCCTAGCTTTTTGCTTTTTTAATTGCCAAGCAGAGCTGTATGAAACATTCATAGCAAAAAGCTGCAAACACATGAAATTTGCCTCATTTGAGGTTTTGTTCCTGTAGTGGGTGATGGAAACCAGGCTGATATTAACAGAGTCACTTCCAGTGTCCCCAGTGGCAACAGGGCTGGAGTTTGGCTTGGAAGTCCAGAGATGGACAAGAAGCAACGATCACTGTTAATTAACAGCCTCAGTTCAGCAGAAAGCATCTGAGCAGGCAGGATGGGATATTTTTGGTACAGTCCTCACTGCTGTGTCCAGTGCTCTGCCTCTATCTGTCATGTTTGTCCCCTGTCACCATAGGCTGAGTGTGCTAAAACAGACTCCTTTCAAAGGGGACCACAGGGCTGGTAGGTGACTTCTGTGTGTCCAGCTTTTAACTCATTCCTGTGTCCAGGAACACCTGAAACTATTGAAAATAATCCATCTCCTTCCACTGCACCTGAAGAAAATACTGTTTGCTTTGCAGGGGGAAACCATCTGGAGCAGAAATTAATGTCCTCAGCCTGGCAAGAAAAGCTGACGTGATGTCTCACAATGTTCCGCTCCAAGGTGGCTGAACCCACAGCAGGTCCCTCTGAATGGAGAAGGACTTTGGTCCAGTTACCTCCCAGCATGGCACTGGTAATACCAGCCCTGCCACACCAAAGCCAGCCCGTCCTCATCTCATTGCCAGGGCTGGATAACAAAGGGCAAGTACCAAGGTTGGCGGCAGTACCGCCACGCTGCTCATTGCATCGAACCCACCCAGACTAATAACAGTATTAATTACAGCACACGGCCCCTTCTTCCCACTGTAAATCTCCATGAGCAATAAACTGGAAGGGCCATAAAAGGGAGTTTACAATGAACCCACAAGGCGATACGCGTCTGAATCCTTGGCTTTGTTGCAGCTGGCAATAAAGCCGTCTTTTATTATAGCACATACCCTGCCCTCAAGATAACGTACAAGGCCCAGGACTCCTTGAAGAAATGATGCAAAGCCATTTGTTGCGTTTTGATTTGCTGCAAAGCCACGTGGAGGTGTGAAAGCGGAGGGATCCGGCTAACAGGCTCTAGTTGTTCCCTCGGTCCCAGTCATGCTGAATCACCATGGCGTGCAGCACTCCCGAGTAATAGGCGCTGTAATTTTACATCGTAAATGTTCCTCTGCCCTGCAGGAGGGGAAAATGCGAGTAAACATTAAAAAAAAAAAAAGAAGTTTGAGGTTGATTAAGAAAAACAAGGAAATTTCTCATGTAGCAAGATGTTATAATTGTGTGATGGGTGGGAGTTAATATTTAAGCTCCCATTTTTCTTTATGGTAGTCGGGAGCAGATAATACTGAATATCCCAGACACAGGCACAGATCCATTGAGGGGCAGGAGGGCCAGGCCTGGTAGACGTTTGTCAGCTTCAAAGTCCCAGGCAGGCTGGTTCAAAAAGAGAAAAGACGATCGATGAAAGATTGGTATTTGCAGCTTGTGTGACAAGAGAGAACCAGCCAGCCCAGCATACTGGTCCCAGTACAGCTCTCTGCTCTCCGCTTGCCTCCCCAGCGCTCAGCAAAGTTTGTTTTGCTGGAGGGCAAATGTCACCGCTGTTTAGCATCACTGGTCGGCACAGTGTTGACCCTCCAGCCTGCTCCTGGTCCCAGGCTGGGGCACATTCCAGCCCTACAAAAAGAACCTGAAGTCCTCAGGCTTGCAAGACCCTTTGGGAGGCAACAACACACTCATTAATTCAAGCTCAGTCAGAGGCTGCTGTAGACACTGGTATGAAATCATCGGTTTTATTTAGTTCAGTGGTTAGGTATGATTGTTCTGAACTGCGATTCAACCCTGTTCTCTTATATATCTCACAGTGTTAAAAGTAACAAGTCTATCACCTCTGGAGCCATTTCTCTGTCGTTCGTACCCTTGCTGGAGCTGCGGTGTTTAGCTGGAGGGCTTCATCTCTTTCAGACAGCCACCTGTCAATTATCTGCCTCCTCCATAAATAAAATAAATGGCTGGTGACATTCTTTTATCTATAAAAAGTAGCTCTCCTTCTGTGTTTGCACTAAAGCTGGTGGCACCGTGTTAGGAGGAGGCAAAGAGATTTTTCCAGAGAGCTTCGTACCTGGCTCCAGCACTGTGGTTTGGACTTTCTTTCAAGTTGAAATTCAACTACACTGTGTCCCTCACACTGCTGCCTTTGTGCTGGCTGGAGCTGCTATGAGACATATTTCCATTCTTGCTGTAAACACAGTTTTGGGGCTCTTGCTGGACCGGTGTCTGCCCAGTGCCTTCTGGATTCTGGCATGATTATTTCTATAGAAGGAAGAAATCTTTTACACTGAGAGTGGTGGGAGCCTGGCCCAGGTTGCCCAGAGAGGTGGTGGATGAACCATCCCTGGAGACATCCCAGGCCAGGCTGGACGGGGCTCTGAGCAACCTGAGCTGGTGAAGATGTCCCTGCTCATGGCCAGGGTGGCACTGGAGGAGCTTTGAAGGTCCCTTCAACCCAAACTGTTCTATGATTCTATGTCCCAAAACAGGGGTAGGTTCCATCTGATTTGCCTAAGTAGCATAAATAGATACCTGGAATGTGAGTTTGGGGTTCAAAAAAAGACACCATCCACCACCCAGGATGTGACCAGGGCATCTGGTTTTCACTGACTGTATTTCCTCCGTTAGAAATTATGCAGGTTTGCTGTGGAAAATACCCTCTACCCCCAACGAGGGGATAAATCATCAAATACCATGAGGATGGAGAGAGGGTTGAGCATAAGGCAGAAGGGATCCTTAAACTCCCCTTTATAAGGAGACAAAGATGATCACTAAAAAGCTGCAGTTGCTCATTCAGTAGGAAGGGGGTTGTGTCCATAGTAAAGAGCAGCTGAGGTTCATGCATTAACTTGACTGCAGCAGCCCCAGTGCCTTCTGGAACCCGCTTATTCCAGCCCGGGACACGTTCTCCTGTGCCCTGTCCCCAGTTAGAGTTTTTCCCGTTGGTTTTATACACGGGACACACTCTCAAAGTCAAGGGGAGAAAAACAATGTGCTGGAAGCACTGAAGCACTGGGCCTGGCTTTTTAAAGATGAATATTCCGCAGAGAAATTACTCACTGGTTTTTTGTGGCTCTTTTAGAGAGACAGAAAAGAAACTGATGTAATAGGAGATATTAGCCAAGCCATCTGACTAATGCACCTCGCTCCTGCTCGGTGACATCCAGCCCCTCTCCCCTGTGTCTCCAGCCGGTCCCAGCCTGGGCTTTGCTCTCATTGCCTGAGCCGGGCTTTGCGAGAAACACCAAGACCAGCCCCAGTCCTTCCCCCTGGGCTGCCCTTTCCTTCTGCAGCTTCTGCTACCGAGAGTGCCCAGTAGCCAAGAGAGCCATAATAAACATTACTCATCCACATCCAGTACTTACCAGCGCCAGCTTCTATGAATCTTGCATGACGCATAGGTTTATCACCAGTGGGAGGAGTTTTAGATATATATATATATATATACACATATATATATACATATTTTACTGCAGTGAGTGTCCCTGTTTCTGGGGACAGAGGAATTATTACCCACTGCCTTCATGGAATAATAAACAGTATGTATTGTACCCCGCATAAATTTAGCTTCTGATGAGCAAGGAATCTGGTGAGCAAGGAAATTGTTTCTCTCCTCTGTCTCTAATTGTATACATGAGCACTTATATTCACCCAGAAGGGGATCACAAACGGGACTGCTCGGTGAGAAGTGAGAGTAAGGCACACATGCGCACAAACACAGACACATGCGCTCATGCATATTGAGCTAGAAAAACACTGAACCTTTCTAAATCTACCCAGCAATCCCGCGCTAATCTGCTCAGTCACAGTCACAGATATAACTCAGAGACAATAAATAAACTAACAGGAGTTAAATAAGTTCAGCTTCTTAACCTTTGGACAGATCAATCCCCACGTTATCTTGTTTCTCCCTTGTGTTTCTCCATCCCCCATGTCTTGTTCCCTTTTGCTCCCCGCTGCGCTGTTTGACAGAGGGGCAAACACAGCGATATGAAGCAGGTAGCTGGAAGCACAGGTGGAAGACTCAGATCTGTAAAAAAAATAGGAATAAATAAAAAAATCACTAACCATTTCCTTTCTAAGACTGAAGTTCATGTGTGTATGCGCAGCAATGGGCTTTGTTGCCTGTTGTGGCCCCCAAACCTCACAAGACCATGTCTCTTCGGGAGGGCAGACACCCTCCCAGGGTACATGTGGTTAAAAATCTCAGGTTAAGAAACACTGGCTGTGGCTCCTGCCGGTATTTCCCACTCTGACAGATGGGAATTAATAGCCCAGGTTGAGATCTGGAAGGTGCCTGGAGCTGTGTGTGCTGGAAGGGAGTTCATCGTGTCTTCCTGCCCCTTGCCAGGACTCATTTGCTGCTACAAAACATGTTCATTGGGAAAGTATGATGTGTCCAGGGGCATCTTAGAGAGCCGCTACCCAGCAGATGCTGTGCTGGAAGGGGATGGTCCCATAAATCTGCACTCCTTGGTGCATCCCCCTGGCATCCGTCCCCATCTCAGGTGGGAACAAGTCTTCCCTCCTACCTAGATTCTCAGTTCACTCAAGAATGATGGTTCTCCAGCCTTGCTGCTGCTGCTGCTGCCATCCCAAGGAGAAGGGCAACATCTTTCCAGGTCTTTTCCAAGGTGGTCAGTATACACAGCCACCAGCTTCCTTTTCTGAAGTGCAGGGAGGGCTGTTTTCTCTGCAGTGGGAAAAAGAAGCTTCTTTCCAGACCCCCGCCCCCAGAGGATGAGTCGGAGCAAAATAGCAGTGATGCACAACTGAAAAACATTGAATTGTTTGAGCAAGTTCAAAGCTGAGCCAGTCTGGAGACATCTGCACACCACGTGCCGGGCTCAGCGGAACACTCATAGATGTTTCCAGGCTGGCACTGATGTGAGGGAGCTCCAGCGCTGCTCAACCCAACTGGGAAAGCTCCCAGTGCTTCTGTTCCTGAGGTGGCTGAAGGGACTCCATGAGAAGGAGAGTTAAGACACAAGTAAGGGAAGAAAAACAACTTTGGGGAAAACATTAAGCCATCCAAGTTATCTTCATTTTGGATATGGTTATTGCTCCGGTTACCAGAATGTAGTGTCCATTAAAAAGTGTGTTTTCGGATTGAAACCCAGATTTTCAAAATTGTTAGGATAAATATGATGAAAACCTTTATAAAATTGGAAGGCAACTATGAATTGAAATGGCAGAGAAAAATGGAGGCAAGAGTCCAATTTTATTTCCGGAGAAAAGGCCATTTTTTCAATAAAAATAAAAGAACCTTCCCAGGTGAAAAATGTCAATCCCCTTTAACAGAGATCAATAATGCGATACGATCAGTCTGCTCATGCTGTCTGCCACTGATCTATTGCTGTTTGCAAAAGGCTTTCTTTCTGCCTGTCTTTACTATTTAGCTAATAGTAAAAAACTTCATAGTGTTAAAAAGAAAGCTGAGTAAACAACCCAGAATCAAAGGCCCAGGAGCTCTGCACATGAACAGCCTTGGG
Organism: Columba livia; assembly: GCF_036013475.1. Taxonomy (NCBI): domain Eukaryota; kingdom Metazoa; phylum Chordata; class Aves; order Columbiformes; family Columbidae; genus Columba; species Columba livia. The sequence goes on from NC_088620.1 coordinate 3,456,635, forward strand.
ATCCCGCGTGCTGGGGGAAGAGATGCCGACCAGAAGTGGTAAAGTCCCATTTGCCATCAACTCAAACAGGGGCAGGATTTTACCCCCTATATTTTTCTGAATTTCCGTGTCAGCCTCATCTCTGTCCCACTGAAAATTGCGGTTGAGAAAATGCTATGCATGGAGCAAAGTACTTCTTGGAACCTTTTAGGGGTCCACAATTAATAAGCACAAGTACCCCTTTCGGAAAACACAGCCACATGTCGATGAGACAGCTGGAATCATCTACCAGCGAGACCTTCTGCAGGCTGGGATGATGGATGTGCCATTGATGGGTCACTTTGCCAGGAGATCCCGCACAGGCAGGGTGCCGCACTTCATCCCTGGTGCACAGCGAGCACCACCTAAAGCTGGAAAGAGCTCCTGGCCTTCAGATACAGGGATTTAAATAAATCAAAATAGATTCTCGATGGCTGAAGCATCATCCACTTTCTGGAGACGCGAAATAGAAGCGAATAGTGGGGTTAGGGCTGGCCCACAAGCAGAGATGTGAGAATGGAGCCCCATTTCTCCAGCTGTGCTGCCTCTGCTCTGAGGGAGGAGTTTTGCACAGACACGAGCCCAGATTGTCAGAGCAGGCGGTTTGCAGAAGCGCTTCAGTGCCGTGGGACTCCCATGGGGATGCTCGAGACCAGACTTTCCTAAAGTGCTCGACGCACACCTAATATGCTGCTTTTTGGAAACTCTGACACACAGCAGATCTCTCGAGACACTGCTGCCTCATCTATGTACAGCTGACTCAGATATATATATATATATATGACAGGTTTAACCTACTTCCCTTTCTTCCTCCCCTCTCTCCCACCCCAAGTTTTGCATGTCTGAAGCTGTTTGAGATAAAAGATACCAAAAAATGAAAATGCATTTGGGATGTCTGGGAACTAAAAAGTCAGACTGCGAGAAAACCAGACAGGGTTAGAGACCAAAAATCCCTGTCTCCTGCCAGAAATCTCAACCCGCTGCCGACTTCAGGTTCTGAGGCTCCGTGTGCTCAGCAGCAGCCGTCGCCAGGGCTATTTCCAAAGTGTATTCCATCAGCGGTAATGGGTCTTTCCTCATAAGCTGTGTTTTCATAGTAAATCTTCAGTCTTACATTGCATTACAGAGTTCAGCTGCCGCTAATCCTTAAAAACAATTCATTTCCAACTGCAAAGTGCAATAAAGAAAGGATAATCACTATTAATATTAGTTATTGTTATTGATTTCAGCTTTAAAGAATTGATTTTCAGTCCTGCCTGCATTTATGGGTCTCTTTGCTGAAGATGCATATACAGGGCCCACCACTATTTTTAGATCCTTGTCCCAGCTTCTGCTGCAGCCGTGGGAGGAAGAGGATGGAGGAGGCAGAGGAGGGACCTCGGGGGGAGATTCTGCCGGGGGGGGGGTGGGCACATCCACGTGCCTTTGCTCCTCTCCAGGGATGCTTGTCACCCACTGGAGCAGCTTTGGGCAGCTGCCTGGTCCAGGTTCCTTCACGCTAGAGCAGCCCTGGGGATCCAGCTCCAAACTGCCCCATCCCTCACCTACGATATCATTGGGTCTTCTCAGTCCTCAGTGAGCTGGAAATTCAGCTTTAACCTCTGCTTTACCTGCAGTTTTCTAGCCTGGCATCTCCTCCCCATTCCACCTGTAGTTCCCTTGCTAAATATAACACTAAAATATTAAAAGAATGGTCTTAGCACAGGTGAGCTGCTCGTGTCCGAGGGGCTCATCCCTCTGCAGATTCAGGGCGTCCCTCCACTGAGCGAATCTGCATGAATGCCCCAAAAAGCTCAGGGAAGGAATGTGGATGGGCAGGTGGGAAATGTTTTGCCTCTTGTGGTCCAAGCCGTGGGGGAAGGATGCTGAGGCGAAAAAGAGAAAGGTTTCACTTCCCTCTTTTCAAGGCAAAAGGGGGGGTGGGTTTTTCAAAACAATTTATTGCTTCAAAAGTCACTGAAGTTTTGTTCCAAAGGCATCAATGTTAAGAGCCTCAAAAGCTGAAGGAAGGGGCTTCATGTTGTTTTGTTTTGTTTTTTAAGCTGGCAAAACGTTTCCGTGGACTTGAAATGAAAAGGTTTTCAACACGTTGCTTGGGGAGAAGTTTTGGAACTTGTTTCCATTCCAGTCAACATGCAGTAAATGCTTCGTCTTCCCAATTGTTTGGAGATGGCAGCATATGAAAAAGAAATCCGTACGTAGCTGTATTTTCTTTGAGCTTTAAAAAGTCTCCCTCTAGATATTTTGAATATAATCTGGTGAGGATGTGGGAATGAAACTGGGATAAAAGAACTTAGCCAAGACTGGAAAATAATTAAATGAGCGTTTAACCAAGATCATTATTTTCCACAATTTTTATTTATGTGTTAGATTGGATACAATGGTCTGGAATATTGTTCCACGCTATTACTGTGCTATAAATTATTTGAGCAAAGCACAGCAAGGCATCATAATGTAATATATTTTTATGGTGCCATAAAGTAATTACGCACCAGACAACAAAATCCTACAGAAGTGACATATTTTATGCTTAAATTATAATTACGTTAGAAGTGTCTCTTCCATTCGATGTTTATAGTGTGCACAAGCTGCTGTCGGTCTCCCTGCAGACAAAGACAACCTCGCATTGAAAGCAGAGCTGGGCGAGGAAGATGCAGCTAAGAAACATTGCTTGAGTTTTAGCATTTTCAGAATGTTTCTGACAATCTTTGTAACCCATAAGTAGCCAAGCTCAGGGCAACGCGGCTACTTCTTGGATTGGATGTTTCTGCTGCCCGGTTGAGCCTGTAGATATGGTCCCACCTGGGAAAAGCAAAGCAATGTCATGTAATGGTGTCCCATGAGTTGAGCTGGGTTTTTTTTTCCCTTTATTTTTGCACCTCCTGGACATGAGGAATGGGTAAATTACATTAACATTTGCAGTCCTGCAGCCTCAGCTACAAAGAAACAAAACAGACTCCCTCGATTCGACCTCAAGCCATCTTCTTCCAATACCATTTTTTCACAAATCTTGCAATGTTTTGGGGACTAATTAAATCCAGAAGATAGGCTAACATCCTAAAATTTGCACTTGGAGCCAAGAGTGCCTGATCTTCAGTGGGAAGAGTCTGGAGCCCTGGATTTTTTGCCTTGAAGCCAGAGGGGCTGCAGCCCACAGGAAAGGTCTGCTCCTCTCCAAAGGGGGCAAAGGGATTTTTCTTAGTGGTTGGTGTCTGGTTTGGGTTAAAACTGACTGAGAAGCTGAGAGCAGCAATGCAGAGAGGGGTGGTTTATCCAGGGAAGCTGCAGGAGTGAAAGGAGCAATGAGGACACGGTGGCCCCACGGTCGTCCTGGTGCCAGGACTCACCGGTGGGAGCAGCCTAGAGGGTGGGCAAGCAGCATCTCTGCGGTGAGGACGTGCGGGAGCAAATCTCTACCTCAGAAGGGCTCACCATGTGCAAAGCAGTAATTTCTGGCAGGGGGATAATGGCTCGAGTCTGCAAGGAAATGGCTTCTGTGGTTTCAGCCCAGCTTTTCCTGGAAAGTGCCCAGCTCCCACCTCTTGGCTCTGCTCTTCCTGCGTTGGGTGACTCATGCGCGCACACAGACTCCAAAAGGTGCGTGTTCACCAGCCTTTAGAGAAGGTGACATCTTCCTGGAAGTGTGACAAGGATCATAACGGGCAACACAGCAAGGGATGATGGTGAGGAGAGAGGAGGGAGGACCGGGCTCCTGGGTCTGCCATGCCTGGCTTTGTTTCCTGCATGTCATGGGGCCTTTAGAAGTTACTTTGCTGCTATGTGCCTCAGTTTCCCCATCCAGGTGGGAGCTACACATGAAGGGAAGGAGTACACGGCCAGGCCTGAGACCTTAACATTGTGCAAACACTGCCACACTCAGGAATGGTGTGAAGATACATGAAGTCCCCTTCCAAAGGCATCAAACCCTACATTATAAATGAGGGTAGTGAAAACAAGGTTTTGTGAAGAATGCATTTGTCTGTCTCTATTTTTCTCTCTACCCCACACACCATCTATCTATCTGTCTATTTATCTATTTATTTGTCTATCTATCCATCTTTGCATCTCCTGCCTGTGAAATGGCCGCGCTCTTCCAGAGCTGACAACGCTTTGGAACAAATCCATACTATGATAGTTGGTGTTTTGCTAGAGAAAGGTCACTCAAGCTATTTGTATGACAGAGCCTAAGCCAACTCAATATCCTTCCTGTCTTGACATCCTTTTTCAGGCTGGAGTCCTTTCTGGAAACACACAGAGGAAAAGCACAGAACAATCACTAGAAATATCTGCCTTTACTTCCCCCTCCTGTGCCATATCCTTCCATGCCCCATTGACCAGGGGGTTATACTTGCTGGCCTCTATGCTGAAAGAAGAAGAAATGGCTCTTAAATCATCTGTACACGTTGCAGCTCTCTGGGTTAGTCAATAAACTGCAATGTCTCCCAGTGTCCAAGTGCACTGGAGTTGGCATTGAATTCTCAGGAACTTAGGTTGAGGGCAAGATCAGTGATGCTGCAGGAGGTGGGAGAGGGCAGGGGTTAAATTCAGGCCCTGGAGGGCTAAAATATTCCAAACATAAGGCGGATGTGGCACTTCCCAGCCTGCATGTAAATCAGAGACACATGGACCCTCAGTATGGCAGCACATGTGCACTGTTTATTTGGAGGATCCTCATTGTCTTCTTCTTTTTCTGTTTCAGCCCACCAGGACTGAAAGGAGTTTGCTGCAGCTCTGCATGGCATTATAACGTGGGGTCTCTCCCCCAAGGATTGACGGCATGAAAGCTACCTTCAATTTTTTGACCGAAAGGACTCGATAGTGCCCTTTTGAAATGAGCTCCAGATCCCCCACCAGCCCTGGAGCTTTCTCTCCCTCTGAACTTTGCCAGGAGCAACTCAACATCAGGAAACTATTTGAGGGACTGTTCCACATTAGCCACAATCCAATTATGAGCTGCAGCCTGATGATGTCTTCCCAAGCCGTGACGATGCTGTCTGTGGCACTGGGCAGGTTGGAGGTGACCAGCCTGGTTCGTGAGCAGCACGGGAAGGGACACACACCAAGGTCCATGGCTCTGCCTGTTTGCACAAGCCATGTTTTGCATCATCTTGCTGGCAGCGGTGTCCCTGGGGTGAAGTCCGGGGCTACGCTTACAGCGAGCAAAGGGCACCATGGAGTGCTTTAAACAGCCAGAGAATCAAACAAGGGCAGACGTCCGGGGAGGAGAGACGTCCAGGGAGAACAGACTGACATGACCAGGGTGGTGAAAGGGCTCTCATGCACTGGACACAGGTGTCTCCCTGAAAAGCTCCACGGTGCAGCGGCATGCAGGGCTGGGAGCATGGCTGCTCTAGTTTCTCTCTTGGGTGTGTGCTCCAGGTATTTTGCAAGCAGATACTCTTTGCTGGCTTGAGCCAGCCCTGGCTTCATGCCGGGACCTGCGGCTGTGGTCAACATGGTGCTGAGCCACCACTAACACACCCTGAGATGCTGAGCATCTGCCCCCGCACAGCCCCAGAAGCTCAGCTGGGCACCTCACCCACCGCAGCTCCTACTCCCATCCTCCATATCCCCCTGGATCCTTTTTTGCCCAGCTGCAATTTAGTTCTTGTTGAAATTGTCACTTCTGCTCAGCACCCAGCCCAGCAATGGGGCAGGCGGGGACCACGACATGGACGATAGCAATCTATAAGTGGGATCTGGGGGCCAGGGGAAGGTTCTCTCTGTCATTCTGCCTTGCATCTTTCCTCTGAGTTTTGCATTGGTAAGGCAGGAAAACAACACTGCAGGCAGTGCATTTCTGCAGGGTTATTAGTCTGCTCAGCTGGTTACAGTCACTTGGCCTCCAAACCTCCAGCATTACAGCAGCACTGGAGGCATGCAATAATCTGTCAGGAGTGCAACGTCTGCCATATCACCCTGGAAGCACATATTTTTGATTAGTGTCTACCACATAGCCAGAACAGAGAGTGAGGATTGGGCTAACTCTATGTTGAAGTGGCCTTGTGTCACCCAGGGCAGGCTGGGCCAGGTCACTGGCCCCACTTGCAGAGCCATTATCCAGATACGAGCTGTCCAGTAATGCATTAGAATCTATGCTTAAGCTTTCTTGGTTTTCCTTCCTTCCCAGTGCCACCAGCCTACCTAAGCCAATGGCAGGCATGAAAAAGGTGACTGAGATGCTGGGGATGAAATTTGATGTCTCCTGGCACAGGAGCACTGTGTCCCCAGTGCCCAGACCACCCTGACCCACATCTGCCCTGTGACACTGGACGCTGCTGGGCTGCCTGGTGTGGTTTGGTACCCAGCCACACACAAGCATCCTCCTCCGGTGGAAGGAGAAGGACACAAAGCCTCAACCACCCAGGCCAAAAAATGGACCCAGGTCTGGCAGCTGATTCCCACCAGGCCCAGAGGGGCAGAGGGACTGGGCTAACTGCTCCACTTAACAGATGATGCCAGGCAGGTCACACTGGGTTGAGTACAGGCAGCAAAAGCCACTCTATAAAGTACACAAAAAAATAATTCGCAGCCAGCTGTTTTCTCCCTGTTGAACCCAGGACTGATAGAAAACGACCCACTCAGAGCAACCCCCACTGCATTTTTTGGCTCTGTGATGCTCATGCCCATCCCACAGCCCAAGCCCACAGGCAAACCCAGGGAGGCTGGAGCCGTCGGGGCTCGCCCAGCTGGAGGGGCTGTTTCTGAACCCACTCACAGCATCGCGCTGCGGGAAAAACAGCCCAGGAGGGCTGGGATGAAGAGGGCTGGGGGAGGCAAGAAAACAAAAACAGAAACAGAGCTCGGAGGGAGGGAGGGGGTCCTGGGTTTTCATCCCCAGGTGAGGCAAGGTGAGGAGGAGGAATTCTTTCTTCTGTATTCACTGGGACCTGATCCACTGAACCCCGGGGGGGCTGCCTTCACCCTGGAGAGCACAGGCTCAGTGCCCGCAGCACATCCCATTGATCCCAGCTCAAAATGCAGCAGCTTTGGAGGGAGAACAGCAGGAAGATGGGGAGGAGGTAGCGGGGGGTCCCCACTCTGCAGCCCCCCGCATCCCGGGGAGCTCTGCAAACTCGCCTACCCAGCCCAGCAGCTGTGAAATCAGGCGACCGCGTACCACGAAACCTGGCAGCGGCACACTCGATGCTTTCCTCCCACTCAAGACAAATCAGCCTTTATCTCCCAGCTAAGTGGGCAAGAGGCGCCTTTTCCAATGATGACTGTGCTGGCTGCCGGGAGCTGGGAGCCACGGGCAGGACCCACAATGGCTCTTTGTAATGGGTTTGGAGGAAGCTGCAAGCCCGGGGAAGCAGAACAGGTTTGGCTTAGAGGCTGAGCAAAGACCAAAATCCTCCCAGAAACAATTAACAGGGGATACAAGTGTAAGGAAATCCCCAGCTCCCTGTGGTCTCTGTAATTTGGATGTGAGGACAGTCTTGCCTGCGAAGACATAGGTAAATGAGCAAGAACTGTTCAGCGAGTGTTCCCAGGGACATTTGCAGGTGGCAGATCTGTTGATCGAAAGTCCTGCCAGCACGGCTGTTCGGCTTCCTATAGCAACACAAAAACACGTTGTGGGGAAGGACTAACTTCTTAATTTGGAGCTGGAAAAGATCACACTTTGCTTTCGATGGCTTGGAAGCATATTGATCTGACTGTCATGGTCCCAGGCTGTCGTGCTGTGTCAAAGCAAGATGTTTTGATAAGGCTGAAGCAAAGGAAATGTTGAGTTTTCTCTTCAGAAAAATAATTCCCAGGACTGCGATTTTTATCAAGAGAAGGAGACTGCCCTGTCTCAGCCTTTCCCACAGGACAGGGATATTTTCTTCTCTTTTCCAAGCCCTCATCCTCAAGACCTTACTTCTGAAATTCTGGATTTAGCCTTCCCAGAGGGATCAGGTTTATTCATAACTAGGGATGCCACAAGGCCTTTTTACTAAGTATTGTGATTATAATTGAAATGTCCACAGAATCAGGACTCCAGAGAGATTAGAGACAGAAGATGAGCACCAATTGCCTCAGGACCCTTGAGGAAATGAGGAGATCTGGCACACACGGATAAACCATGAGAGCCCTCATTAGTGCTATGCTGCATCACGATTATGACTGTAATACCAAACCAGAGCTCCCACAGGGAGGCCATACATGAGCATCAAAAAACCCAGTGGTGAATGGAGAAACTTCTCCCACCTGCTGCCATTAAAGGCTTTTTCTCCTGTGAGTGCAGAAATACAGACTCAGAGACTGAGTCCAGCCACTGCAGCTCGGCAGCTTTAGCAAATGCACACATCTTGAGTCACAAGACATCTTTCTATTTCTATTTTCTGTTTCTTCGCAGGCCAGTTTGTATTGGTAGGAGATTTTGTCACGCATGGTCTTTAACAGATGTCTGCGTTGAGGCATTTCACGGCCGTGCCGCCTACATCTCCTGCTGTGCGGGAGGTTTCCAGCTCGTCCGTGTGCGTGCAGGAGCGATGGAGCAGGAGGATGCTCTCAGCCACGGCCAAGGCTCGCTCAGCCTGGTGCGTGGCATCTCCTGATGGAAACCCAAAGCAGACTGTTTCCAGAAAACACCTGCCTGTTTCAGCTTCAGCCCCCACATTTTGATCATTCAATCACCCACTTCACTACATAAGTTTCCTGGTCCCCTTTCCACCTGCCTGTAATGTATCTGGCATTGGGATGACCTCAGCTATAAATCAGAATTGGGATATCTGTCTGCTGTTTGTAACCCACTCACAGCTCAGAAACGGGTCTGAACTTTGCTCATGGCATCAGGTCTACCACTGGATCCCAAGAGGTTTTGTGGCCTTCTCAATCCCGTGTTCAGATCTACAACACAACGTGCAATGGTTGACCTAAATGATCATGAAGGGCTTAGAAATATTTGGACACAAGCAATGACCCAGCAATGCCAAGAACTAACTTCACTCTGAAATCTGCAAAACCTACTTCTGCGTGACTCCTGCCAAGAGAGCAATAATCCCATCTGTAAAGCCGGGGCCAAGCCAGCCCAAGCCAGGGAAGCTATGGCCCTGTTTTGTTTCAGAGCAGCAAGAAGGTTTTGCATTAAAGAAGTAGATTTCAAAATTAATATATCAGAAAAAATAATACGTATACCATCACAGGAGCCCACTGGTCAGAGCAGGTGAAATTTGCCCAAGTGGCTGCGCAAAAGGGCCAAGGTGCCAAAATGGGGAAAGATTTAAGGTTAATTCTTTAGAAACTGAGGATTTGTAAGTGATCCTCAGTAAAAGCAACACAGGCTTCTGTGTGTGCTGCCTCCATTCTCAGCAGGGAAAAGAAAAAGGATGCAGCAAATTAAGGTTTCATTTTAAACCTTACCTCCTGGCTCTTTCGCTCCTTGTTCAACAGTCATGTTCCTGATTTACACCATTTTGGACATAGTCTTGCTCTTGGAAATGGATCTGGAGCAGCTCTTCCCGATACACAGGTAGATCAGGAACAAAGCCCCTCTTTCCAGAGCCGAAGTGCAAACATGCGGCTGGGACTTGGAAAATGGTCTGGGATTGGGTTGTGAAATATTTGCATGACTGGTACATGGGGCTTATTCCCTGGTCCCTGTCTGGCTCCTGCCTGGAAATGAGCTGGATCTGTGCACACAGAAACTGCTCAGTCCTCCTCTGGCAGCTTTCCCAACACAAAGAAAAGGATAAAAAAAAGAGAAAAATATTATTTTTAAAACAGTCTGAGAGGCAAGAGCTGTGCTGAGATCAGGTTAAATACATATTTCAGGCTCAGTTCTCCTCCCTCCCCCAAGAACCAGCAGAAGGGCCCCCATTTTGGTAGTCAACACAGTACAGAGGGAGAATTACCCTAACATGCGAATGCATTCATTTCAGAGACCTCCTCTTGCTTCCTTCCACAGCTGCCTGCATGGAAACTGCCATCATACTGATATTGCCTGGGTCAGGAATGGAGTCGGACGGTGCACATCTGCTGCCAGGCCCACCATGGGTACCCCTACCTCTCCAGACACCAAAGTGCCCTGAGGAGGCAGAGCCCTGGGCTAGGATATTGGCATGTCCTTTCTCATTGCATGGCTGGATCATTTCAGTGACCCTTTGCGATTCATTTTTCCCACCTACGAGAAGTCAACGGCGATGCCGAGGTCTTTGCAAAGTGCTTTGGGTTCTACACATTCACAAGTGCCGGTGTGAAGGCAAATACCATTAAAAGCAGAGCTACTTTTGACCCAAGAACCGCTGCTGATTGTTTGGATTTTGATTCAGCCACTCATGCAAGCAACAGTTAAACTTTAAGCAATGTGCAGAAGTCCTGTTGGCTTCTATGAGACCAAGGGACACATCTGAAGGAAAGAGTGGGGTTAAACCAGGCTTTCCGATGGAGTCTAAGGGAGTTAAACATTCAGCTCCCAATGAAACAGGATGTGGGCACCTGCCCTAATCCCAAAACCTTTTCCAAAAACAGGATGTGAAGATAACATTGCTTCACCTGGCTAAATGACTTGAACAGTTTTATGCCCAGCTTGGCCTGGTGTCTTTCCCAAAACATCATGTTTTCCACTAAAGGGAGCCACTCAGGAAATGAATGACTCTGAGCCTTCGTAAGCATTGAAGCCGTGTAAATAAGGACAGGGGCCAGACAGTGCCAATAGTTTTGTGACAGTGGCATGTCCCTGACAATGGTGGAGTGGCTCCTGATCCCACGGTGACATCAGAAGCGCCTCATGATTTTGCAGAACTTTTGAGAACTTGGGGTCTATTCTGCTTAAGCAATCCTCATCTTCAAAATGAGGTTATGGAGAATCCACTGAAAATCCCTTTTATTTCCTTTGCACTGAGGAAATGAGTGAGCTCAACTGCAAACTCTCACAGCGAGCATGCCCTGCCAGAATTATTTGTGCTTGGACCAGCAAAGCCGACCTTCCCAGGCTGGCTTGGGAGACCAGCCGCTTTGCTGTTTGACTCCAAGGGAAAATATTGCCAGCTGCTAGCATTTAAACCAGCAGCATTGCTTCTGAGCACAAAATCAGCCAGACAAGACATTGTGATGGGGAGACAGAAGGCAAGCAAAGAGGGCATGGACTTGTAGAGAAGCCACCATGCCGAGGAACCCAGCTGTGGTACAGAGCTAGAACATGCCCGGGGGTGAAGCCAGATGATATCAAACGATTGGAACTGTGTGCTTCATATTGCTGCCATCCTTCACCCATTGCTCGCCCAAGGAAAAGGGGCAAGAACTTCTAAAGAGCTGCTAACGCTGTTGTTTGCAATTGCCTGACCCTGCTCTGACCGTGCACCCACACTCCACGCTGGATATTGCACCGGGAAGATGACTCAGTCTCACCTGGGCACTGAGGATGAACTCAGGCTGAATTACTTTAAAAGAATTTCTTTTCTTCACAGGGTCCATAATGTGATTGCTCCACATCACACACTCGTCCTCCCTCTGCCTTTCCCCACATCCCCCGGCACTTTCAGAAGCAGCGAGATGAAAGCAGATGTTGGCAGCTCGTGAGATTTTGCTTTCTGAGCCAGGCAAAAGTGACTTTAATTTTCCATGCAGTTCTAGCAGACTTTTCTGACAGTGCATGAGTGGATGTGGCTAACGGTGAATTTACCAAATGAGTTGGGAAATATAGAGTAGTATGTATATATGGATATCAAATGCCTGATTCAAATTAATATCCCATGGCTGCATGTTACAAAAACAAGAACTTACACACGAAAAATGTTAACATCAGGATGTTTCCTACAAAGAGAAAGTTTCAGAGAGGTTGGGTTTTGTGGGCGTTTGTTGCCTGCATTTCAAAATCTGCCCACAAATATTTGCTGTCTTAAACACATCAGAAAAACTCACCAGCAAAAGGTGACAGAGTGTATCTCCCAGCAGCCAGAGATGTGATTGTGTCATATATAGACACATCCAGGCTAGCTTTAAGCTAATTAGCTCCAATAGCAGTAGCAGCATTGTTTGAGGAAAGCTCTGAGAAACCCAGGGCACATGTCTGGGTAGTTTCATGGTGGGGATGTCCATGGCACAGAAGCTGGGGTACCCTGGAAGGCCATGCTGATGACACCTTGAACACTCCCAATGCACTTCAGGGAAAACTCTTCCAGTTCCCTAAACATCAAAATATCAACTGGGAAAATACTTCAAATCTGTTTTCAAAAGTGAAAAAAAAAAAAATCTGGAATGTCTTCCTAAATAAAAAATAAGAGCTTTAAATCTTGTTTTATTTTAGGAGATGTCTCAGTTCAGTATTTTTTTACATTATTTAATGGCATGTCAGAAATTGTAGCGTGTCATAGAAGCATCATCGCTAACAAACGTGTCACAACATAATGTGGCGTGTCAATCTGTGCTAGAATGGATGGAAACTAACACTCAGGGCACTGCTGCCTGGCTCTGGATGGATCCTTCTCCTCTAGCTTCCTTGCAAAGCCGAGCTTAACGACAAGGCGAGAGCCTACAGACCAGATCTGTGGCACTGCAAGCTGCAGCTGGAGGTTCCTGGTGCCAATTGCTGATGTTCTGAAGATGCTGCTACATGCAGGGGGTTGTGCTGGACCTGGGTATGAAACCCCGCGCAGCAGCAGCCTCCAAGTGCTTTGTCACACAGTTAATACGAATGAAAAACTCCCGCTGTCTCCAGCCAATTGTAATCCAATTGTAAAAAATTTGCTCCAGGTGGCAGTTTGGCATCTGCTTTCATTTCACCCCTGCGCTGAGGGATTGCGGGCAGCACTAATGAGTGGCTAATTTTGCACACAGTGGGCCAGATCCTCAGCTTGTCCAAACCAGAGGAAGCACCATTAAATGTGAAGCAACTTGGCTTACAGCAGCCAAGAATCTGAGCCCTGGGTGTCTGTCCTTCCAACCAACCGCTCTCAGTTGCAACAGCAGCTTGAAGCTGCAAGATTTGGGCTGCAGCCTGGGACAGGTCACGGGGTCGTTGTTTGCATCCACAGCCTCTTTAAACGTTCACTCTCGTGCTGTGTTATCGCTCTGGCATTCCAGAGGGCTGAGCCCTGGCCTCAAGTAGCCAGAGGAATTTGCTCCCCAAGCACTAATTCCTTCTTTTTCCCCAGAAGAAGCCCATGGGATGGCTCCTGTTGTGCAACAATGATGGGTTGGTCTTCTGATAATCTCCAGACTCCAGGTCCCCAGTGCATCCAGCTCCACAACATGACCTGGGTGATGGGACCATCACACTCCAGCCGTGGCAGGACTGGGTGAAGAAGGTGCTGCAGGACTGGGGCTACTGGAGCAGCCTCCTCCATCCCTTCCACCCCAAGGGTGCTCAGATTTGCCCCAGCTCATCAAGAGAGAGAATCAGGACCAGACCTGGGGGACATGTGCCACGTCTCAGGTCCTCACTCCTATTATTCCCACAGATTTTGAGGACAAAATGGAAGGTTTCTCAGCATGGAGGGCAGTTCAGCTGTGGAACTCCTTGCCACAGGGCAAAGCTGCAGCAGAGTTTCAGTGTAAACTGAATTCATGTAGAGTAGAAAGAAATTGCATGTGTACAAGAGCAAATAGTTTAAAAAATAAAGATGTGGGGAAGAGATAGAAAACTTCAGGATAAAACCCAGGCTAATTGCTTGGGTTAGGAGGAGGCTCAACCACATCTGCTTACTGCAGGGGTTTTTTGCCACTTCTGCTGCAGTTGCTGTAGGTGGAGAGAGGCTTTGGGACCAACTGGCCTGTGGGGCTGGTGAATCATCCCAGCCGATCTACAAAGGAGCCGGCGAACTTTTCCACAGTCTTTTTGTTGACAAGAACATCGTGCTGACAAAACAGCCCGTTTTCCCCAGTCTAACCTCCTCCTTATCAGCCATTCGTTACAGGAGTGTTGGCTGACGCGAGATCGTGGCAGACACAGATTATTAAGTTGTTGACAGAAAGCTCATCCACTTTGAACAGTTATCATCGCAGGGAGCATCCACCACGCAGGCTGCTCCTGACAGACTCTCTCGTCAGCCAGATGCCATGTGTCGAGGAGCATCCTTGAGACGCACGCCCCCATTTTCCCTCTTAATGCATTTAAATGAGTTTCCCAGCAGTGTCATGGTTGGTAGAGCAGGGCAGACTTTGGTGAGATGTCCTCACTGCTGCTCCTCTGCCTGGTGGGGTACAGCAATCCCTCCCCACGGCTTTGCCATCCGGGCAGCTCATCTGTTAATCACAAGTTAGCAGTAAGAACACCCCAAGCCCATGATGCAGCACTGGAAAACTCCAGGTTTCCCTTTGATGTCTGCCTGAAAGATGAAAAGTCTTAATCAAAGCCAAGAGCTTGTAAAACAGCCGACTTTAAAATAATTGAGTGCTCCAACCTTCTTAGGTGAGTGCAAATGGGAGAATTATTGTGGCATGGGTAGTCAAATGTGTATAAGCTTTAATCTAACTGGAATAGGACACAGGCTGTGACAGCACGGAGATGCAGGCTTGAGCGCACACTGTACAAGACTTGCCAGAAAGTCCTGCAGTCTCTCACCTGCCCAGGATCCTGCTGCTTCTGCTCTTCCCCCTGTGCTGCTGCATTAAGGCTGCCAGGGTTGGCCTGCACTTCTCTTGCAAGCTCCAGGAGTAGCTGGTTTTGCAGAGGGGATTTGTCCATCTGGGGAGTCCGAGTCCTCTGCTTCATTTCCCCATGTTAAAGGGTTTCAAAAAGCCTCTGCTTGCAAGGCTGAAGAAGACTTCTAAAAGGTTTTAAAGTGGTCATTGTTGGTAGGATGGGGACAGTACTGGATGTAGGTTTCATAAGAGAATTGCCTCCTTGATGCTCTTCAAACAACATGCCAGGGAACAAAGGACAGCTGTGACATCCAGATGGGCCAGAGCAGTGCAAAAGGCTGCAGAAAGCAGGAGGGATGGAGAGAAGAGGAGAGATCTTGCTGCAGGCTGAGCTCTTGCTGGGCTCTGGCGACACACTTGATCCTGCATTCAGCACTTGATCAGAAAACATCAGAGCTGGCCTGGGCCATCATCTCAGGTGAAGATGTGGGGATGTTGGAGCAGAACCCAAACACGTTCATTTCTCATTGCAGCGTTCATGTCATGTTGGCTCCCAGCACTTCACCATGACATGGCACACATGAGTGAGCGCTTCTGGCGCAGGGAGGTTTCTGCCATTGAAAAGGAGCTTTTTCCCTGGTTGGAAAAGCTAATTAGTAATTAGAGAGGAAGGAGCCTCGCATCAAGTAGATTTGCAGGTTCCTTTCTAGCCCACTGGGTTTGCAGAGAGCAAGAGGGGTGCTTTTCCTGCAAGCCGACAAAGGGGAGCGGGGGGATGGACGAAGGAGAGGATCATCTTTAAGAATGAAGACAACATGAGACAAAATGTTCTTGCTCAATGTTGTAAACAACCCTAAAGTGTTTTGAAAGACTCTGTCGATATAAATTACTCAGAAACAAGATGCTGGAATTGCAAAAGAGGAACGCAGCTGGAGAAAGGCTGCTCACAGAGTGCCTTGCTGCCGTCCACCTCGGATGCTCCGCAGCGCTGGCACCACTCTCCTCTGCCCTCACACTCTTTATTCTTCCCCCTCTCACAGGGAAGAGATGCATCAAGTGCTCTGTGCGAGATGAGTGCATTAAAGCATCCTCCGCTCCCAGCTCCCGTGGCCTTGCGAGCAGAGGGAATTTGCCAGTAGAGCTCTTTGCACAGCATTTTCCTGCTGCAAACATTTCAGGATAATTCCCTGTGCAAACCCCTCTCCGTGCACAGCCAAATGAGCACACTGCTGTGGGCTGCACCAGGGTGCAGGTTTGTGAGGATTGCTCATCAATGCCCCTTCCCACAGGCAGCTCATCCCCATTCCCGCGGTGCAGCAGATCCCAGAGCTCTTTGCATTCACCACGGGGTAAACATGCACTTCAGGCATGGCCAGGGAGCAGCTGCTGTGCCGTAAATTCACACCGTGGGTTACCTCATGTTAACTTTCTCATGCGCCCTTACGTTCTCCTGGAAGAGCAGCCAGAGCTCTGCAAGAAACAGCCATGGCAGTGCCTGTGTGACTCTGCTCCGGCAGCAGACAGCACAGGAAGTAACGCTGGCAAAAAGAAAAGAGCCTAAACCAGAGCAATGCAGTGATTTTAACCATGGCCTGCAGTGCTTTGAGCTTGCACACTCCCCAAGCACATTGGGATTCAGTGTTGGGGAGAAGAGTGCTCATATCCACATGAGCCATGCTTTGGTACAGTTTGGGGCCAAAAGTCTCTTTCTGGGGGTGTGTTAACTCTCTTCCAACTGAAAAAACCTTTGCAGGGGATGTCGGTGTTGTGATCTCCCACCCAGCCCCAGCACCAGCTCTCTTCCCATCAGGGCTCTGGTGGTAAATCTCAGGAGGATTTTAATTATATCAGTGGGAATTACATTTTCAAAATCTCTCTGGATCAGAGTTTAAAATACCAAAATAAAAGCTCCAAAGCCCACCACAGACCCTCATATTGTCTGTTTGCATTTCTGACATTTTAATTTGGTATCTAATGAGTAAGACAGATAAAACAGATGAAAACCAGAAACTTCTGCACCCAGAGAGTTTCTACCAGTTCCCAGTAGCACCCCGTGAATCACATGAGTTAAGGCTCTGCACTTTCTCTTTGCTGTTTAAAGCACAGACATCTGAGTAGAGCTCCAGGAAGAGGGCTCTGCGTGGTGCAGAGCCACGGCATGAAGGTGGTGATGGTTTAAAGCCATATGGGACTTCCACCAGGTCCTACTGTACGTGGGCCCCGAGTTGAGAGCAAGGGAGGTCCTGCCACATCTCTCGTCTGGAGGGGTGGCTTTAGCAGCTATATAAATAAACCGGAGCAGCTTCATCCACCCCTGAAATACAAACACGTCTGGGATGGCAGGAAGCCAAGCAGAGAGATAATATTTTTCTTAGATATTAGCCTAGCATGAAGTCAGAGCAGAAGTATACTCAAAGAAAGTCTTGACAGGTACTAATGAAAGTTTCAGGTGGGCTTTTAAAATTTAACTACAAAGCTGAGAAAATGATGAATTCTAACAATCCTCCCTATGATTAAAGGATCTCAGCACTACCCCCCCAGAGCAGCACTGGTAGGAAGAGCTTTTCTGAAGGATTTAGTGGTTATCTCTGCTTCTGCTTATGGTACAGTGGTGAGCCAGGCTTTGCCGATGGCACCGGTGCCCACCAAGCCCTGTCCCATCACGGATGTCACCATGGGGCTGGGAGACAAGGCAAGGATGCCCTTGGACCAGGAGCTACAGGGGGTTCCAAGTAGGAGAAATCAAATCCAGCCCGTGATGCAAGCAAGGACCAGAGAGAAGGTCTTATCCCCATGCATATTGGTGTCATTCAGTTGGCTCTGCCCCCTCTTTGGGGCTAAAAATACCTCCCCAAGACACCAACAGGGAGCGCAGAGCAGAGCTGGGGTGACAGCCTGAACCGGGAATGGCGGAGAAAAAGGAAAAAACAGCGAAAAACCACCCATTTTTGTTTCCACCGGGATGCTAGCGGTGATCCCGTGCAGGGCAGTGCTCCGAGCTGCGTTTTGGCTGCCGTCGCTCCCTGTCAGGCTGCAGAAACATGAGTCGATGGAGGGTTCGCAGGAGCAGAACTAACAAGCCAACAAATCAGGCCGCTGCCATCTCCTCCGCCCCTCTCTGTCTGGTTCAATAACAGCCGATGGGGGAGGCTCCAGAACTGCTGAATGGCTCGATAACCAGGAGCCAAAAACATTCAAAACCACACGTCTAAATTAATTCATCCCAAAGCATCCACAGACAGCAAAGGGGGAAGGGGGTGGGGAGGGACGGAGGGAGGAGGTGGAGGAAAAGAAACAGACGAAGGAGAAATGACTTGGCTTCTTTTCAAGCCCTTTCTAAATGCTGAAAGAGTTCAGCAATCCTAATAAAAACCCTGTATAGCAGTTGCCCTAATTTCTCTGAGCAACATCACCGGGATGCAGGCGACAGGATGGCTGCGGCATGTAAAAAAGGGGTTGGAAAGGATGAGGAAAGGGTTTGGAGGTGCTGGATGTCAAAATGACAGTGCCACGCTGGAGTTTGGCAGGATGGAAGGAGAGACCCGAGGTGACGGAGCTGCTGATCCTTGCTCAAAGGACTCCCAGCTCCATCTCTGGTCTTCCACAGCTCACCCCAAGCCCCCTCCCAGGTTTTCATGCCATAAGCCGCACGTGGCTCAGCCCAGCACGCTCAACCGACCAACTCAAGAATGGCAGAGACAGATTTTGACGCTGTACAAAGGGAGCGGACGATGTAAGACTGTCTGCTGGAATGAAATTCAACAGAGCTTCGGCGAGCGGTGAGCGAGCACAAAAGCAAAGCGTTAGTATTCAGAGCGAGGGAGCCCACAGCCAGGCAAATCGCTTGCCTGTAATGCGGTGTGGAGGACGTTTTCTTTCTTCAACCAGCATGAAATACATCCAGGAGGAAAGTTTGAGAGCATGCCAACTCAGCCTTCAAACCCCTCCTAGGGAGGGGAGGGCTGAGGAAGCCCTGTGAGATTCCTGCAGGCACGGGCAGTGTGGCCAAGGTTTATGGAATTGACACCAAAGCTGCATTTTGGGCTTAATTTCTGTGAAAAAAGTGGCCATCACTCCAGAGCAGCACACCGTGTGGTCATACCCAGCTGGTGATGGCCAGCGTGGGATGCTCTGGGATGCCTTTGAAGTCAACTTCATCAATTAGAAGCTCTGGAAACAGGATTCCTCAAGAATTTCAAGCTCAATAGCTTATATTTTAGGTTTCTAATGTCAAACATCATGTTAGTAACGGAGTTTCGACAACTTCGTTCCTAGAGGTGTAATCTCAGGCTATGGGCTGATTTTCCCAGCTATTGAATGGTGGCTTTTCGAGGACAGTGGTAGACCCAGGCACATGTTAGGGGTTGCTAATTCAAAGGGCTGGCATTCATGTTATCAACACAACATCTAAGGACTGCAGCCCATCAAACCAGCAGAACAAGAACATTTTTGAGTCATGCCATCGAGTCTTACGGGGATATATATAAATAATTGTACAGGCTAAAGCTAACGACTGAATGCAAACACTCCCAGTGCTGCAGCACTTGGTGACATTCAGCCAAAAGGTCAGTTTTCTCATGATGGTATTTGCATTCCCCATCTACATACATTAGAAGGAAAGCAAAGGAACTGAAAGAGGCAGATGAATGACTTAGAAATGCTGGCAGGTCTCTGGTTTGAATAGGGCCTTGCATTTATTTTCATCCCTTTAACTATTAAAGCTGAGCAACAAAACACCTCCTGGGGTGTTGGGATTTTTACTCGCTCTGACCAAGAGCCCTTTGGGGTGAGGACAACACACCTGTGTGGGGCCAGGAACCCCAGCAGAGCAGCTGGGACATTGAGGCTGTTCTATCAGACCATGTCCTGCTCTGGATGGGGTTTGCTTTCTGAGGAGATGCTGGGACCAGTAGGGAATGGGGTTGCTCAATCAGGGCTACTTTAACTCAAGAGAGGGAGGTTGGGAAGAAGAAAACAGTGAACTCAAGCTCTGTGAGGGTATGCAGCATTTTCAGAGTGCCCCTCATCTCAGTAATAGTTGAGGATAATTAAAGATTGCAGATGGAAAGTCACAGCTTTCGGGCAGGGGGCACTGGACCCCCATCTGCCTCCAGACCAGCTGTCTCCAGTCGGGATGAGTGAGAAACAGGGTTTTTCTGTCTTTCAGAGCTGATGTTGGTTATCTGGGGAGTTGGGGAGTGAAGAGGTGTTAGGAAATCTCTCTGACTCAGCCTTAAAACTTGCTCAATCAAAATGTCCACTGCATGTAGTGTGCGACATCCAAGGGATTTCATCTTCTGAGCCCTACCCGAGTTGAAGAAGAAGATATGGCTCCAAAAGTTTAAACATCCAGCTGATGGTAGATGGACTGTCCTATTAGTCTTCAAACTTGTATCAGTTAAACCTTGTTTCTCTGATACAGGACACAGAAGACGTCTGTACCAGTGAAAATAGGCTTAGTCAGAGCCTTTCTGAAGCCCGAGGCTTGTTGTACTAAATGTCTGTTCTTAATGCAGTTTCTGCCGATGTCTGAGGCTTCTCAGACAGCAGAATGCATCTTTTTAATCAAAAAGGAAAAGGCTGCAGTGTACATGAACTTTGTGAACCGTGTCCTCAAAGTCTGGTGAAGGATCAAAGTCACATAACCCTCCTCCTTGCTCCCCGGAATAGGCTGGCACACTGTTTTGTTGCATGTGAATTTGAAGTCCCAGTTAGGATTTTAACCACAGCAGATGGCTGAGAAGAAAGAGAAGAACCTCCAAAGCAGCCAAATCTGGAACATGGGCTGTGCTATAATAGAGGAGACTGGTGGTGGGGTCTGGTTTGCTCCTCTCACAGGTACCAGAGGCTTTGAAGCATCTCCTAATGCATCTTTATGAGACCGTGTACACAGGGAAGACATCCCACCCTGGGTTTGGGAGGTGTTTGCTCTAAGTCCTTGGCTGGGAGAAACCATCAATAAAGACTCAAAATAGGAAATGCCTTTTAAAAAATTTAGGGGGAAAACCAGGCTTTGCTGATCTTATCAGAGGGGAAACGGGAATCGGGCTTTTGGGAGAAGACATTTCCAACCCCAAGGGCTGCCAAGCCACCTGGTACAGGATACAGGAGAAGGCCTCTGCGACATTTCTTTCAAAAACAGACCAGGGGTTAGCCTTTCTTTCAAAACTCCTCCCAGGAAGGAGCTGCCCTCTCCCCAGTGCCGTCCAGTTGCTCTGCCCAGGTCCAGCCTGGCTCTTCCCTGTGCATCAGGTCTATGTTCACCAGGAAGTTCTGGGGGCAAGTCACGCTTCTGCTGCTGATGGCTCCCCATGTGACCCCAAATAGTTCAAGATAACACCAGGGAAAAGAGGGATGTGACCACCTAGTTAAAAACAGGGCGCTCCTCCATGGTCTAGCCCCAGCAGGGCTGCAAGCCAGACAAGCAGGAGAGCATCCCCAGCTGGTAGTAGAAGAGGAATCATAGCAGAAATTTTAGGAGGAACGCCATATCCCTGCAAGTTGTCATCATGAGACAACCCCGTGCCGCTCAGCTCTCTCAGGACAGATGTTTCCAGGTGTGGCCAGCTGAGATCATCAGACAGCTGGGCTGCCTGCGAGTCAAACCAATGACACTTTCAGCGGTCTGGTGCCCAGAGGGTTACACACCATCTCAGCAGGGAGATGCAGGGTGGCAATTTGGCAGATTAAAAGTGGCCAAGTCTCACGAGTCCCCTTTAACAAGCTGAGGATCTTTTTGCGGGTAAAGACCATCTCTGCTCCTGGGTTTGCGCCTGTTTAAAAATCAATAAAATAATACTGGGCTTTCTGAAGGGTGTTGTGACACTCCATGGATGTGTCTGGCATGTTTTTAAGTTCCTCCTCTGGAAAGAGCTCTGCAAGTGCAAATTGAAATTGCTATTAACCTTTTCCTTGGTCATGTATGGACCAGTTTCAGTCTAGTATCCAGAGGATCCAAGCTAAGATCAAGGATCTCTTCCACAAGGTAATAAAACATAGTTAAAGACCAAATCCAGATGGATTTGTCACCCAAACAAAAAGGAAATGGGGAAAGAAAAAAATCTCAAGCATCCCTGTTGAATGGGTGAGGGGATGGGGAAAGCAAAACTACAGCCAGACAAGGAGGTGAGAACTTGCCCCTGCTCTGCAGTGCCCCAGCCTAGAGCTCCACTCTCCTGAGCATCCTCCTGGTGCTGCTGATGCTCCTCTCGCCTTGGGAGGGATTGCATCTACTGCGGCTGCATTACCTGCAGGGCATGCAGGCTAATTACCAGCCGCACACTCCAGCTAATGGCTCCGACATAGAAAAGTGTTATTGACTGAATAAAAGTACAGGAAAATGGCCCGATCTCTGCTAAGGTAACCTTCTTTTTCTAAATGGTTAATCTCCAACGTTAGTGCTAGCGTGTTAAAGGAGGTTTAGGACAATTTAATAGCTCATAAAACTTTATGGTCCCAGTTGAAATTGGAGTGATAACTCTGGAGTGTAAAGCTATACTTTGCTAAATGTCTCCCTTAGATTTTTTATTTTATCTTATTATTGGAAACTTAACATCTGCTACAGCAAAATAAAACGGAACAATTTTCACTGTTGAGAGACACGAGCATTCTGCTTCTCTTCGTTCTGTTTATATGTTTATTGCTTAAAACTTTGGCGTCGATATTATCCTTGATTATTAAGATTTCAATCACTTCAAGGAAGGGAGAGATAAAATAATCCAAAACAGACCCATGATCAACCTGTGAGCAGAATAGAAATCAAGAAGATGCTAAATCGTAGACGTCAATATAGTCTGGAGTATTTTTAAATTTCAATTAATGATACGATACCTTGGCCAAATCTTTTTCTGTAACAGTGCTACACGCAAATCATCATGAAAAGGGAAAGGAGGAGGATCCAGAAGGTGTTTGACCTCTAACAGTCCCCATCTTGGTACAAGGTGCTGCAGTGCCTCAGTTTCCCCCAGTGTCAAATGCTGGTGACTCTTCTCCTCCCAAGTAGAGATCTACAGCTGAAAGGATCATCCCAAAGGCTGGATGGCACTGGTGCACTGGGCAGTAAAGCTGGCCCTGGTAAATCCCTAGATCTTAGGCAGAACATGTTCTTTGTGAGTCCCAGTGCTGGAGGGTTCTCTATAATGCCCAAGGTATTTTCTTTTTCCTCCAACAAATACCTATTTGCTATTCTTTCCAAATTCTTTTCAATATAAATCTCAGTTCACACTTTCAGGCCACATATTTAAGGGGAAAAATATGTTTTGAAAAGAGCTGTATGAGAAATGAACCAGTGACTTATGAAGCCAGAACAGCCAGAGCGTGAGCAGCGATTCACACAGAAAATTAAATGAAAATGTTAGTGAACTCCAGCGAGGGGCTCTCCAGTGGGGAGGGGGTCAGCACAGCCCAGCACAGGCTCCTGCACCCCTGGTCACTGATCCCTGGGCATAATAAAGGAAATCTGGGATTTAGTCAAAGGTCCTTGTATAGAAGCCAGCTTAACTCAGACCAAGTCCCAAAGCAGGGCTGCTGAGAGCCTAGAGGTCTGGTTTAAGCCTGACTTTTATTTGGTGCCCCTTGCTGAGCGCATCGCCCAGTGCTTCATTATCCGGAGTCACTGGTAATAACTGGGTGCTGCTGGAGCGCAGAGCAGCAAGCTTTCCCCCTCTTGCCAGCGGTCCCAAAAAGAGCCTTCTCTGTCATTTTCTGTATTTGATTGCCACTTGGAACATAACAAAACCATTTTGGCAAGGGCCTGACAAGAGCAGGACGTCATGTACAGGCTTGAATGGGCTCATTCCTCCCCGACAAGCCCCAGCTCTGGAATGTCCCTGTCCCTCAGGCTGCTCAGCGGGGAGGACACGAGTGGGTGACCCACTCATCTTGAAGAGTCGGTTTCTCCACTTTCCCCTGACGTGTTTTGCCAAGCAGATGGTGGCACACACAGATGTCCCAAATCCTCGTAATTCCTCCCCAGTTTGTCCTCGCACAGCAGCCTGCACCTTCCCTGCCGTGTGCAGGGCAGCTTCACACCCGTGCTCTCCAGGATGGTCCGTGATTCAGCACATACCAGGGCAGCAGCAGAAGAGTTAAAGAGCCTCTTGTTAAGTTGCCCCCAGGGATCTCTTCCCCAGCTTCAGTCTTAGCCTTTGCTGAAAGATTTCCTCCTTCCACGAGATGTCATTTAGGCCATTAGGGGATCTTTTGCAGGGAATAATGCCTATCCCTTCCATGTGGTCCCCTTAATTAGTAATTAGGATAATGCAATATTGGAAAAGCAAGGCACAAATTTAATTAGTTGTGTTTTATTAGAGTAACTAAGGAGAAGGCCCCCAGACTCCACTGGAGGAAAAAAGATCAATACCGAACATCTATTTTCACTAGAAAACAATCGCAGCTGACGGCTGTCTGCGCTGCCCAGCGCAGCGTGATGGAGCGGCTGGCACCGCGGCCACCCCTGCCCGCCCAAGGGAAGGGGAAACACAGCGCCTGGTAAATAAATGATCAATATCTCCAGAGAGTATCTGTGTATTCTCAGTTAACGTTACAGGGCGGTTAACAGGAGCTGACACATAGCTATAGGGAGATGGCTTCCGTTGCTCAATTAACTAATTATCTTTTAAGCTGTTCTGACTCAAACGGGAAATCATGGCAGAGGAGCTTGGCTTTTGCAGCTATTTTTCTTTTTTTGGCCATTTGGTTAATCTGGTTTGCAAGCAAACCCCTTCCCATTGGTGTATCTCCATGCTACTGAGATAAAATAACACGTTTGTGTGTGTTCTGCAAACTCTGCTTGTGGAGATATTGTGAGAGAAGTTTCCTCCTCGGCAGGGCTGTTGTGCACACAAACTTGCCTTTATTTATGCACTTTCTTATGATGATGACAACCTCCCATCTGGGCACGCGTACACCGCATTACATCAATGCCAATGAGTCAATAAGCAGAGTATTTTTTCACGACTTAATAAAGCCACCAGACAGTTTCCAGTCTACCTTTTCCTACCTCTGCCTCTGTTCTGTAATTGTTAGTTAGCGTTCCTGCATTTCATCAAGTCCCGAGAGCAGGGACCTGCTGTGCTAGGAACTGCACGAGTACGTGGTGTGATAGAGGGACTGCATGCAGGCACTTGTAGCTCAGATTGGAAGATTAAGGATAGAAGAAAATAATTAGTCTTGTCTAGTTTAGTTGAGGGAGAAATAAAAGGCTTGCTGAGGGCTGCAGAGAGCAGTGATGACCACCGCTAGAGGGTCCCAGGCCAGCGTGGTGGCCATGAGGGCAATGGAGACCCGGCAGTAAGATGCTGAGCTAGGTAAAAAATTAGACTCAAAACCACACAAGCTTGAATGGAGGTCAGGCTTCAGAAAAAACAATAGCAAAGATAAAAGATGAGCTCGCACTCATTCCTCAGCCCAGCTGACTGAACCACCCCAGCCGATGCTGCCCCGGTCCTCGCCGGAGCCGGGAGGCAGCGACACAAAGGGAGATGGGCTGTGAACCCAACCTCCCCGCCGGCCACTGGAAGCGAAGCCTTTCACGATATTTAATGCTCTCCAGCACGATTTCGTATGTAGAGATCAGTCAGGCTTTGATAAGATCATAGCAGGAGGACAGGAGGAAATTGCAGTCTTGCCCAATGCTTGATCTTGTGCTGCCGAACTTGCTGTATCTGGGACATTATAGTCCAGCCTTAATGGCATCATATTAAGCTGAGACAATGCAGCCCTGTGACCTTGCGATGCTTGATAGCCATATGTGCTATTTTAATGAAAAATTGGGACTTAAGTAAATGGCCGCCCATCGGCAGAGGGCTGTTAACGGGATATCGCTCCCAGCGAAGCTCAGGCTGGGGGGGAGGGAAGGGGAAGGGAATCGGGATGTAATAGCCATAATCATCCCTCAGTGAATGACCTTCTGCCTCCTCTGATCATGGTCCATGATGCTCTCGGAGAGGTGACCCCAATAGAACTGCCACCCCCGGGGCTGCTGCACTCTGCCGCTGGCTCTGCCCTCGGTGTGCACCCGAATTTGGTGATGGGCCTCAGTTTCCCCTCCTGGAGCCGAACAAGCTGCTGCTGCCATGTTACTTGGATGGGCTAAGGACAAAGCACAACCAGATTCCAACCCCCGTTGCTCCACTCCAGCCTCCCCAGTGCCAACATCCACCACCAGTGAGCAGGGACCAGGGCGGACGCCCCTTCCAGGCACACACACTGGTTTCCTCCTCCAACAAATTGAAGCTGTAAATATTGATAGCCTTCTCTTCCAGGGCTTTTTTAATGCCCTCTGATACTTAGAAACTATTAAGCGCGCCCATCATTACTAACCTGTGAAGTAAATGCGTCCTAATGGGCAGGCGAGCTACGCCGGCCCCAACAAATCATTTCTAATGAATAGCACCTGGCTCATCCATCACCCTTAAATGCCAAAGCAAATCCATCTGTGTTAGCCGCTGAAAAGAGCCAGGCAGATCTCGCCATCTCTTTCTTCCCAAGGTAGGGGAGGGTTTGTTTGGTAACACGTAAGTGTGACTGTTTCCAATCTTTCCCCATTCCTGCAGTCAGGGTCTTCAAGGCGCGTTTCTCAATAGCCGGGCTGCTCCCGCGCACAATGGCCAGAGGTCTCTGGCAGCGGCATGAAAAGGTTTTAAATAGAAACCAGCGTTTCTCCCTCGCGCACACACAATGCTTCCCTGACCCTTTCCCGACCTCACCCTCAAATCTGGGGTTCACAGCCCCAGCCTTGAACCCGGCTCTGTTTTTTCATGTTTGGCCTCTCTATTTCCTGAGGTCAGGCAGCCCACCGCTCCATTAGCATGAAGCAGCTCAGGGCTCATTTGCCAAAACTGACATCCTGGGAAAGTCCTGATGAATTTATGAATTAGAGGCTAGAGATGCCAGTAAAAGAATTAAGGACTTATTTATTTATATATGTATTTATTATTATTATTCGCAGGAAATGTGCTGGGATGCTGCTGTTTTCTTTTTCTGAAAAGCACCGTCAGCCTTGAACGCTGCAAAGGCTGTGTCAGCAGCAGTTTTCTCTTTTAAAGAGGAAAAAACACATTTTTAAAGGTCTGTTGTTTTTCTGGCTGTTGCTTTTTGTTGTTTCGTTGTTTTTCTTAAGGAAGGGCCAGAGGAAGAAAGTTTGGCAAGCAGAAAGGCGAGGGAGCCAGCACGGCGTCCTCAGGGAGCGAGGTGCTCTCACCTTGCAGAATGTAGCGATTGCAACACCGAAGCAAAGAGGTAAAATTTATATCACATAAATCACATGTCAAGTGCCTGCAAGGAGAGGTCATTAAACAGATGTATGAGGCAAGAGGCAAAGTCCATCCATTTCAGAAGACGCTCCCCGTGTCAGCAGCTCTCCAGAAGCCTCGAGAGGCAGGGACCCAACCGGAGCAGCAGAAGCTTTCCTGATAGTCTTACTTATTTCTTCCTCTATTTATTCGACTGCTTTTTCTTTATTGGAATAAATTCCCAGGCTTTTCCCTGTCAGAGTTGCCCATGGGAGGGATGCAGGATGGGAGAGAGGAGGGTAGCACATCAAACGGCTCGGGAGGCACAGAGGGATGGAGTGATGGATGGAGGCCACCCTGTGATTAATAATCAAACCAGGAGCTTTTACTGGGGCTCACATGGAAAATGTAGCTTTGGAAACATTTGTCTTCATCCCACAAACAACAAGTGGTGTTTCTTTCCCTTTCTTTGTTTCTTACCCCCCTTTCCTCCCTCCCTCTCCCTCTTTTGGCTTTTCTCACCCAGATTCAGTGATTGAAATCTTTTCCATCCTTTCCCTGCTCCAAGTAGCTCCTGTTCTGGTTTGATTTATGTTTTGCTCATCTCAGGCTTCAGTGGAAAAATAATGACCAGATAATAAAGAGCACTAGAGTAGCTTTTCAAATGACATGGCACATGGCACCTGCTGTGGGTGACAGGGTGTTGCAGGAGCAGGGAAGGAAACGCTGTGGTGGCCTCGGGCCAAAGCAGAGGGAGGATAACGGAGAGAAAATGCTCCCACCGCAGCCGTGGTCCAGCAGCATCTCACCGGGTGGAAGCCGGGAGCATCTCCCGGTGTCAGCCATCCCCTCCATGATGTGCCAAGGGTCAGGCAATGTCACTTGGCAAGTTGATGTTGTGATTTTCTGGGGGCTTTTGGCCAGTATTGCGGTGGTTGTTGGTCATCCCAAGTACTTGCAGTCCAGACTCACCTTGATGCTCTTTCTCACCTCCTTGTTCATCTCCTGGCCAAACCCAGGCAATGAAAGATCAGAGCCCAGGCTCCACCTTTCAGCTGACCTGGGGTGCCCAAACCTCCAGACTCCTCCAGCCTCTGGGTCTTGCTGCTCCCCATGGACCTGCATGGACTCCAGATCCATGAGGCTTCACCCACAGCAGCAGGGATCAGACTTTCCTATAGGGTTGGCACCTATATGTTTCCTTGCTTTATTCATTGCTGTCTGCAGGAACACGCAGCTTCACTGTTCCAGTTTTCCCCAGCACCGGTGTCATCTGGTTAAAGAATTGCCATTTTAGGGTAAGGAAGGACCTATTGTTTACTGTGTGATCAGGGAAAATGGGATGTTTTTGTTGCCAATAAACTATTTTTAATTGTAATGTAGATCCAGTATGGCCAACGAAGTATTATAGCTGCTGTGTGGGAATAGCAGGTTGTTTGCAAAAGGAGCTGGATGCCAGACTGCAGGGAGAAGTTTTGCAGGGACAGACGCTTCTCATCGTCCCACAGCAAAACCTCGACACGTCTGCCCTGGGCTGGGAGGCAGCAGTAGCCAGCCCTGTTCCTTCCAGTATGCGCTTCCAACAAATCATCCCCAAAAATGCTCTGCTCACTTCAATTTAAAAGGGAGAAGAGATGCAAGCCAGTGCAGGACTTGCAGCGTGAAATTATTGTAGGGGAGGGATAGCAGAAGTCTCTTCTGGCTTTAAATAATCTTAAAAAATACATGTCTCTGGATTGCCTCTTGGCTCCTTCCAAGCAGTAAGGGGGGGGTGTGTGTGATTTTGTCGGGAAAGCAGGAGGGATGCTGTTTATTTCTCCCTCTCCTCTGGCAGGGAGCCGGCAGCAAACACCTATGGCAGCACCGGAGCCCTCTCCGCCGAGCACACATTCCCCACACTGTGTGCTCTATAAATACGTGTGCATGACAGATTTGGCACCGCGTATTCCTGTAAGTGATGTAATCTTTGGGAAGTTACTTAGCAACCGTGGAAAATGTTTTGGAGGCTCTAATTTTTCAGTATGGTAAAATCGTATATTTATGCAGTGCAGCTAATCAGCTTGCTGGCAAGTCAGTGACGATGATCTCATTTTCTTCATCATTATTTTATGTGAATTGGGCTTTTAGCACTAAAGAGACCACAAAGATTTAATTCAAAAATGTGATTGCTTTATGTTTCCAGGGTATCATTAACATGGCATCTACGCAAATAACCATGGTAACAAACTGGTAATTAGTACATATATGGCACTTATTATTAATATAGAAACAGGACAAGTTCCAAATCAGTGCAGATTACAGTACATTATTACCATAGTAATTACCTGCAGTAACACACACAAATTGAACTAAATGGCCAATTGAACCAGAGTGAATGGCTTTTTATTCCAGTCCCTAAATAATGTGCATTCTTGGCTGAGTAGTTCAAGGTAAATAAAACTGGTTTAAATTTATTGCCAACTTTTTTATTTCCTTTGGTGGAGAAGGGCTGGGAATGGCAGCAGTCGAAAACTTCTTTTGCTGTGCATACAGTATAATTATTGTACAGACTAAGCTGTTCCTGACTCCCATAGAAAGACAAAGATGGTAAAAGTTATTAGTTTCTATTTTATTAGGGGGTTTATTTCTGCAATTTCAGCCATGAAGTAATGTTCAACATATCTGAAGGAGTAAATGCCAAATAACGCAGGGTCCAAATCCAGTCTTTTGGTTTCTGGGGTGAGAGAAAAGGATATCTGCATTTGGAGGAAGCTAGAAAACTAAACTTTCGAAAAGTGATCACATTTATTAAAATAATGGAAAAACAGGGGTTTGGCCTAACCCCTCCCCAATGGTTTGAGGCCTCAATATAAAAGTATTGAGCCCACAAGCCCCAAGTCAAACTCAAGGAGCCGAATGCCCTGGCTGGAGCCAGTTGTGCTGAGGCGGAGCCAACAACCAAAATAAGAGAAAAGCTCCAAATCACTTCTTATTCTCCCTATTTTGATACGTTACATTGGTGCCCTGACGCCCGTCACAGCCCAGGGAGAGCTGGAAATCATCTCGCTCTGGGGTGCTGAACATGCTGAAGTCCAGCCTATTTATTTTTTTCTTTCTAAATAGGAATAACATTTAGAGAGGAGCTTTCAAGAGAAATCTCTGCCTGGCCTCTAAGTCTGCAAACTTTTGCAGAGCTGGGAGTGAGCACTCCAGCTGTGTTGTGGGAGTGCACACGTGTGTGCGAGGAGTGCTCTGCACATGTGTGCAAGGCGTGTTCCATATACGTGTGCAAGGCATGTTCCATATACGTGTGCAAGGCGCGTTCCATATGCGCACAGGCAGCCAGCCCTGCAGGTGCACAGTTCAAGACGCCTTTTTTATTTTTCTTCTTTTTTGTTTTTCTCATCTTTACCTCTTGGAAGGATTCTCCTGGGTTCTTTGTGTGATGATGATGATATTACCATTCATTTCTTCTTTGGAATGGCTTTCTTCCAGCTGACTCTTTTTCTCTGTCCGGAGCCCCTCTGAACAAGTTCTTGGAGTGCAGAAGTGGCCCCAGGCCCACGAGATGAGGTGCCTCCTGTCTCCCCAGCCCTGGCAAGGAAAAGCAGAATCAAAATTGCAGTTATTCCAGATTTCCCCCCTCCATTCCTTCTCTTTCCTCTACACAAGCACTAGTATTTCCACTCACTGCTGGTAATTCATTCCTTGAGCTGGCTGTATAGAGCAGCACTGGATTGTATGTTCACGTTCCGTGATGGAGACAGGTAGCACATGAGGGCACCCTACACATGGACCTGGATGAGGGGAAAAGTGGAGAACCTTCCCCACCAAAAAAAATGTTTTATTGTGCTCTTTACCTGTGCCGGGAACACTGGAGAATCATTGTTCCTTTATCAGATCCATCTTTCATTGTGCTTTGCTTCCTCAATTCATAAGAAAATTATTATTTTAGCAGGCAAGCATTTAATTAAGCTTCACCGTATTTGCTTTGGCTCTCACAGTGTGGAAAACCTCCTTTTCACAACAAGCCATTGAACGGGGACGCTGATAAAGCCAAATTGCCTGTAACTCAGCTTTATGTGATCCCCTGTCTACGCTCCATGCAGCTCCTCTTCTCCTTCCAAATCCCAAACATCGCTGTGGTGCTCCTGGCTTGGTCTGCCACGCCAAAAGCATAAATAACCCCTTTTAGCAGGCAGCAGAAGCAGCAACACTTCTCACCCCCAAATTGTGCCCCTTCCCAAACCCCCCTGCACCCCCTACCTGACTCACAAACTTCCCACGTCAAATTAACACTCATTGGGGCTTATTTCCATCACGCTCTCCCTACACACCCACAGCAGAGCGTTGCCTGGGTTCAAGACAGGGTTTAAGCCCTGTTTTTGATGCTGAATTTATCCTGTTTTGGGGTTTATTGGTGGGGCTGATAAGCATCGCTTTGGAGGGTGGGCTCTATTTAATCCAGCACGTCCATGGCACATCAGTGCTAAGGGGTAAAAGGCTCTTTTCTCCCTGCAGTGCTCACAGCTTTGAGCAGCTCATGCTTGTGGTCATGAGCTGCTATTGAGGACTGTTCCTCTTGTGCTGGACACTTTTTGCTTTAATTTTATCAATTAGAGGGTGGAAAAAACCACAACGGGCTTAGTAACCTCAGCTGCCAGCCCTGCTCTGCTGGGGATGATCGGGAGCTGGGACCTTTCTCAGCCCAAGCCCAGGTTTAGGAGCCGTGCACAGGTGGACGCAGGACCAGGACCCACCGACCTGGGATGCAACATCCCACTTTACCTTAAAAACCCCCAATGGATGCAGCAGAGCTTTATTTTCTCTCTCCCCTCCTCTCCTCTCATTACTGTTTTGTTTTGCAGCAGTTGCTGCTGTTGCCATGCTATCTCCTTTTGTTGCTATGGATTAATAGTGTTTTTTACTTATTTTTATGTATGTCCTGGGAACATGATTGCTTAATTTGCCCTGCAGGTTCGTAGGCCTGATAGGCATTTCCACATCGTCTCAGCACTCACCTGATCTTAATCCAGTTCTGGGCTGCTCGCAGGGTAAATACCTGCAAAAATGTTCCCTCGGAGGCTCGGGGCCGGTATTTGCCCCAGCAAGCGTCCAGGGTGTGATCAGAGGGGACATACTGTTCCTTCAACCTGTGCTGTGCCCTTTCCACTGTCACGGAGCTGTTTTTCATCCAGCCCAGAATAACAAGTCAGAAGCCACCAGCAGAACAGTTCACCAAGCCTGAGCGGAGGGATGGGCTCCAGCTGTCCTCCCTGCAGCCCGAAGACGACACATCTGAGGGCCTGCATGAAATATGTTCCTTTATGTTATTATAACGGGCAGTGGGGTTTTGCCTCCAGCTTCTTCTGTCCCTGGAAGATCCTGGTGACTAAAGAAGGGCCAGGAGTCCCCGGGGAGCCTGCGAGCTGTGCCACGAGAGAACCTTTTGTCTCCAGCACGTAACATCGTGATGGGAGCGAGGGTGTCAGAAAGAGAATAGGAACAAAGTGTTTTCCAGCTATTTTGGGAGGTTTGTTTGTATGCTGTGGATTCAGAAGCCTCAGCGCAGGGAGGGCTGAGTTCCTGAGGCCGTTTACTCAGACCTGGTTTCATTCCTGCCTCACAAAACCCAAGGGCTGGTCCATCGTTGCTGGCCACCCCTGCAGCATTACTTGCCACCAGCCAGCCCAAGAGGAGGACTTGCACAAGGAAACCACTGCAGATTTGTGGTTTCATCATGTTATACAAACGTGAAAACACAAAGAAGGATCAGGAGGGATCTGCTCTGCGTCTGGCTCCACTGCACATCCCTTGTGGGACAGTCTGCTTTACTCCATTATGAAAGGCTTTTAATTGTTCTGCTTCTCCATCCTCCTCACACGAAATGGGGAAAACAATTCATCCTTTTGTCCCATTGTTGAAATCTTCAGGGAAGGGACTTTTTCTTATTATTACTTCTGCATTTGGCTCACCGCAACGGCCACCGAGCCCTAATGCGCTAATGAATATGGAGGCAGGGATTGGTCTCTTCCCTCCTGTAATTAATCTTGCCTCTATCCTACTGGGTCATCTAATGAGCAATACTCAGACAAATATCCCCCCGGAGTCATGAGCCCGGCAGTTCCTCGGTTGCACACATCAAAGGGGAGATGGTGACATCATGGAGATCACAGAAAACATCAAGTCTCTCTGTCTGGAGGGTGGGGGGGGGAATAGCTTGTCACAGATCCACAGCTGGTGGGGCTCTTAATTACACCAGGGCCGAGGAACATTCCAACCATAACATCCTGCAGCCTCTCCGCTACCAGACAACGCGTCTTTTATTAGCGTAGGAATGTATCTTTAATAAACTGGAGGTTTCTAACTTGTCAGAAGGTGCCAGGGACTGGACCTGCTGTGGTGTTTTTTGGCCTGGGTGTTGCATGGGCAGCAGGACAGGTGACCCCCCTCTGCCCTGTCCCCTGCCTGTGCCAGCACGATGCTCCTTGCTCCCCATGCACCCCACAGCCCCAGGCACCCCAGGATCTTACAAGGTTGGGGCCGTGCTTGCCAGACCCTCCTTGGGCATCTCACAGCATCTTCCCCACGGTCCCACCAAAATCCATCCACACCCCTGCGAGGAGAGGGACTGGCAGCACATCTGAGCGGTAAGCGATGCTGAAGTCATCGCAGCAAAGAAGAGAGTCTCTTCTGCAGCTTAATTATCCCTGCCATCACCTGTGCTCGCACACATTGGGCTTTGGGGGGGTTCCATGCAAATAAATTTGTTTCCTCCAGTTCTGAAGCTATTGATGCAATCTTCTTCACCACTCCCAGTGTATATATATATATATGTATAAATGTATGTTCTCATTAAATTCATCAGGGTCTGGGGCTCTATATGAGGTTTTCCTTCCCTCTACTTAAAGCAGCACCAGGGGGAAGGTGACACGGAGCGGTTGCTCCACGAAGTAACAAATCTCCCATATTTCTCCCTCTCCTTTATGTATCCTGAGCGGACGGTAGCAAAGCAGCCTGAAAAAGTGCTCTGTGTTCTGAGACATGCAGCCCCACAAACGGCTGTTGGCTTTAATCAGTCCTGGAGGAGCCCGTGGGGGCCAAGAGAGGTGTGAGGCTGGAGATTCTTTCTGTTGATCAACCCAGCGCCTGAATGGGAGGAATCAAACCCTGGAAGGGGATAAAAGCCTGGGAGGTGAATAGGGCTATTGTCGGGTTTGGTTTGCAGCTTATTGGGTTTGGGGGGTTTTATTTGTCTTTTCCACCCTGTGGGGCTGAACGCAGGATAACTTTTCTAATATTCCGCCCCACTTCCCTGTATCAACTCCCCCGGTTAACACCACACACCAGAGGGACCCCCCTGCGCCTGCCAGCCAAAAGTAAGATTTCACATTATTGCGTCTGACAGCTCTTATTCCTCAGGAACTTTCTTTTTCCTTCCTCAAAGGAGGGGGGAAAAAATAATCAAAGGTTTTAAAACCTGAGCACCTTCTGAGAATGCAAAATGCAGCCCCTTGTGGGGAGAGATGCTCTGAGCCGGGGAGCAGGAGGAGGGTCGATGAGATCCTGCGCAGCTGGGGAAGTTACATTTGTTTGACATCACATTTGCCTTGGGCCCTTGGAAGATGTTTGTAGTTTCCAATTAATCTCATTAGTTTGGAAGTAGATGGAGGGGCGGGGAGGTGGGGAGGGGAGGCGGGAAATCAAAATAATTTCATGGGGAATTCTCTTTAATGACTTTTTGAAAACATTTAATTGAAATTGGTGCTGGTGGAAAATGTTTCAGTAGTGCCAAAGCAGCAAGGGGTGATGATAAAAGCTGGTGTATGAGGGATCTGCCAGGACAGGGCTGCTTGGGGGGGGGCTGTCACGGGGACCCATGGCCATGTCCCCCTGTCCTGGGCTCCTCAGCTGAGCCACCCCAGGAGAGCCCTACTTGCCATCACAGAGTGAGTGTTTAATTTCCTTTTGCTGTTCTCCTGAGGTTGAATTTTCAAGACTTAGAATGCTCAGCGATTCCTGCAGCTCGCCTTCATCTCGCTCACCAACGAGGTGCCAGACGCCACGGGTGTGGGTGACCACTATTTACCCACTGCGGTGACACCGGGGTCACTTTGCGAGTGAGGACAGGACACAGTCTGGCCAGGCTCCAGCCTGGAGGGATGGACAGAGGAGGAACAGAGCCTGCCCATGCACTCAGGTCATAAAAACCTCCCTGCCTCATGGTGGCCCCCCCAGCATCGCGCTTGCCTGCTGGAGGGGACCCAGCACACCTCGGCGGACACACCGAGAATCCATCCCACCAGTTAAATCCACTGCATCCCCATTCATCACACACTCACCAGAGAGGGAGAACTGTTCAGTGAGAGGCATCACTTGCCTGGGTTACAAGGAGGACCTTGTAGCAGAGACCCCCCAACCCCCGCACACCCCAAGCTCCCCACCGACCCTGCACAACCACCCCATCCTGCCCACCTCACCGGCAGAGCTGTGCCCTCCTCTCCAGCCTCCAAGCTGAGCATTTAATTGATCGGATTATCCCTTATTTACTTATTAGCAGCCTTGTGCTCAGACGGCGGGAGCGGGGACCAGCAGCACTTTCCCTTTATACCGAACCAGTTGGTGTTTGACGGCGGCGGAGGCTCCGTCAGCAATTTGCTGTGATTCATTTCTGCCGTGTAAAACTGAAACTTGGCACGGAGCTTCCTCGGGAGCAAAGCAATGCCACTGGGAAGAGGCTATGCCAGACTCTGCCCACCTTTTAACTCGCCTTATTTTTCCTTATTCTGCACCAGGGTTCAGTTTTCTGTGTTTAATGAGCTCTGTAATTACTGTCAGAGACAAAGTCTGTTGCTCTGTGTAGGTAGCACTAAAACAGGTCTAATAGATATCTTACCCAAGGGGAGGAACATGACGCTGACACTCAGAAGACCTGGCTTTTGTCCCAAAAGAGTTACGCAGTGTGAGGACACATTCTCTTCTCCATCATCCTCCTCCTCACCACTGCCCACACTGTGGTCTCTCTCTCTGAGTCTTCATCCATCCTCCCTCTCATCAGCACTCACTGGCTAATGCCACCAACAGTCAGGCAAGTAAATTTGTGTCCACATGCCTGGGGAGAGGCAAACTCCAGGATTAGTCTCACTGTGTCACCAGATGGTATTATTTTTATTCCCCCTAGCTCTTAATTTGTGAGACATTGGGGGTCTTGGGTGGGGGGGGAAATCACCATAGTGTCTGCCCTTTGCCACCCTACCAACGTGTTCTGCTGAAGGACAGAGAAGAGCAAACTGTGACAGAAATATCCATCCTTTGCAGCAGAGCCTGTGGGGTCAGCGAGAGTGGCCCTGGGGTGTCAGATGCTAAAACAACAGAGTGGAAGGAAAAGGTTTCAGGGTGTGTTTCCAGGCTGGATAAACCAGACGCCAGGGTGGAAGGACACTTGAATCCACTGATGATCCATTAGCAGGCTCCAGGAGGAGATGTGAATCTAGCTTCTGAGCCAAAGAGTAAACCTTCTGACTTAAGAGCAGCCAAAACCTTGCGTGCATTACTCAGAGGCATCCCAGGGGCACACACAAGCCAACACCTCTCCGTACCAGAAGCCAGTTACACAAAGGAATGTCTGTTGTAGGAGAACATCTCAAAATATATGTCCACGGGTCCAGGTTGTCCTGTGCGTGGAGGGTACGGGACAGGGATGCTGGGGCTGTGGGATGGAGGTGGTGCCCAGCATGGAGGACAAGCTGCTGCCATGTGGCTTCATCTGACGGTCGGACACCGCGACATGGCCACGGTGCCACCAGCACCCTGCTTGGGTACAGTGTGGCAAGTCCTCCTCCTGCTACCACATTTGCTCTCTTGCCAATGGATCAATTGTGTTCAGAGAGCTCTGGGCTGTATGTAGGTCAGGCACATCATTGGCTCCAGCACTGGCATGAGGTTATTAAAATGAACAAGGATCCCCAATTCTCCCTCCATCCAACACCCTTAATGCCCAGCCATTGGCAGAGGGCAGCCTCGGCTTTCATCCTAGAGAAGAAGAGCATTTCTTTGAGGCTTTGGGCTCATTTAAGCAAAGCCAGTATGTTTGCAGCTCTGGACCAGTGCAGATGCTGCACCCTGTGCATCCCCCTGAGCAATGTGCTCCCTGTTTGTCTGTGCAAGAGGAGAGCTCTGTGCTGAGAGGGGAGCAGGCAATGTGACCCAGTTCGTGGTTTTCTGTCAATACAGCTGGCACTGCTCCCTCTCAGCTTTGTGAAGTGGTTGGGGCTTACCCAGCTCTCAAAGAAAGAGGATTTCTCTGCTGGGGCCCACTGGAGCATCCCTGGAGCAGGCTGGGCAGCAACAAGACAGATGGAGCTGGATGTCCCAGGTCTGGTTGCTCCCCTGCTTGTCTCTCCATGGGAGGGGAGCAAATAAGAGACAGCCTAACTTTCAACCTTGGGAGCCTCTGCTTTTGGCCACCCAGGTTTCATTCCCTGCTGCCGCCCCTGAAGCCTTTATCACCCAAGGAGGAAACCCAAATCCTCTGGGAATTTGGGCTCCTCCTGAGCTTGTGAGCTGGAGGGAGGGAGGGAGGGTGCACGGAGAGAGAGCAAGCAGAGAGAACCTTTGTCAAATAAAAAATTCAGTAGTTTAGAGCAAACTTTGCACTAGCTGGAGATTTGACCTTGTGTTCTCTCCTAGGAACAAACAAGAGATGAACGAGGATCATATTATTTTGCCTGAAATTTGGAGTGGATCAAACTCCTGCTGCTCCGAGCTCCTGCAATGAATGGCTCTGAACAACATGCATTTCCGCAGAATGGATTAAGCAGTGAGCCTGAGTATTGCCTTTATTTTAAGGGATGTTTATTTGTCCTCACTGCCTCTCTGTAGAGAGTTGCACAAGGACTTAGTAAATTTTAACCCCGCATTGTTCCTGGGTAAACACTGCCCTTTATCCAGCGTGACGAGTGCTCGCCGCCGCGATAAGCACACGTTTACTGCCGCTCTGGAGCGATCCCGAGGCAGCCCTGGGCATCAGCACTGCACACAGACCCGGGGCAGCCGGCTCGTTCCTACTTTCCTACAGCCTCTAACAATTTCCTGCACCTTTCTTCCAAAAAGTTGTTTGTAAGAAGGTGCAGGTGACCTTGGCACGTGTGCTGCACTCCATCCCTCACCTACCCTTCCTGCAGCGATGGAGTAAAGCATTGAGAGCTTCCTCCTCCCAAATTTGCCCTCTGTCACACCCAGGATGGCTGGTGAACATCAAGAAAAGGCTACAGGATGTTAATGCACGGCACACTCGCTGCCTCCTGCGATTGCCAGGCTCTGAGCAGCCTGTGCTTTTGGACCATCCAGCGAGGTGGGGTTAGTTCTGCACACCCGCCAGCATTCCAGCCAGAGCAGCCCGGACCAACAGAGTTCTGGGAGGGGGAAAAACGGTTCTGCTGTTCACGAGGGAAAAAGCTGAGTAACCAGCATGAAAAGCAAAGCCCAGCACCTCAGCCTGAAAACCAGGCCAGCTCCCCTTTCTTCACCAGGACCCCCCAAGCAGCCTGCACCCCCCTGTTTTTGGGGGTGTTTTGGGGGGTTTCCCCTGCTTTAAGGGGATGTAGCCACAGGACGAGAGATGCTGAACGCTGTTCTCCAAAAAGAAGAAAGATCTGTGCCTTGTAGAAACATTTCTGAACTCGTGTTTGTTCCCTCTCCTGGGTCTGGGCAGAATGTCAAAGCCTGCTCCGAGCTGGAAATATTTTAAGACTAGCACTCACTGGAGACTGAAACAATGGCAATTCTTCAGCTACTGAGGCTTTTATAAAAGGGCTTTTGACATAGAGGCTTCTTAGGGTTGGGTGGGTTTTTTTTTAGTTGATTTTTCTCCCAGAAAGCCCCGTGCTCGCGCCTGTGTGCGTGTTTGTGCGCACACTTCCGCACGTGCAAAATAACCCCTTGGCTTCCCGTGGGGCTGTTGGTGCGAATGCCCCGGGGATGCCCGCAGCCCCCTGAACCGCAGCCAGCAGATGCCATGCAGCACGGCAGGAACGAGACATTTCAGAGGAAATGTCAGCTTGTGCGTTTTTGGGTTTGGGGCTTTTTTTAAACACGTGGGTGGGACTTTTAATGCCCACACGAAGCTGAGATGGTTTCAGTCTCCGGGGCTTATCCAGAAGATTCACACAAACACTATGGAAAGTGTCTCTTTGCTTAGGCACATGAAATTTGACACCGCTGAGATTTTAACCCGGTATTCCAGCAAGGAGCTTTGGTGGTTAGTGTGTCATATCTGATAAAAGCTAATCAGCCCTCCTTCAGGCACCATTCAATTCTTATTTTCATCTGCCTCCCATGCATAGTGTCTTATCTATGATACATACTCACATGCAGGCAAACCAGTGCAAATTCTGCTCAGCTCTTCCCTTGACACAAGACCAACAGGGAATGAAAAGTGTGAAGAAGGACACAACGGACCCCACGACCAGAGCCCTTGCAAAGAGCCCAGGCAGCTCCCCAACCAGGTCTCCAGCATCGCCTGGAAACCAGCAGCACCCAGCACCAGTTTGCACTGGTGCAGGGATGGGATCCCAGTTGGGAACAGGGTTTCTCCATGGCACTGAGCTCAGCATCCCTGGCCCGGCTTGTGCCGTCCCACCGAGTCGCTGTCTGAAGCCTCCTCACCAATTATCCCAGTTGCTGTTTGTTCAAGCGATGTGGATTTAGCTCTCCAGCCTCATGTGTAGTGTGTGTATAGGGAAAGATAGATTGCCGCTACTTTCCAGTATAAATCACATTCCTTACAACACTCCAAAGTAGCATTTTCAACCTCAGGGTGCTAATAGGATCCAGCAGGAGAAAGAAATGTCAGCTAAGTAGCGAGCTCTGTTTGGAGAGTGCAATGGAGCTGATCCACAGCCCCGGGGCAAAAGGAGCAATCCCAGGGCAAAGGTTAAAGAGTTCAGGAGCACTTCAGCCTATTTAATTGCAACAGGGCTCTTACACAGCGCAAGATGGATGGCTCGGCTGGGCAAGGGGGGCAGAGAGGGGCCAGGAGCATCACCAGCTGGGGACCGAGGCAGAGGGGACAGCATGGAGGGGACCACAACATCTCCTCCTCCCTCGCTTCTCCCCAAGATGCTATGGAGGTGGCCCAAGCCACACCGGGACCCCCAACCACCAGCGTTGTCCCCTGCACTGGGATTCCATCCCCAATCTCAGCCGATAAATGAGAATTTATATCTGTGGAGGTTTTGTTGCGAGAACTCAGCACAGCGCTGATCCCGACAGATAAATAACCAGTAGCAAGAATAACTCCAGCTGCCAAGGAAATGTTTCCTTCTCCCCTGAAAATCGTACGGAACGTTTTAAGGGGAAAGAGAGGGAACTGGTTAATGTCGCTGTTCCTGTCATTTTTACAGGATTTGTTTTCTGATTCTCTTTTGTTGTGAATCTTCAGAGTCTGAACATGTTTTGTATCAGCCCCAAGGTGCCTCTGCTGGAGAGGTACCTCAGATAATATTTTTAGTAGAGTTTTGACTTGCTTCCTGACACACATCTGATAAATGTCATCAAAAGCTGATGTTCTGCATGGAAAAGGTCTTTTGCATTATTTTTTTTTTTTTATCTAAAGAAAAAAAATCAGAATATAAATATTTCATTCATTTCTCATCAGTGCGGTTTATGCTGTTTCCCTGGTGATAAAAGCACAAGGCTGGATCTTGAAACATATGCATTTAATTCCCAGCTCTACCACAAACCCCCGTGATGACCTTGAACAAGCCACTGAGGCTCCGATCCGTATGGGATGAGAATTTTCTGTTAAAGCTCCCGTTTGACCTCTTTGGTTGGGATAACATCTGCAAAAAAACATTCATTTCACATGGGCAATACGTTCCCCACCACCCACCCATCCCTGGGCCCCCACTGGGGGTGCTCCACCCCTGCACCCCAAAGCCCCCCGAGCAAGCTGGGGGTCCCAGGTGGCAGAACAAAGGCCAAGGATGCCCTCTTGTGGGAAGATGTGGGTGGGTGTGGGTCCCCCTGGTCCTGTGCTCCCCCTGCCCCAGGCTGGTGTGGGTACCCCCAGCCACCCCCTGAGTCTGGAGAAATGCCCCCTATCCTCTTTGGGGTGCAGCCATGGCACTAGGCATCACCAAAACCCATCCAGCACATTTTATAGGGGATGGGAGGGTTTCCTGCTCACCTGTGAGAGCAGGGACAGGGACATCCCCACTCCTGTCCCCTCCGAGGGTCCCATGCCCCCCCAGGCCTGGGGAGCTCAGGAGAGGAGCAGGGCAGCAAGGACACAGGGCAGGAGGAGGCGGCTGCCAGCGAGGCCGGGGGGCAGCCGGGGGTCCCGGGGGGAGCCGTTGCAGAGGTCGGTATCGCAGCAGTGGATTCGGACTCCCGGCAGCTCCTGCTGCTGGCAGTGCCGGGAGGTGGCACAGCCGCTGGCCAGCAGGATGCCCAGGACCACTGCAAAGCAAGGACAGCACGGGACATCAGGGACACAGGGACAGGAGGACCGAGGGTGGTGCTCGGCCAGCCTAGCACCTGTGTGAAGGCAGCAAGGTTTGCTTTGGGGTGCGAGCATCACCAGCTTGATCAGGCACCCCCTGAAACTTGGGGTCCTCTCAACAGACTCACCGCTCTCCGTCTTAATGCAGAACCGGTGTTTGAAGCCCTGGTGGGAGTGGGAGCAGGTGATCACCTCCGGCTTAGAGCACCCCATGTCCACGTTTTTGGTGCCAACGATGATGTTGCAGCCATAACACTGGAGTCCAGACACTAAACAAGAACCATGTGAAACACAATTAGATTTTTCCGGGGGGGAAAAATACTTCAGCTCCTTCCTAGCTGCTCTCTACCGACGGCTTTGCAGCGCTCTCTGCCTCGCCAAGTCGTGTTAAGCATCAAGCCAGAGCCCGAAGCCGCCAGACACTTGTTTACCCAGCGGCCCCAAAAATGTAAAAGCATCTCCCACTAGAGGTCAGTGCAAAATCAGAGATTAGCTGGAGATTTATGCTGGGATCTAAGAGGGGGAACAAGGGAGCTTTGAAACAGGATTTGTAAAGAGAAGGCGAAACCTCCCAAGTGTAGACATCCCTGAGCCAGGGCTCGGCCACTCTTGGAAACAGCTTTTACCTGTTTCACCAAATTCCTCCAGTTTCAGCCATACTGGTGTTGGAGTCATTGATGCCAGAGGGATGGTTTCATTGGTGTGGTTTGATTTGCACCCTGAACACAGTCCTGTTTTTATCGCAGGGTCTATCAAGGAGGCA
Source organism: Columba livia (assembly GCF_036013475.1). Lineage (NCBI taxonomy): Eukaryota > Metazoa > Chordata > Aves > Columbiformes > Columbidae > Columba > Columba livia. The sequence continues at coordinate 3,498,639 of NC_088620.1, forward strand.
AAACAACTCAGAAACACAAGGGAAATCCTCATTCAGGGGAACTCTGAGCCAACGTGTCCGTGACCCTGGGACAGCAGGTTGGTGTGTGTCCCCAGATCTGCGCACACTGGGAGCAGCTTTGTCCTTCCCTGCAGGGTCAGCGGCTGCGTCTGAGAGTTGTTAGCCCTAAACCAGAATGGGAATTAAGCCATTTCTCAGCTTTCTTTAAAAATAAAAACAAAAAGCCTTCAAGGGATATTAATGTACATAGCTCAGAGTTTAAGGCAAACGCAATACCTGATCTCTGCGTTGGTTAACCACAGCAACAGAAATCAGATTGCACTCACTGTAGCCGTTAGCTTTCACCACCTCGGAATGCTGACCCAGCGCGTTCCTGAGCCCACAGGGTTTTGGGGAGCGGGGTGAGCACCCTCATGCAGCCGGGCACAGGGAGCCCCTGGGGACCCAGCTCCTGGCCCACATGCCCTCTTTTTGTACTAAACGTGATGACATTGGCTCCATCCTAAAACCACCGCTGCACAGCTGCATTGCTCAGGGCAGGATTGTCCCCCGGTTCATCCCGAGAATAAACCCCACTTCAGCAACCAGGGTTTGGGGAGGACACGAACAACCGTAACTCCAAAGCTTGGGCACACTGCACACCCCGGGGACAGCGGCACTTACCCTCTGGGAGGACGAGGACCACGGTCATCAGAGAGAGGATCCCATGGGCACCTCCAGGCATGTGTCCCGAGCGCATGGGGGTCAGCTCCTGGAGCTCCAAGGACAAACACCGGCGACTGGGGGAACGGGCAGAGACCCCCCCCCTTTTCCCTGCTCTTCACCCGGCCGTGCGCGCCCTTCGCTTTCCACCTGCGACCCCTTCACTGGAACAAAGGAAGATGCTCTCAGTGCAGCAGGGATGTGGCTGCTCCCCGCCAGCCTCGTGGCACCCAGTCTCGTTATCCCGATGCTTAATTTCTCCCTTTTCCTCTTGAGAAATTCTCCGATTCTTTCGGCTCACTCACAGACGTGAGCGCGTATGCGCTACCCTCAGTTATTTCTGTCCTATTTCCTCTGACCACGATCGCTTCCCATTAATACTACTGTGCAGCAGCTCTTGGAGAGAAATTCTCCCTAATCAAGATTTAGTTTTAAATCCACTTCGAAATCCTCTAATTCAGTTGGATTAGGCAGAAGGGGTTTGGGGAGATGTGTGGTTTTACTTTTTTTTTCCCCTCTTCTTTTTCCTCTCCGAGCTGCCACATCTTCACAAACAGACCCACCGGCTTTCTGTGGCATTTTGTGCTATTTAAAGAAAGCAGGAATACTTTTATTAAAGAGAAGCAGTCAACTAATTTTAAATCCAAGGCTTGAGATTCTCTAACGTAACAGAGCCCTAGGGACGGCTGCGGGGTTAAAGGGAAAACCTGACGAAGGGAGACGTGTGTTTGAATGTATGATATGCATTTGTGCACAAGGAAATAGTTGCCTTAATAAAGCAGTGAGAGGCCAAACAGGGCCAGCCGTGGGCTTGTGTCAGCTCTGGAGGGAAGGACAAGAACCCAGTTGTGATGGTTGTGATCCCACAGGGCCAGAATCAGACGTCACCGGCTGCAGGACCAGGCCCCCAGACTCCTGCTGGCTTCCCCACCAGTCTCCCCACAAGCAAAGCCCCAGCTCTCTGTGGAACTAATGGGACTTAGAGAGCTAATGCTTACTAATAGGAGAGCGGCAACCGAATGCATGGGATTAAAAAATTAAGATGACAAAATAAGCTGCTTATGTAGCCCATCCAGCAACCGCCTGCTAGCGGCGCCTGAAATCCCCCCCCAAGAACCCCCACTGCCAGACACAGCTCCCGGCCAGGCAGGGGCCTGGACCTCATCTCCACACAGCATCTTCGTTAGCAAGCACGCTTGTTAATATTTCACCGGGAGGCAGCACAAACTTGTCCAACTACGGGCATCTAGAGCTCAGAAGGGGCAATTAGCACCTCGGAGAATTGCCTAAGTAATGCAGCTCATTTATTCAAATCGCTTAAACCACCCACGGTGTCTCACTTGCCTCAAAACAATGTGATTATAACAAATGTCTAACACAGCAAAGCCTGAAAGCCTTGGGGAGAAGGGATAAAATGCAGGAAATGGGATTGATTTAAATGCATGCATAAATCAGAACGTTCAATAAAGACGAGAAACTAACTTTTAATCCCTTAATAAAGTCATCAGTGTCTGGAAGGGGCAGCCAGGAGCAGCCTGGGCAGACCTTTGCAAAAGGGGGAAAAGTAATTATAATAACCAACCTCTTTCACTGCTTGCACATCTGGAACTAGTGTACGTTTCTTTTAACTCATCATTAGTTTTGATGCAATTTAGAGGGATTTATCAGCCTAGGGGCACCACGAACACGTTAGGAAACAGCCTTCCTCCCCTGATGGAGAAAAATTTGATTAGCAAATCCTCCGGTACAGTCATGTTCCCACTTAAACCTTCGGGATACCCAGAAAGACGGCTAAACCCTGCGCAGATTAGACAGGCTAGCCTGCAAATCCTGCTTTAGAGCTCATCCCTGCGGCAGGCTGAGCCCAATGCACGGCACCGCCTCCACCGGAGCCGGGACTCGAACCCCGGAACTCATGCCCTCCTCTCGTTCGTCAGGGCGGGGTGCGCGGAGGGCGGAGGCTCGGAGCCAACGGTAGGGGGCAGTCAAAGCGGATTGCGAGGAGTGCGCTCTGATTGGCTGAGGCTGATGAATATATTAAGAAGGTGCCCAGAAGCGCGCGTTTTCGCTATTTTGACGGGATTTTCGTGATTTTGAGGTCGCCTGCGGACATTAGAGTAAAACTGTTATATCGGGATCAGAAAGAGATGCCAATCTGAGGAGAAAGAAAACGCAGTCGTTACTCACCCTAACCGTAATAGAAGCAGTAATACAGAGGTTTAAATTTCGCTGGATGCAGGTGTTACATCGTGTTGTATGAAAGGAGAGAAGGTTAGCACTCCCCTTGATAAGGATGGAAGAGGCCCTTGTGGCCTATACAACACGCATACGGTTAAGGCACTGCCACCTACTTCGTGGCATCTAACCATGTTTTGTCATTCTTATGAATTTTTTTTTCTCCCCTCAGGAGGTCAAACCCCCAAAGTTCAGCTCCCCTTCTTTTCTTCACCCCATTTACTCCTTTTCCTTCAGCCTAAAACCACCCAGCAGAGCCCCAGGGTGACACTCACATTTCAACCCCTGTCAGGCTGCACCCAACACAAGCAAAGCTCCATCTCTCTGACTATGGAAGAGCGAGCCAGCTCTGTCATCACACAGACCCCGTTTTCAGCACCCTGCTTTAGGAGATTAGCTAATCCTGGCTGCCAAAGCACCACTGACATGCCAGGCTGGATATAACTAGAGCTAAGTATGGCTCACACCACCCAGCATTGTTCCCAGGTGGGACACTAGAGACTTATACACAACCTTTACAAAGGTCAGCTAGAAGAGTAGATTCTTTACATCAAAGCTCTTCAGAATATCCTTGTTCAAGAGATTTTGCACGGAAAGCACCTCCCTCTGCAGCTCTGAGGGCAGGGGAAGCCATGGCACAGCCACTCACACCAACACGTGGGAAGTGCTACACTACAAAATGTTACCGAATCTACACAAAAACGCTTTGCTGGAATAATAGACCATTATCTCCACACTGGAAAAGCAGCACAGCAACATCTTGCAACTGAAAAGTTTCATTGGAATGCCAGGAAAAGACTGAAAAATTCATGAAGTTAAGGAATTGATTATTTCAGCAGTGATGCTCACCAAGTCTGGAGACATTGTGTCCTTTCCTGGTGGTAACAAAAAGCCTCAAAAGACGGTGGCATTGCTAATAGCCATTTTAGCACCAGCTCAACATGAACTCTCTATTTTGAAAAGCTGTACCTCATGCCTTGCAGCTGTCTTCTTCACTAAGGGTGAGGCAGTCTCCCAGCAGCCACCAGAGGAGAGGTTTGTTCTGCAATTGATTTTCAGTTATTGTCAAGCATGAGGCCAATACAAAAAGGAAAAAAAATTGATTTTTGCTTCACCAGGAATTAAACGTCCCCTTAGAGCAGAGCCCTTTAGGTGCAATAAAACTTGTGCTTGTTAAGAACTGCATTGAGGCACAAGTGAAATCCTGGGTCAGCCTTCCAACCCATTCTGCACCGAGGGCAGCAGGATCAGGATTCCTTTCCCCTCATCTAAAGGTCTTGGAGGGTTTGTACCAATGTTGCCTCTGCTGAGACATTCAGCTCAATCCTCTCACTTACTTTAAACAATGTCTGACTTGAGTTATGCTCCTCTTGGTGTTCTCCCCAGCAGATGTAGAGCACCAGGCTGCTCCTCCTCCTCCCTCCTTCACCCAATGCAGCTGCTGCAGAAGTATTTCCTTCTACAGGTGTTTTTAAGGGAAGCTTCTTTGGGACACAGACACGTCACATTAGCACAACACTTACCACAAGCATACACATAAAATCCCACCTTTTTATTATGGCATATGGTATTTTTTTTTTTTGATGTGTAAATACCACGTGGGTATGACAAAAAGGGAAAGAAATACCAACGCTGAAATAGATATAGAGTCATGCCAGTAGCAATACAATTTCATACGATGGATTTTCAAGATACAAAAGTCTGTTCTTGGTTTTGTTTCGTTTTTTCTTTGTACATTGAAATAACTTTACAGTGATCTGTGAGCTCGCTTTATAACCAGAAGAGAAAAGAAGTCAAATATGCTGAGAACAACTACAAGCAGGATTCATTTTAATGGTTAACAGAACTGTAACTTTGCTCTAGAAACAGCATCTATTAAACACACGTAACAAGAGGTAAGCAACTATACAGAAGGTAAGAGGAGATTTCACCACAGGAATAAGTTGGGGCAGGAGGAGGGAAATCTGGAACTGTATGGTTTTATTTGGTCACAAAGTTTGAGCTGAGTGTTTAAAATGAAGCACCCTTAAAGATGCAGGACTCCTATTTAAAACAATACAGAAACTTCCCAAGAGACTAGAACCTACATTCTGGAAAAAAAATAATAATAAAAATTAAAAAAAAAAAAATATTCAGACATTTCTTTAAAAAATTCCACACATCTCTATGCTTGTGACTGAACTTACTGTTACAAAGCAGACTGGCAGCTCTTCCTTACCCAGCAACAGTGCCCAGAAGTAATGCCACCATAAATACAGTATCTTTGGGGTGTCCAGAACAAGGCTGACACTTCCAATGCAGTCAGAACCATCCGGTTGTCTGTCAAGAGATCAGGCAAGAAAAGGAGACACTGCATCGTTTTGTTTGTTTTTCACCACGTTGGCCGGTTCTAGCAAAGAGCCAAGACGTTTTCTTTGGGCCAAGACTAACAGAAACCACTTTATCAAATATTCTTCGGGTTTCCCGCCAAACTGGATTTATTATTCTCATGTGGATTTTTCGGTATTTTTGTGGGTTTTTTTTTAAAAACATGTTTTCCCGACAGTCTCTGAAGTGATGCTGGAACGTTTAACAGTCACTCTTCCACAGTTTAATTGTTTTGTCGTTTTCTAGTGCCGCTGACGCGATGATGTTTTCTGTTGGGTGACAAGCTGTTGAGATGACCACATCTAGGCAAAGAGAGATACAAATAGCATCACTTTCAGCAACGGAATCTGTGCCATTCCCAAAAATGAACATGTATCGCTACATTTAAAACCAGCATCGCCATGTTAGTCTGTCTTTGTAGCAGAATTTCAAACACATTCATAAGTATTTCCCAACTATTAACACCTCATGAATACATTTAACTTTCCATTTAGCCGTAGCTTTATTCAGCACTGTAGACAAGGGAAGCAGCAAACAATCATTGAAGCTTCAAGAACATTTTAAAAGGCCTCATATTCATTCTGAAACTGGTTTATTTAGAGGGAATGCTGTTTAGAAGCATTTTGCTTCTCTGTGAGAGGCAACACCAGCAAACACGAACTGAGAGCACTTAGTTGGAAAGTGTTTGGCAGGCTTCAAAATGTAAGAACTCTCCAGATTCTTGTTCTTCCTCACTTTACAGGTTAAACTCTTTGTATTTTATGCCAGAGACAGCAAATAAAAACCCCGGTCAGTTATTTCTTTCCATGTAAGAAAAAGACAATCAAGAATTTATGGGTCTGACAGTCAAAACTAAACATCAGAGAGAAACCGCTCAAGCTAAACCCTTATTACAGGCTGACATGAGGGATATTCCATCAATAAAAACAAAATCCTCTTCCACACCTGTGTGTCCTTGTAATTTCTGTACAATCTCTTTTGTCTGAAGGTTCCAAATATAAACCAGGTTGTCTTCTGAACCAGACACAATCCACTGGAAAGCAGAAAAAACACGGTTATTTTCATCTTTCTCTTCACCTACATCTAACTGCTATTATCAGTAAACACTTCATTGCCATCATATGAAAGGGAACGTCCAACATTATACAACAAAGGAGGTTTCCATTCCCAAACTGTTTCTTCTACAAAGAAAAGCAGGAAAAACCGCACATTGGTAAAAAGCATCTCAAAGAAACACCAACCTTTCCACCGGTAACGGAGAAATTGGCAAATATGCAATACTTCTCGTTTTTGTGTCCTGTGTACGTCTTCAGGCACTGAAAGCAAAGAGCCACAACACATTAGTACAGCCGAGAGGTAATTTTTCCCAGTCAAGGACAAACTCTCTCGGCAGAAAAGACTAAATAGATCTGCCTGTGTTTCCCGCCCTGCCAACTTATGTGGAGGATGCAGAGGACACTTCTGCCCTACAACACGAAATGATTTTGAAGTGGGGAGGGGAAGCGCTAAATCTGTCACGTTAGCATAAGAAAGAAAACATAAATTTATTTTTCATAAAGGGAAAAAAGCAGAAATATTGCTGGATTTGTCTCAGGGCACTACGAGACATAGAATCATAGAATGGGTTGGAAGGGACTTCCAAAGGTTGTCTAATTCCCACCCGTGCCATGAGCAGGGACATCTTCACCAGCTCAGGTTGCCCAGAGCCCCGTCCAGCCTGGCCTGGGATGTCTCCAGGGATGGTTCATCTACCACCTCTCTGGCCAACCTGGGCCAGGCTCTCACCACCCTCACTGTAAAAAATTTCTTCCTCATGTCCAGCTTGAATCTCCCCCCTTTACTTCAAAACCATCACCCCTTGTCCTACTGCAACAGGCCCTGCTAAAAGTTTGTCCTCACCAATAAAGGGGTACTGACAAGTTTTTCCATAGTACATATAAAATGTTGAGCAAGCTTAAGAAGCACATTCAGATTTCCCTATAAGCTTAGTTAAGCCTACATAGTGAGAGAGGATTGTTCGTACCTTTCCTTTGCTGTAGTCCCAAAGTTTAAGAGTGCTGGAAAACAGAAAAACAGAGGTTTTAGTTCTCAGAGTTTTTTCATCTCACAATTTTCTAGTAACAGAAAACATTTCTCTACACCAGAGTTCTTAAAGTCTACATAGATCACTGTAGCCTGGCTTCAGAATTAGGAGTTAGTTAAGCCTAAAGTATCAATTTTACTGCCATGCCATTCATATTCTCCTCCATAAAATAGGGTACATTTAAGTATTTCCCCACACCTGCAAGTTTCTTTATAAATAATGACTTAGGGAAACAATGGGCAGGATAACAGACACATCACAGCGAGAGAGGACAAGGTGGTTTGGCACAATACCCTTCAAGTTTGATACTATATACGAACTTGTACACTCGTGTAGTATAATTACCATGATAGCTAAACAGCAGCAAAATAAAGTTTTAGCTGACACCCAAACAGTTCAAAGTCTGCCGGTTTTTCTTTGGGTTTTGTTTGTGGGGTTTGTTTGTTGGTTTTTAACACTTACTTGTCCAAAGTTGCAGCTAGTATGTATTTGCCATTTGGGGAGAATTTCACAAAAGACACAGGAGGGTTATCATCATCTACGGTGAAGATAAAAGCAACATCAAACAGTGCACAGCTGTACTGTCTCATTGGCAGCAAATTTCCTTTGACAATAATTTGTTAATTGTTTCACTGAAACGAGCTTTCAGTCTTCTTGGCCCTTGGTACTTGAAGAAAACAAGAGGTGTGATAGTTTCAGTAATTAAAAAAGGGTATGAAGCATTTTTCTCTCAAACATTTTAAATAACCCTTTGTAGCTGAACTGCCCTTCATTGCATCAACACTCAGAGCAAGACTGAATCTCTGCCCTCTAAAAATCACTAAATTGGAATGCACGCCACTGATTTGCAGTGCCGTACAACTTGCCTATGTATTGCTTCGTAAGAATATGAAAGACCAAGGCACACGAGCCTAACAGGGGGATTCCTTTCATCAGCAATGTCCACAAGATGCATTTGCAATACAAACAGGCAGCTTGTGTAGTCACAGACCACTCGTTTTCGTCAAATCCAACAGCACAATCTGCTTTGTCGTTCCAGTTTTGAAAGGCTGCACAACAAGCACGACATGGATGAATGGCAGAAAATTGCAAAACTCTATTTTTGCCCATTTATACTACACAGCACTCAAAGCTTAAGCAAGTTTCCACTCGTGTGAGAGGAGAGGCCCTCTCCTTGCAATAGCTCAGAGGACAACAATGAACTAACAGAATGGTAAGAAAACAGTAGAGCTTAAGGAAGCCACTGTTCACAGCGATGATGCAGAATATCTGTTACAACTCAACAGCAAAGAGCAGAGCACAAACAAGAAGCATATTCCTACTTACCAATCAGTGTTTTCAAGCACTGGCCTGATGCTGTATCCCAGATTCGACTATTAAAAACATACAAGAACAATTACTATTGCTTTTGAATTCTTTGTTCCAATTTTAACATTACAAATACAAGCTTTTTTTTAAAGTCTTCTTTATTTTAAACGCAAAAGGTTTGAACTGTGCTGCAGCCAAGAAACAACCACTTACCAGAGTCCATCATAGCTACTTGACACTATCAGGGATCCATCACGATTAAAATGCACCTGTAACATTGCGGAAAGGGAAAAATAAATTTACCCATCTTCACAAAGATCAAATTTTTAAATCCCACTGAAAGGACTTATCTGCCACTACTGACACTGCAATTCACGGGGATACAAGCAGGACCGCTACTTGTATGCGATAATGGCTACTAACATTCATTTGTAAACATGAAGTATCTTCCACACAAGGCAGAACAATCATGTTACAACAGTCATGGTTTAGCACATCTGAGGCTCAAATTTATTTTCCTTAATTCCAAAAATACTAAGAGTTGAAAACCTTCTGGTTTTTCTTCATTTGAACAGACATTGCTGTATTCCAAGCTCATAAATGAGTGAACAATCCCCACTGGTAAATCCACCCCAGCCCATCCACAACCCTGTGCAAGGGCCTGGTAATAAGAGTTGGAGCACAAATCCCCTTCTCCACAGAGGCAGGAGCTCTGCTGAACAAAACAAGAACGTTCACTTATCGGAAGGGACTTACAGCTGAAACCGGGTCAGAATGCGCAGGCAACGTCTTGAGGCACTTCCCTGTCTTCACATCCCATATCCTCACGCTTTCGTCGAACTGAAGATGGAAGAAATGCACAAGGTGGTTTAGCGATGCACCTTTAGTTGAGGCATGCGAAGGGTCACAGCTCGACCAGGCGCACATGCCTCCCGCCAGCTGCCCTGCGGCTGCGAGCCCAGGACACCAGCACCACGCTGTTATTTTATATGATGTTCAAGTCTAGATTCTGATCGCTACACTGACACAGCAAAGCACGCATTAAGATCTGACCCAATCTGCAGAGTTTCCAGGTGATTAGAAGACATACTGTGAGTTATCATTTCTAATCCCATAGATTTTAAGCTCTATTATAAATTCTGTATTACGCTACCTATAAATTATACTACATTCACTCCGCTTGTAGAAATCCTGAGCCATTCTAATAATAAATTCTGTGCTATACTAATCATAACACCCTGTTCGTAAAGCTTTAATAGTAACTATGATTGTAGTGCCATCATCGTTCTGCAAAGGATCCCTAAAAGAACCTCCCTGTCCCCTTAGTGATGGGTACCAGGGGTGTGCAGTATTTGCTTTGCACAAAGAAAAGAAATGAATCACTTACCGATCCAGAAACGATGAGGTTCGACTGAGGGTTGAAGTTGCAGCAGAAAACGTAGTTACTGTGCCCTTTCAACGTCTTTAAGCACTTACCCTGAAACAAGATTTAGCAGTTAAGTACATAGCATCCTTCAGCACCACAAGATAATCTGCATTAGGGTTAATCACTGTGCAGCACACAAAGCAGCCATGTCTAACCCCACATTTAGATGGGCAGGGAAACAGCTCCAGCAAAACAACAGGAAAGAAAAAACCCACCTTTTTAATGACTGCAGCCAAGATGCAAACTCTTCAGGCCACTCAGGAGACCCAAGTGGTTTAATGTACCCAACCAAAATTCAACCAAATTATCCCATTCTCATTATAACAGAACAAAAGGGAGAGGAAAAGAAGCAAAATCAAGTGAAACTATGATAAGAAGTCCCAAAAACATTTAGTCCGACAGGCTGCTTTCAGAAGTGGAGGCAGCGGTTTTATCGCCACCATAAGGCTCAAGGATTCTCAGAAATAACCAGAATCCTCACAATACCTGTAAATATCCCCTTAACTCACTCATCCTCACAGCCCATTCAACCAGCAACTCATTATAAGCAGGAAAGAGTGAATATTACCCAAAGGATTAACATGCCAACGCTGAGGAGAAGGAAGGTAAATAATAATTTCTGCCCTTACCGAGCTTACATCCCATATTTTGAGAGTTTTATCATCAGAGGCAGAGACAAGAAGGTTGGAATCTGATGACCAAGCAACATCAGAGATGCCCTAAAACGAAGGGAAACCATTCTCAGCTCTGTTCACCACCACAGGAAAATGGAAAACACAGAGTGCATATGATATTCACAGCTGAAGCTTGAAAGAAAATTCAGCATTGGGAGCTGGGAATTCATTGATTTGACTGGGTTAAGAGCTCCTCTGGCACTTGTTCATTTTCAGCTGAGCCATATACTCCAAAAACATCAATGGCTTGTTCACACAGCTCTGACTGTGGCCACCAACACCCTCTCTTGGAATTCATAAACACTATGCTATATGAACTAATATGAGTTAGTGGCTTCTCTTCGTGACAAATGACTCGCTCTTTATGGCTCAAGTCCCTAAGGGCTGGAGAAGAACAAGATTCTACTGGTTTTTCTTTTGGTGAATCTTCATTTTGCTTACAAAATTTCAGCACGTAAGAAACTTCAGAAAACAAAACCAAAGCGTTTGGGAGTTTGTGTTTTCATCAGAACTGTGCAGAATGAGTTAGTGTCGTGTTTATGTAGGCAAACCCACAAGAAATATTCAATCTCCTTAAAAGGCAAGCCATTCTGCTCCATTTATAAAGGAAAGATGGAACAGGACACAGTGCTACAGTCTACAGGGACTTCCACCCAAGAATGAGCTGCCACGTATCCAAGGTGGGTGCTCCTGAACTGGGGATGCCAGGCAGTGTGCAGGCAGGTCCAGCATCGCCAGCCCGCACTTCACCCAGATTTCCAGCCCGACCTGCTATTATTCAGCAATTCCAGTCTCGGGCTGTTGTGCAGGACTTTATAAACAAAGCAATACAAAATGAGACTGAAGAACAAGCCTCCTACCCAAGCCAAACCAGCCAAGAATGGAAATTTCTGGATGAGGAAGAGAAAGCAAAATCCTTTATGAATAAATTCACATGCACAGTGATCTCCTCATACTCACCAGTTTATGACCAGATATTGTTTTTTCAAACTTGCCATCATACGCTCCCCAAATTTTAATGAGTTTGTCAGCAGCTGGAAAAGAATGTGTCAGTTAAGATATTAACAGCACTAATAGATAATATTAAGTACATCTCCAGAAACACTGGGGTTTTCTCCCTTCCCAAGCAGGCCTAAGTGTATAAGGTAATATGTAACCATAAAGAACAGTTTGGTACAGGCCAAGCTGCAGCAGCTGAGATTACATAAACTGCCTGGAATGCACAGAGTCTCCAGCCGCTTTAGTTTCCCTGATGACAACTTGTGTTTCCACTTTTGTTTTAGATCGCCAGTGGTAAAAGCAGGGAACGCACGGGAAGGCTGAAATGCTTTTGCCCAAAAAGAACAAAAATTACACCACAAGCTGGACTGAATTAACGCCTGCAAAAAAAGCAAACGTATTATCCATGTTAACTGGTAAAACACGCCAGAGAAAAAGGCTGATGTTTGCCAGAGGTAAAAAGGGTGGGGGAGAGGGACGGACTTTCATGAGGACACTTGGACATAAAAGTTGATTTATATATGGTACGCAGCACTGGTTTTACTAAGGCTATTTGCAGTTAAGCCAAAGACCTAAGTCATTCCCACGTCATTCCCATCTAATGAAGGAAACACTACAGACAGAGTTCTCCAAGGTCCACATTTGCATGTTTTAGATGAGATAAAAAGCAAGCAATACTTACAGGAGCTGGCTAGCCACTCTCCATTAGGACTAAACTTTACTGATGAGACTGCCTTTGTATGTCCCGCTAACGTGAACTTTAGAGCATAGTTCGGTTTTACTGGCGCGGGCTGTAAGAAAAATATGTATGAATAAATTCCAAATGTAGTATCTCAGTGACAAGCCCTGTATCCAGCTGGGTCAGTACTCAGCAATGGACTGCACGACTGTCCACCAAAACAGATTTTCTAGCATTTTCTCCCCCACTCCAAATGCACTAAAAAACAAAACCACAAACAAACCCCCCCCCTTGCTGCACCAACTTCATCCCCAGCACAAATTCCAGTGACCAAAAGGCGAGAGTAATCCCAATCAAAATAATACTCTTGGTACTGATCTGTGTTGTGCTCTTATGTCTTTGCAGGTTTCTTATCATGAATCAAATCACAGACCAATTCCTCTATATCAGCCATAATCTTGGGTTTTTTTCCCCCTTTGTGAAGTCTCCACAGTTAGACAGTAACAGCTCCTTTGAGCATCTGCAGGCTTTAAAGAATCTGAATAATAACTGCTTCCCCACTTTGCAACAACGAACATGGATTCAGCAACTCTCCAGCCACCTCTAGGCATTCCGAGGATACAACCAACCTGCCTTTCTCATGCTCAAACAGACAAGAAATATTCCACCAGCAAAAACTTGCACTAAACCAAAAAAAAACCACCCTAACACGACAAAAGGGGCCACACTCCACCCACTTTTCCCATCAAATCCTCAGCACATTTTCAGATCGAGACAACATCAGAAGCAGAAACCTGGAGAAGCTCTTGGTCTACGTGCAAATTCAATTCTGTAACTCTGGTTTTTGGTTGAATATGCAGGTAGTTGCCACGTGTATTCACACGGATATTGTTCGGAGCCACACACACACCTTGCTCTGATTGGTTGAGGAGGAAGGAGTAGATTGTGTTTTGGTGGATTCTGCATCTGGCTTCTTTTCTTCTGTTGCCATGGTTCTGGAGCTGGCAAATGAGACTTATGGTGCTTGAGGGGGAGAATGAATGTGCTGCTTCAAAAGGCAGCTCTTGCCACGGAGAGGAGAAGCGGCGTTGAAACAGAAACCTGGAAGAAAAACAAAATATTCTCATTAGCTGTCAAAAAGATCCTCAGCAGCTAGAAGAATGAGATTAGCCTGACTGCAGGTGCCAGAAATCAGTGTGAAAAGCCACATTCTGTATCTGTTTAGCAACATAGGAGTATTTTAGGCCTTCAGACCCACTTATGTGCAAGACCAAGAACCCAAGTCATGGCCTTTTATCACTTACTGCAAAGCAGAATAGCTTTAGGTGTGGAAGGGTTTTCATATCATACTCCCCAAAATGCTTCTAACACGTACACAGTAAATACAACCGTTTGTACAAAAGGTGAAAAAAAAAAAAAACAGTCCAAGGTCTTTTTTTTCCACATTTATTAAGGAAGAGAATACAAGATCATAATGAGCACAAAAAATAACCGGCATTTCCACAGCTTAAGATCCTACTACATCTTGGAATGCAAGTATTTCAGCCTCAGATTTCCCTCCTAAACAGTCTGAGCATCAAATCACACCCTTCTCCACCTGAGACTTTCTCCTGACTCAAAGCCAGCCCTGCGTTATTCTCACCAGACTCGCTTTCTGTAACAAAACCTGCTCAAGTGCTGTGCCAGTGCTCCGTAATCAGGGCTGATGCTGCAGAGGGAACAATCCCCATTGCAGCTCAGCCACACTTCAGCTTAGGAACGGAATAACCTCCAGCTCACACTGTATGGATTTGTCTTCAAGTACACTCGCAATACCCCATCACCGCTGCTGTTCTTTTTGGGGGTGGCAGCAGATTTGGGAGCAATGGCATTTGCTCTTCCAGTGACTAAGTGGCATTTCAAGCATCTCCTTCAAGCGCTACCAGCTGCCTGTCTGCTTTAACAAGCCCTCTCCACAGCGTGGATAAATCACCGGTGGCGACGATAAGAAATTGAAAGTTTCCTAACGCGGATCAGACCCTTTTCACCTGGAACTCATTTGGCAACTTCGGCGAGCTCGCCCAGCCCCGCCTGCACCGCAGCATCGCTCCGCACGAACCCCAGCGCCCGCGGGGTTGGCAGCGGGGGGAACGCGGGGAACCCGCAAACAGGCGCCGGCGCAGCCCCCGCCGCCGGGCACGCGGTGCCGACACACCCACCGGCCCGCAGCGCCACGGCCGCCGGCTGCAAACGCCCTTTCCCCGCCACGTTTGGGGAGGTGGGAGAGGGTGCAGTTCCCTGCGGTGGACCCCAAACTTCGGGGGGTGCAGGGGTGTCCCCCCCGCCCCAGCCGCAGCCCCGCTCGGTTGCGGAGCCGCCCGCGTGCACGCGCGCCCGCCCCGCGCGCGGGAGTGGGAAGGCGGGAGGGTGGCGGCGCGAGGCCCAGCGCGCGGCCTCCACGAGGGGAGGGGAGGAAGGGGGGGGAAAGTGGGCTCCGCGCGCTGCCTGAGGGGAGGCGGCGCCGCGCGCGCGGGGAGAACGGCGGTGCGGGAGCCCGGCGGTGAGGAGACGGGAGAGGAAAACGGGCCGCCCCCCCCCGCGCCTCGCGGTGACTTACCGGGGGGAAAGGGGGAGGGAAAAAGGGGGGGCCCGGCGGCGGTGCCACCGCCTCCTCCGCGGCGAGGAGGAGCGCGGCCGCAGGAGGGGAGGGGAGGGACGCGGCGGCGGCGGCAGCTCCGGAGCCACCAGGCGGGGGGAATGTAGGACGGCGCATGCGCGGTCCGGGCCAAAGGCTGCACAATGCCGCTCTCTCCCGGGAGCGCTACGGCAGGGTCCGAGAGCCAAAAAGCAGCGGGTGGGTGGTGCCGTAGCGGGGCAGGCGGTGCCTCGAAGGGGGTGGGCGGTGCCTTGAAGGGGTGCGCCGTGTCTTAAGGGAGTGGGCGGTGCCTTAAAGAGGCAGACGGCGCCTTAAAGCGGCAGGCGGCGCCTTTCTCCGCCCCAGCCCTCCTTTCCTTCAGTTTCCCGGGCTGAGCGGCAGCGCTCGGCGGCGAAGAGGCCGCGAGCTCTGTGCTGTGCGCTGTCTCTGCCACGGGTGAGGCCCCCCTGAGGTGCTGTCCTTGTCCTGGGTGGCTCCATGTGGAGCAGGCGTCGAGAGGAACAGCATCCAGGGCCCTGCCGGGCATGTGGCGCAGAGCAGGGCTGGTCAGGGCCCCATCCAGCCCGGGGGACGTTGCTGTGTAGCACAGATCACACCGGGCACCCGCGGTCAGGTACGCAGCCGCTGCCACGGCTCTGCTCCCATCCATTGCAGTTGTCAAAAAACGGTTGAACCCGACTGCAGCAGGGTTAGGGGTCGGTGGATTAATATGCACGACAGCACCAGTACTACAGATAAAAACCGCTGTGAAATTCACAACGCACTAATGTGTATAACGCATGAGGCTGATGGATGAGCCATTTAACGCTGTAATATTTGCTGGGGTGAGACTGTATCCAAGGTGGTTCTCAGTATACCGACGCACAGGGGCCCTGATTCAGAAAAGCATTTAATATTGATTCATGAAGGCCAAAAGTTAAGCATGTGTTTAAGCGCTTTTCTTGAGAGCAGTGTTCTTTTCTGAGCCTATTCCACACAGAACACGTTACAGTCTGCTTTCAGTTAAGAGGGACGAAAAGGAGGAGACGTGTCATTTGCTGGCCCTTTAACACAGGAAGATCTTAGGGCTCCAAAAATTCTAGTGGCAGCTGAGAAAGGAAAAAAAAAGTGAAAAGAAAAAGCTGTGGTACAGTGAGGCCAAAGCCCTTCCCCTACTGCCTGCAAACCCACAGCAGAAGTCTGGAGAATTAACCCTCCTGTCTAAGAGGAGGCAAAATGTAAACAGAGTTACAAGAACTGCACCAGCCCCACAACAGTGTTAGGAAACAAATCCAGTTAAGTTTCTGTTGCTGGTTCTTCCAAATGGTTTTTGCTTGAAGTTTTCCTTATTTAAAAAAAAAATACAAAATAAAGAGCACAAATCAAATCAGCAGTATAATGCTATGTATTATATAACTTCCCTGTGACAGGGATATGGTGTTTTTATGTCTTTCACGTTGGAGATAAAGGTTTGTATTTTGCTTCTCAGTGTCTGCTTTGGAAGTAATTCCGTAATTTTTTTTTTAGCAGTATAAAATATATATGTTTGTATAAATATTTTTTTCCTATAGTGAATAACACCTCTCTGAAACTTGAAAACAGTAGCCTCAACACAAATTAATTGTTATCTTAAACAACCCCTTAGCCTCTAAGTGTCCTGGATTTTTTTCAAAAACAAGTTAAAATATGATAAACTCCATTTGGCAGAGCACTTGCTCACATGCTAGACAGGGTTTTTGACAGCATGGCGCTTGCAGAGAAAGGCAGCTCAGCGTGCAAGGGCATTTTTTGGGGACTGCATACCGTGAGTACCTGGGGATTTGCACAGACAGCCCATTACCTTTGGATGAAATTTAACTTGTTGGTTGTGAGTCATCGGTGAGGGTCTTTCCTGCTCCCCCAGCCATGCTGCCACAGCTGCGATCAGCAGGATGTGGTATCTGTCCAAGTTCTCTCTCTGGAAAAGAGTGGGGTTTGGCAGGCTTCTCCCTCGCAAAATCTTTCATTCCATTTGGTTCAAAATAGCCTGAACTTGGTGACCTGCCAAGTACACTGGAAAAGACACCTGTCTGAGAGTTTTTATTTTTTGTGGGAGAGCAGCTTTCCATAATTATGAAAGGGAAATAAACGTCCATGAGTGGCTGAGATGAGACAGAAATGACTGTTTTCAGTGCTTCTGGGATCCCTTTGGGTGGCTTTAAGGGTGTCAGGACCAGAGTTGAGGCCATGGGTGCTGCTATGACTGATGTATCCAATTTTGCCACAGGTTTCACCGTGACCACAACTAATCCAGTCCTGCAGATTTGATCCAAAGGATGTTAACGTTTGTGGAAAAGCTCCCACTAACTTCAGTACATGCTGGACCTGCTCTTTAGACCTGGCTGCTGCAAACAAGCTCGTGCTTACGTTTGCAATGGTGAGTAATAAGGCATTAAGCTTACAAGCTGTGTAAGCCCACGTTTATGTTTTGGCACAATTAGCAATCTCAGTTAGGCCTTTTATTTGCTTGGGCCTCTCAGCAGACACAGGAAGCGCGGAACAGACTTACTGTGTGTTACACACTGCTCAAGAAACAGAGGAAGAACTTGTGAGAAACCTGCTGCATCTTTTAGTCTTTTAAAGAGCAGCTGATCTCTGACATATTGCTGTTTCTCTGTGGTTGCTAATACACTGCTCTGTTTCTTTCTAAATCCCAGATACATCACATTCGTATGTTTCTTCTGGGATTTGAAAACAAACAGTAAACCTTTTCTAGGCTGATATTTCTACCTCCCCCACTATGTTATGAACCGTGCTTGCATCACTGCCAACATTTGTTCATTTAAAACCAGGAAATCTCAGCCCAGTGGAGGGCAGGTAGGATTTGATTCATTCTGCCCTGGGAGGGATGTGTACAAACACTTAGCCTGGGCACGAGGGACCTGTGGAAGCTGAAGTCCTTTCAAAGTCAGATCACTGAACACGGTGTGTATAGAGCTCCATGGTAGTAAAGACCTGTTAAGAAACAGTCCATATTTTTGAAGAGAAGGGCGGAGTTCACGCAGGATTGGAGTCCAGCAATGTGCTGGAGTGTATCATTCAAAGCGGATTCCCCTCAATGCGTGTCACAGTCAAGTTAATGCAAAAAGGCTGCTGATTTGTGAGCCCCAGACTGAATCACATGCAGTGTGACTGCCAGACGTGATGACAGCCTGCCTCTCCCAGCCTCTTCAACCGGAGCAGCAGGTTCTCAGCACTTCTGGGAATCAGGAGCTTTGTTTTTGGCTGGTGCAAGTGGTTACAACTCCACTGAATGGACAGTTCAATAAGATTAACTCATATCCCTGAGATATAAAACTATCTGAAGTCTGGGTATATTTAGTACTCATTGTAATTTAGAAATTGAGATGTTTGAAAGTGTTACTATTTGGTTAGAGCATTTCCTGCCTTCCCATCAGTTACCATAGTTCTGTACCTTTTGGGGCTTGTAGAGATCCTGGCTTGCAGGTTCCCTGTTTGGGGGCTCTTCTCACCCTTTTCCAGATGAAGTGCGAACACTGAAGAGACAAAGGTCCTGTATGCACTGAGTAGCCAGGGTGGCCTCATGAACTGCCGTGTCCAGGCTCTCAGAATGACAAAGTGTGAGTCAGAAGAGCTGAGCCCCAGTTCTGGCTCTGCCCATGATTCTCTGCATCATCATATTCCCTCTCAGCTTCCTCAGCTGAAAAACAGGGCTCATAATATTTTCTTACCTACAAAAGCTGTTAGGAGGATTATTGCATTGTTGTGAATTCCACAGATGAAAGGTAGTACAGAAGAACAAACTGCAATTATTGTTTCAAACCTCTGCCCTAGTGCTGTCATCCTTAACTTACTGAATAACGCTTACTCAATCGAGGAAATCCTGCCACTACAGTGAAGAAAATCATTGGTAAAGATGACTCTGTCGCAATAAAAGCATTTATCCCCTTGTGTTCGACATCCTTCTCTCTGCCACTGGGATGATAGGAGTCATACATTCCCAGACATTTTCTACACGCTCTTAAGCAATCTTCTGTTGGTGCACTATTGTTTCTTTATCCCAAACATGACTGTTATTGAATAAATTATGTAATGTAGAATGACATCCACTCCTGAGGTAGCAGCTGCTGGTAATAGGCTCTGCTGTGAGTCTGCAGATGTGTGATCTCTTGGAGCCCATGGCGGCTGATGGCTGATAAAATGGGCAGAATGGCCAAATTTCCCAGCCTTGAGGCGTGTGGAGTTCACATCAGCCTTCACATGCATGTAAACGAACCGCATGCCTACAGATGTGCCCAGAGTTGGAGGACAGAATGGATTGACAATGTGGCACTCGTACTTCAGCAGCCTTCTCCGCTTGTAATCCTTTGATAATCCCCAAGTACAAATACTAACAGAACTCCCTTGCAGTGGGCAATGATGGTTTCGATAGTCAAACAGGCACTGAATGGTGAGGTAAAGAATCAGAAGCTCTGGGTTAGTGTTCCCGGCAGTCCCTGATTACTATTAAATGCTGTTGGGTGCAGTCATGCAAGGCACCGAGCGTGCCCAGTTCTCACAAAACTCATCAGTCCCATGGAGACAAGAATCCCCCTTTTGTGCTTCTATCCACCCTTGTTTTCAAAAGACTCCAGTCCTACCCTGGACACCAAGAGTAGAGAAGTGTCAGTGTTTAGCAACCCTGAAAAACACTCTGGTTTTGCAAAAATAAGTTTTCTCTTGTCAAAGCATATGCCCAAAGCTTCATAGAAGGGTTTATGTACCACTGTGAATTGAGTTAAAAACAGTGCAATGGCAAGGAATAAATACACTGCAGGTGTTAGTTAACAAGGTACTAATTGGGTACCTGGAGGTGCAACATAAGAGACCACAGAGGCTAATCAAAAGGCTTTGGGTGAATCTAGGATGTTCCTCTGAGCTTGGGGAGGAGGAGGAGAAAGGGGATAGCTGCTGCTGTAATCTTACATTTTATAGAAAAGCTGGTGTTAAGGTATCCTCAAGCAGGCAGACTTACATCTTCTGTGTAAAACTAATAGAGAAAATAACTTCAAAAATGCATTTAAAGATTACAACTATTTTTTCCTCAACCTAAGTGCTTTTACTTTGGGCAAAGTACCTAGTGCTTGAATTATTTTATTTCACTGTATCTCCTATGGGGCTTATTTAAACTGACTCAGCCTGTGCCTGTTTGGTATAAAGAAGGCTTTAAGGATCTCTAGAACATGTTTGCTTTCCAGTTCCCTTGGAGGATGCATCTGGTTTCTTCAAGTGTAAATTTGCAGACCTACAGGTAGGTGTCTGTGTGATTTGTATGTTCCAGGTTGGAAGCTGGTAGTAGTGACATCTTTGGGGACAGTTTTGCATGTGAATTGTTTGGCCTGCTCAGCGTTATGCCTAATAAATGTAACAATTTGAGATGAAACTGTCTTATATCCATGCTGGGTGAGATAAGGCAGTATTAGGTGTAGTTGGAGACTACTTTTGGGTTGCAGTTTTTTGCACCCTCCATCACCAAACTACTCTTGAAAGTAGATTTGCAGTGAGGATCAAACTCCAGTTTTTAGCTTGTAAATATTCATTGTGAGGTGACTTTGCCAGCTCAAAGAGCTTTGTGCTCATGCAGGGACCCTCCTTGCCTCTCGTCTCTGCCCTTTGCTAGTGCTCAGCCCTCCTGTTGTGCTCTCTATGTGCTGCTGAACGGTTTCCATCATGAGACCCCCTGTTCAGTTGCTTGTAACTTTGCCAAGTCTTGTGTTTCAGCCAACACATTTTTTTTGTTGCCTCAAACCAAACATAAATACATTTAAAAATCAAAATTTCTGACCGTGGTTCAGCTGAAAAAAGTGTCTTCAGGGTGAAAGATGCACGTTTTCACAAGTGTTCATAATGAATACTCAGCTGATTACTCCCTGCCCCCTCCCTTGGAAAGCTCCAGCCTGCCAACTTTTCCCAGCCCCCATGCCCAGAGTGGCAGCAGTTTTCATTTAGGGGCTTTTTGGTCATGCTCATCATTTGGTGTCTGTGTATGTTACAGCATTCATAAATTTATACCCTGCTTATCCATGCGGATTGGACATGTACTGGAGCAGGACAGTGCGTTCAGAAGAACTGAGCTGGTGCTTTTCCACTCTCAAGTGCTCTGGTACATGTGTACTCTTGTAGAATTGTCTTGAAAATAGGAATATGGCAGAATGATGATAAAAAGTGCCCTGTGCTCAGTTCGCTCTACCTAGTATTCAGTGTCCAGGATGCTTTTAGGCGCTGCGGAGTTCAGGTGGTGTTTCAAAGGTATTTCCTGTCTCAGTCTGGCAACGAGGAATATGTGGAGCAGGTTGTGAAGTGTGGCTGCTGCCCTTAAGATACGGAACATGCCTTTTTCTTGCTGCTCACGTGCTCCGTGTTCCTGCAGAGTGCGAGTGGGTGTGGAGGGCACTGAAATGGCTTTTGGGTACCTGATGGTCAAGTCAAAAAGCTCAATGCATGCAGAAGGGAGCCCAAGGCGCACACTGACCTAGTATGGGGTTTGGCCGTAGATGCACTTGCAACTTCAAATATGGTCTTACAAAAGCATGTCGAGAGCAGTACAGCTGTGAGCAAGTTTCTAGTTCCTGAATTCACATGAGCCTTGAAGTTGAGTGCAAAAAAGCACTTTTTTGGGGGTTCAGCTAAGGCATATGCACAACTCTGGTTTCATCCTGAGGCAGCCACAAGCCTGAGTGGAATTTTTTTAAGCATTTATCCACTTGCCTGTACAAAACTCAGTCTTGCAGATTATATCAGACCTCCTGAGAAATTTCAGTCCCATTTGTCACGTTTTTCAAAAGCTAATCTTCTGGAAATAAGGTCTTCCAGTAAAACTGCCTTTACCTTATGGTTACAATAAACTGATTTATTAATTGGCATCACCGCATGGCTGTCTGTAACAGGCAGCGTGGCAGCCTCTGCCGACATATGTGTCCACAGAGAAATCCTCTAACTGCTTCTTATTTTATGTTGGCGCTCAATTGTTTCCCCTGGACTTGTTTATTTTCCAACAGCTCTATTTTTTTTCCTTGGCTTTTGTGCTGCAGCAATTGAGTCATATTTAGGGTTATAGTAGCAGCTTTTTATTTAAGTTCTGTTTGCATTTGTAGATTTGCTTCGGGATATAGGCTGTGTTGGTCTGTTATTTGGAAGTGTTTGTGTTTTTAACAGTGCTTATGTTTGTTGATGCTCTTATGGTGGGGGGGTGTAAAATTCATATTCTGTTTTTTATTGTGTACATTAGGTTATTTTTCTTGTTGTTTTCAGCAGTTGGCAATGTTATGAAACGCACTAACCAGTGCAAACTACATCACCAAACTGTTTTGTTGATGGATCTTTTCTATTTTTTTGCCACTTACTACTACAGCGTGCATTGGCTGCGTTCTATTTTTATTGTGGCTCCTAGTAGTTGTTGCGTAATAAATGTGAGAGTGCGTTACCCAATGCAAACCGCGATTTAAAAAGAAAAAGGAGGGGGGGAAGAGCAAGGCAGCTCCTGCAGTTGTGGTTTACAACTCGGTCCCACGCGTGGGTTCCAGCCGCGGAGCTGAGCGGGACCCGCACCTCTCCAGCCGCACTTCTAAGGGCTCTTGTACCTTTAGAGCCCGAGAGGAGCGACGGCGGGCGGGGAGGGGAAGCCGGATTTTCTCCGGCAATGTCCGCCCGGGGGGGGGACCCACCAGCCGCCGCTTCCCCGCGGGTTTTTATCGCGGTTCTCACCCGCCAAACCAAGCGAAGCGCTTTCCCCACCGGGGGGAGCGTCTTTACCGGCCTCGCCCCCGCTGCCCGGGGCATCACCCCTCCTGCTGTTTCTCTCCCTTGCCCGCCGGTCCGGGGAGGGAGCGAGGGTTCGGGGTGGGGGGGAACGGGACCTGCCGGCTTCTGGGACTTGTAGTCCGGGGCCCGTTGGCCGCTTCTCCCCCGGCCCGGCCCGGGACTACCGGCCCCACATGGCCTTGCGCCCCGGCGCATGAGCTCTTGGGCGCCTTAGCGCATCTATTATACTGCCTTGCCGAGGATAAAAAGAAGAGCAACTGGAGGGACTATAAGGCAAACGTTGCTGGAGCTGCCGGGGCAAAGTAATCTATTTAATCTTTCCCTTTATTTGTTAGATGCATGGGTGTGCGTTGCTAGCACTGGGCCATGGTTTCTGGAGGGAGTGGGGGGGGCCGGGGAAGAAGAGGGAGGAAAGCAAAACCCACTTGGGAAAGGCCAATGCTGATATTTATTTATTTCCCCCCCCCCCCCCACTCCTCTCTTCTTCTGCTCCTTCTTACGAGAGCCCCGCGTCGCTTCCCCGCAGCCTTTTGTGCTCCCGCGACAATGCAACAAAGCGCGGCGGGGCTGGCTGCAGCCTGCCCATTGATTTCCTCCCGGCCCCGCCGCTCCTGCCCACCCTTTTCTTCTTCTTCTTCTTCTGCCGCTTCTTCTCCATCTTCTACTCCCCCCTCCCCTTCTCACCGAGCGCCCCAAGACGGCCGGGGCGCAGCCCCGCTGAATCCCGCTCCCCTTACGCAGGAGGGTTGTGGGGTTTTTTCTTTCTTTCTTTCCTTTTATTTTTGGTTGTTTTTCTTCTTCTTCTTCCCTCTCTCTCGCTCGCTTTCCCCTCGCTCGCTTTCTCTGCCCGCCATCTTTTTGAAGGGGAAAAATTAGGGGCGAGGAAAAGGAGGGCTGAAAGCGCCCTTAAAAAAAAAGGAGAAGAAGAAAGAATGCAAAAAGAGGGGGGAAGTACAAAGAAAAAAGGGGGGGGTTGGAACTAGGCAGCATCAAACCTCCGAGTCCCGGCTCCGCGCCCCGTGTCCGGCT
Organism: Columba livia; assembly: GCF_036013475.1. Classification (NCBI taxonomy): domain Eukaryota; kingdom Metazoa; phylum Chordata; class Aves; order Columbiformes; family Columbidae; genus Columba; species Columba livia. The sequence goes on from NC_088620.1 coordinate 3,522,555, forward strand.
CCGCGCCCCGAGCGCGGCCGCGCTCGGGGCGCGGAGCCGAACACGGGGCGCGGAACCGGGACTCGGAGCGCTGGGCCGGTCCCGGCCATTTCCCTTCGTCCCCGCTGCCAACTGGGTCGCTGGTTTGAGCTGGAAAATAAGGTCTGAGCGGGCTGCATACGGTGCGGTGAAAAGTGCGTTGTCCGTATATTTGTGTATATATGTATATACACAGCCGCTCCGCTCGTGTCAATACGTGGTGTTTACCGAACTCTTCGCAAATAAACGGAAACCGAGGGTTCGTCGCCTAAACTTGATACGCTTTATAGGTGTAAAAAGAAACGCGGGTCGCAGGCTTATATATAGAAGCGTCGCGCTATAAATAATGCTCCCGATAATAAAATGCAAAACTTCGAAACTCAGTCGTACTTTTCCTCCGTTTATACTGCTCGTTTCCTTTTTGCACCTCCCAGGGTGCTGGCGATAAAGCATTATTTGTAGCCTGCTTGGTTTCACTTTCAAACAAAGCTGCAGTGTTCAGGTCTCGGATCCGCGCGCGTCTTTAAACTACCTGTTCCAGTCTTGCAGAGTGTTAATAGGGAATGCGTTTCCTACAGAAATTACTTGTGACAACGTGGAGCGTGCGTTCCATAAGGTTCACATTGAGTGTTCCGTGACGTTCTGTAGTGTGGAAATACCTTTCTGTTGATGTCTTCAGGAATCAAAACTTACTAAAATAAACTTTTTTGGATAAGCAAATATGATGGCTTCACTAATACTTTGAACTTTATATATATACACGTATATATGTGTGTATGTGTATATATATATATGTATTTTTTAACATCTTAAGTTTCCTGATATTAGTAAACAGTAGGTTAAGGAGTAATGCAATTAGCAAAGCACACCTGCTGCTCCTTGTTGGGAACCGAGAAGTTTTTTTTAATATGCTTGTTAGTATTTTTAATGCGTTCAGTACGTGTGTGTGTGCTGAGAGGGTGTCTCTAAATTGAACTGAAAATATAGAGCTGAAACTCTTTAATTCACACAGTGATATGGTATTAGAGGACTTGGTGACTACAGTGTGGGTGAGAAGTGCAGAGTAAATATGCAACGGTCAAAACAAACAAGAAATCCCCAAAGCAGTAAAAGCTTTACCAGTAAAAACCACTGATCTGTATTGCTTACAACTGCCCAGCCGCTTGAGTATACTGTAAATGCGAAGTCCTGCCTCCTGATCTGCGATCATAGCTTGAGCTGCTGTGTGTCTTTGTTTTGTTAGCACAGAAGTTTATGGTGTTTTTAATAATACACTTGGAGACTCCTGCTGAAACAGAGTAACTCCTGACCTCAAAGCCTTCCTTTTTAGAAAGAATAAATGTTAAGTGTGTCTGTTTCTTTCTTTTTAATCCACATTGGTTAAAAATACTCATGCATGTATTTAGTGCTTTGAGACAATGCTTAATAAAAGGGTTGGGCAGAGGGTAACAGTCTTATTCAGTGTTAAGCATAAACTTGGTTGCAATATTGTTTTGTGTGCTCAGTGCTGAGACAGTAGCTATTCCAGTGAAGTGCTTTTTAGTTTTAGTGACATATGCATGCAGAGTTTAAATTAAGAAAGAGTGCACGTGCAGTGTAAAGTGTTTTAAGGTTTGTTCTCAAAACTGACTTTGGAGTGTTTGCTTCATTCAAATAAAAACTAGGCTCCATTGCTTTTGGAAATAAAACTTTGCTCATTGAAGCACTGAGGTGCTTTAAAAAAAACTGTAGTTCTTGTCATTTAAAAAAATATTTAGAAGAACAGCATATTAAAGCAGTGTGATGTTCCAGCTCAGCAAGCATGCTGGGCAGCAGCGCTCTTGCACAGTCTGGCTCTAGGGCTGGTTTTGTTGGTGTCTGCAGATGCAAGTACTTCAGTAGCTTCATAGCTGGTGCTTCTTTGCACTGTGACTGAGTACAACAACTTATATCGCAGTTCTTGATAATCTTGCAAAATGCTTCTTTCCTGAGTTAACAACCATGTGCTTAAAAATTTACCCTCCGGTCGTCTCCTAAAATGGTGGGGAGTCTAACGCAGGTTCTTGGTGTCCACAAACCATGTGTGCAGGCTGGGGATCGTGCCTGACCCGAGTGTCTCTTCCCCTGGAGCTGAAGGCAGCACACACAGATAAATCAGTTTGCCCTGGTGAAGGCTGAGGCTTCGCATAGTATTTACCAGGGCATCTTTTAACTGGTACAAATTCTGAAAGATGCTGTTTAATATTTACTTCGTAACTTGGGGTCGGCACTGGTGCAGTGTTTGTTGGTTTCCAGCCAAGCCCTGCTGCACTCCTAGAATCTCCCTGGAGTAATCTGGGAGCCTGATCACTCTCGTTGACAGCACAAACAACTCTGGAGTCAAATCCCTGTCCTCGGCAGCAGCTCAGTGATGTAGTGAGGTCTTGTGTTTCAAAGGCTTAATTACTTTCACAAAATATATTACTCTCTGTCTACTTTGGTAAGCTATCAGGTGCTTTCAGCGCAGACAGAACTGCACTTCGCTAAATAAATGAACAAAGAGCGTTTTGCATCTCAGTGTTGTTGATTGTTTCTCTTTAATCTTTGTTGTTCCTTCTTTGCTAATTTGCAAAATTCATTAATCCACAGTGGGTTTCCCAATCATTACCGTGAAGCGTATGTTGTGTTTTGTTGGGTGTGTTGTGGTGTGTGTTTTGTTGGGTGTCTTATTTTTTTTTTTAAATTGCCACATTATTCTTCAGTAATAGCCCAGAACACCATTGTAAGCAATGGAGTTCTGGGAATTAGGAAGGAGCCATTGTTCGCTGTGCTGCTCACTGAGCTGTCAGGACATTTTGGAAGGATGTGTGTATCTTGAGCTTTTCATTCCACTGTATCTTACTGCAGCATTAGTGTGTTTTTTGTCAATCATTAGTGCTTGTTGGAGGTGAACAACTTTCTTTGGGGCACGCTAACTCTTTAACCCACTTGTTGCTAAAGCCAACACTGGAAAGATTTACATTCTTCTGGAGAGCAGTGTGGAAATTCACTGTAACATGCTTTTTTTTTCGTACTAGTCCTTATTCCTCCTCCTGTTCTTACTGATAAGATACTGAAGAAACATTCGCTTCTATTTTGGATTCCTCTCACACCTTTTAAGGCCGCAGTCGCTTTGCAGCTTGAGTCTGATAAGATGACACTGTCGTGTCTGGAAGTATTTCAGCAACATGGATAACCTGAGCAGAGAAGGTTTGTTTTGTACCAGGGCTTGACGTTCTCCTCTCCACTGGCAATACAACAGGTGCAGCAAAGACAACCTGAGGTGAAATTTAGGGGACTAATCTGGAACAAAATGCCCTGGCTGAACTAGCTTCAAACTTTGAGAATTTGACTCAGTTCTGGTTGACACTGGTCTGCTTTTGGACTGATCCTGCTTATTCCTTTCTTACCTTTAAAAGGGAGAAGCAGAACCAGAAAAGAACTGCAGTTTTCCTTCCTGGCACTGGGAGCTTTTCTGCTCCTGAAGTTTACACTTGGAGCACTTTACTGATACAGCCCTGCTGGTAGCCTTGCAGAAGACTTTGTGCACTGACATAAATGTAAAACCAGAGATGCACTTTGTGTGTCTGAGTCACGTGTCATAACCAAACCAGATCTGTATTGAAGGAAAGACACATTTTTCCTTGTGTAACTCTGCCTTTACAACTGCTTAACTTATCCTTGGGTAGCATTACAGAAGGTGCCTCATTGGAGATCTCACTTTCGCGCAACCCACCAATATCGTCGCTCCAAGATAAATCTGTTTTCTAAAACTGCACCAGTCAATATGTTTGGCTATAGGCAAGTTTGCAGTCTTGTGCTGTTTTGCTGGAGTGGGATGTAGGATGTAGCAGCCTTTTTGCTTCCCAGGGCTGGTTTAGGAACCGTGCTGCACTGTGGGCTATAGTGAAACTGATACGCTGAGCACATGTGTGTTCTGTACTGTATGTGCAAGAATTGTGCGTAGGTATAATGGAGAATGCTGTTCCCTAGTGGAAAGCATTGCCTTTTTACAGCTCTTCTGTTGGGGCTACAGTTCTGTTTAGGGACTGTGATATAGCATTGAATTGCACTCCGTGTTTCTCTGGGTGTGTGGGGGAGCCCACCTTTGGTTGTATTAGGCAGTGGGGAGCACCTTCCCCTCTTCCCCCAAATTAGCAGCCTCCCTTCCCTGCTTATGGAGGGATAATAGACTTTAAGATCCAAATTTTTCCCTTTCTTTCACACTGTTTGGGGGTTTAAATCAGATGCATAAACTCAGGCAGCGGAAACTGTGCTGATGCCTTCTGAGGGAGTGACAGCAGCTTTGCCGTCACAGTTTATTCACACCTTAGCTGACCTGCAACTTCTTTGCATAGCTGAGCGAATTCATGGATCTACACAACTGTAGCAAAATCAGCGAGGCACTTCTCATCTGAAATATTACAACACAGCCTTCTGCACTTGTTTGCCTATGTTTGCTTTAAGGTAACACATGGAGTTATTCCGCAACAACACACTTGTTCAAAGACAGGGCACTTATGTTGGTTTGTAAACAGATAAAGCTGTAGGTGCCACCTGTCTAAGGGAACATGCATGCATAGGGGATGAGTAGTACTTAGAAATGGGAGGCTACTGCATCGTAGTAACGACAGTCCAGCTGCAGTAATTAACTGTGGGCGGGTGTACTTACTCTGCCCCATTACCAAGTATAATGTTACTATGGCTCAGCTAACAAGTAGTATATTTATGTCTTCGTAATTCAATCACTTTCATTTCATTGTTCATCCCCTTAAACTGACTTGATTGCCATGTATTGATTTAGGTAGACTTTGTGGTGGAGAGTTGCTGTGCTGTAGCTGTAAACCCAGAGCATCTATTTAAACCAGCGGCAGCTAATCAGTTCTTACTGCACTTGTAATGCTTTTTGTCCAAAACAAACCCCAAACCTGTTCTTTTTCAAAATAGTAGCTTTAATCATTTTAATATATAAAAATAATTTTTAAATTTGAGTAGGAGAAAGTGTTGAAGTACAAGAAGCACACAGGGAGAGGTCTATTGATGAAGGAGGGTATTTAATGAATCACTTTGATTCTACTATATACTGTGAAGTGCTTCTATTATAACAACGTAGGGACCTGTGTCTGTTTATTAGAAGTCTGACTTCTCTTGTCAATGTTTGCATGGAGCTGCCCCTGTGGATAACATCTGTAGCACTTATAAATTATATTAACAATGCTGATATGTGGCCATGCAGTTCTGGTGGTGTAAGGGAGAACTGAAGTGTAGGTTATTAGGTACACAGAGCAGAAAACAATCCTTTAAAGAGGTAATACATAGAAATAAAGTGCTATTTGCAAGGGCTCTGTATTTTATGCTGTGCTTGCAATACTCTTTGTACTTAGTTTCATTGAGAGGAGGTGATCTTCCTGTTATGTGTGGCCTCTTGAATTTGGTTGGAAGGGGAATTTGGCTGTATCTAAACTTTAACAGGTGTCATGAAGGACCTCTCAGGTGTTGTAGTTTGTTTTAGAAATGTGTTTGAAGAGGGCTGTAGTGCAGGGAAATGAGATAAAGCAGTTTTGGCTTTGCAGTTTCTTTAAATTACAATTAGCATTGTACTTAGTAAAGAACGGTTAAGTGTTTCCAGAAATCTAACTGATGGTATTTGAATGCTTTGTAAATATATATTCCTCTGTTTTGTTTTTCTGTAACATTTGGTATAACCGTAACACTGACAAGGAATTAAAGGATAAATGCATGGGAATTGTAGATGGTAGTGGAAATATTCATATCCCTATTTTACAAGTGGGGAGATGGTAAGCCTATAGCATGGGGTGTGAGATCTGAGCTGAGGTGTCAGCATCCTGGTTTGTAGCTCTCTTTTTTGTAATTATTTGCTGGTATAGCAGAAGCTTGGAGATGCTCTGCCCATCAGGGAAGTATTTGAGCTTTTTTTGGTTTGTTCTGGGTTTTTTTTCCACCTTTTCTTCAAAATGCTTTGTGTCCAATAATTTCTCTTTTTGGAAATTACAGTGCAGAAAAAGAAACAATCATGACAAAACCTGTTGTGGAAAGACTGTGTAATTTATTCACTATATACTGAATCAAAACTGAGTTTTTTCTTATGCTGTAAAAGTACACAGAGCACCATACGCTGATTAAAAAGGGGAAGGGCAGACTGTCTTTTTCAGAACATACATTTTTAACTGTGCAGATCACATCCTTTAAAAAGCAGAAAAAAAGAGAAACCTGCGAGGGTGTAGACGTACAATAATCCCATTAGGAGTTCTGAAGCCTGTGTGGGTGTTGCCATATTGTACTTTAAGGGGTGTACCTAAATGCTTCTGTTGTGCATGTATCATCTGAAATTTGGGTCTGTGCCAGAGTAGGTTGGGGTTTTTTTGTTTGTTTGGGTTTTTTAAGTAATTTAACTGTAATGTGGTTTGTTGACCTGAAATTGGCAGAACTGATTTCTGGAGTCACAGGGTGAATGGGCAGTGGTGTCATGGGTTGGATAAGTCATGCTTTGGAGAAGGTAGTCTGTAAAGTAATAGATTAACTGAAGGAGAACTAGGAGACTGAGCCTTAGAGGAGTTGGGTTGTGGTACTGACTTACACTGTGATTTTTTTGTTTTTTAAAACCTTTACATCTTGCCAGTTGGTGCCTCTTTCCTGGCCTGTCTAGACTGCTCACTCCTTTTTTTTCTCCCTTCCTTTGCCAACTTTCATGTAAACATGGAGATTCCTCTTCTTGACTAGGCTATGATTATTTTCATGGTGCTTTAGGAAACGTGATGAAAGAGAACAACATCTCCATGCTCTTGCACACCTTATGCCTGTACCATGGGATTTCTCTAGCTGGGATCATGTTCTGCAGCAATCGTGCGGTGTGAGGATCTATCTTCAGGGCTAGGTAACATTGACTAGATCAGCTAATCACAGGCATTGTAACCGCAACAGCGCGAACACCCGCAAGTCTGATCAGTCAGAAAAGACTTTCCAGCCCCAGATCTGTAGCACTGAACCTCCCTTGTCATTTTGTGTCTCCTCAATGGACAGTTTGATTGACCCAAGTAGAGGGGCCAAAGGGTGTGGAGGACTTGAGTTTGTTTCTGTCGTTGTCTAAACCTTCCTTGGAAAGAGATTGATCTTGATTGTCCAATTAGTTTTATCTTGTAGGTGTTAAGTCTGCAAAACCTGCTGTGGAGAGGTGTTGAGCCGCAGAAGCTGTGCAACTTATCGAGAGGGGAAAATTGCTTAGTGTTTTGCAGGATGGGGCTTGAGGTGGTTACTGAATCACAGAGGAGGACTGAGTTGCTGTCTGTGTTGTGGTTTATACCACGTTTCCAAAGCGCCTTCAGCCATGGTCTTGTACCCCAAGGTCCCCCATCCACGTTGGGAGCTCCTCTGGTGTGTGGCCATGTGTCAGCACCTTCCCAGTGCTTTCTTCTTGCCTGATGTCCAGGGCTGTGGGGCTTCTGCTGTCCATGGGCTCTTGGGGGACTGTAGTAACCCCTACAAGTGCTAGAAATTGCCAGTTAAGCATTTGGTGTATTGGAGCACACTAGACAAGAGGGAGCATATGCTCAGAAGCAGGTTCACCTTCTGTCATTTCTCTGTAAACCTTGCCTGCCTGCTCTCTGACTCTTCCCCTGGTGATGAGATGTTGTGGGTTCAGTCCTGTGGGTCATGCAAGGTAACTTCATTGCGTCTCCACCTTTCCCCTCTGAGAAGAAGTGGCACGAACAGACTCTGGCCCAGGCATGTGACTCTCCCAAACGCTTTCCTTGCTGTGCCAAATCTCTGTTATGAAAATGAAGGCTGAAACAGCTCAACAATACTTTTTTTTTTCCATTGCCATAAAGGTACAATTGGTGTATCTTGTGAAAGGCACTACCACTAGCATTTTCCTGTGAAGCACCTACCCATTCCCATCTTGTTGATTTGCCTCTGTCTTCCCAGTGTGTTGACATACAAGCCACGAGCTGCTTTACATACTCTGAAACCTGTTCATTGATGCTTATTTCCACTGCTACAACTAAGCGTTTGTTCACATTTTCATTATAGGTCACCCAGTTAATTTGCTGAAGTACTTCCTGGAAGATTTTTTGAAAGTGCAGTTCGCTTTCTTTCAGAAATCTTAGTCCAATCCTTACTGCAGAGTCGTGTCTCAAAGCTGGCTGAACTCCTCCAGTCAGGAATCCAACACAGAGTAAGCTCTTTAACCACTCACACTTTTCTTTCCTCCCGTAGCCCTGTTGACAAAACTGTAACACAAAACCAACGTATGTCCAAGTTAAAATTTGCTCCTGTGTTTTTAGAGGGCCACGAAAAGTAGAGCTGGAAGAAATATTCAGAGGTCATTCTATCCTCCATCTGAAACAAGATGATCTGTACCTAATCCATTAGTGAGGCCAGGTATTTAAAATGTTCTCAAAAGCAAAGTCAAAGCTATGGAAATGAACTTATTATAGGGTGAAATGTCACTCCCTGCGCTTGAAACTGCAGCCTCTAGAAAGCAGTTGAGCCCCATATGATGCGTGTGTTGCAGGGGGTATGTGACATGCATCTGAATTCTTGTTCAGACTTGCTCAGAAGGTGCTTCCTGTGGCGTTAGCAACTCAGTGGAGAGAAATACTCTGGCTTGTAATTATCAGAAAGACCATGATTTTATTTGAGGTGCCCATAATAGTGCCTATGAAAGTCCACGGTGCCTCTGTAATCAAGATAAAGGGACTTTTGGGTACCCCTGAGTTTGAAAGCATAATGCGAGACAACTTAAAGCAGCCTGATTTGCAGGGAGCACTGAGTATGTATCAGAACTGGAGGCCATTGAAAGTACCAGTTACTTCTAGCTGATTATTTCCTACTGGTAGTAACCCACAGGCTCCTTACTGAGGAAAACACCTGCTTGTATAGTAGCCAAGGAGAGACCAAGGGTGGGGAATCCATCTGCATAATCTAATGAGCATTAAATTAACCAAGTCAAAAGCCAAGGAACTGACTTAATCTTCTGTGATCTTTTTCCTTCCCTCGTGCAGGGGTGAATTAAGGACATAGTTGCACCTCCCTGTCTCAGGATGTTATTTGGGCTGTACTCAAAATAATATGCATGAAAAGATGATATCTGATGTGTGGAATTAATGATTTGAGAGACAATAAGGGCAGCTGAATGAACTCTCAGAGTGCAAAGTTGCCCTGTGCCATAGAGGCACTTAGAAGCCCAATTCCCCTTTCCTGCAGTGACACCAAGTGCAAATGCTTCATCCCCAAGACTTGAGAGGGTGGCATATTGTGTATGGCATGCATGGTGTGCTAAGGCAGTGTTGGCTGATAAAACAACTCATCCGTCTTCAAGTCTTGGTCTCAACTCACACATCCCTTGAGTCTGAAGAGAATGTCCCTACTGACATGGAGTTCATAGGTAGTGAAAGCTGAAGTTCTGTTTCTGTATGGGACTGTGGACAGAAGGGAGGGCAGAGTAGAAGGAAGAGGACATCCACCAGCTTTGTGTCCTTCTGAGAAGCATGGAGGAGTGGCGGTGTAGCCCACAGTAGAATGAAATGGGTACAGCTACCCTCAATTCACAATCTCTGACATCAAGGTTGTGTTGAGGGGTAGTAGCAGTGCACTAAACCTCCTGCTGCGTGAAAGTCCGGGCAAGATGATCATGGGCCTGCTGCTTCTCTCAGGCGAGGAGTAGCATATGGTGGCAAATCTGACCAAGCTTCCAGTGACCACTGCTGTTGGAAGGGAAAAGGGGAGTGTCAGCTGGCTGGCTAATGAAACAGGTTCAGGGCACTTGTGAGCACTTGAGGTGGGAACGAGGTCTTACTGTGTGTCTGCAGAGTGCTAAGTGCTGAGGGACCTTGGTCTCTGCTCAGGCTCCATGTGCTACTGTAATATGTAAATAATAATGTGGAGATAAAGATGAGGTCAAGGAACACCTCTTAAAACTTGATCATTTTCCCTGATGAGAAGATTTATATTGCTGTTTCTCGCTGGGCTGGAATTGTGCCAGCTTTTGATCAGTGTCCAAGTAACCACACAGAAACACTATACCAAGGGGAAAAAAAAATAAAAAGATTTGCTGGGCTCACATGCCAACATAAAGCTTGCTACCTTCTAATTTTGCAATCAAAACAAATACCATCCTGTACTGCACAGACAGCAGCACGGGAGTGAGCCAGCCGTTAAATGTTCGGCATTGCCAAGGGAAGTGGCAGGACCGTTAGCTGAAGCAGCAGGCTTGCTGGCACAGCGCACGTTTCATGGGGCTTTATAGCTTCTTTTAAAATAGTCTCCACCACTGCAGACAGCCTGTGGGCTGCATCAGCTGAGTAAAATGTTATTCAGCCTGTATAGGGAATTATTAGCATGTTTTCTCCACGCCAACTGTCTCTCCACTGGCTGACCCGTGGAAGCAACTTAGTGAAAGAAAAGTTAAAAAATAAAATAAATAAATCCTTCCAACCTAGCTGGGTTTTTTTGATGGCTGGTTTGGTTGAGGGGTGAGCCCAACCTCATAGCTTTCCTGGATGCCACACTGAGGTGGTAACTTAGCACAAAAGGACAGGATTAAACTTCAGAGAGGCAAGATTTATTTGGGAATTTTACTTTTAGTTATTGTCTCAGATTGGGGTGAGTAAGAAGGAGGAGAAATGCACAATGTGGGAAGCAGTGTACACTCTTCGTGTATGACAGCAAAAGAGTGTACTTTAAATTTGTAATAACAAAACTGTACATGTGCAGCCAGAAAAATCAAGAATAGCTTCTGTTACATGGACATTACAGATCTGAGAAACAGGATAAGTAGTAATTTTAAAATGTAAATGTATGAAGTTATTACTCCAGGGCTAGAAAGTCCAGCCCTCGCTGGAAGATGCACATGTCTGTGCCGGGGCTGGTTTTGGCAATCTGTGTTCCAGGCTTGGCCAGTACCTTGTACAGTGATGTGCTGGTTCACAACTGGGCTCCCTAACGGTTTAAATAATTATTGATACTAATGCAATTTCAGTAGATGCTGAAGTGCTTAAACTAGAGCTGTGTATTTTGATTCTGCTTGTAGTTACGGGACAGTTTGTGTGAGCTTGCTTGGTTTTGTTTGAGAGTCTACTGAAGCATTGCATTGGATGATTTGTATGGTAGGTTGGGATGTCAGATGGTCATGCCTCTCACTTTCTGTATGTGATAAATGAGGTCTGACTACTAGTAGTTATCTCGGGCAGGGCCATGGCCTCTCTGAATGCAATGTCATGCACTTTTGGACATTTCCAAACATTTGCACCCTAAGCTTCCAGATTCCTCATAATCCTGCTTTTTACTTTCTTAAAAATAATATTATTTTGAAACTTTAGAAGTAAAGGAGTGGATCTAGAAGCAAATTTTTAGTTTTAAAAATTACAGAATGATCTCATATCAAAGCAGCAAATGATGAGGAAGCTGATAGGCCAGGGGCTAAAGGGGTGCAATGAGGCTCATGCACATTAAAGGTCTATTTCTGCCAGAAACAGACACTTTTAGTGCTGCTGAGGTAGCCCAGGTAGCTATTCCTGTCTTTCAGCTGCAGGATTCAACATTTAAATGACGGCACTGCTGAGAGGTTTGGGGTTTGTCACCAATTTTGGTTGTAATAACCAATGAGTTGGAGCACGCGAGTTAAAGAGCTGTCAGAGGACTGGTTGAGTTGGCCATTGTGATTCTGCCCCTCCTACTTTTGGTAGTGTTCCTAATTAAAATCCTTTCTGAGTTGTGTCACTGACGTCTACATGCTTCTGTGATGTGGACTGTACAAGCCTTGTTGAAGCTTGATGGTGAAAACATGCCTGTGAAGAGGCAGCGCAGGTCCCAGGGAGTTCGCAGGCTGGCTGGGTGGAGCAGATGAAGACAGAAGGAAACTGCAGCTGTCTCTGGCACAGATGAGGAGCCCTGGTGTGAAGGTGCTGAACGCCTTGCTAAGGTCAGACAGGGAGTTGGGGAGAAGCAGGAGCTAGATCTGTGTTTTTTGAATTACAGTTCCGGGATTTAATAAGAAATAATTAAAATCCTTATCAAATGGAGTTTGAGAGGGAGGAGGACATCACGAAATTCAAATTAGAAGAGAATAGTTGTATCTAACCTTAGGTTATTTAAAGGGAAGACTTAAGTTCCACTGTGTAGTTCCAGCCTTATGACTGAAATGCTCTATAGCAGCAGGAATTGCTCTCTGTGGGTGTTCTGTTTCCTGTCAATCCTTGCACTGGATTCAGTTTGTTGATCAAGAAGACAGCAAACAAAATGCTTCAGTGGTGGCCACCAGGGGCCTGCAGTCAGTGTTGCGTACACTCAGATGATGGATGTTGCTCGAAGGCTTTGGGGTCTGAAATCTGTGTAGAGAGCTGCCCAGAAGGAGACTGAGTGAAACTTCCCAATTATCTTTTTTTTTCTTCTTCTTTTTAATTCTTTGTCTGTTTACCCCCCTTGATCTGAAGATTACGTTTTGTAATACTTCTGCTGCTGCTTTGAATTGATGGAACACCAGGAGAAAATGCTTCCCCAGTTGTAAATCTGAGAACATGAGTAACATCCTAGTTTTGAAATTCCTTGCCCAGAAGGTGCCAGCGTCCCTCTTTGCTGCTTGGTGATCACCCTGCCCGCCAACAGCAGTGTGACCAGATGGGGCTGGGGAGCAGAGATGAGTTCTTTCGGATCTACTAAGCTGGGATCTTGACTTATCAAAGAATAGTGACCAGAGTCCTGATTCTGGACCTATACTTGTGCCATGTATGTGGTACAAGAAGGTCTTTGCTTTTTCTGTCCTTTGGATATAATGGCTGGCCTGTGAAATTCAAATGTCTCCACTATCTGGGCAAGCCTGAGAAGACTAATATTTAGACATCCCTCTCTGCTGCAGAACTGCTTATGTTTGTACATACCTAATTTGGGGGAATTTTAGAAAAATAGATGTGTTTACTTCTTGCTATTATTCAATCAGCAACTCAAAGAGCATGTTGATGTTCTATATTTAGTCCAGATATTCAGTAGAGGTGATTAGGGATGTCTGAAATAAGAGGTTTTTTGGTTTTTTCCCTAGAATGTCTTACTGCTCTCTCCTTTCTGTGTTACTGCAGCTTTTGTCTCTACTCATGTTTCTCTGTGTAACCAAGAAGCACATGTCAGTGAGAGTATGTGTGGCTTTCTGAATGTGTTTGAAATAATTCTCCTCTAGAAAGTGGTTGTGGTCTGTTTGCCATGAGAAGAGTAGGTGCAGTTCTGATGTGAATTGAAATATCAAATGTTTATGGAAGATGACACAGCAAAGCTGTTTACTGTATGGTAAACAAGACACAGTGATACTAGACCACTTTTTCCCTGCAGTTTGCTTGGGGAAAAAAATAAAATACAATAATGCAATTTTTGTATTCTTCTGTATTTCATATGTGCCTTTGACAGCATGACAGTCCTCTTAGCAGGGTCATGGCATACAAGTATAATACTAATTATTATTTATATTGAGCCTGTTATCTTGACACTTCCATACAAAACTGAGGTCTCAGTCAGATACATGTAGTAAGGGACATAGTGAGACACTTTTGAGATTCAAAGTGCAGATCACTTCAAGTTAGGATGTTTCTGGTGGCATCTTTAGTTTACAACTGTTCACAGCACCTCCACTGCCTATTATTTCGTTTCTCTGGTCTGAGGTCCCCTGACAGCTGTCAGCCCCTCTTGTTTGTGGGATTTTAGACTAACTATTGCAGCAGTGCAGAGGCTTGTAAGCTGACTCAGTGCCAGCCCGCATGGATCTAGAGGCAAAGCAGCTGTGTTTACGTAGGGCTGCGAGCTATGGGTTTATTAGCTTGGATCAGTGCATTCGTTGGAGTCCCTGCATCACATCCTAGCTGTTCCCTGACTGTATTCTTATGCTGCCCCATGTGTTTTCTTTTCATGAAGATGCTCTCTGAGCTAGATAAAGCAAAAACCAGTCCTGTAGAGCTTGCTGGCGCTCTGCTGGATTTGAATTTAGGACTTGCTGTTCCAGTGTCTCTTGGGTTTTGAACTGTGCCCATCATCAAGATAAAGTGTTTGAGGGAACAAAGCAGATGGGGTGAAGAACCTGTGTTAAGACACTTCTGCTATTGATAGTGTTCGAACATGCCTACTAGAAGTATCTGTATTTACACGTTGTCCTCTTCCTCTCATTTGATCTAGGTTGTATGGTTGGACCCTGGAAATGGGATGTCAGTCCCGTTCAGGGAGCATAAAGGAAGAAAGAAAATCTCCCAGCTGCTGTGACAGCGAGTGAGAGCAAGAGCAGGAAAATGTCGGCAGTCACATCAGCAATCCAGGCTCCTCAGGGCCCTGTGAACCCACCGCCTCCGGAGGTCACTAATCCTAACAAGCCTGGCCGGAAGACCAACCAGTTGCAATATATGCAAAATGTTGTGGTGAAGACCTTGTGGAAGCATCAGTTTGCTTGGCCTTTCTACCAACCTGTTGATGCAATTAAATTGAATTTGCCAGTATGTATCTGTCACCTTCTGCTTGGTTTTCTGATCACTAGATCAGAATGGTTAGGTTGCTTTGGGGGATTTCCTTGAATGCTCTTAAGACTCACTGAATAAGAAGGTGATGTCTTTCAGAGCTGGAGAGGTGCAGGTCTCTGAAGAAGGAAAATGGTTCTCAGTTAAGGAAGAACATGCAGACAAGCTGTCTTAGAGCAACTGAAGTGTAGTGCTTTGTTTGTAGCTTACCTCTGTTTAGTTTTATGTGTCTTCACCACTTGCTCCACCTCTGTTCAGTAAGAGAGTCTTAAAGCCCACCCCCTTCTGAGGATTTGTCATTGGGCTTGATGTAACTTGTGTTTTCGATAGACTTTCCTGGATTTGCCACTGACTTCAGTGTTGAGGAAGACAGGAGAAGCTAATTACCAAGGATACTTTGGAGCTAGATATTTTCAAGTGCTGTACTGGAAGTAGCAAGAACAGAACAGTTGCTTTTACCCATCTGTGCCTTGTGACATAGACATATATATATATACACACACACACCATGTCTCTGTCAGACAAGATGTAGCCCAGTTATTCGTAAATGGCCAGAGTTTACTGAGCTGCTTTCTTCCAAGGAACAGAGCCACACACACTCTTTGCCTCCTCAAAGGAGTCCTGTGGGTGTAAAAACTCAGCAGTGGAGGCAAAACCCCCACCCACCCCCTTCACTTAAACACAGACACCACCTCCCTCTGTGCTCAGCCAGGCAGCCCATTGCAAATTAACTCTGGCTGCTTTGACAAAGCAAAAGGGTTGCAATGTAGGGTGTGAGGGAGCGTGGTTCTGGGATGTAAAGTCACGGAGAGTTCCAGCTACAGCAGGTTGTAACTCAATTTTATGGACTGGATCAGGTGTCTTTTGAACTCTGTAACTATTTAAAGTGCTAGTCGAAAAGATAAAATGCTTAACACCTGTATAATATTTCTCTAGGTCTGTGTTCCTTTGTGTCTTCCTTTTTGTGGATTTAGTTTCTCTGTGAAGCATTTTGAGGTGGTTTTATGGTAGGTTACCAGGAAATTCAAAGGAGGAATCAGCTGGAAGAATAGTTGTTCTCCACGTGGTGTCTTGGGCTGGGCTCAGAGAGTGGCTGGTGTTTGTTCATGGCTTCATGTGCACGTGTGGCAGGAGGACTTACTGCTCTTCTCTGGAACAAGGAAACTACAGCCTACAATCGTGTGTGCCTGGAGCGTCTCCAGGTTAATAACAGCCTCTACAGGTGATTGAGACCAGCCCAGAAAGAGACCGGGTTAACACGCAGAAGCCTTTTAAGGGCTGAAACACCTGAGCCTGAAACTTTTCGTGCAGTCTTGGCCTGTGGTGGGGCTGATAAACTTCTTTAAGTGCCAGAGGCAGCCTTTTAAAAAGGGAGGCAGAAGCACTGTTTCCCAAGTTGCAGTGAGTCCACCATTAAACTGAACACCTGCCAAGGCTAGTGCTGACCCTCCTGCCCCAAATTCTGGTCCTAGTTGAGCGTGAAGCTCATTACTGCAGTGTTAATTTATCTGTCGAGTGTGGCACAATCCAAAGTGGTTCCTACAGCCTCATGAAAGTATCAAGGCTGCAAACAGCTCCCAGGGAGAGCTGCTCAGAAAGCATCTTTTCCTCCACATGTTACTCTTAGTGCCTTCCCACTCCCAGCTATATTTTTAAAAAGCTGGTAATGCCCAAATAGCCATTTGTGTGTGAATTTGAGCATCTGTTGGGGGGGTTGTGGAAGGAATTCTGGTGCTTTGTAATCAAGTTCATAGTGATGATAGACTAAAAATCTACAATTTAGAAAATAAATGAAAGCAGAGGTTATGTTTGATTTGCACAAAAATTTGGGGATGTGTTTTTTGGGAGGGGGGAATGAGGAGAAGCTGGGACAAGAGTGAGATGTGAAAAACACTTTGGATATCAGGGGAGATAACATCTTTCCTGTTTCTCCAACAGGATTATCACAAAATAATAAAAAACCCCATGGACATGGGGACGATCAAGAAGCGCCTGGAACATAACTATTACTGGAGTGCCAGTGAATGTATGCAGGATTTCAACACCATGTTTACAAACTGTTACATTTATAACAAGGTAAAAAGCCCAGAAAAGCCTTTCTTCAGCTGGTGCACTGCCTAGAAAAGTCCCACCTCCAATTGTTAGAGTGCAGGTTTTGAACAGGACCAGCCTGCTCTGCTCTGGGTTCTCCTTGCAAGGATTTGAAATGCCACTAATTGCAACCACGTTACTTGGAAATGCACAAAGCTGTCTTTGTGCTCTGCCTCTCTTCCCCCAGACTAGTTAAAATGGCAAATCTGCCTTTTAATTATAGGTAGATTTCTGCTTTGGGGTTAGGCAGCAGGTTTTTACTACTTTTATTTTCAGTTAGGAATTCTTTAAGATGAGCTACAGTTTATGCAGTGCTTGGCAAGTGTTCTGTGAAGCATTAGTGATCTGTGTTACACTGGCTGTCTAGCAGTAAATAGTATCTCTTGGCAGCAGAGAGAAGTTCAGAACATATACCTCTGTTCTCTGCCTATGTCTCGTCTATACTTGCACACCTTTAGATTGCTTATTATTGTTTTGGGTTTGGCTTGTTTGCAGTTTTGTTAGGTTGTTAAAAGCCTCTATTCTTTGTATTATGTTTTCTACAGTGGTTTGTCATCATTGACCCATGCTGGAGAAACAAGCTGAAATAAACAGATTAATTAGTTTGAGCCACAAGAGTATGTGTTTACACACTTCTCTTGGACCTGCTGGCAAGGAGGGGAGGACAGCTCATCTGTTCCAGTTTGCTGCTTCCACACTGATGCGCAGGGTGCTAGTTAGCAGGCTCCTACTGGGAATCGTGAGAACTCTCTGGATGCAGTGTACTTAGAGGCTGTAATTATTGCATGCTAGACCAGGATAGGAGAGCAGGAGGGTAGCATTGCAAGGAGGGAGAAGAACTGGTCTGTTTATTGTCAGAACTTGGATACTATAATTCGTTTGAAGAGTGTTGATCATTGGGGTTTGCTTCTGAGATGTGCATGATACAACACAGGCTTGTATTTGTCTTTTTTGCAGCCCACAGATGACATTGTTCTTATGGCCCAAGCCCTGGAGAAGATATTTCTGCAAAAGGTTGCTCAGATGCCTCAAGAGGAGGTTGAGTTATTACCCCCAGTTCCTAAAGGCAAAGGTCGCAAGCCTTCGGCGGGCACACAGAGCACAGGTATCAACCCAATCTGGTGACAGGAAATGTTGGGAGCCTGTTACTGAGGCCTGACCCACCTTCCAAGCTGCATGGCTTTGTAGATGGTGAGGTTGGGAAGGGAGCATGTAGTCTAACTGTTAAAGCAGTGCCGAACTGAGCGACAACTTCATCCAAACTCTCAAACGTTTGTGATGATGTGTCTTTTCAGCATGCTTTGATAAAAGCTGCTATAAAAACGTAGAGGAGTGTTGCTCCTTGGTTACTAGTTACTCAGTTTTTTCCCCTTAACTTTATACTAGTAGGCTGTTCCTTGACAGTGCAAATCTAGAAGAGACATTTGCTTGGTTCTCAAGAGGCTTGTGCTCTACTCACACCTCTGTTTCTTTCATTGTATGACTTGTGGCAAATCCAAAGCACTTCAGACTTTTAGGTGTTTAGCTGGCAATACGGGAGTGGTTGTTACCATTTGTCATACGTAGTTAAAACACTCCCTAATTGAGTTCTGTGCGGGACAGCAGCTGTCCAAAGGAGCCATGTCCCTCCATTCCCTCTTCTGCTGAGTGCAGAGTAGCTCTGAGAACACGAGAGGGGTGAAAACTCTCCCAGATCAACACATTCCATGCACAAAGCTTGAAATGCTTTGCTTGCACATGGCTGGCCTAAAACTTGTGGTGCAAGAACTTAGGTCAGCGATTCCTCTTTTTTTTTTGTTTTGTTTTGTTTTGTTTTGTTTTTTGTTAAACCATGGGGAAAAATCACAACGCGTCTTTTACAATCTTGTGGCTCTGGCCTGGGAACCTTTTGCCCAGCCCACGATTGCACAGTCCAATGACACCAGTGTCACTTTGTTCCTGATGCCTTGTCAGCACTTGTAACCATCAGTACATTGCAGCGCGTTTTCCCTTTGTCGTTTGAAAGGAGCGCAGCAAGCAGTGGCCGTGTCTTCCGTCTCCCCGCCGGCCCCGTTCCAGAACGTTCCTCCAGCCATGTCACAGACGCCTGTCATTGCCGCCACCCCTGTGCCAACCATCACCGCTAATGTCCCGCCTGTCACTGCCCCTCCTGCCGCTGCTCCCCCTCCACCTGCCGCTCCGATAATGCCCGTGGTGCCTCCTACGCCACCAGTAGTCAAGGTAAATGGAGAACTCAACCCCTTCCTCTTCAGAAAGCAATATGGCCCAGCAGTGCTTTATTTTTGTCCCCTCACTGCTGGTTATGTACATTCCTTCTCTTCGCATTTGACTCCTTGCCTCTCTGGCCATCATTGTCCCTTTGGGGTGTGCTCAGACAAGTGCTTGCTGTTATGTCTGAGAGGGCTGAGAAAAGTTTTGTCGGTTTTACCTCACCTGAGCTGAGGTGAAATCACCTGTAATTGCTCCAGGCTCTTCTCTGACCGTGGCCTTAGCCAGTGCTGGTGCTCCATGAACCAGAAGGCTGTTGGAGCTTTCCCCCGTTTTGCACCATGTAGCTCAAAGTATCTCTTCCCTCTAACTGACCCACTGGTACTATTAATATAAGGTTTGTGGACTCCAGCACTAGGAATGTCCCTCTCTGCCATAAACCAGTTCAAGACAAGCCTGTCACTCCTGTTGGAGGAGACTGATGTTGCCTGAAGGTTTTGGGTGCATTAGTTCTGTCTTCCTTACTTGAGTAATCTTTTGGGATTGGTGTTTTGCTTATTTACTATGTTAATTTATGGGTAAATTAAAACATTGCTTTAAATAATTGGAATTTTCCGAGCAAGCCGTGTTTTGCTTTAAAAATGATGAAAGCATAGCTCAGAGAAAGCTGTATTTTTTTCTAAACTGGGAAATTAACTGCAATAGTATTGGTGTTTTCTGATGTGAGGTTGCATGGACCAGCAGAGTCGCAGAATTGTTTTGCTTATTTAACCTTAGAACATGGGAACTAGAGAAATTGTGAGTCAAATCTTCTTGCAGCTAAGCTGTCCTCTTCAGGAGCCTGTCTCATACTTCAGTTTCTGTCCAAACAACTTGCTTCTGAGAATTAATTTGACTTTAAAACTCAAAGGTGAAGCCAGAAGTGAGTTTGCCAAATACACGGTGCAAAATTAATCTTGCTTGGGATTTACTTAAGATTTCCCTTAGATTTCCCTAAGGAACTTTTTCCCCTTTCTCTCTCTCCAGCAAAATAAATCCTTCATAGGAGCACGAGAGAGCTGTCTGGACAGTCACAGCTTGAATTTATGTGAGATGGGTTTTAATTGCTTAAGGCGAAATCATTAAATCTTTGCTTTTGTCCGTAATAAGCAATCTACCTTTGCACACCCACTAAATACAAGTGAGTGAGGGCTTATGGGTCTTTGGTGATTAATATGCTTTGGTTCAGAACTTATAGCCTGATCCTGCCACTGGGGACTCAGACATGTGGTTAAGTTACTGACACTTACTAAGTCACGATGCATCACCTGAGCTGCAGTAATCGACCGGGCGCACTCCTTTCCCTTGGCAAACATGAGGTAAGAGTCCTTAGTTTAAATCTCAGTGAAATACATAGAGCTAACACATTTTGCATCGTGTTTGGGGTTGGGTTGGAGATGTGCAATGGCTGGTTACTGTGGCTCAGATGACATGTAGTAATACATCGTGTTGTAGTCACTGAACTGCGTGTTGAAGCCTCTAGTCACAAGTCCCATTTATCCCAGTGAAGTAATTGTATTTTCTGTCAGAGGACAGGCAGATCTCAAAAAATAACGATGAATTGTGCTAGGCTTCTGCTAGCATAGTGTGAGAGCTGGGTATGTACTGATGAAATCTGTCCATCTGCTGTTTCAGAAAAAGGGAGTGAAGCGGAAAGCAGACACGACAACCCCCACCACCTCTGCAATCACTGCCAGCCGAAGTGAGTCTCCCACAACCCTCTCGGACCCCAAACAGGCCAAAATCATCGCTCGGCGGGAGAGCGGCGGCCGGCCCATCAAACCACCAAAGAAGGACCTTGAAGATGGAGAGGTCCCCCAGCATGCAGGGAAGAAGGGCAAACTCTCTGAGCACCTCAAGTACTGTGACAGCATTCTCAAGGAGATGCTCTCCAAGAAGCATGCAGCCTATGCATGGCCCTTTTACAAGCCTGTTGACGCAGAGGCCTTGGAATTACATGACTATCACGATATTATCAAACACCCCATGGATCTCAGTACTGTTAAAGTACGTCCACATTTACCACCTCTTTTGCAGGGTGTCACAGCCCTCTGATTGCAGAGGACTGGCTCCTTCTGGGGGAGGGGGAAGGGACAGGGGTGGAAAACTGAACCTGTTTGGATATCATCTGGATATTTTTATATTTTGCTTCCTTCCCCTCTCCTTTTTTTCCCATACTCTGGGACATCTTTTTTTTTTCTGCCCTGCAAAGCAGACTGTATGATGGCATCCTCTCCTCTTTGTGGATAGTCTGGCTGTTTAAACTTGTATCCTTGGGATTGTGTTGCACCCTGAGAAGAAGAGGTGCTGTATTTCATAGGATTCAATTGATAGTATCCCATTTCCAGAAACTGCTGCCTGTCTACTTGTTGGCATGATGTGTGGCCCCGATAGGCTTACACTGAGCAATTCCAACTGCAACGTGATGATCACCTGGTACTTGGGGAGGGGAGGAAGCACTGTGATGCTTGTGTGGTTCGTGCTTGGCTCTTCAAGAGCTTAGCTTAGTATGGCCCGATATTCAAGGTGTTTCTTCCAGTAGACTGGGAGGTTTCTCTGAATCCCTCCTAAATATCAATGGAGCAAAGCTGTGTGGTTTTTTTTCTAGTTCTCATCTTCTGCTTGTCAGCTGGCCATTGGAACTGGTGGTGTTGGAGGTGAGACTTTCTTCGATGTGCAGGAAGTATTTCTGGAGGCTGTCACTGGCACACCGAAAGTATTTTGCTGCCACTTGAGCCAGTGTCTGGGATTGTCTGAAATGCCGAGGTGACAAAAGGGCAGCTGCATTCGTGATTCTTCTTGTGTTCTTTGGCAAATACGACGTTGTACCTGGAAGGAGCGTGCCGTGCTCTGATGTGCTGTGCCATTCAGCTGTGGTGGTGCAGGGGTTCTTACTGCAGATGGGGGATGCAGGTGCACACGTCATACAAAACAGGGGCCTGCAAGCACTTGGCAGACAGACAATTTCTTTAAACTTGGGTCTTTTAAATGCAAATGGAATCTAGTGTTAGCTGCTTTTTCCTTTTGGTAGGAGTAAGTGGAGCTAAGGTTTGGTACAGAGTAGTAACATACACATAAAATCAGTTAAGTTCTAGAAATGCTGTGAAGTGTTCTCTAAACCCAAGTCATTCAGTCCCAAACAGCAAGAGAAATGGACAAAAGTGAGAGTGGAAAAATAAAGCAACAACGTGCAAATGTTTAGTTCCTGATACTTATCCTCACTACACTAGGAAACAACATTATAAGTTCTTAAAGGGTAAATTCTGTATCTGTTCTCTTATCAGTTGGACTTTTAAATCAAAAGTAGGTGTTGTAGTAACTGTAAATACCTGTTTTGCTGTAGGAATTGCCAGATTCGTGCCTGGTGTTAGCAGAAAGTCACAGATCGTGATCTTTTCTGCCCTTTCAGATTCACAGGGTGTGCTGGTTTGACTGAAATGGAGCTTGTTTTCTTAATGCAGTGAGAAACTTCTCTTTTTCATAGCCAGCACGGTCATTGTTTTGCATTTAGTTTGAGAATAAGAAGATAGCGCCCTGGGAGAGGGTTAATGTTTTCTTCAACTCCCCAGTGTTTGAGATTTGATATGGAAAGAATGTGAGAACTCATTGATGTCTTGGTGGTTGTCTGGGAGACCAAGGACGACTTTGCCCATCTGACTCCAGATGCAAGTTGGCAAAATTCATGCCCGGTGTTAGCAGGAAGTCAGAGTTAGGTGGTCATGATATTTTCTGCCCTTTCAGATTTACAGGACAAATACACCCAAGCAGCACATAGAAATATATGCTTAAGGTACTCCTGTAATTGTAACTTGGTTGCTTGTTGACTCGTGCCCTTTCTTTCCATGTTTACATCAGTTTCTGATCCAGCAAACCCTTTTTCTAAATGACTCTATTTTCTAATAGAATGTGGGCTCTGGCAGATTTATATAGTACTATTTAGAAAAAGAAAACAA
The DNA here is from genome assembly GCF_036013475.1 of Columba livia. Classification (NCBI taxonomy): domain Eukaryota; kingdom Metazoa; phylum Chordata; class Aves; order Columbiformes; family Columbidae; genus Columba; species Columba livia. The sequence continues at coordinate 3,545,365 of NC_088620.1, forward strand.
CCCAAATTTAGAATCTTAAAGTGTTTAAACTGTTATGGAACAATATCAGCTTCTTTGGTTGTCTGGTGTTTGTTTGCTTGCTTGTTTTAAAAAGCAGAAACTCTGGATGTTATTTAGGAACTAATAAGCTTGATCAAACTACTGTTCTCTTAGAGAAATGTGATTTTTTTTTAGACTGTTCTGAGCTGTCTCCAAGATGCATGTGTCCTCCATGCGGTTGTTACAAATGCCTTTTGCTTATGGCTTTTTCCCCTTTCCCTTTTGGCTTGTTTGTTTGCAGAAAAAAATGGACAGTCGTGAATATCAGGATGCACAAGGTTTTGCAGCAGATATTCGGTTAATGTTCTCTAATTGTTACAAGTACAATCCTCCAGACCACGAAGTGGTAGCGATGGCCAGGAAGCTCCAGGTAAAGGTGTTGGCAAATGCAACTTTCAGAGTACGTTTAGTTCATCTACGAGGTGTCACTTTGGAGATCTAAGCGTGGATCTGCTCTTGGCACCAGCAAGGGAGAGAGAGTTGGTGATTCTTCCAGCCCTTCGAAAGAGCGATGTTCTCTGCTGCAGAACTGTTGTGCTCATCATATGGCACGGCCTAAAGCCACATTCTGCTCCAAAAATGTTATAATTGTCGCTCTATAAAGTAATGAGATAATTTTCTTGGGCTTATGGAATATGTTTGCCCATCTGTACATTATTATTTACTTGTACAGCAGCTCGTGTAGTGCAGCAAGACCCTGACCCATAGTGGGGTGTCTGGTGTGTTTAAAAGGCCAAAGTGTGGTCTTGGTGGCAGAGGCTCCTTTCGTCACCAGTTTTTCCTCCCTCTGTGTAGGATGTCTTTGAGATGAGGTTTGCAAAGATGCCCGATGAGCCCGCAGAGGCCCCACCTCCGCCTCCACCAACAGCACCAGTGGTGAGCAAAAGCACAGAGAGCAGCCACAGCAGCGAGGAGAGCTCTTCTGACTCGGACAGCTCAGACTCAGAAGAAGAGCGAGCGACTCGGCTGGCGGAGCTCCAGGAGCAGGTATTGCAGTGGCCAAGCTGTGTGTGTCTGTGCAATAGAAAGGGCAGAGCAGGAGGAAGGGTTTAATTTTGTTCTTAAAAATCCCATCTAGGCCAGGATGCAGCAAAGCAATCTCCTTTCTGCCAGCTAAAGGGGAAATATGCTCAGCTGTGAAATAAGTGCATGTTTGATGTGATGTTAATTTTCTTTGAGAGAGGCATTCTCGGTGCTGATGGGTCTCTGCTTCCTTCTGGGATCCCAGTGCATGAATGAAGGTGCACACAATGCCAGGGATCTTGGAAGAACAGAGACCCCAATTTTATGTGTGACCTCAGGCGTAACAAAATTTGGCACAAGCTTCCTGTGCAATCTTGTCCTTGAGCAGCCTGTCTCTAGAAGTGAGCTGTTCTGACTGTTGTGGTTGCAAACGGCTAAGTCATGGCCTTTCTTATTATGCAGGTGCTATGGCACTTTTGTGTGCTACCGTAATATAACAAAGCACTAATAAAATAGCTTATCCGGTGTCTCAAAGCAAGCTAGTAGGAGAGCCACAAAGTGAACCCAGGATTTCAGAGACCAAGTTGTCAGGACTCTAGGTGGAGCTATTAAGCTTAATTTTTATTTGCCCCTATAAAACAAGAACACATTTTCATTTGGGTCAGGTTCTGCGTACTTGCACTGCAGTTTTTTTAAAGAATTTCAAATCAAACAAAGTCTCCTGAGTTCAATCACTAGACTGCTTGATGGATGGCTTTGGAATGTACTTACACATTGGGGTGCAGAGGAAGGGTATGTGGAGGCATCAGCTCTCTTGCCTTGAACTCTGGTTAATTTTTTCCCTGTTCTCCCCCAGCTAAAGGCCGTCCATGAGCAGCTAGCTGCATTGTCACAAGCGCCAGTGAACAAACCAAAGAAAAAAAAAGAGAAGAAGGAAAAAGAGAAGAAAAAGAAAGATAAAGAGAAGGAAAAAGAAAAGCACAAAGTAAAAGCTGAGGAAGATAAGAAACCCAAGGTGGCTCAACCACCAAAACAAACCCAGCAGAAGAAAGCCCCAGCAAAGAAAGCTAACAGCACAACCACAGCTAACAGGTAAGAGCCTTCTGCGTGTTGTCTTAAAGGGTATGCCAAGAGCTTCCAGCCCAGTTCTTCTGTCCCCATTGGATTCCTGGTGAAGCTCAGTTGTCACAGCAGTTAATTTGCTGCTGAATTGTGTCCCTATTCCCAGACAACTCCAGGGAGTCTTTAAGTTAGAGCTGGCAGTGGAATAGTCATATTTCCACTGTCCGTCTCTCTTAAGAGTCCTTGCCTGATCACTCTCAGATAAGGTTTTGGTTTTTGCCTTTTGTGCAGCCAGCACGAATGTGCCATTTCATTGCTGCCCCCCTGCTGCTACATGGGCTTGTTGTCATGCCTTACGGGGCTAAAATATAATAGGAGTAGAACAGCTGATGTCAGATTTCTGAACTTTTTCAGAAGTTGTGGTGCTGTTTAAGCCATCTGGCTAGAGGTTCAAAGCCTAGAGCATTAGGATATTTGTTCCAAGGCGGGGGTAGAAAAAAGGAGTTATTGCATTTATATACCCATGAATGTTTCCATACTTACCAACCCCTCAGGCAGCCCAAGAAGGGAGGCAAACAGGCATCTGCAACCTACGATTCAGACGAAGAGGAGGAAGGTCTACCCATGACCTATGATGAGAAACGACAACTCAGCTTGGACATCAATCGCCTGCCTGGAGAGAAACTGGGCAGGGTGGTGCACATCATCCAGTCACGGGAACCTTCCCTCAGAGACTCCAATCCCGACGAGATAGAAATAGATTTTGAAACATTGAAGCCCACAACTTTACGAGAACTGGAGAGATACGTGAAATCTTGTTTACAGAAAAAACAAAGGAAACCGTTTTGTAAGTTACCTCCTGGGGCACGTGTTCCCCCACCAGCTCTTGGGCTCAGCTTTGGAGTCAGGGCATGTGTATTGGGATTCTATAATCCAGCTGTTGGGTATGTGATGACAGGCATTTTTAGAGATTCTTTTCTCCCAAGAAAATGTACAGAAACTTTCTGTTGTTCTGTTCTTTCTTCCCATGATGTCATGCTGTGGAGACCTGGAGGACTATTGTGTTCCTCCACAAGACCCATGTGATACCTTTATTACTTATCTAGAATCTAGAAGGCACTATAAAGGTTTCAATCTCATTGTGTTAGGTGTTATGTGCACACATCTGGAAGGATCAGTTTCTTTTCCTGAATAGTTTAGCATCTAATTAGGAGGAAACAAAAAGCGTGCTTGGGACCTGAAACACCAAGGGAATAAATGACTTGCACAAAGTCACCTGAGCACCCTGCAGATTCTGGCTGTAAGTGCCCAAATTGTGCATTCACCCCAAAAACGCTCTTCCTAAGTGGTATGATCTCTATATTACCCTCAGTCTCTATCAGATCAGAGGATTAATGTTAATGCGCTGGTGAGTGTTGGGTACGCTACAGGATAGACTTTTCTCTGTTCCTCATCCACAGAGAGTGAATTCTTGTGGCCTCCTGAGAGTTTAGCTCCAGCTGAATAGTGACAGCATGGCTTACCTGAAGTGGTCCTGGCTCTGTCCACCTGCTTGTCGGTGAAGAGGGAGTTCTCCTGTTAGGAGTACAACACAATAGCTACTCACAGCTCTTGCAGAACACCCCTATTTCTTACCACAGGACTTTCGGATAGGCCTAAGTAAAGCTCAGACTTTGACCCTTCCTTTTGCTTTTTAATATACTGCTTTGTTTTATTTTTAATTGCTCCAAGTCCTTCACTATTGGAATAGCTCAGGAAGAGATTTTCCAGAGTTTTTAGGAAAAAGAAGCATCCTTTTGTTTTTGAACCAAAATGTAGAGTAACACAGATAAATAACCTCGGATGTCTGTCTGTCTGTTCTTCTGAGACTGGCACACCCTGGGCTGGCAGGCCTGACCCCAGCCGGGCTCTGGGCTCTCTGCTCTCTATTGCAATGCTTAGATTTCAGGAGCACACCCTCTTAGGACTGTAGTTTCAAGATGTTTTTTTTTAAATAAACTCTTTTAAACAGCATGCAGAAATGTAGGTATTTCATTGCTGGATCAGGCAAAATATCCTGTCTTGTGTTTCTGATACTGGCCAACACCTGGGTTCAATTAGTTCATCTTTGGAGGGGTATTTCTTCTGCTCAGGAGCAGGAGTGTTGCTGGTACCTCTCACCGTTTCCATCTGTACCAATGCAGGTACATTTTTGTCTGCCAGCCTTTGCCTCAGTTGGTTTTTAATTTGTCCTTTTTATTTTGTTTTATATTTAAAGCAACATAGTAGATTCTTGCATGAGGTATCTTAAGTCACAGTGGCAGACTCTTCTGACAGCTTTTAATGGGACACTATTTTACAGGGCAGAAAACCCGTGTAACAGTTCTGTAATTACAAATGTAATTTGGCCTTATAGCTGGTTGGTAAGTAGCCTGTAATTACAAGGTTATTACAAGGATATTTCTGTCTTAAATAGTTTCCAGAAGGTCTCTCTTAAAAAATACATGTTACAGTATGATGGTTGGATGAAGGGGACAACTTCATGTGTTGTTCTCCATCTGGGGCGTGCAGTTGCTGTGTGGGCACATGATCTTACCAGTGTCACTGCAGAGTGGTTGCACAGATTTACATACCCTGTAAAATAGCGATGTCCACTCTGTTTTTCACCTGCAACCATGCAGTTTCAGAAATTGTGCGTTCCTCCTCCACAGCTGCCAGTGGAAAAAAGCAAGCAGCAAAGTCAAAAGAAGAGTTAGCTCAGGAAAAGAAGAAAGAACTAGAAAAACGGTTACAGGATGTCAGTGGGCAGCTAAACAACAACAAGAAACCTGCAAAGAAAGGTAATGGCCTTGGTTTTACTGTGCTAAGAGTGCCCAGATAGTTGTGTATGTATATAGACTTCCTCACCAAGGCAAAACTGCTGCTGCCTTGGAGACTTGGGTTTATCTCTGTGACAGTTACCCCAGCTGGTCACTGAGCTGCTCTGTGGGGGTTGCTTTGGTCCCTGTCCAGGTGGAAGCTCCTCCCAGGTTGTAAATGCAGGGTGTCCTGCAGGTAATTCATCCTTCAGAAGGAGGAGGATTGTCTGCTCTGTGTTAGCCTGCGCAGGACTCTGCACGTACACCAGCAGCGCAGAGCCGCTAAAGGATGGGTTTTCTCCATTGTGGGATTAAAAAAGCCCAAGCCCCCACGTAGTGCAATAGTGTGAAAAATGATACAAAAGTGCAAACCAAGCTGCTTCAAGCTTTGCACAAGTCAAGTGGGGTTTTCTTGGGCTGGGAGGTTGTACTGAAGCATGCAGGACTGTGGATGCAGCTGCTCTGCTCTCCTGTGTGCATCCCGAACTTTCATGGTCACCTGCAGCCTGAGAAACCTTGATATCCACTGATGTGGTGGGCCTTGTTGCAGCAAGCAAAGGCTGCAGGTGAATAACCTGCCCAGGCAAAACAAAGTTGTGAATGAAGCCACAGAGCATGAAGGCTGGTGGCAAACCTTCTGTAGTTCAGTTCCTCGCAAGTAACCACGTCACTGCCTTCTTCCCCGCAGAGAAATCCGGCTCGGCTCCCTCGGGAGGCCCTTCCCGGCTCAGCAGCAGCAGCTCCTCCGAGTCTGGGAGCAGCAGCTCCAGTGGCTCCAGCTCGGACAGCAGCGATTCTGAATGAGCTACGGACACTTAGACACAAAACACAAAACGGACATCACCCTCACCGATGCTCTGCAGTGTTCCTTTTTCTTAATATATACTGCTCTTGTTTCACGGTGGTCAGGTTTTTTTCCCCCCTCTCTCTGACTTTTTTATTTTATTTTTTAATTCAGTGTTATAAAAGTTATCTTCCATTTTTTTGGGGGGCTGTCTTTTAATAGGTCAAAGATCTTTGCGCGTGTGTGTTGACTAGACTTTATGACAGATAGTTCCCTTTGCATAAAGTCTCTAAAATACATTTTAACTGAAGAAGATTGGTTGAAAATGGAAGAACTTTGAGCTCTTAGCAGGAGATAAATAGAAAGTTCTGCAAGGTTTGTAGTACGTTTCCCTCCTGCCCCTTCCCTCTCCCCAGAATGTTCTCTTTAATAAGCCTGCCTGGCTCACACAAGGTAAAAAAACTAATCTTTTTTTAAAAGAAATCTCTGTAAAATGGTACTGTATCTGAAAGATGTTAGCTTTTGAACTAGTTGGTGTATTTGTTATTAGCACTAGTATTCTTAATCTCAAAGTCTACAGTGTGATGAAAATGTCAGATGCTATCATCTTTTTACATAAAAACAAAAAAAAAAATCAAAAAATTCTCATGTACTGTGGATTGCTAAAATGCTTTTTTTAAATCTTGGTAGAGGCAAGGGCACCCATTCAGGAAGGTATTTGAGCATGAATGTATTATAATTTCAAGCACATGAGCAATATATAAGTCACTGAATTTATTTTTTTTCACTCAAATTTCATTTTTCTTGGGGATATGTTGCAAAAAAAGGAGCAAGGGACACTCAGTTTTTTAACATCAAATAGCTGATTTCCAGGAAATGGACACTCTGTATGAAAAGTTTTCATTTAATTGAAACCAGTCTCTGGCTGGACCCCAGAGTGATCCTTGCAGAATGACCAGGGCAAGTCATGAGCTCGTTATTAGACACGTGCTTAATTACTTTCTCCATGGCAAGCACCTCAGTCCGGGCTTAAAATAAAGGTGTGCTTGAGCTCCACCTGAGGCTGAGCTGGCAGGAGATTTGCAGAGGGATGTTGTGTGTTTGGTTTTGGTTTTGTTTCCTTTTGTTTCCCCTCCTTATTTCAGCAGTGAGCTCCTAGGAGAGGAATATGCTACTGCGTGTCATGCGGTGGGACAGGTTTCCAGACATTGAAATGCTTACACCTCAATACAAAGAAAAAAGAGGAAAGGGAGAAAAAATAGACCATTTTTTAAGGCTTGCAGTTTTAGTCCAGCCTAACGTTTTGACTTACATTGCTGCAATACAGTCTGCTTTCACTGTCCCTAATTTTGTGTATATACAAGTACTTTATTTATTAAATACCACTGGTCATTTAAAACTTACTAAAAAAATAACAAAACCAAAGCTGCGTTATGCAGGCTAACAGAAATGCAGGCTTTTCAAGTGGTTTGAATCAGATTTAAAAAACAAAGTGAAACAAAACCAAACACCCACACAACAAAAAATGCAAATAAAAATCTGATACTTTATTTAAATCCAATGGACTTTATACCTACAGGTGCTACATTCCGGTCTGTCTTGTGTCTGGTGCTCTGTCATGTTTCAGATGTTCTTTATCTTTTCACCCCAGCCCCATTTTTTCCTGTTTTATACAGATTTCGGAGATGTACAGGTAGATACAATTCCTTGATACAGGAAATATAATAATGTGCTGTAATATTTCCAGAGGGCTCTTTTGCCCCCACTTTATTCTTTTGTAGAACAGTGGTTTTTTTCTTTCACGATCCAATTTTAGGAAAACACCACTACTATAATTATATAAAATTTGTAATCTGAAGGGCAGAAAATTATTGTAAATTCTTTCTATCATAAAGAGATTTGCACTTCTACCAACATCCACACTCACCTGCCAGTCACTTATTGCCCATCACCTGAGGTTTTAGACACAAACACTTAGACACTTAGGAGACGGAATTAGCAAGAATTTTATTCTTGCATATATATATTTATATCTGTCTTTCACAGATCAGCATTTGAGTGCTCAGACGTGCATCTCCTACAGCTGACATGCCTCTCTGTCCATGTCTTATCTGTGTAGTGACAATAACACACTCCCCACAGTTTGCTGTAGAAAAATCTCCCTATTTTTTGTTTTGGTTGGTGTGTTTTGGTTTGGTTTTGTTTTTTCGAAGTGCTGAGAGTGCTGCTGTGAGGCACCGAGATCCTCCTGGAGTTTGCTGGGTATCCTGGCTCCTTTTGCAGCCCCCAGGGTGCTGGGCCCGTTGGCAGGAGGCTCTTGCGTCTTTGCAGATAGTTTCCCATAGTATTTGCAAGTGGATGAACTAGGGTGATTCTTACTGAAATTAATAGTTTTAACAGTGGAGTTATTTTTAGTTCCTATACTTTTAAAAAATTCTGCCCTTAACAAAAACTTCACCTAGACAGATCCTTAGTAATATATTTTCAGAATTTACTATGAGGAAGTGTAATATGCACCTAATTAAGAGCTTAGGTTTTTTTTAAGGAGGTTGGGTTTCATCTGTGCTTCTCCTATTGTCTGAGACTCGCATTATCAAAACCAACTGATATTATGATTAATTGCAACCAAGTCAATACCGTAACAACTTGGATAAACAAGCTCCCAGTTTTCCCGGCTGGAAACCTTTTCCTGTGTACATTAACCTGAGCTGTGCCCTTGATGTAACGCAGTGCAGAACAAACCCAGCGGCAGCTCTTGTCAGTGTCACCGCCACCTGAAGCCTGGGGACCCGGCTCTGCAGCACCTTGGACATCGGGGACAACCAGGGTACAGATGTTCCGCTGGGACACCGAGGTCTGTCCCCCTGACACCAGTGGGAAGGTGAGAACCAAAGGGCTGGGGACCAAGTGTGAAGTGATGGAAAGTGGCTTGGCCTGGGACTGTCTGCAGTGCCAGAGGATCCTGGGTTTATGTGGCAAACTTGTCCTTGCTTGGGGAGTTGTGAGATAAACAAGCAACCAAAAACACCAAGGAATATGAAAAACCACCTGCGTATCTTTGATAACACCCAACTGTGACTTGGGCTGCTGTTCAGTAGTAACTTCTGTCGCCATGGAACGCAGGGTGTTCCCGATGAAATGGCAGTTCAGAGGAGAAATCATTTCAGTGTGACCATCATTTCAGGAAAGAAACTGGTGACTCTCAATTTCAAAATGTTGTTCTTATGCTTTTTCATTTTCACATTGTAGCGCTCGTTATCTCCAACATGTCAGTAGTGGTGCCTCTTGTATCTCCAGGAAAGAAGAGATGTTTTCAGTCCATAGTAAGTAGCAGCAGCCCTTAAACAAGTTGGAAACTGAAACAATAGAGCATTTATTTGAGTTTGTATTGCATGACACGTCAGTACAGATGTAATGAGAGATCTTTAAAATGATCAAACATTAAACATTTGAAATAACATTTTAAAACTTAAGAATTAAAAAAAGAAATTTTTATGGTAGAATTTTTCTTGAACAAACAAAGTTTAACTTTGTTTTCCAGGGGAAACTTCACTGAAATCAGTATGATTTCATATGTATACATACGCGCAAATAGTTTTATTGAAACTGTTTTTTCTGACGAATTCCTGTTTGGACAAAACAATATCTGGCCAGACCTGTTATCAATCAACCAGCATTACTGCACCTTTAAAAACTTTGTGGAACTTTATCTGATTGTAAGGTCAGCCTATTCCTTGGGCTGGGTGGGAGATCCGCATCCCACGGGCTCAGCCCTGATCCATCCACTAAAGGAATCTGTTGTGTACGACAGTTTTCTGCGAACCAAATGTTGTCTGTACAGAAGCATTTCAGTTTTGTATTGATGTGATTTTAAACTTTCCTACCGACAGGGTTTGTAACTGTAGATCTGGTATTTCAGGACTGTGTAACTGTTCTTTGGGAGGGTGTATAATAGTTGCACCCACACGCACTCACCTCTGTGTGTGTATTTAAAAATACAAACTAGTTACCCGGGGGGGGTCTCTGTCCATGTTCTTGGTGTGGTAGAAGCAGACTGCATTTACCTGCTCTAGTTCTTTGTTTTGGGGACTCTTAGACCAGTTTTTAATTTTTTCCTTGTTTTGAAAGGAACGGTGTTTTATAACGTTGGGGTTGGAGCTGAGGGGAAGGGGTCGGGGCATGACCAAGAAAAACCACAACCTTTTAGTACTGGATTTTAAAGACACATGTTCTCAAACAAGAGCAGTTACCACTAGGGCTAACTGTGGGCAGGTTCTGCATTGTTGAAAAGAAATTTAGGGTAAGGTTTCATTACACTACAGCAGCATTATCTTGTAAAACAATGGGATGCATTTTTTTAAAGAAATGGTATTTGCATATCTTTTTAAATGTCGTTTTTAAAAATAAATAAACCACCAGCTAGGATTTGACACGGGCCACTTAACTTATCCCTGATGCTGGCATAACCAATCCAGAAAGATTTGTTGTTGTATTTTTGGTTTTGTTCTTTTTGAGGTTTTTTTAATATTTAAAAAAATGTTACTTTTCTGTATGATGTGCATGCAAATTTACCGTAACTCTTTTTCTTACAACTTTTTAGTGCCATTTCTAGTATATTCCTGTAAATGTCAGTTACTGAAAAGAAATGAGTCAATGTAAGTAGTTTAGCTTGTTTATTGCAATTGCTGGCCTCAAACACAACAGAATTTAAAAAAAGTTAGAAGGTAATCTTTGATGTTACTGGTAATTATGGACCCTGGTCCTGGGTATTTGTTTTGTTTTCATAATAAAAAGAAAAACTGTTTTGTGTGTGCAGTTTGATCACGTATTTTCCCCTCTCCTCTCCCTTTCTTCACCTCCTCTTCCAGCTGCTGCACTTGCTCCAGTTAAACCCGTAGAGCTTTGGTGGAGCAGTTGGGTATGGAGAGTCCTAGTGCCACGAGTATTTAAATAGTTCAGAAGTAATTTTGCAAGTGCGGCTGTTGGCGCTGCTGGAGTGTTACATGAATGGGTAAAACTGCCGTCAGAGCAGGGCTGAGCCTGGGGCCTTGGGGTCTCTGAATCCTGGTTTAGTTTAAACATGCTCTAAATACACCTTGTTGGTGGTGAGAGCAACGCTCACCTGTTTTAGTGCACCAGGGCAGTCAAGGAAGGACTTTTCCTAGAAACCTACAGTCTGAAGGGGTCTTGGATTATGTGAGAATTGCATCTGATTGAGGTAAGTTCAGCTCAAGAAGAAGTAACGTTTTCCATGCAGGTGTAATGCTGACCAGTGTAAAGCCACCAAGACCTGAAGGAGGAACCGGCTGGGGTGACCAGGACATAGGAGATGGGGCTGGTCACATTCACAGCAGAGTCTTGTCATTACTGTACGGTGGCCAAGATCTGTTTTAGTCATTGGAGAGGGTTCAGGTTGGGTTTGCTGTTGGGTCTCTCAGATGCATGTCTGACGGCTTATTTGTAAGGTAAGGGTTACAACAGCCACGTTTCCCCAGGGTTAATCTTTCTCTAACCCTGTTCCTGCTCACTGGGTTTAAAAGCCATAATGTTGCTGAGGTTTCAGCAAACCTGCTTTGCTTAGTTGTATTGAAAACCCCTAAAGGAAATGTTTGTTCAACATGTCCTTTAAAAATTTCCTGTGGGCAACGAATGTTTACTTTAGCATTTACTAGTGAGTTACATCTAGGTGCATCAAGCTGCTTCTGACAGACTTGGAAGAGGCTGAGGACAGGGAAAACACAGCTGAGGTTCGGCTCACGCCAATATCTGTACGGACGGAGGTTGTGTGACACCCAGAGCCTGTCCTTGTCCCCTGGTGCACCTCTGAGACTTGACAAGGGCTCCTGGGCTTGAGAACCTGGAGGAGCCTCCCCCAACCATGGCCAATCTTCACAGGTACTGTGGTGGGACTCACCCCCTGCCCCAATAATTCCTATTGGGAGAAACTGCATCTTCTGCCTGGGTAGAACTGGGAGTGAAAACAGCTGCATGTGCCAAAGTGATTAACATGCAGAAGACAAACAGCTGCTCCTGATGATGCATTCAAACCATTTTAATGCACTTTATCCAAGAGGCTACGACAGCGTTTTAAACAAGTGCATTGACACTACACGAGTGGTTTACAGAAATGCTCAGAGCAGCTACTCCACAAACCTGTGACTAATAAGGACACACAGATACGGAAATAATACAGTCACGGTCACACAGAGATGGAAGAACAAGTCACACTCTTCCTGTATTGTCGTGCCCAGCTTAATCCTGGAAGAATTTATGCACATACTCAAGTTTTTATTCTTGTATAGTCCAGTTAATGTTTCAAATAACTTAATTTTGGTTTACCAGCCGCATGAACAAAAAGAGACTGATGATACCCAAAATAATCAACTTTCTGAGAAAAAAAAAAAAAAACAAAACACAAACCCTGATTTTTCTATAAGAAAAGAAAATGAACAGCTGGTTTTGGAGATGTGCTGTTCCCTAAACTCCCAGAGTTTGCACGTTCCCCTGGGCTGCAGGGAAGGCCCTGAACCCACCTCCTGCGGTTCCAGGGGAGCTCTCGGTCCAACCTCCTGCCCGTGTCTGTAAATCATCACCTGTTTGCTCACAACTGAGCCCGGGGTCCTGCTCTACCTTCACCTGCTCGGTGTAGGAGCTCTGCCACCACTGCCATGGCTCGTGTGTCTTGCTGGTTCTGTCAATCTCAACTGATGCTTTTTCCCCAGTGGAACAACACTTATTCACCAAAATACTTCCCATCCAGAGCTAGTCCTGGCAAGATCTATTTGAGCACACAGAGCAATGTGCAGGTTTGCAAAGCGCTGAGGCCCATCAACAGGTTTAATTTTATGAGCACGCACCAAACATCAACCCATGCATAAATAGTACTTTAAAATACAAAAGGAGCTGCCTGTAGTTTGCAGTGACTACACGTGCCACAGATCAGGGCTGAGGACATCAGACCTCTATGATCTCGCATTAAAACAGGTTTGTTCTGGTCAGCAAACTCGAGTGTGTGTGTTCTACCATTTAACCCACATGGGAGAGGTGGAGAAGGTTCTTCACCATCTTAAAAGAAAACCTAATAAAGTGCTCAAAAAATGCAAATGATGTTTTAGATAAATATAATAGAAGTAATGCCTGTGCCTAGTTTTAGGCAGGTAAATAATCCACACTGAAGTCAACATCAAATACTGATTTGCTCAAAGTTAAGCCTATACCTAAGCGCTGCTGGATTAGGCACACGTGTGCAGGGGGACGTCCCAGGCAGGACATAAAGGGAGTCTAGGACTTAAGCCCAATATTATACTTTAATGCTGAACCCTGGGCACATAATTAGCACCTCTAGAAGTGGTACTGCTTTGTTTTTAATGCAGGTTTAGGGGCTTGCTGGGTTGAGCTTCTCAGTTTGATCTTGCCTTGAGCAAGTTAGGGATTCAGCTTTAACAAAACAACCCAAAAGCAATCTCTGTCCCCAAGAAGTGCAACTGTAGTGTTTTTCCCCCTTAAAACCCCTCAGTTAGCTGAAACAAACACTCCCAGACCCAACTTCAAAAATACATGCACTGAATCTACTATCCAACCCAAACTGGAAGATAAACTCTTCCAAGCTACTGCGTGCATTAAAACTTAAATGCGAAGCGAACTTCAGTGAACTGTTTCCTTCTGCAACAGATCTCTGGGGGCAGGTACAGACCGGGGGGGGAGTTTCCTTACGTCCCTTAGCAGATGTATTTATAGTCGCTTCCTTCCTGGTGCTTTCCTGGGCCTGTCCCTCCCTTTCGGGCGGTTCACTTGGTGATCTGTGTGAATTCCTGTCTCTTATTACCATGATACCAAACTGTGGCACCAGAGAGGGCCCTTTGCTTTGCGCAGGATGGAACTGCAGCGCACTTTTCCTGCCAGGTGTTTTGAAGGCTCAGGTGAAACTCTCAACACATTCTTTCCCTCTTCTCACCTACAAGAGATCCCTTTGTTACCTGGTTGTGAGAGACCACTTCCAGGGCAGTCAGTAAAGGGAGGCAGGGCAAGGAGAACAAGTAACGGCCGGGTAGTTTTGCAGGTCACCTTCCTAAAACCTTGGCCTCGATGGAAACGATCTGCACTTGCCTCTTTCCCACCGGAATTCACAATGTGTAAGGACCAGCAAGTCAAAGTGCCTGCCGGGGACGGCTCCCAAATGACAGCGGGTGTTTCTCACGGTACACAAGCCATTTAGAAGCAACACATGGTCCAGCACGGACCCTGCCAAGATGCCAGGCAGCAAACACAAGCTCGTGAGTTCCTGAGCGAGACTGGTTTTGCTACACACACTCAATGACATGCAAAATCTGGTACTACCAACAGTGAAAACAACCGTAAACCTCAGACAGCCCTTCTGGCCTCATCCCACACACGCTGCTTTAGCCGCAGGTCTGTTGCGAGGATGGTGCAAACCCATCTCCCCCAGCTTGATGCAAGTCTGGTTTGTCTCCACGTGTGGCTTTCTAACGCCAAACCACCGAAATTACATAATAGCACAGAACTTCGATTGCCCCGTGTCCCTGGAGACATCCAGCTTGTTTTTGTCCCGCACCAGGATGGCTTCGTTGCCGTACTGCGAGTACCACATACTCCGACTGCGGCTCAGGTAAGTGTTGGGGGGCGCCGACTCCAGTTTCTGCTGCTGCTGCTGCCAGATGAGCATGGAGGTGTCCCGGTACCGCAGCCGCGCGTAGCCCTCGGACAAGGCCTTTTCAGGCAGGGGCACCCTCCCGTTCATCACCTTGTCCGTCATCTGCTCAGGGGTGGCTCCGAAGGCGAGAGCTCCTTCCTGGCAGCTCCGAAATACACCCCACTGGCTCAGTCCAGGTCAGCTGCTGCTGCTTCGAGCTCAAGGAGAACATCCCCAGTGCCACGGCTCTCGCGACCCACGAGCTGATGGTCGGTGAACATACCGCTCAGGAGAGGGAGCAGGGGTACCCACACCCAAAAACCACAACTGGCAGCCTGGCCTTGTTTAAATAACAAGCCAGGATGGCTGAAACCTCATCCAGCAGTGATGCCGCTACGTGTTTCATCTTGCAAAGGGACCACACACACGCGAGCTGCTTGTTGTTGACAGTCCCTGGAGCATCCCAGCAGGTGCGAGCGGTGGCTCCACAGCGCGGGCAGGTCGGGCTGAGCGGCTCTGGACGTGTTTTGCTTCCCTGAAGAAAAGATCCCGAAGCTATAAGGCAGGCCTAAGAGGTCAGACCTACGAGGTCAGCAGCACCCAGGCCTGTGCATGAACTCTCCACGCTGATGCCAGACTGATGGACAGTCACGTACTCAGGGATGCAGGAGAAGATGCCGCCTCCAGCCCCGGTTACGGTACCCGAGCTGGGGTACCCATCGCCTCCTGACGCCCCGCTGCAAGGCTTCAACCTGGTGGCACAAAGAGGGTCACCCCAAGGCCTGGCAGGGGGGTTCCCTGCCCTGCGCGGGCTCCTTTCCCAGCTCCACCGTGCCCCCCACCTCCCGCCCGACCCCCGAAATCCCCCGACCCCTTCCACGGGCACCGCGCACCCCCCCCGGCCCCGCGGGGGCTTCCCGCACCCTCCTGCCCCTGCGCACCCCCCGCGGGGCACCCCCACCACCCCTACGGACCCCGAGGCTCCTCGCACCCCCCACGCGTGTCTCCCGCCCCCGCCGGCGCTGCCCGGCCCCACCGTTGCTGCCCGGCCCGGCCCGGCCCCGGCGCCGCTCGGCGGAGCTGCCGCGGCGGCGCTTCCCGAGCGCATCACGGCGGGAGGAGCCAGAACCGCCGCCGGGGGGGCCGGGGAGACCGGGGGGGCCGCGGGCCGGGGCGGGCGGCAGCCCGGGGAGCGGCGGTGGGGATCCCCAAGCGGGGTGCGTGGGTCTAGGGCATGGCAATGGAGCATCCCGAGTGGGGTGCGTGGGTCTAGGGCATGGCGATGGAGCATCCCGAGTGGGGTGCGTGGGTCTAGGACATGGCGATGGAGCACCCCGAGTGGGGTGTGTGAGTCTAGGATATGGCAATGGGACTCCCTGAGTGTGGTGTGTGGGTGCTGGACCCAGCAATGGAGCATCCCAAGTGGGGGTGTATGGGTCCGGGACCCAGCAATGGAGCATCCCGAGTTGAGGGGTGTGGGTCCGGGGCGCAGCAATGGGGCTCCCCATGCTGGGTACCCAGGTCCCACGGGTGTCAGCACCCTTTGAGTGCACAGAACATTTTAAAGGGACGCCCAACCCTGCATGTGCAGAGCCCGTGGGGGGCACGGGGGCTGATCAGGGGCACCTGTGGTTGCCCACCCATCTGGGGCTGCCCTGGGGAGAGCAGCCGCCAAAGCTGCTGAAGGTGCCAGGTCCCAGCCCTGGCATTTACAGCCAAGGCAAAGAGTGTTGCTGCTCCGTCCCCTTTCTGGTGGGTGACTGGTGTAGCAGCCACTTGTGCTGAGAGGGTGCGTGGTACCTTCACACTCCTCCAGTTTTCTCAGGCTCCCCTGTGAGTGCCTGTTGTGGGCTGAAGACAGGTAGAGGACACCCTGTGTGTGCTGAGCCTCATGCGACTGTCGCGGTGACAGTGGCACGGGTACATCTATAGGGTGGGCTGCGTGGAAAAGGAGCGTGACTGAGTGCTTGTCATCACAGTCTGCTCCAGCGTGTTCCTCAGCCCAAACGTCCCCTGGCAAGCACAGCGAGAAATATGTTTTGAAGACAGCTGTGGGGCTTATTCTTTTTCTGATGATGCTAAATTTAAGCTTCCAATCTTCTTATCTCCTGTGAACGCAGCGCCATCTAATCTCCCGTTAAGGACCCGATACACTTATCTGTTGCAGAGCTACTCGAGGCGCTGCTGCTGTTCGGTTTGGCCTTCATGGACACAAACAAGATGCAGTGGTTTGGCTCTGTGAGATAGAAGGCACGCTGCAATTCCCCGTTCCCAGCAGATTTAGACCAAACACAAAGAGGAAAGAAAGAAAAAAGGAAGAATGAATACACTATTAAAATGTTTATTATCAGGAATGTCCTGACTTTGCTGCTTAATCCGCCTCCCTCTAGCACGGAGGAGCCAGCCCAGGCCCCACCTTGTGGAAGCTGCAGAGCAAAATGCAAAGTTATTTAGTGAACCAGGTTTAGTTTTGTGGCATGGATAAGGTGTCTTGGACCTCTCTGAAAAATTACTGGGACTGTTATCTTCGAACTCAGAGCACAGCAGAATAAGCCAGTAAGCGGAGTGGTTACACTGCTAAGATAAGGCAAGAAGGACTGGAAACTGCAGGACTCTGAAAGCCAACAGCTGTCTCTGCCCATCCACTTGAGCCTTCGCCGTGAGTCCTCAAGACATCTGCCTACAGGACCCTTCCCAAACAAACCCTGGAAGCAGCAGCAGTGGAACAGATGAGGTGAAACCCGGCGCTGCCCAGCTGATGGTTTGTTCTTCTCCTTCCTCCAAGGAAATCTCTGCTTTGCTTTTGCCTCAGCCCCACCTCTGCTGTAAATCACAGCTGCAGTACAGAGCTGGGCTGGGTGATTTTCTCCTTACTCAGCCCCTTAGAACTGTGATAACATTTGCGTCTATTGATGTTGATGGGAAAGCTGTTGGGAGTGGAGCTGGTGGAGGAAAGCTGGCGGGTCAAGCTGTCCTGGCAGCGCAATGATGGTGTTGGGGAAACGTTATCACTTGTATTCAGCACAGCTGGGGCATCCTGCGCCCCGTAAATGAGATTATTCCACAGCAAAATGCCCAGGGAACTGGTGTCTCCACCTGCTTGATCCCCAGTTCGGGAGGCCTTTTGCAGTGGAGCTGCACTTACAGGCGCTACCCACCAGCATTAGTGTTTTCCAGGCTAAATAAGGAATGTTTGTGGCTGACTGCCCCCCCGTTACACCCATACAAGAAGAGAATCCAGTTCACCCCTCCTGCCAGCATGGGGTTGTGCTGGGTTAATTTTCCTGCTCTCCCTTTACACAGCAGCAGGCAGTAACCCCCATCGGTGCCTGGGGAGGAGGAGACGTGAGCTCCTGTTAGCAGGAGGATAATTGCAATGACTCTTTCGAGGTACAAGTTGTCTGGGCAGGTAGACCAGCTGTAGGTGATCCAGGCAGAGAATTATCATCTGTACCCAGCAAATGTTGGTAGATTAACAGGACAGCGCTTCAATAGTTGTGTGATCTGTCCCGCGCTGATGACGGAGCGAGAGCTGCTGCTGAGCAGCGTGTTCCCCGTGTTGTGACTTGCGCATGTTTCCTAAAATAGTTGGTGAAAGGAGATCACAGAATCTAAGGGCGCGATGTAAATGGCACGTAGGCTGGACGGGTAACCGCTGACAGCTGCTGGTGGTGCCCGAGCTCTGCGGTGACAGCAGCCGTGACAGCTCCTGCTCTGGGGACCCTGGCTCCAGCTGGTGACAGATGTCCACGGCGTTTGGGACAGGCTGGTGCACACTTGGTCTGATCCAGAAGGTGGCAATGGCAATCCACAGACACTGGCTGGTTTGGAGACGGGGAGTTCTTGGCTCTTCAGAGGGCTGCTCCAAATACATTTTGCTGTGAAATGTGGCCATTTCCCACGTGTGTTTTGGTTGATTTGTAAGGTACAGTCTCCTTGGATGTGTTTGTGCATTTAAGTTTTTCCTTCCTTCCTTCCTTCCTTCCTTCCTTCCTTCCTTCCTTCCTTCCTTCCTTCCTTCCTTCCTTCCTTCCTTCCTTCCTTCCTTCCTTCCT
Organism: Columba livia; assembly: GCF_036013475.1. NCBI lineage: Eukaryota > Metazoa > Chordata > Aves > Columbiformes > Columbidae > Columba > Columba livia. The sequence continues at coordinate 3,563,755 of NC_088620.1, forward strand.
TCCTTCCTTCCTTCCTTCCTTCCTTCCTTCCTTCCTTCCTTCCTTCCTTCCTTCCTTCCTTCCTTCCTTCCTTCCTTCCTTCCTTCCTTCCTTCCTTCCTTCCTTCCTTCCTTCCTTCCTTCCTTCCTTCCTTCCTTCCTTCCTTCCTTCCTTCCTTCCTTCCTTCCTTCCTTCCTTCCTTCCCTCTTTCTTTCCTTCCTTCCTTCCTTCCCTCTTTCTTTCCTTCCTTCCCTCTTTCTTTCCTTCCTTCCTTCCTTCCTCCCTCCCATCCATCCATCCATCCATCCATCCATCCATCCATCCATCCATCCATCCATCCATATTTTCTGACTATTTTTGCCCATTCTGCGCTGGACTATGATGTTCCCTAGCAGCTCTGTGATATTCCCAAACAGCCGCTGCTTCCCCAGCCATGTACCCCCTCACACCCCCTCTGTCCTTGGACACAGTCACTGAGATATTTGGGGATGAAGAAGCCTGATGTTCCTTCTGTTATCATCTTTCTAGTGTGTTCAGTCGCCTCTCAGGCTTCTCTCATGCAAGAAAGTGATAAGAGCACATAGAGCGAAGCTGGTTAGAAGCTCCACGCTCGGTCCCCAGCAGAGGGTGGTGTCCGCCTCTGTGTGTGGGTCAGCAGCCTCAGCCCTGGCTGTCTGTCCATCCCTGTCTGTCTGTCTGTCCCTGTCTGTCTGTCTGTCGGTCCCTGGCTGTCATTCCCAGCAGTACCAAGGGGCACGAAAGCACCAGCTCTAGCACAAAATTAAATCTCTTTACTGTATGCAAGCTCCCTTTTAGCTCCAGGTACATCCTGAAAGCAGCATCTGGGTCCTCTCCGTGCACCCCGTCCTGTTTCAGGATATTTGTACAATCTGCAGCTCGCAGCTCACACGTGTGTGTGTGGGATACACGCTCTTCACTGGGTCTTGTCTTACAGGTTTGGGGTTGTTGGGGATTTTTTTCAGCTGCTATCAAAAATATCTCTGCCATCAGCTGTTTTGATTGTTGCAGAGGTAGGCGAGAAATGTATTTGCTTCAACACCTCCCACACAGATGCTGGCTCTGCAGCTGCAGTGATTGTTCCTAAGTGTCCAGGGGCCAAGTATCCTTTTTATTATGCAATAAAAAAGCCAGACTGTAACTAGCAGCTTTAATTATACACATATAATAAACTCCTCTGTCGTCCTCTACCTACAGACCTGACCTCACAAGGCAAACTAGCACAGAGTCAACCAAAATTATCGCTGGCAGGACTCCACTCCTTTCAGTAGCCTCGTGATTCCTGCCCAGTGGGTGCTGCTGGAGACCTAATGAGTGGCTGGAAAGTAAGGCTTCATGGAGAACTATTAACGAATTAGAAAGGTATTCTGAGAAATCACCTCCGCAGGGTATGGGGAAGCGCGGATTGTGATCAGCCTGCTCCTGCATACGCCCAGGGTGCAGCTCCGATTGCAGGATCGGGGCATGTGGGTGCTGCTCCCTCTTGGATTGTGCTACACGCACCCTGCCCTGCCAGGGGTGCAGCGGGCACTGCACACAGCCAGACCCAAAACAGATTGGGTGCCACCACATCACGCTAAAATAAGTGCCTCTGTGTTATTAAAAAGCCTACCAAACTTTCCTTGGAATATTAAACAATTGTTTTTCATTCTTTGTGGGGGATCCTCCTTCCTACATTGGAAATGAAGGCTCATGCCAGTAGAGTTGTGCTTTCTTCTTTATCTCCGCTTGGCTACATTTGGAAGAGATTAGCCTTGCATTTGTTTGACATCCAGGTTAATAGCTTCCCTTCGTCCCAGGCTCGGCTTCCGGTCTGGGCTTTCTGGAAAGCCGGGCTGGAAATTAATTGACAAACTCTGGGGAGAGGATCTCGGAAGAAAACTCAGAGCAGATTTGAAAAGAGGCTGTTGTAAACTGCGCTGATTTGGATGGAAGCCACCAGTGAAAATCAGAGATTTTTCAAGAGTTTTGCTGCCAAGGAGTTAATGGCTGAGAGTTGAGGTTTTTACTAAATACACTGGTAATTAATTACAGGAGTTGCCTTCACGTTTGGAAGTCGAGGAATACGAGAGCTCCTGCGCTGTTTGCAACCCAAACATGAGATGGAGAGTGGGAATGCACGGTCAGACAAAGCCCGGGCTTGTGTGCGAGGGCAGCGGGAGCTGAGGGGCCCCGGCCGGGTCCTGCCCCCCCCGGCAAGCTGGGGCCGTGCGTGTGAGGGGCGGTGGGACCGTGGGGGTCCCGGGGAGTGGGGGGACACCCCGGTTACGAAGTGGGGATGGCAGCTCCGTGTCCCTGGAGGGTGAAGCAGCAGCGCGGCTCGGCGCGGTTTTCCCGGAACACAGAGCGAAACGGCAGCGGCGGGAGAGCAAAGGGATGCAAAGAGGAGAAAGGGAAAAAAGGGAAGGGGGGGGGCAAAGGGGGGAAGCCAAGGCAGCGTGGAGCGCACCCCGCCCCCTGCTCCCGCAGACAAAGGGGCGGCGGGGGCGGCCCAGGAGCTCCTCCCGCTGCCCGGGGCGGGCGGGGAAAAGTCGCACCCGCGGCAGCGGCGTCCCCAGCGCCAGCTCCGCGCCCGCGCAGGTGGGGCCTCTCGGCGGCTGCTGCAAGTTTCCTCGGGGCAGGGGGACGAAGTTCCGCGTGGGCGGCCCCGCCGTGCCCGGTTTCGGTGTCCCGTTTCCCCCTTCTACTCCGCTTTGTTCCCGGGAGGATGCGGCGCGCCTAGCCCTGCCGAGGCGGTGGGGCCGCAGCGGGGGCAGGGGCAGCCCTCCGCCGGAAAACTCCGCGCCGCCCCTCTTCCTCCTCCTCCTGCCTCCTCCTCCGCAGAGCCCCGGCACGGAGCGATGCTTCCCCGGGCGGCGGGCAGCGATGGAGCGGGGCGGTAGCGCGGTGCCGCGGTGCAGAGCAGCCCCTCGGGCGGCCGCCCGCTGACCCTGAGCGGCGAGGAGGAGGAGGAGGAAGGCCGGGTGTGTGAGCGGGGCGGCGGCCCCGTCGGCCCGCGGCCATGGAGGAGTGGCGGCAGTGCGGCCGCTGGCTCATCGACTGCAAAGTTTTGCCCCCGAACCACCGGGTGGTCTGGCCCTCGGCGGTGGTCTTCGACCTGGCACAGGCGCTGCGGGACGGGGTCCTGCTCTGCCAGCTGCTCCACAACCTCTCCCCCGGCTCCATCGACCTCAAGGACATCAACTTCAGGCCCCAGATGTCCCAGGTAGGGAGGGGATGGGTAGTTGGGGGACCCCCAGGAGCACCCCCTTCCCAGGGTGAGGGTGTTGCTCTCTCAAAACTTGGTGGGATGCGTGAATGCGAGCGCGTTTGGGGAGGGGATGCGTGGGAGACCGACTGCTTCATCCTCCCCACCCCGGTCTGTAGCTCCCCGGTTCCTCGCCCGTCGTGCCCCGGTGGGATCCGCGTCCGCCCCGGAAAGGGCTTTGGGACGGAGAAAAAACACCCTAGGAAAGAGGGAAACATCCCTCTGTTTACAGTCATCGCGAAACAAAAGCAAATAATACGGCTAAGAGAGAGGAGATGGGATTACTTGGGTTTTTTTAACGAGGCACTAGTTGGGCTTTGATGTTCTGGAGGAGCAGGCGGAGGGCGCTGGTCTTGAGGAGAAAACTTTGGCGGGGAAGATTAAAAGCAAAATAAGCAAATAAATAAAACCCCAAACCCTGGTGCTGTGCAAGGGTGTCCCGGTTGGACAGGGAGCGCAGCCATGCGGTGCCCGAGTCCCTGTGTGTGTGTGTCCCCCGGGCCGGGGCTCCCGGCGCCGCAGCCCCGGTTGAGCCGCAGCCCCTCCGGGGCGATGGGTAACGGGGTCCCGGTTCAGCGGTCGAGACCCGGCCGGTCCGGTAACCCCCCTGCACCGCGCTCATCGTGGCTTCCAGGTCTGGGAACTTGAAAGCTCCCTCCTCCGAAGTGTTTCCAATTTCTGGTTGTTTTGGTGAAAGCAGGCTTAAACAAACAAACGAAAAAAAAAAAGCAGCTCTGGTTGTTTTGAGTTTAAATGCTGTGCTTATGTTTCTGCAAGCCGAGCTGCGCGGTATTTGCATGGGAATCGGGAAGTGAAATCGATCAAGAAACAACTGAAACGGGGCACTTTGTCCTCTCTACCCGGCAGCCCCTGTGTTGATGAGTGGACAGCAAACCCTTGTCTTTTATTTTTGAACAACAATAGGTTTTATTGGTGAAAGGGAAAGGAAATGTCCTGGTGGGAAGAGCATGCAAGACTCTGTTTAACTTTATTGAACATTCAGAAATAAATAATGTATAATGCTAACACGAATTCTGCATATGTGCTGTGTAAGCATGCCGCTTATCCGGCAAGCACCTTTTCCTCCTTCCGCCAGTTTTGCTCTAGGGTGATGGTGGTTTTTGTCTGTTTGGCCTCGGCACATAACCCGGGGTGCCGGGTGAGCTTCTGGGGTTGGGGACAGCCCATAGCCCTGAGCTCCCCTGCCAGGTGTTTGGGCCCGAAACTTGGAGCCGTGCTTTGGGGAGCAAAGTGTGTTTTGCTGTGTGCACGTGGGTGTGAGGCTGTCACAGCTGGCTTGTGGAGTTGGAGACCTTGGTCCTGCAAAGCACCGGGGTGGGCAACCCCGAGCGTGTGGTGAAAATCAGCTTGTGTTGGTGTGTGAGACCTGCTGGTGTAAAGAACAACACGTCCTGATGCCTCTTCCCAGGGTGGAACGGTGCTGTGAGGTTTCCTTTTCGCTTTCCAGGCTATAAACTGATTAAACTGTCTTCTGTACAAACTGATGTTTCCAAAAATAAACTGTCACACTGGAGCTGGAAATGTGTGGGGACTGGTGCTTTCTTAGAACATGCTGAGAATGGCATACTTTGCTTTTTTTTTTTTTTTCTCCTTTCTTCTTTTAAGGAAACATTATAGCCCTACAAACCTAATTTTGCTTCAATATTTGCCCTGTGGGGAACTAAGAATGGGTTTTTAAATGGTAGCTGTGATCTAGGGAAGATCCCAGTGGCAGTTTGGAGAGGAGGCTCTTGCTGAGGCAGGTGTTGCTTGTTGGAGGTGAGAGTTTATGGCCCAGCTGTCCTTAATGAAATTGCTCTCTGCCTACCCCACCTGTCGGCTTTGCCAGCTTTGGGAGGAGCATGAAGTGACTTAATCAGATAATTTGGTAGTTGTCTCTGCAAAAACCTGGCTGTGGGAGCAGAGTGGCACAGCCTGGCCAAAGCTGAGCCCATGGGGATGAGCGGAGCCATTGCCCGGTGTGGGAGAGGATGCTACAAGACTCAGCTTGTCCTCAGCCAGGATGGGACCCAAATCAATCTAGACTTGAGTCTTTATACTTGCTTGTAAGTATTCAGTGCTTCTCTGGCAGTTCCTGAATTTGGCAATGTGGCTTCTCCCGCAGGGTAGCAAAAGACAGGAGGCATCTTGCTGCTCTTCACCTCCTGTGCATCCTCAGCTCTTGCAGCCCAGGGATGAGTAGGATGGGGGTCCCTGGGGTGGGGACACACGTCCCTGCAGTGCCCCAGGCTCGCTGCAGCTAGCAGGGAGCAGTTTAAGTCTCCCTAGGCCAAATTTCAGAAGAAGACTGTAGGAACCCATCTTTGTCACACAGTGGTGATGCGTTGGGACACGGGAGCAGGGATGTGCAAGACAGAGCGTGATTAGAAACTTCAGAGGTTGTTTCTGATGATAAATGCATATTTTGCCTGACTGGCTGGGCTGGCTAGCCAGCCGTCTGCCTTGCTAGAGAGATTATTTTCTTTATTAATCAGTGAAAATGCCAGGGGACAAGACACTTGTGCTTAGACTTGAAACACTCAGTGGTATGCTGTCATCCACCCTTCTCAGTGAATCAAATGGGGTTGTGCAGGTGTGTAATGAGAAACAGATTTTTGCCCCAGGTGAGCATCACTTCAAAGGCCAGAGGTGAAATCACATCTCTCTGTGAAGAAACACTTTAAGATCCAGACACTGTTGTGTGCTTGGTGTGCTGTTTGTTAAATCCCCTTTCAGGTTGGTTTGTTTTTCAGCAGCTGCTGAAGGTTTTGCTGGGAGGTGAGAGCATCAGGTCACAGCACAGCGAGGGCACCCATGGGGGAGGCTGAACTGGTGTCCCCGTCCTTCTAAAACCTTCCTGTGCGTGTTCAGCAGGGAAACCAGGCTGGGAAAATCACTTCATTCAGTTGCGATCTCAATTTTGCTTCATTTTCAGGCTCAATTCCAGAGACCCAAGTCCAGTGTTTGGTGGTGCCTGGTAGCATGGGATGACCCAAAGCTACTGAACCTCTACAGACAAACAAAATAAGCAGGAAAAAGCCCAGTTCTGTTCTAAGAGTCGGTGGATGTGAGGCCAGTTTTGATGAGCCTGGAGTAAAACTTAATTTCTGCTGATTGCTTTTGCTGTAGAGGCCGTTTCTGGAGAGGTGGGAAGTGTGAGGAGTGTACTTGCTCTCGGTACTTATTGATCATTATGTCTATTACCGTGATTGGGTTTTGGGGGCTGTAATTCAAGCTGGTTTGCCAGCTGGCTGTGGGAATGTGATACAAAGGGTGTCTTTATCTGGAAATGAGGGCAGATGTAACACCCCTCAGGCTGGCAATCCCTGTCCCCTTCTCTCAGGACAGCATTTCTCCCCCATTGTGTGTGGAGCCGCCTCCAGAACCCGCTTCTTGCCCCATTCCCTTGTACCTTGCACTAATTCCAGTCCTCTGGCGCTGTGTGGTACAGCTGCTCTTGCATCCCAAACTCCTTTTGGGACTAAGATGGAAGTCTCAGACCCTTGGATTTTCATCAATAATTAGGTTTGAATTGTAATTTTGTTAAATCTCTGGTCAAATACAAATTAAATGACTCCTCACGTGCATTTTAGCATGCTGAGGCATAAAAATGCGTGTGATAAAAATTAAACATTTGGGTGAGGTTGATATTTGGCGGCGTGGGTTTGGGTTTGTTTCTTCATTATTATTATTATTAATTATTTTTATTATTATTTTGCATTTGCTTTAGATAAATTAATCCTTCCCGACAGGGACTCGGATGTGTCCTGGCGTTGGCAGGGATGCTCTGGTGAGCCGTGCTGCAGGCTGCTCCCTGCTCAGGCAATGCGGTTTGTGCAGACACATCTCCAGGCAGAGACATCCAGGGCTGGATCAGCTGTGCCGGACCCCTTTGCAGGTGGGGGGTTGATGGGGAGTTATCAAAAGTGAGCGTGCAAGGTGCTGCGGGGGCTGACAGCATCGCCCAGCGCATCCGAGGGCGCTCAGCCTGCACCCTGCTCTGGGTGTGCTTCTGCTCCTGAATCTCTGCAGTTGAGGAAGATGTGGGTTCATCCAAAGAATGACAACTCAGAAAAAAGCAATAGCCCTCAAACTCCTGCCCCAGCCTCCCATTGCTCTGTCCTGGCTGGCCGAGCACGCTGTTGCACTGTTATCTGCTGTGACATTGATGTTGCTCCGCGTACTTAAAGAGATGGAAATTGGTACCTACACCAAAGCGGTTGTGCACTCCTTGGGCTTGATCATGCGATTTGTTTTAATGTGAACACTCCCATTGATATCATGTTGCATTCACACTTCCTTTAAGGTTGGCCTGGACACTGCTAAATATAGATATTATTATTTTTCCTGCTTCAAAATCCCCTGGCTGCTTGAAATGAAGCAGCCATACATTTAATGCACGTATTTGTGTGTGTGCAGACTTTAAGTTAGCAGTAATGGTCAGCTCATTAAGGCTTCTTATTTTGAAGCATATTGACATCTCTCTAGAGATAATCCATCTCGGTCTGCAGTGCCTGGAGGTTTTATTAGGGCTCTTGAGACTGATGAGACGCAGCAAATATAATTGGCGTGATGACTCGGCTGCCCACCGCTCTTGTTTTGCTCTTATTAAGGAGCCACGCAGACAATTGCCTGCTCACGATTGATGGGTGAAATGCCCTATACCCTTCCAAACTGTCAGGTGGCTTCATGGCTGTCATTTTTTTTCTGGAGGATGGCAATAATTTGGTATCAAAGTCATATTTATGGATGATGTAGGCACTCATTTGCCGTGACAACTGGGAGCAGGTGGTTCGTAGTGACTGCTTCCCCCAGGTATATGGGAGATGAAGGCACGTTGGCGTATTTGGTACCAGTAATTATTCACAAGGCTTTGGGATTTTTAACATGCCACTTGGAGGCTTTATAGCTACAGTGCTTTTAATTAGTTCCATATGTCATGATTGTATTAATAGTTAAATATAATTCAGTATTATAGGAGCTGACTGGGTAGGTGGGTTGTTTGAGCAAGGTCTGTGTAGCTACTCTGTGATTTAACTCTGCTCAGGTCCTCTGGCTTTTTATTTACTCTCCGATTCTTGAAATTGAGTTCTGTTCCAAAAAAGCTGTAAAAAAAGGCCTCATTACATATCACTGTTCACTGTGTCTCAGTGACTTCCCGTTCGGATGTGCTGAGCCTTACACAGGGAAGAAAGGTGCTCTGTCTGGTACGGCCGAGCTCGTGAGCTCCTTGCAAATAGGCAACGATTGCTGTCCCTCCTGCCAGCCCCTGCGTGGCAAATAGCACCCAAAGACCTTGTGCTAGCTGGGGGTAGGACCCTCTTTTTTGCTCTTTGGGTAGGTTGAACCCTCTCTTTTGCTGTTTGGGGAGGCTGTAAGATCCAACCGAACCTGCAGCTGAAGGCTCATATGTATTCTGCTGGGGCAGAAGAAGGTGGAAAGTGTTAGATGGATCCTGCTGGCTATGCCAAAAAGCATGAAAAGCAGCAAAAACTTCCTTTCCCCCCCTTGAATGATTGATGAGAGTTAAATACCTGCATTAAATACCTACTGGGAACAGACTCTTGAATGAATAGATGCCTTTAAAAACACAAAGCCAAAAAAAACCCCCAGTCAGTTTGGTCGTTTTTCAAGTTGGGACCAGGCTGGGAAGCTGCCTTCTATCTCAACAGCATGTTGATGAGCTGTAAAAAATGCCTGGCTTGTCTGTCCTTCCTGGTGGTGATCCTTTGTGCCTGGTGTACTGCCAAGAGAACGGGTACCTTGTCACAGAAAATGGGGCACCTTGTCGCTTGGTCCCTCCAGAGCGAAACTGGCAATTTTTTGGCCATGACACTTGTGATGCTTAAGGGCTGTGTTTGAGCGAGGCAGTTGGGGTTAGGGCTGCAGAAATTTAGGCTAAAGCAAGCAAGGCGTGTGCTGGGGCTGTGGTGGTATCGAAGGGTTGAGCATCATCATCTGACTCTGTTCAGCTGATGATGCTGACCCATCACCCTGTGGCATGGGAGCCCCTGCCCAGTGCTGGGGACCCTTGGCTTTCTTCAGCTCATCTGGAACCAGACGGGACCTGATTTTTGGCACTGACAGAAATGTTGCTTCAGCCTGACCTGAGGGCAAATTTTTGATCCACTTCTTTGTCCCTTCTTAAAGAGACAGATCTGTTTTCCCTGCAATACTTCTCCATTGGATTTCCCCCTAAGCCTGTGTTCAGTAGCATCTCAAATTTGCTCATCCCACACGTCCCATTAGCACGGGCTGGGGCTGCCGGGGTGTTCTGGGCAGAGCTGGGAGTACCAGGATCCTGTCTATTTAGGGTGCTGTGCAAGTGGGGGATGGAAGACTTACAGGAGATATAAGGTGTGTGGAGGGGATTGATGTGGAGGTGGGTAAGTACAGTGAGCTTGCAGCACCTCTGGGAAGTGAAGACGGTGCCATGCTGGTGAGCGCTGGCCCTAGGCAAAGCCTGGTCTGTGTCCCTGCAGTTGTCACCCTGGCTCTCCTGGTGGTATCAGCCCAAGGGCTTTAATTTGGGCACATCCTTGGGGTGATTTATATGTTACCTGTAACCCCGGTGATGTGTCCTGCTTGTTTGAAGCCATGTGCCCTCCGATGCTCCGTCATGAGGAGAGGGAAGTACCACCTTTTTCACAACAGCTGTTAATTACAGTTTGTGTTCGACAGCTTCAAACTCAGCGTTAATGAAATTATTTTTCCGGGTGTTCTATCTCCCCTTCAAGAAAAAGCCTGAAAAAAAGGTCTGTTTCTAATAAAACTGACTTTTTCCTCACTTCCTTATGTTTTTTTTGGTTGCAGCTCAGGGCTGTGCTTCATCTGATGATACAACCCGAATGCAGCCACTCCTTGCCCTCCACCCTCTGTGATGGAGGTCTGGGAGTATTTGACTGGGATCCCATTCTGAACTAGCTCAGCCCTGTTGAGTCCAGTCCATGTTAATGCTGAGGTTTAGCTAAGATGACCTAACCTGAAAGGTTCTCACAGGGGTACATCTCTGATAAGTAGCCGGACCATCTGTGTCCTCTCCTGTTGTGTTAGAGGGTGTTTTTGCTTTAGGAAAAACCAGAAGGACTCTGCTGTAGAAAGAATTGGAAAAAACACAGGTGCAGATGGGTCAGGCTGCTAATCTGTGTGTAGGCTCAAAGACCTGATGGTCCTCACTGGAAGTCACTGAAGAGTGTTAGTTTGTTGACCATCAAGTTTCCCAGCCTAACAAGTCCTGCAGAACAAGTTTTGGAACATTTCTAGTTTTAAGAGCCTGTTTTTTGTTTTTGTTTTCTTTCTGAAATTCCTGAAAAAGTTGTTTCACCCTGATATGGGGCTGCAAGCCTTTCCTATTCCAGGACAGAGGATTCTGCCTGCCCCGGTCTCTGTTCCGCCTGACGCGCTGTTGCTTGGGTGGCAAGAGGTGACGTGAAGTCTCCTTGTCTTGTTTCGTAACCCGTCTGGACAGCCGGGATTTGGCTGGAAGATTCTCCTTCGCCTCCTTGGATAGCCACCAGCCTGACTCACATCCTGACTCCGCTCCTTTGGCTCCTCAGTGGTGTGGTCTAGCGAACTCCCCCCTCAGTAAACTCCACAGCCTTGCCCATGGTAGAGACCCAGTTGTGTTATAAATCATCTTTTACCTGCTGCGATGCCCCTTGGCTTCTCAGGATTGAGTTTGCCAGGCTTGCTGAACCCGGGGAGCATCTCCTGTCTTGCGGGGTGCCCTGTGCACCCTTGTCAGGAGCAGCATTGGCTCTGTGCTTGCTCCTGGTCCGTGCTGACAGCTGACCGGGTGGTGAACCTGCCCAGCAAAGGGAGATGCTGTCGGCTGCCTCTGGATGTGATGAGAAGTCGGATGAGGAGGGATTCACGCCTCTCTGGCTCTGTTAAGGACCACGGTGCGGGCAGCTGCCTGCACTTGCCTGCGTCGGGGCTTCAGCTCAGCCTGCGAACGAGCAGGGCTTGATAAACAGGGAGAGGGGGAAGGTTAAAAGGTTCCCATAGAGGAAATTTACTCTTTCTCTTCAAGCATATGCTTTAATACTGATGGAGAGGGGAGTAAATTGTCCCTTTTATAGCATTCATATCTTTTGTTGTGTTTTATAGTGGTTTACAGCTAAATGGAACATCTGGTATTTGAAAGGGGCTAAGGAGGGAACAGAGGAGGCTTGTAGATCATAGAAGGGGAGGAGCGGGAAAAGCGGTTTGTGTTTACTGCTGCAAACACAGAATTATCTGTGAAATCTGCTGAACTCATGTGCGTGACGAAAGTGTTGGGCTGCCTGGAAAACAAGCGTATGCCCGAGCCCTGAGCAGGCAGGGTCTGCAGCACAGTGAGACCTGCGGTGGGACGAGCCCCATGGCAGTGCCTGCGCAGTGTCCGTGTGTCCTTGCTGGGCACATGTCCCCCAGACTGCTCTGAGCTCAGACTTGCTGTATAAACTGGTTTTTGCTTTCTAGGACAGGCTGTTTGGCTCCTTTGGGTTTATCAGGTACTTGGAGCGTTCACAGCTGGGCTGGGAGCATCCGAGTTCGTGCAAGGATACAGGTTTGCCCTAAAGCAAAGCCCTGATCCTGAGAGGCTGGGCTTGTCTCTGTGGCAGAAGCAGCAAGAATGGGAGATACGTAGATATATATAAAATTGTATATTTTTAAGAGCTGGAGTGTGTTAAACACTGGAAATCCCAAGCTGAATGGCATGTCCCCAGGACAGGAAATGTGTACATCATCAGGGACAGACTTGTGTGCACATCAGGACCCTTTGTGTTTATGGGAAGCACTTTCTCATGTGACTGATCTTCCAAGAAAGTCACTGGTGAGCCTCAGAGAGGGGAGGAGACAAAAAACCCACAAGCCAAGTCTCATGTTAGCTGTGAGAGAATTGCGGCTTGAAACAGAAAATAAACCAAAAACTTTTGCAGTAAACCTCATATGTTACTTTGAAGTTGTATGCTGATTTTCCCCCTGGTCTCTGTCAGGAGCTGATGTTCCCAGGGAGGTGTCCATGCACCTCCTGCCCATGATCATCCCGTCTTGTGACTGTGATTCACCGAGCATCTTGCTCTGTTGGTCGTGTTTTGTTTGTGAAACCAACTGGAGATCATCAAATCACAGAAATAAATAGCAGGGACATCTTCACCAGCTCAGGTTGCTCAGAGCCCCGTCCAGCCTGGCCTGGGATGTCTCCAGGGATGGTTCATCTACCACCTCTCTGGCCAACCTGGGCCAGGCTCTCACCACCCTCAGGGCCAACAATTTCTTCCTCATGTCCAGCCTCAGATGTAGGAGAATGTGTTATTTGAGCACAAAAATTTTTACATAAAACAGGAGCTTTTGGTGGGCCTTACAAAATAATAATAATAATAAATAAATCTAGGCTCTTCCTAGATGTGAATCATCCTGCCCTCTGCATTTTCATGTTACAGTGAGTAGGGGTGGGTGCTGGATAGCATTGCAGATGTGTGATTTAACCCTTTCTCGTCCCTCAGTTGAGTTTTGGTTTCTCCAGGGGTAGGAATGTCCATGTTGGTGGACCGAGAACATCTTCAAGGGATTTCCCGGCTTTAATCGCTGCCGCTTCCCACCTGCTTTGCTTGGCGTCTCTTTGCACGAGGCACTCGGTGTCTCCCTGGTGAGAACTTAGTCTGAGACACGGCAAACTTGGTCAATGTCCTGAGAGGTCGGCAGCAAAACTTGTTCCTTGGGACGCGATGGGCGGCTATGGCTGGTGAAGGAGGAGCAATGTGGCCATGGAGAAGCAGCCCTGGCTGGGAAAGGCGAGCGGGGCCGTACAGAAGTTCTGCTCCTCCCATGTTTTACAGCCTCGGCGTGTTTGGGTGCATGTCACCAAGTTTTACCCACATGGAGGAACATTTACACATTATTTTTCTTGGGCTGACAAACATTAGAAGTAAATTTCCCTTGTATTGACAGCTCAGTTATCTCAGGAAGGGTAATGAGGAAGCTTTAATGAAACTACAGTATCAGCTCGGGAGTGAGGCTTTGTAGCCAGGTTGTTGCAAGAAGCATTTCTAATTAGAGAGAGATTTAATTCCAGATTTTTGTCATCCTCCCCCCTTCCCTCTTAATTATGTTTGCTAACGTGTGTAACAGCTTTCCCTTCAGAAAAGAACAATTTATTCAAAGGTCATAAATAGATTCTGGCATTAATTACTCCAGGAGCCACACTGGGCTGCACTGGAGAAATCAACTCTGTGGGGAATGTTAAACCTTTCGCAGTTGGGTTTATCTGCGGTTGAAGTGACTTTGTTTGCACACACACCCCAACAAAGACAACACCCCCTCAAATATAAAAAAGGAAAGGTAATTGCATCCACTTTTGTGCCAAGTCTGTAAAACCCATGGGCATCTTGCAGCTAATTTCCCTGAGCCTTTGGAACAAGTCTGTAAGTCACATCATCTCACTTGATCTCTCCATCTTTGTTTTACAACATTTGGGGGTATTTTTGTCAATTAGTTTCAGTTTTGTCATTGCTATTGGTTGTTTTGGGGGCTCGGCAATGGAGAATTTGCCATCCCTGGCTGCAGGGAGGACAGAGCCTGGTCCATCTGTCTGTCTGTGCTGCTGTGGGGACCAGCAGAAGAAGGAGGGGGCTGAGCTGTTCCCCTTGATGCTAAACACCCCCCGACAAACCCTCCTTCAATTAGGTTAATAGTTTTTGTAACCTCCAGATTTTGGAGTGGCTGTAACATCTGTTCCAAATGATAATAAAGCAGTGCTGAAGGGGAATTAGCATACAGCTGCTGGGGTGGGCGAAGGTCTCTATAGAACGAAAAATGAATTTATTGATGGAAGATGAGGCCTCATTGCATTTTCATAGGTCCTGGTGATTTTTTTGGCAGTGTGAGCAAAATCTGTTCTTTTGCAATGGGAAAGGATGATGCTGTGATATGGGTCTCTGATGTACATTTAAGACTCAAATACCCAAGTCTTATAAAGTAGAATGATTCTTGATGAACCAGTAGGTGATATTCTTAATCCCCCTCCTTGCAAAATAATAGGAAAATAAAACCCAGACCAACCCACATTTAGCTTTGGGCTCCACCAAGAAAAGCTGAGTAGTGTTATGTTTTACAGACGTAGAGAAAAATAAGCAGCGTTAAACATCTGGTTTAACTGGGTGTAAATAAAAGGAGTGAGAACAAAACTTCCAGAGGTGTAAAGCAGCCTCGTAATTCCATGGGGGCAGAGAGGAACTTGCCAAAGATGAGATCTTGAACACAAGACCTATGGGGAGAGGCTGAGAGAGCTGGGCTTGTTTAGTCTGGAGAAGAGGCTTAGAGGTGAGCTCAGCACTCTCTAGAACAACCTGAAGGGCAGTTCTAGCCAGGTGGGGATTGGTCTCTTCTCCCAGGCATCAGCAATAGGACAAGGGGCCATGGGCTTCAACTCTGCCAGGGGAAATTTAGGCTGGAGATTAGAAAGCAATTCTTTGTAGAGAGAGTGGTCAGGCATTGGAATGGCTGCCCAGGGAGGTGCTGGACTCACCGGCCCTGGAGGTTTTGAAACTGAGATTGGACATGGCACTTAGTGCCATGATCTAGTCAATGAACTGGAGTTGGACCAAGGGTTGGACTTGATGATCTCTGAGGTCTTTTCCAACCCAGTCGATTCTGTGATTCTGTGAGGCTGTGTATTTGCCAGGGTGTTAAACGTCCTGAGCTGGATCGGGGATAAGGACGTTGGGGACAAGGACATCACCACCGTAGCCACCAGGTTTTGTGTGTTCTCGTCCTGGGGACGAGAAGGAAATCTGTATTTCACTGAGCACCACTCTCGTGCAGGCACAGGAGGAACTGCTCAAATTTCCTTTCTGATTTGTTTTTTTCCTATGATTTGAAGATTTTTTTTTTGCAAGACGGCTCTCTTAATAACAGTCTCATGGTGTGAAGATCCTGTATAATAAAGATGAGGCATCGGGTTGTGTTATCGCTCCACAGAAACTGTTATTCACCCAGGCAGGGCTGTTATTAGTCTGATGCTCCCTTTGATGGAGCACAGGAGGAGACTGGAGACAAAAAGGGGTATTTAACTTGTCTCTGTGCTCAAGGTAACTTAATAACTGCTTGGTTTTGTCTTTGTCACATTAGCAGCCAGGCTTTGTCATATATTTGAGTGCTGAAGAATAAATGTAGAACTTCTCCTCCCTCCACCCACTTAGTGTTTTACTCAAAAAATTGGAAAAAAAAGCCTTTTGTTGGTGGCTGGCCATCATGCAGAGGCGAGAGTGGTGAAACGCTTTCTGGCTCCGTTTCTTTGGGGCTTAAAGTTTTCACTGTCCATTAGGCTGGAGATAGATTTCAGTTTCTCAGCTTCCCACCCTGCTCTCCTTGGCTCTGGGACATCGCGATGTGATGGAGACCGATGGAGCTGGAGCCAACGTGTGGCCTGGGCTTTGTGTGAGCCCTTTGCCAGATGTTGGTCAGACAGATGTTGGTTTCTCCCTGAGTCGAGGGAGCACTGTTTGTGGTGGAGTGTGGTCCAGAAAAAGCCGCGTTGTGCCTCTTAAATGCAACCAGAAGTGGTGGGTCATGATGACTTTACACGTGATGTTATTTATGCTCCGCTCCCCAAAAAGGGACTTGGTGGCTGGAAAAGCCTTTTCCTCTGTGGAGCTCGAGGAAAAGCTTTTTGCATCGGGAGTTACACCTTACAGAAAGATGTTTTATTTCCCTTGGTGTTTATGGCCCTGTAAAATACTACATAGCCTTCATTTTTTCCTTTTTTTTTTTTTATAGTCTTGATTGGATTATGCAGAGGAGCAATTTATTCCTAACAGCTCAGCCTACTCAGCCTAGTGCACGCCAGAGCCATTTGCACAGGGACCAGACCTGCCTTCATCTTCGCTCTGTGGCTTTTTAAAAGTATTGTGCTGGCTTCTAAACAAATGTCTTTAACTTCTTCTTTGGGCTAAACATAACTGAGTACACGTTGGTCTGACACAAATCTGTGCGCTTATTGTTGCGTCTTAATTCTGTGCTTAAAAATTCTTCATACGTTTTACACCGTGTGTGTGTTGGAGGCGTCTGCTAAGAGGAGGGTTAATTTAAAGCAGAAGAAAGATCACTTTTCTTGAGTTACATATGCAGCTGAAGTAGTAAAAATTAATTTAATTTGGTTGGCACTTAGGAAAATAGGACAGGGCTGCTGCCAAAAAAAGGGGAAATGGAGAATCCGTGTTCAGCTGCATGTTGACACAGTCTTAACCGTGTCAATAAAGTAATTTACGGGTCAGTGAGCTTTTTTTGGGGCCACTGCCTATTTAGATGTATCGATCCTCTCCCATTAGAAGCTCTGACTATTGTCCTTTGTGTCCAGATAATTTTGAGCCCACAAAAGCGGAGTGGGTGGCTTTGGGAGGAGAAATGGAGCCGAACAGCTGAGCCGAGGAAGGAGTTGGATGCTGTTCCAGTTCCCATCCCAACCCCTCCTGCTGAAATCCAGCATTAATGGTCCAGCCCAACACCTCCCTGGGGCCTTATCTCCCTGCTCAAGTTGTACCAAATTAATTAGACCAGCACAGCAGAAGCAACGCAACCTTCCCTAACGCTCCCTGTTCTGCAAATGCAATTACGCCGTAACGCAGAGTTTATTTTAGATAGTCCAATTAGGGGAGTCAGCTTTGCTCGTATACGCTGTCTGGTGTAACTGTTCGTGTCTGGCTGGTAAATACATCATTAAATTCTGTTTCCAGGGGAGATGCTTGTCCTAGGAAAACACCTGTGTTTGAGTAGACTCGAGTCAAGGTGGGGATGGAGAGGGGAAGAGTCGGCTCCTGGAGATAATGGGATTTTCTTGTTGTCTCAAATTCAGAAATTCCGGTTTGTTTTCCTTGTTTAAGCGAGCGTAAATTGGGGATAAGTGCAGAATTGCAGGGGTGTTAGTGTTTGTGATTATGTGTGCGTGCTAAACTTTCTATTAAATAATTTAACAGACCATCATTTGTCAAACAAACAAAAAACCCCAACAAAACAAAACCCCAAACAAACACGACAAAAAACGCCACAAAAAACCACAAATCAACAAAATTGTGTTCTTCCATGTTTTCAGTAGACTAAAATATATCCCAGCTAGTGCACGTTAGCCCCTGTTAGTCTGGCTCAGAAAGGAGGACTTGCCTTAAGAAATACTAAGGCCAAGCTGGAAGCCTTTCAGTGAAAACATACAGGAGATTTTGGACAGGTTTCTAAAACCAACTCTGAGCACACCCCGTTGCGTTACTGTGATAGATGAGCAAGCGATACGAGCCGCAAAGAGCGCCATGTAGGTATTGGATTAGGGGGCCCTGTTATCTCGTTACACTCCCCAAGTATTAATTTATATAAATATCCAGAGCCTTATTTCCCGTAATCTCTGGGATCTGTTCTCGGTAGGGATTCTTATGAGCTGGGGATCTGACCTTTTTAAGCAGCTTTGCAAATTAAGTAGCCAGTAGATTAATTTTCTGTAGCCTGTTTTCATCGTGCAACAAAGTGCCTGTACGGAATCGCTGCCTGTGCCTGGGCGGTAAAATTTTGCTGCTTGAGCTTGGGAAGGAGGGTCAAATATTTCAGATAAGGTAAAATAGTCGCATTCTTAGAGAGATATTTAAAATCAACTGGGTCAGAAATGAAGCTCCGCTTTGTTTAATTGAGCTTTAGCCTCTCTCTGAAGTAAAGGTCATGGATGGGGATGTGCCCAAATCCAGAAGGGTTTGGAGCCCATGCCCTGACTGCTGAGATTTGGTGCGAAAACATATCTGAAATTTTAGGCACTACTCACTGCAGGAAGGTCTTTCTGGTCTTTCTAATTCATTGTGGCAACAAGTCTTTTTACACTTCAGGAAACTTTACAGCATTAATTTTGCCTGGAGTCTCATTAGATTACACTTTGCAAAAATGACTTTAAACAGAACGTGATTTTTTCTTTTTTTTTAGCATGTATTTTTTTCCCCCCCCCAGTGTTAATTGGGATAATTGACAACTTGTAAAATGAAAGCAAAATAAAAGATGGCTTTCATGGCATTTGCCTTCTCAAAAAGTCCAAATTCTGCGTTCTTGAAGCGTGCGTGCACTGTTGTTCATTTTGCTGGTTATTCAGCTGGAAATCCAGAGCTGAGCCTGCCCTGGTGCTCAGGTAGACACTGAAATTAGGAAAAGAAACCTGCTTTGTGTCATCAGGAGTCTCCTTTAGTTACCAAGCAGTGATGGCTTTGCCTTTGCTTTTCACCTGGCTTTCATTACAACACGAGTGATTTGGAATGATGCTTGATATTCTGTAGTAAGTAAGGAATTTACACCTCTCTCTTCTTCCCAGAAGAGTGAAAAATGCTTAGTTGAAATTATAAAAATAAAAATGTAGGCTTTAATCTTTAACAACAAAGACCCCAGCCAACAGCACAGTAATGCCAATGGCCTCCCCATCCTTCCCCTAATCAAAGTTCATTCTGATTTTTATCTTGTGCGAACATCAAATATGATGGTCAACCTTCAGATTTCCTGTTTCAGCCTCCCAAGCTTTGTGATACTTACAGTTATTCTTCAGTTAATTAATTTCCTTGCAATGTTGAAAAGGAGAGGAACCGATACCCTGAATGCAAATCACAGAAGTCAGTAGGAGCGCTTTAGGTAGTAAGAAAAACGTGTGTTAATGTCTGTGTTCAGGGATGGGTTTTCCTTTCCGTAGAAAGAAATGGATTCAGAGCTATTATAGGAATTTGGGACCTGCTCTGAAGCCTGTTGATGTCTGGAGGCTCATGGGGGCTTCTTGTGGTGCCTGGGAAGTTCTGATACCCGTTTGTGCACTTATTGTGCCAAACTCCGTTTGGCATTTGCTGTTACTGGGCGGGGGGGGAGCAGGGGGGAGGGAAACAACAAAAGTTAAAATACAGGGGAGTTTCTCTGACCATCTGACCCAGGAGCACCCCCAGTGACCTCAATTCTGTTGGTTTTGGGGGTGAAGAAGGTGCTGAGCTGCTCCAGTGGCCCCATCTCAGCGTTGAGGGTCTGACGTTGGTGCAGAGCCCCAGCGCTGCCACGAGGCAGAGGCGCATCCAGAGACCCATTAAAAGCACATTGCGGGCTTAATCTTGCGAAATGCAGCTTGATTTCATATGCAGGTCTGCATCAGTTATCCGTAATGTGAAAAGTAGTGTTCTGGTTTTAATTACTTCTTCGGGAAGATATCTTTCAGCATCATTACCTGGTGCCATTAAGCAGAATTTTCTGTGTTTGTTGTCTGCTTCTAATAATGCCACCCTGGTCTCTGGTGTGACATTTAGGAACCATTTTTCACTGAACTCATTGTCAGGCAGTAGCCTGTTTTTTTTTTTGTTTGTTTGTTTTTTTTGCAATGCTTTGCAGGTAGAAAGCAACTTGGGCAACGGTCCCGGAAAGTGTAAGGTAGCACAGGTGTAACGGTGTCGGGGTGCGTGTCAGGAGCCGTCACCGTGAGCAGGTCATCTCCATCCTCTGGGATGCAGAACTGCCAGCACCAGCTACAGCTTCGGGTCCTTCAGAGCTGAACCTGAATTATCACCTCCAGACTGTGCAAATCTCAAAATGACAGAAGTTTACGGTTGTTCTAGGCCGTTCTTTCTTCCATCGCCAGTCTCAAAGGTAAAAGGTGCAACAAATGCGGCGTTACAAATACTTTTCATGGTTGAGTTTTGCTTTTCAGTCGTGCTTTCCCTCTGCGTGCTGTGCAAGGTTGGCTCGATGGGATGAATGTATGGGGGGGGTTCGTTTGTTCAGCACTTCTGCTTCCCGACAGGTAACCTGACACTTCTTGCAGTGAGGAAAATATCACATTTGGTTGAAATTTCCAAGGCTTTCTGAAAGTAAAGTGAGTCTAGTTGGAAGCTGGTCACCCCAAATCATGACTATACGGAGAAAAATTTCGTATACCCATGATGCATGAATAATGCAGTGGCATCCATGCACGCTCTTGCCAGAAATGTCTTTTGGGTGTTGGAGGATTGCATGCCATTGATCTGACGGCAGAACTTGTGAAATGAGATTTCTGGGCGTGTTTTATAAAAGAAAAGCGTATGATGTCCGCGGTGAGATTGGTGTGTGCCCTGAAATGAGGACGTGCCTGTAACAGTGACATGATCAGCGCAGGGTGGTCTGGAGATATCAACAGGTGTTTAACGCTGGACTCATGGGACTCTTATAAAATTGATATAGAGGTTTCAAGACCTCTATATCAATATACTCTATATTCAATATACCTCTATATTCAACATACTTTATTATTTAATACTAGTCTGTTTCGATAGTTTTGCATAAATGATATTGGAATCAACTGTTGTAGGCGCCTACCTCAGATCCCACCCCATGGTTCACTTCTGCCTCCCAAGTCTGAGAGTCTTCAGCATTTTTATAGGGCAGCTTAGTTTTAAAGAGACAAAAATAAGTTCTCTGAATTTCCTGAGCTAGCCCAGGCTTGCAGGCGGCCGCCTGGAACTTCTTCTCTCGGGTCTGGCCCGAATACTTGACGTGACAGGGCTTGATTTCCTGACTTGGCTGCTATTTACTCACTTCGAGACGTAATGTAGCTGTTCTCATCGCTCTCCTGTCAAAAGTTCATCACGGTCCGATTCCCCGTGCCAGCTCGAAGAGCAGGAGAACAATGACTGCTTGGAAAGTTCTCTGTAAGCGTATCATTACAGTGTAACACTATATACGGTTACGCAATTACTCATTTGCTTTAACAGCAGCTGAATTCTGTGTTATAATTTGATTGTCATGGTTCAGGTCAAGTCCTGTCTTAAATTTTCGGCTTGGCCAAAATGTTTTGAATTTTCTTTGCTGAAAACTCAGCGCGTGGGAAGGCATCGTGTTTCTTGATCAGCTATAATCCTAATTTCTTTTCTATATATTCCTTCTTTTACTTATGGTCATGATTTTTGAGTGATGAAATGTGAGCCCCGGCGAGGCAAACATGAGTTTTAGGACTTCACATCAATTATAAAAGCCAT
The DNA here is from genome assembly GCF_036013475.1 of Columba livia. Lineage (NCBI taxonomy): Eukaryota > Metazoa > Chordata > Aves > Columbiformes > Columbidae > Columba > Columba livia. The sequence continues at coordinate 3,584,983 of NC_088620.1, forward strand.
GATATCTCTTTTTCTCCCAACTTTCTTAACCGAGTTCCCCTGATGGAGCTGTGTGGCTTCCAGCGAGAGGAGAAGGCTGGATTTAATGAGGGTGGAAGGGGACTCTCCAGTAAGGGTGCCAAATGTGGGCAGATTGAGCAATCCTCCCCAGCTCTCCAGCTCCCAAGCTTTATCTAGTCTCAGATCTAGTTGCTCACTAAAGCCAATCCTGGATTTGGCCGTCTGCTGGTAAGTAAACCGCAGAGACAGCGCAGATCTAGGATGCAAGAGTGAGAGCTTCTAACCCCGGATTGTGTGGGAAAGTCGAAAAGAAACCCCTTTGTTTTATTTGCTTGTGATACTGATGAGCATGGAAAGGTCCTGCTGGGTTTCTCCTCTAAAGCAGAGTGGTGTTACCTGGTGGTCTGCTCCCTGCAGATGTTGAATTGGGATAACACAAGAGCATCTTTCAGCTCAGGGTTGTCCAGGGTTGTTAGGGATATGTTGGTGTCCCACTGCCTGCTCTGTGTAATTTGTGTTCTCCATCCAGCTCTCAAAATGCCCCCAAATGGGGTGGGTAGCAAAGAAAAAGGGGGAATTAATTCTCATGGATTCATTCTGTATCAGCAAGGAGACCCATGGCTCAGAGCAGTGCTGTTCTCCACACAGAAATACCTGAAATTCCCATTCCTAGAGGAGGAGCTGGTGAGGACCAGAGAGGGTTGTACCCACCTGATTTTGCAAGAAGCTCTTGTTATTCCTGGGAATGGCTCTGCAGATCTATCTTAGAGGCGTCCTAAAAGATGAATCTCTGAAGTACAATCAGCCACCTGATGTGATGCAGGGAATTCAATCAGGGTTTTCTAAAACCTCAGTGGCAATGCTTTTGGTTACACAAACCTCAAACCTGTGCTTGGGGTTTGGACCCGTGCTGAACGTGTTGGACCTGCTGGATTTTGGGTGTTTGGGCAAAAGCCCTGGGGTGTTCGGATCTTACGTGTGTGAGCGGAGGGTTTCAGACTCTGTAAGCATCTTTGCTAAAACGCTGCAATTAAAACTCTCACCTTAATGACTCCTGCTTTCTCAGCAGACCTCAGCGGGCTCCACAAAGGAGGGAAGTGCTGTCCTGGGCTGCAGCTCTGCCGTTGTTTTTGGGAAGTTGCAGCTTCCTTCCTCTCATTTAAAGCCCCTGCACGCCGCTGGGTGACCCGTGGACAGCAGGACAGACGGCAGGACGGATGGACACTGAGCGGTTGCTGGGGAGGGCTCAGCCTGTGTTTTTAAGCTTCAGGGAGGTCATAGCTGCTCTCGGGATTTGCCTTGGAGGACACAAGGATCTGGGCAAAACCTGTGATTTCTTTTCCCTCCTCCAAACTGGGGGGGGGGTTATTTGATCCTTGTCCCCTCCTCTAGCCCTGCTTGGACTCATCAGCTGCTTGATGGGATTTTACCCACACATCTGGATTATTTTTTTCCTTTTTCATTTCTTTATCTGAAGGAGCATATATAATGTAGGAAACGAGCCTGGCGATCCTCGGGAGGGGTTTGCGGTCAGCAGAGCTTTCCTAGGATTAAACAGGATGAGTTCCTGCAGCGCTGGGCTTGGCCTGTGCAGCGTTGCTTGTTGGGGTGACAGCAGCCCCAGGGGGGACACGATGTCACTGCCCTCACTCGGGCTCCTCCTGCCAGCATAGCAGACGCAGATGCAGTCGCATCCCCTGCATCTTCAGTATGGGCATCACTGAGCATTTCTTCTGCATCTCTGACTCATTTGGGTTTGATCGTTTGACCCGATGCTCTGTCTCTCGCTCTTCCCACATCCTCGTAACGTTTGCCACCTCGGAGGTGTTTGCCTCCGGTCCTCGCCTTGTTTCAGTTCACATCTGGTATGAAATCCAGGAGCTCTGGTTAATGTTTGTGCCAACTCTTGACTTGAGCGCTGCTGAAAGCCGTTCCTCTGCCCTTGGGGTGAGGCTTGTTGCTTCGGTGTGTTTAATAGGTTACTCCAGGACCTCCCCTGTTTCGTTTTCACAATTTTACATATATTCTGGCCTCCAGTTCAGGAGCTTTATATTGTTATCTGAGGGACCTCTTCCCTTTGTGAGCCCATACATCGTGATTGGAAGTTCCTGTAGGTAACTGGGAGCTCTTTTGGCTGCTTGACCTGGGTGAGAGCGATGATGAGCAAAGGTGCAAAGATGAGCAGGACCAGAGTTGGGCTCGGCAGTGTTACCTTGGATCTGTGTTGCGTTTCTGCTGAGCAAGGTAGAAGCTCTTGCTGAGCTCATGTGGGAGGTTTGCAGCCCCTTTGAGCTCTGGCTGTTGCTCCTTGTTGGGAAAGACCTTTGCTTGCTGTGGTTTAGCTTTCCTCTGTCCTCTACGAGCTATGAGTGTTTGCTAAAATAGATGGTTGCTCTCTCTCGGGTACTCTCCTGGGGTCAATCTGTGCCTGTGGGTGGGTGTGAGGAGAAACTGTGGGGAGGTCAGCGCTCATCAGTATTTTAAACCAATTAATCAGTCTCTTAGTGGTATTTGCCCAGCCCGTGAGCACCCTGTGGCTTTGAAATGGGGGAAAATAATAGCACTAAATTGTTTGAGAAATAATTTCGTTCTCCACTTCTCAATAGATAAATCTGCTGTCCAACAACCCAAAATTTAATCTGTCCATCTAAAGTAAATGATGAGCTGCGACTTGAATCCAAATGTGAATGGGAAGGGGAATTTTCTGTAGAAATGTTTTGTATCGTTTCTGCGGCTGCTTCTTTCCACCAGAGACAATGAGAAAGAACAAAGCCGTGCGAGATTGGGTGCTGCTGATGGAGAGTGACACAAGCTCCAGTTGTGCTTTTGACTCTTATTGCTGCTCCAAAGCTCCCCCGGTAACGCCTTGATGTGGAAGCGAGCTGGATCAGGCAGAGCCACTTGGAGAGATTAGCTGAAGATTGTGATTTAATGGGTGCAATTTTAAATACAAAGATACTTTGGCTGCAGCCCTGTGGATCCTGCTGGGCACTTGGATGCTCTTGGAGTTTCTTTCCGCTTTTGACTTTCGAGCTTTGATGTCCCTTTGCAATGTCAGAGTAGTGCGTGATTTGGAGATGCATCTTTTTGGCTTTCTCAAGCGGTTTATGCCACAGGAGACCCATTTCCCCATTGATGATTGCAAATGATGCATTTTCTCAATGAGAGACCCTCCCTTCCCCGTTTGCTGCGATAAGCAGATGCTCGCAGCTCCCTGTCGGGGACTTACTTTTTTCGCCTGGTGCTTTTGAGCTGTGCCGGCAGCGAGATAAGAGGAAATCTGACATCATGGTCAGGAAGCGCTAAAGAAAGTTACTTTCGTCATTCGTCAATGGGTTATCTTGAGCGGCAGAGCTGCAGCATTCCTCGCATGCTGCAGGGCCCGTTTCGAGCCCACGGCTTTGGCCGCGGTTCAGCCGTGGCCGCCTGCCCGGTGCTATTGTGTGCGGCCCCGCTCCCCCCCGAGCGCTCGCCCACCGCCGGCGGGTGCTTTTTGCTCTAAAAACCCCTTTCTGAAAAGCTGTGAGTGTGATCCTGCTCTGCCAGACAAACCAGCTGCCCCCTTTTCTTCCTTTTCCTACATTTTATCACATTATTTATCCTCTTGGAGCCTCCCAAACCTTGCGCCTCCTTCCCTTGTGCCATCCCAAATGCAGGGACTGCGCCGATGCTCATGTGAACGTCCTCTGGATGCCACCTTGGGCGGTTTGGTTGTTGAACAAACGCTGCTGCATTTGCCGGCTTTTGGTTTGCCTCTTTGCCATCTCCCTTTAGCACAGCGGCTCTGCCGGGAGGCAACAACGCACGTGGCTCTCCAGCCTGCAATCATCTCTGCCGGGGCTGGGGGATGGTTTCCAGCCTTGCCCCAACGTGCTCCAGTAGCTGGATCTTTTTGCACGAATTTGCATTGGAAATGGCTGCTGTCTTGTCAGCGCAGGTGCCGCTAGTGCCCAGTCATACGGGGACCACAGGGAGGGTGGTGGTGACTCAAATGGGGGTGTGAGGAGAAGAGAGGTGCTGAGCTGCCGTGCACCATCCCATGGGCTCCCCTCCTGCCCCCGGAGCTGTAATTTCCACTTGCAGACACATCCCTCCTGCCCAGGGGCTCTCTGGGGGTGCAGGAGCAGAGTTTTGGGGTGGCCAGGCATGTCCCTGTGCAAAGTGGAGTGACCCCAAGTATCTGGGGTTATCCCAAGTACCAAATTATCCTTTTTTTGATCTCTACAGAAAGCTTCTCCAATGCATTTATAAGTTTGCAGGACAAGTTTCTGAGTTGCATTGAAATCTCAGCAGCAATACGCTTTGTACGCACAGTGATCATCCAAAGAGTCTCTAAGCAAAACAAATAATGTAATGAAAACCCTCTTTAAAAGAGAACATCCCAGAAGCTACTGAGGAGTTTCCAGCGTGTCCCAGGTGCTGCTGTGGTCCTACCTTGGCTGAAATTGCAGCCTCCCCACGTTGCAAAGCGGGTTTCTCTGGGCTGGGGCAGGACGGGCGGTGGTTTGGAGCAGTTTATTCGCCTTATGGCATTGCAGAGTGTTTAAAAATAAGCAAAGCTGTTCCGAAACTCGGTGAGTGCAGGTGGTGGGGCCTTTCTGCTGTGTCGACAGCAGGAGCTGGGCTGTTGTGCTGGCTCCTTGCAGCCCTCAGAGATCAGCTCGGAGCTCACCACTGACTTTTCTCATCTATTGGCAGGCTCCAATGTATTTTGTTTTACCAAATGTGTTTTTTCTCCCTGTCGTACTATCCCATCCCTGCCCTCATTATGTTTTTGTTCTGGCTGTAATATCTTCCTGCTATGAAATGCCTTGGATGGGTTTTGCTGTGCCCGGGTAGCTCTCCCCACGCTGAGGATTCCTGCCCTGGATGCTTTTGAAGCGGTACAGTGGGAGATGCTGGTATCTGCAGAAGACGTTGTGGTCTTTGGGGTCTGTTTTCAGAGCATCCTGGTTGCTGGTGGTGCCTTTACCCCCCCGCAGAAGCAATGGCTGGGGGTTACCGAGGTGGTTTTGGGTGTAGAGGAGGGCAATGGTAGGACTTGGGGTGTGTGGGGTCCTGCTGACCCTTGCACTGAAGGAGGTTGCAGGACCTTCCTCCGGCGCTGGTCTCGCTTGTAGCATATAAATGACACCATTGATTTTGGTCCTGGCAGGTGGTGAATGAGCCCCATGGAGAACATTGATTTCTCTTACTCCTGTGGAGCTGTTTGCCCATCCAAAGGTGTGATTGACTGGTAAATAAAGTGGCCTTGGCACACCTTATATCCAATTGTAGCTAATTTCAGTGTTTGACCATTGAGTAACACTATCAAGCCAACAGTTCCTGATCTTCCATCAACAGCAAACTAGCTTTGAAATGCCTGTGAGCAGAAGCAAAACGAGATATTTTGCAGACTGGTGAGAGAAATAGTGCAGGAGCCAGTCGTGCCTCTGTTTTACACTTACTTGTGCATGAGTAATGGGGCTAGAACCTCCCTACAGTTGTCATCCCAAGTGGTGGCTTTTCTTGTGGGCAATGTGGTGGCATCATTCTGCTGCCAGCTCCTCGCTGGTGGAGCGGGACTGTGGTGCTGCTGCCTTGGTTTATTCTGTTTACATCGGGCTTTTTCAGCAACTCTTTAAATAGATTGTCGGATTCTTCCGTGATGCTTGTCGGGGTGGCAGAGCCTGATGGCTTTGTCCAGGTGTCCCCTGGGGCTGCGGGAAGGGCAGTGACACCGCTGCGGGCACCTCGTGCTCATTTAGCAGCTGGTGGCGAGGTGGCGGCCAGATTTGAATGGGATGTGCAAAGACAGTGGGATGCAGCTGGTGCTGAACAGCATGGCTGGTCACAGCATCACAGGATGGTTGGGGTTGGAAGGGACCTCTGGAGATCATCTAGTTCTGTCCTTTCTCACCTGGGCTGAGTTGAGATGGGGGCAGCTCAGCCCCATCTAAATCCATGGCAGAGCTGGGTTTTGCTCCCCATTAGAAATGCTGTCATGACAAGGTGTTCATTTACTCGGATGTGCGATCTCTCCACGATCCTTCAGAAACAAGGCGGTGTGAACATGGGGCTTTTCAGGAATTGGAACCACAAGTGTATTGTGCGGAGGGTTCAGGTTTTCACACCCATCAGGTGTCTTCCGCTTGGCTGAACATCGGTGTTGTGAAAGTCCGTCTTTCCTGAGCACTTCAGCCTTGGGACAGGCGGGAGGTGGGGAGCGAGCATCTTGTAATGACAGCTGTAACCTGTGTCATTAACTTTCAAACTGGAGGCTTAAAAGGATTTAAAACAAACACATGCTAGAAATTTGAAATGAATGAGACTGCAATGCAACAGCAAATGCACCCCTGCTGCAAGCAGCCGGTTTGCCCAGGGTGTAAATTCTTGCAGAGACTCAGAAGATAAAGTTATGAAATAACCCGTATTGGTGAGAGAGGTTGTAAAGCAATTCCAAAAAAACCCTCTCAGTCTAGACAGATTGTATTTATTGCAGTGTTTATGTGAGATAGAGGAATGCCCTAGAAAAACAGAATTGTTTTCAATTCTTGCCTCCAGCACTTGCTTGTCTAATGAGGAGGCTCTGATGTGATGGGAATGTCCTGTGCTGGGGGAGCTCTGCACAGAGGGGGCTGGAATGGGGGAGAAGGGTAAAAGGTTATTTATTATTGCTGTGTAGGTAAAATCAGCCTGTTGTCAATGAGGTGGTTTTGATAATCCCATCGCCACAAACCTCACACACAATCCCAAGTGCAACGATACCGACAAGCTGCATCGCGCTCATGTCTACGGAGATGCGATAACCCCAAAGGCGCTGCTTTGATTCTTCTAATTAAAAGAAAATTAAGCTATTTTGTTTGGCTTTGAACTCTCGGTGGCGTTTGCAAGCAGTGTTTTTGCATGGTGTTGATTTGGTGACAACTTGGGGAGCAGAGAGAGTGCCATGTGACAAAACCATGCTGACCAAAGCCCCCCAAGGCGGCCTGCATCCTGTGCCTGTTTGTCACCTGGGGATGAGTCAACCCTTTAATGTACTTATTCTAACATGTTTGTTATGTATTTGTGAGGAATTCGCTTGGGGGGGAAGTTTAAAAATACAGCAATAAATTGAAGGTATTTTGTAGAATAGCATGAGGATGCAGAAAGAAGTGAAATTAATTGGCTTGCTCAGCAGAGTCATCCTGATGGAGGATGTAGGTGATGCAGCTGCAAAAATGAAGCAGATTTTTGTTCTCATGTGAGCCCCTGTGCTGCCAGGCTTCACCATTGGAGCGAGACTGTCTGCAGTCCCCAGACTTCAAAATCCATGATGCTCGCAAACAAATAGCCAATTATTGCTATAGTCAAAGACAGGATTTTCTTGAAAGAGAAACATAACGTTGCTCTGCCGGCTGAGCTGTCTGAATAACTGAGGGTGGTCCCGAGAGGGGTGAGATTTCCGCCTCTTCGCATGGGCTAAGACTAAAGATGGGCAAAGCTTTGTGGAAACAGTCCCAGGGGTTGCCCTGGTTTTGGGAGATGGGATCTGGGCTGGAAAGGGGCTGATGTTCTGTGGGTCTGTTGGTGTTCTGGTGCCTGCAGCATCTGGGAGGTGTGAAGCTAAAGGAGCAAATGTTACTTGAATAATTTGTCAGTTGTTTCAGACCCCAAAGCAAAAACCCTGATCTTCCAGTGTCTCAATCTTTTATTTGGTCTGTGTTCATGTATGCGTGTGTATGGATGTACAGCAGTGTGTACAATAAATAACATAATGTACGTCCTTTCTGTAGGGAACCACATGGGATTGTGCTGGAAATGGTTAAAAGTCCAACACTGGGCTTCTGTAGAACATCAGTTGTAATTTATATTTGGCTTTGACCTTGAAAGGGAAACATCCTGGCTTAAGTTTTCCAGCCCTTCTGCAATGTTACCTTATGTGAAACTTGTTTTTCAAAAGGGCGTTTGTTTCTGGTGCGCAGCTGAGAACACAGGAGCCCTCACAGGGCACCAGGAGCCTGACATCTTCAGTAACAACAAATAAACCAATACACGGCTTCTCAGTGCAAGTTTCTAAGCCCCCGTTAACTCACCTCACGTGTGAATTTAACTCAGTAAATCTCGGTTAAAATGTGTGCCTGTTGTGCTCACTTTTTGCCTCCCTTTTTCTTTCCCCCCAGTTTCTCTGTTTGAAGAACATCCGAACCTTCCTGAAAGTGTGTCACGACAAATTTGGGTTAAGAAACAGCGATCTGTTTGATCCCTTTGACCTCTTCGATGTCCGGGATTTTGGAAAGGTAAGAGTTACTCCTGGGCTCCGGGGAAGCGATGGTGCTGGCGCTGGGTGGTTCCCCTGACTTGTGCTGCAGGTTTTGGACAAAAGTGTAAAGGTTTTGGGGTTTTCTGAGCATCTTTTGCACCCTTAACCCGCGCACTGGGTGCCTGTTCCCCCGTGCTCCTGGCAGCCTGAATATGGGATTGATTCTGCTGTGTCCTTAGCGAAGGATGATTAACCTTTTAGATTACAAAGCCTTTGGGATCAGCCTCTAAAGTACATAGGAAATGTCTTATTTTTTGGGGAAATCAAAGTATCTGTGTATCTATGTGTTCATAAGAGCTGTTGGATGATACTGTTGTTCTGATACCTTGACTTTTGATGTGAACAGCGTCATGGCTGTGCTGTTACTCTAATGGATACCGGGCTCAGGGAAGCTATTACCCAGGACAACTGCTATATTCTTTAGTGAAAAAGATGTTAAAAGATTTATTAAAGCTCTCTATTGTTTTACCTCTTTCGAGGTACCAGGCGTAAGCTGCTGGAAGGCATCTTCACTTCTGATTATCCAAAGAGTAGATTTTCACTGCTGATGGGGATATATTATTTGATATTTATTGCCTAATTTATTTCTGGGCTATTATCTGGAATGTGCAATCGCAGGGGCTTGTTTTATGAGTTTTTTTGATTTATGAAATACAAGGAGGCTTTTGTTGTTCTGGGAATATGAATGCACAGAAGGAACCTTTTGGGCTGAGGAAAGAACCACTGCTAATTAAAATGCTGCTTTATTGTCACGTTGTCTCTTGCTTTGTGCTGTTTCGAATTGCCTAAATAGAGCCTGGTGTTAAACACTGCTGGAACACATCAGCTGAACACGGTTTGGTTTCCTTTTTGGTCTGGTTAGGGAACAGCTCTTCCTTCCTCCTGTTCAGTTTTTGGGAGGACATTCAGGTTTGTGACTTGGGATGGGGAGTTGCTGTTCACTCTTACCTCGTGACAACTTAGGTTTTTAGGAGACTTTGGAAAGAAACTCATCAAAAACTTCCAAGAAATCCAAATTATTGCCTGGACTTTGCTTATTTTTGCGTGGATTGTCCTCCTCAAACAACCTAATGAGATGTGGGAGGCACAGATTCTGTACATGGAAATCTCACTGCTCTTTTCCCAATGCAGTTCTTTATCAGTTTGGTGGGAGTATCAGCTGTTGATCTGCACCACCCTCAGCCCCTGTCAAAACATCCCCATTGTCTTTGGCACCTTTTGTTCCCACGATACCCTCAGATCCGTGTTCAACAGCAGCAAAGCAAATAAACAGGGAAAAATCTGCTGTTGAACGTTGTGCCTTTCAGCTTTGAGTCACAGCCAGAGCAAGAGGAGTCTCCAATCCACATTCCCACTGGCCAAATGCAGACTTCACGCACCAAAAATTCTTCCTGAAGCTATTCATTCCTTAGATCAATAGCTTTTTTCAGTTATGAGACACGTACACCGTGTAGGAGACTTTTCTGGATGGAGCACAGTAGCAGTCGACCGTTTAATTGCATAGAAACCTTGGTGGAGTGGTGTTGGGTGTTTCCTTTCTGGATGCCACTTAAGTGATTATTTCTCTCCTCCAAACCAGAAGGCGGGTGAGACAGCAATTACTAATAGCCGCTGGTTTGCTGCAGTGCAGTTACTGAGTAGAAAGGCCGTGGCTTGTGCCTATGTGGTGCCAACCTATACGTAAAGGGCTGGTCACTTGGAATCTGCAGGGTCCTTTCTTAGTGGTAGAAAGACACGAGTGCTTTAGAAAAGGAAGGAAAATCAGATCCCTCAGTCTTGCCTTGACCATCTGTTATTTCCAGTGAGTTTTCCATTACTCCCTTTGGCTTCCAAGCTGGGATTTCATCAAGAAGGAGCTGGAGCGAGTGTGGTTGGGGGCTGCCGGAATCCAGGAACATGGGTTTTTATCCCTGGGTTTGCTACTTTAAGTGATAAGCTTGGGAGGTTCCTGTTTCCTTACTTGTCACCAGGAGAACAGCTGGTGAAATGGGATCGGGACCCATGTGGGCTTCTCCGGCCAAAATCCCCGTGGAGCCGCAAAGCTCCATCTCCGCTGTCGCGGGATGTCGGGTAATTGGCCAGCTCCGGCTTTTGCCAAACAGATGCGTCATGTTTCTTGTAATCTCGGTTGCAGTGTTTCCCAGTTACCCAAGGGAGTCGAAAGGCCGGTTTACATTGCTCCCAGCCAGTGTTTGCTTTTCTTTGTCCCCAATGTCCAGTTGTTAAGCAATCCTGCTGCGGTGGGACATGCTGTGTTTCATGACAGAGGTTTCCAAAAGTGACCTGAGATGCTGAGTTGATGTATTTCTAACCGGGCCCCGTTACGACACCTTAAAAGAATATATTGCGATATTGTTTTCTACAAGTTGGCGCTTTTTTTAGTCTTATCCCTTTAAAATCCATCATCACCAGTGAGCTTTGCAGAAATGTTTCTCTGTGGCTGTGTCTCGGCTGCAGGATGCAGAAGCAGCGCTCTGGGAAGAAAACCCCTCTTAATACTTATTTGGCCTTACTTAGAGTCTGATATTGCAGGGGTGAGCACTGGGCTCCTCTGCAGGGGTGCTGGGCAGCCTTTGCTAAAAAAGCTGCTGCTCATGTATGGTGTGCTGTTGCGTAGTACTTCATGCACATTTAATACCAGTAATGGTATGAAATGTAACTCTTATTGGACTTGCTAATTTATTGGCACCGACAATAATGAGATAAAATGTACATAAATATGGATTAAACTCTTTACCACTCTATTAGTCAGCACGATGGAAGCAAGGTTCATTAAAGGGAGTTACTCATTTTCAATAACTTGCAGTAATGTACTGGGGTTTTTTTTGAGAAATATAGTTCAAATATTCAGAAACCTGCGGAGCGTGCCATTTATTAGCCTCCCACTCCTCTCTGCTCTCCTGGTGTGTACTTAATTGTGCTGACTTGCTTTTGAAGTTCCTGCACTGTTTGAGAAAAGCTTTTGTTTGATAGGGGTCTGTCCTACCCTGACCCACAGATAAAAAAGGATGCTGTTCTAAAAACAAAAAAGGGAAGCGGCTCACGAGTCAGATGAAAAACGAGGAGGTATTGAGATTAATGTAGTGGTTTTTGTGCTTTTGGTTCTGGTCCAGTGGTTGGTGAGAACTGCACCAGCTCGAGCAGGGTCTGGATCAATCCTCCCTCTCAGTTAATTGACTCCACCAAGGTTCTCTGGCACATGTGCCTCGTGCGTGGCTGATGGGGGACTTGTACATGGCTCGTCCTGCACGTCTGAAGGTTCCAGCGGTACCATCAGAGTTAAAGTGATGTGTACTCTACATAAAACATTTGCATCTGCAGTATAATTTTTGGTGTCCCCTTCTTCAGGCTGATGGATCTGTGAAAACTGAGAGTTGGTGGTTTATTCTCTGCTGAGAATTCCCTTCCCTCCATCACCTCTAACTTCACGTACAAGTCAATATCCCTGCAGCAAGTACTTTAAAGGGTGCCTTTCTGACATGGTTTGGGCATATAAAGGGGATAAAGGGAGAGATTTATATTAAGTAATATAGGTAGGTGAAAATTGCATGGCTTTTGGATAAATGACTGCATTTTAGTACTGTAATGCATCGCATGCCAGAGCTGGTGGCTCTGCCTCGTGTCCCATTTGTTTTCAAATTCCCCGGAGGGCCGGGCAGCCGGACAGACCTTCCCGTATTGTTTTCCGCTGTGCCAGTTACTCAGATGGCTGCTACATGTTGGTTGGATGTGTGTCAAGAAAGGGATCCTATCGCAGATGAAAACGTCTCTAATTGCTGTATAACTCACACAGCGTGTATGCAGCGGGTGGAGTGGGAAGTGAGAAGAATTCCCCAAAAGAAGGGTGTGTGTGGTTGTTTTGTTTTGTTTCTTCAGTTCCCGAGGGAGCAGTGGAGTAACTGGCCTTCAAAGAGAGATGTGTGTATATGTGATTGCATGCGAGAAACAGGAACCCGCTGAGCCCCTTGCTGCAGGTCCTTGTTCAGGGCAGGCAGCTGGTGACATACCTGTGCAGGGACGTCACCACCTGCCAGTTGATAATTAACCCCCCTGTTGTTTGTAGGAGCTGTGGGTGATGTTTGGTCCCTTCCGTGCTGGCTGACGTGTTGCCCAGCTGGTGTCAGGGTCAGCCAGGATTTGTCCACCTGTGTTTTAAATGGCTTTGCTGGAATTGTACTGGAGACTTGGATACTGGGATGATGCTGCGAATAGCAAAGGCAGACTGGGACAGCGTGGGTTGGGATTGTTCCCATTTGCCAGTCTGAGGGTTCATTTGGGCTGGGGGCTGCTTGTCTCGCACTCTGTAGGTGCTGAGCTCTGTCTTGCCCGTGGTGCAGGTTGGTCTTGGGTGATGCTGTGGGACGTGGGCTGATTGTTAAAATAAGTAAATCCATCTTGGAAGCTCACTCTAGGATCTCAAAAGTCAGCTTAGGTTCTGTGATCAGGATTTTTGTCATAAAAACCTAAAATAAGGAGAAATGTATTGACTTTGAGGAGAAACTTCTTTACTTTGAGGGTGCCAAAGCACTGGAACAGGCTGCCCAGAGAGGTTGTAGAGGCTCCTTCTCTGGAGACATTCAAAACCCACCTGGACACATTCCTGTGCGATCTGCTCTGGTGACCCTGCGTTAGCAGGTGGGTTGGACTGGGTGATCTCCAGAGGTCCCTTCCAACCCCAACCGTTCTGTGATTCTGTTCCTGGGCATGGTGGGGACATGGGCTGTGGTTCAGGGGGCTGTGTTGGCAGGTGCAGTATCTCCAGCAGATGTTTTCAGCTGGAACGCTGAAGGCGGGTACAGGAAACAGTGATGCTGAACTTCCCTAAAACACGGGGCGAAAGAATGGCAGATCTCTGGGGCTAGTCAAGCGTGGACCGGGCGGTGCTTTCTGCTGCACGCAGGACTGTCCCCCATGTGGTGTTTGCTGTGAGGGATGTGGAAGGCACTGACACCTCTAGTAATGTACCTTGTTAGGCTCCAAATCCTGCTGCCCCCTCTGCCCAGCCGTGTTGTCCCTCCGGTACTAACCACAGCAGAATCTTTGACCCATGCTGTGGCATATTCTCTGTCTTTTTTCCCCTTCCTCTCTCCTCTACTTGCAAATCTGGTCTGTTTACAGATGTGCAGCTTCTCAGTGGAACTGAAAGAGCCAGAAATGTTCATTCTGGGAAGCTTTGCTTTTTCTTTTTTCTTTTCTTCCTTTCTTGGCTGCTTTCCGCAGTATTTTTCCAAGGGGTCACATTAAGGGGTATTATGTTTCAGATCAAGCAAGTATGGGCAGGAGCTTTTGTAACTCACGTAGTCTGGGTGGGAGAATTCTGCTGTTGGGCCTTAAACAGCAGTTGAAGTGTTTTAATGTGCAAGGAATCTGAGCTGTTGATCAGGACATGGATAAATGTATATCCTTAATGTGTATCAAATTGATTTTTCCTTTACCTTCTTGATTTGTCTGAGCTTTCCTTGTGGTAATTTTAGACAAAACTGGGAAGAGAAGGATTTTTTTTTTCCCCTTGAAATCCTGTGAGTGGTAAAGCATTTATCTGTCCATATTTCCAAGAAAAGGAGGGGGAAGAGTCCAAGCTCTCTTGGGTACCCCAGCAGATTTTTGCATATTGTTTGAAAAACGCCTGGTTTCATTTGAACCCCTTAAGATGTTTTTCCTTTGTTATTTTCCTTTATTATGGCATCAGGCATTTGAGACTTAATGATACAGGGAGCATCATTGTGACTGAAAGATGTCAACAGGCAGTCAGTCTTTGTCTTGGTGCTCAATTAGCACATCTGGCATCATTTGAGATTAACTGTTCAGTGTGCGTGTGCTTTGGGAAGGGAAGGAAATACATCCCAGGTAATATCACTTAAGGGAGTCTTAGAATAAAAGATTTTTTTTCTTTATTTTATAATGAGCTCTTATTTCTTCATTAAAATCCTCTGCAGATTTCTCAGCTTCTTGGAGCTGCAGTGTCTGATGATGGTGCTGTCCCACGGCCAAAAGCTTTGGTTACAAATAATAATTAACATTTCTTGAAACAGATTAACATGTGGGTGTAACTGCGGTTGAGAGGAACGGGCAAAAAGTGAAACCATCAGCCGGAAAATGCTGGCACTGCCAAACTCCACAAACGCCAGCGCTCAGGGTCATTCTGCACAACAGCTTCCCCATAAAACAGAAAGAATAATGGGAGGCGGGGGGAAAAGCTTCTGTAGGAAAGTGTGGTTCCTCTTGGGGCAGGGGAGAGCTGGTACAAGTTAGCACACTGAAATATTGCTGCTGAACACAAACATCCTGATGCCAAGAGGAGCCTGGTGTCCCCTGCTCCTTCTCCAGCCCATCCCAGGAGAAGGGGCCAGGGCTGGGGTGGGAATGGGCTTTGGGCAGCAAGCCTGGGACCCCACACGCTCCTGTCGAACCGATACTTTGCATTTGGGCAGTCGCTTATTGGAAAAGTTAATGTTTCACAGAAAATAAGCATTGCACAAGAAAAATGCGTTGAAACCTCCGCGTCTCAGCAGAGCGTGGTTTCGGTCCCTGTTTGCACTCTCGTCTCTCGGTCTCTCGTGAGTCTCCTGTGTTTCTAGAGAGTCCCTGTCACTGATGCTGTGACCAATGGGTCCTGTCCCCTTCAAGGACAGCTTTAGGAACTAGGGCTGCTCTTGCCTGGTGGTGGTGTGGAGGCTTCTCATCTCCCTCCCAGATGGGGGAAAGTTAAAGGGGAAAAAAAAAAAAAAAAATCTAAAAAGCATCTCAGACTATTTTGTTCCACTGGCTGTCAGAATGGGCTGTTTGTTTGTTCTTGGAGGGCTTCCAGATAGGGTGTTTTTCTTTTCTTTCAGAAAGGAAATATTCCTTCCAGTACTCCCCGTACACTTGAGGTTCCTCCCGGATGCCCACTGCGGGCTGGGCGCAGCATTGGTTTGCACACACAGACCCGGGATAGAGAGGACTGGAGAACTTGGTGAGGAATATCGCAGAGCGGCAGGGCTGTCCGTCTGTCTGCGCGCAGGGGCTGCAGATGGAGCCGGGAGGTGACACGGGTTCAGAGGGCTGGACTGCAGTGATGGTCAGGAGCAGTTTGCTTTGAATAGGATTTAAAAAGCATCTCTCTAAACAGCACAGGTGGGGCTGACCAAGATATCTCAAAACCATCCGTAAGGGTTGTGTAGTTATCTGAAGTATCAGTTTCCCTTTTTAAAGCGTGAGCGTTTCTCTTGGGCAAAGAAACCTTTGTATTTTGTGGCTCTTGCAGACCTTTCCGTGCCTGGGTACAGGCTGGGGGGGAGATGGGGCGACCGCGGGTGCGTAGCCCATGGCCGTTCCTGCGGTGGGACCGCGCTGCTCGCCCGTGGTGCCTCGCTGCTCCGCTTAATGAGCCTCAGATGGTGATGCTGCAGCTGGTTCATTTACGCTCTTGGTCTTAATGGTGTGCATGTAAGTGAGACATTCTCCTCTTTGACATCATTTTCTTCCTACTAATTATGTATTAAAGCGTAATCATGGTAGCAAGAAAGCAGCCTTAATGCACCCTGGGTAAAGCTAATGATGTGGACACACTGCACTTAGTTGCATTTGTCAAGGTTTCCTATTCCAGGCCTGTTGTGAGTAATTTTAGACATTTTTGAGCCAGCGTGGACTTTGCAGTCATTCCCTACTAATGAGTAAGGCTTGTGTGGGAGAGACTGATTGAGTTGTGGTGGAAATTTCTCTTGGCTAACAGATGGTGGGGATTTCACAGCCTGTTGCTTAAGTTTTGAAAAAGGTGGTTAATACTTCAGGGCAAGGAGTGATGTGCAGATGGGTTGGAAGTAACACTTAGATAGGAGCCAGCAGTTTGCATGTTCTTCTGGGGCTTGGGATGGTCCTGTTTCCAGCTCTCCTGCTCTTCCATTTGCCACCTCCAAGGTCCCCCTGACTTTGAGCAGCTCTGGAGCATCTGACATGGATCACACAAGGATCTCAATGCTGCACCGTGATGCCCAGTTGCTCTGCCAAGGGCTGAATCCTGAACACGATGGAGCAGTGAGGGTACCTTGCACAACGTATGGATTCTGTATTGTCTGAAGAGCTGCTGTAGACATGGCCCAAGGAGCAGCAGCTTGTCTGGGCCCTGCAGAGCAGTGACAGATCTGTCAACTGTGTTCCCAGCACTGCTGCCATCCCACATCCTTTCAGAGTCATCTTGTTGAAGGCAGTTGAATTACTCATACGAGTAGGGAGGCAGTTGCACAGATACTTGCATTGTACTGTCCTCGAAGATGCAGTGGATGTCACTTACAGAGTAATGGCTCTTGCACAGGAGTGCTTTTCTCTCTCTCTCTTGGTTTTGTGCATCTAACTTAAAATATACATATATCTGGAGAGGACTTATGCAAAAGTGGAATTTTTATTAAAAAAGAAAAAAAGCTTTGTAGCGTTTTCTCAAGGACAAAAAGATGAGAAAAGATCTTCTCCCACACACAGACCTTTTGGCGTTGGTGTTATGGGTGTTCTCTGAGAATTAAATCAGGGATGGGGATCCTGGGATGAGTTTGTGTGCAAGCACTGGGTGTGATATCAAGGGTGTCCCTGTGGCTCCCTGGTCTTTTCTGGGCACATGCAAAAGTCAAAGCAACTGGAGGTTGCACTGGAGGATTAATTTGACAGAAGAAAGCCAGGGTGCGAGCCAGCAGGCTCTGCAGCGTCGCTGTCTGCTGTCCCAGCCCCTTACCTGAGCCTGATGGGGTGCAACAGTTCTGCGATGGGAAAGAGAAACTCGGTCTTCCAAGCCAGTGGACTGTAAAGATTATTAAAAAAAAAAGGAATATATTTCTTTCATGTGGAAATAGTGCTTTAGTCCCTGTACGGAGGGATTTATCAAAAGGACGTCTGTGCTCCAGAAGCAGAGCTGAGATCACAGTTCACTGCAGATGTGAATTGAACTGGCTGAGTCCCACTTTGAGCAGATAGGAACAACCATTGTACAGCGCCAGCCTGTCTTGAACCCCACACGTCAGTTCTGCTCCCTGGCTGTCTTTGCAGAAGCTAGATTTGCACAGCAAATTCATTTTTCCTTAAAAATGAATTCTCTGGCTCCTGGGAATAGCACGGCAAAGCTGGCGGCAAGGGCCCTGCACAGGGGCACGTCAACGTGGGACGTGGGAGATCAGCAGCAAACTGAGTCCACCAGTTCCCTGGAGAGGTTGCTCCAGCAGCTGGGGAAATGTTAGAGATGGATCCACCAGCATGTAGGTCTGTTTGGTTTTGCTTTGCTTGTTAGCTGGGCTGTTTGATCCCATTATAGGAGAGATGCTGGATGGGAAGCTCATTTTAAGCATTTTCAGGTAATGCGACAGTTTGGGGTGCTGTGATTTTTGTAGACCCTAGGTGACAGCTTCTCTGTGGGAATCTGATTTTTGGGACCGAGTGCTCCATGGGATTAGACTTTTATGATGCCTCAGATTATGCACAAAGATTTATTAGTCGTTAGGAGAATCTGTAGCAGGATCTTGAATTGAATGTATTTGCCTGGAAGGAAAAACCCCATTGACCTTGGTGGTATTTTTGAGGTAGAGGAGGAAGGTGGGTTAGGGTCATTAGCCCATATTTGATCTAAATACAAAATTTTATTTAAAAACATGCATGCATAGAAAAATCTACAGTTGGGAAGTAGATGAACTTTGGGGTTAAATCCAGCCTGCAGGGAGCCATGTGAAGGACTCTTGCCTTGAGGCCTCACTTGACTCCGTTTGTTTGCTCAACCCCTTTCCTCCATCAGCCAAGTCCTAGTGTGTGCGCTGCCTCCCGCCCTCCCCCTCGCCTTTTTTCGTAATATTGTTCTAATTACTGGAGTGTGAAGAATTGACTCTTAAAATGCCTCTTGGCAAATTCCATTTGTGCATTGATTTCCCCTCGCTGCAGTCTCACCATTAGTGCTGGCTACGTTCAGCCCATCCTTGGATCCAAATTTCTGCACCCTTCTCTGGCAAACCGGGACATGCTAGTTATCGCGTTGGTTGGAGGTCATAAATGTCAACGGGAGATGGAAAAAGGGAAGAAAATGAGGGCTTTGGAGGAGGATGAAGGGTTAACATATGTCTGCTGGGGTCCTGCTGGTGTGTGTTTTCACAGCGCTGCTTCTCCTGATGAGCTGCCAGATGTAATTTTTTGGGGTGGCCTTTTAGCCTTGCAGAGATCCCTGCGGCAATGCAGCCATTGAAGTTTACTGGGTGAGCTGGGACAGCCAGGGATGGCTGTGGGTACAAGGCGCTGAGAGCAGCAGCTCGACTGGTAGCTCAGGGAAGGGCTTGCAGGAGGGTTGTAGGGCTGAGGATTTTTTGTTTGGGGGGTTTGAGCTCTTAACCCTGCTTGGAATGGGGATGTTTGTGGTCATACTTTGCATGTGGTCATGGTCTTTCCTTTCTCAGGGTGGCTGTCCCTTGAGGAAGGGGTTTGTTGTCTCTGCCTGGACCTTCTGCTCCCCAGCTGGTTCCTGGGCTTGCAGCCCTCCCGTGTCCATCTCCCCAGGCTCTGCTGGTACATTGTGCTGGACCAAACCAGGACGGCAGTGCCTGCGGTCATCTGTTGGTGTCGCAGAGAGTGCAGGGCGTATGGCTGATGTGCTCTTAAAGTGGGATATTTCTTTAAAAAACAATGACGATACATGGTTGTTTTTAGAGGCTTTGTTTTAAATGAGTAGGGAGCACTTGAATAATGCTTCTGGCTTTTTCTGCAGTTGCAAGGGGCTAGACACTTGAAAAATAAAACTGGAAGCTCAGTTAGCAAGTAATTGCAAGGTTCCCAGGACTGAGGCTTTAAGAAGAGTGCCAAAGAGGAGGTTTTCTTCATAACGTTAGAGACTGGGCAGCTTTGTACCATGTCCTGATCCCAGAGCACTTGCGGTACGTCCAAGCAGCAGACTCGTGCTGTGAAATTACAGGTTCCTTCTGTCTGGGTTTCCCTTGCCCCTCTGTTTGCAGCCTGGGAGCTGGACTGGCAGGTCCTGGGGAGGTGGTTTTCCCCAGGGGTGCGTTGTGGGTTGTGCTGAGGACCTGGGGACTGGGCTGGCCTGAAGCACCGGTGGCTTTGGCTGCCATGGAGTCTCCTTGTTTATCATAAAACCTCCCAGGAATCCTCCCTGCAGGACAGACTATGGGCTGCAGGGGTGTCTGGCTGGATCCCAGTTGACTTTGTTGGAGAACCTGAGCAGCAGAGAACCAAAACTAATCCCAACAGCTCTGCAATGCTGGTGTTGTGGCTGTCAGCTCCTGCATGGAGCCAGGCTGGGCTGGAGAGGACAGTTGTGGTGTGATGGAGTCCCTGTCCTCTGTGCTCCTTGGCGGGGGACCTGGCGGAGGTCATCCCCTCTGCAGATGTGCTGGGGCTCACCAGGGCTGTGGGCAGCTTCCCCCACCTCTACAGCCATTTTCTGGCACATAAAAGGGTTTAACTGCCCCTTGCCTGAGTGCTTGGCACACCCCAGGGCTTCTTCTAATGTGCCTCTTCTTGGTCAATGGCTCACAGTGGAGCAGTTATCCTTCAGAGGAGCAACAGAGCCTGAACCTTCAACACCTTCTCACACTGTGTTGGCAGATAATCAGTTTTAACCTTGATAGGGGGGAGAATTTGACAAGCAAGGCAAGGTGAAGAAAACCTGCCCTGAATTAGACTGAGGAGAAACTGGCTGAGGACACACCAGGGGTGGATGGCCCATGGTCAGTGCTCAGCATTGGGTTTCTTGTTTTCAGTGTCAGGGACCTTCCAAATGCAGGCACAGGGCAGTGCCAAAGGCCCTGGAGGGAGGTGACCGGAGCTACAGCCCCTGGGGCTGGCAGGTGGTGTGGCTGGGAAAAGGCCTTTTTAGAAAGAGTTATACTGTGCTGGTCCTGGGAGCTGTTGGAGTCTAAGTTGCGATTCCTCACACCACAATCTGCAACAGGCTCTTCTGTTCACACTCTATGTTACAGGGATGTAAAGCAGCCAAAAAACATTTAATTTCAAGTGCTTTGCTCCTCCCAGATAATTCCGCAGCTCTGTCTTGCCACAGAAAGGCTTGTAAAGAGGTAGCGATCGATTAAAATTAGTCGCAGCAAGTTCCCGTTAGTACAAGCTGTCTGAAGGATGAGCAGATCTTCAGATTCTTGTGGTTTTGCTCTGTTCTATTTCTAGCTCCATTAAGTCCATTTTTGCCCTGTTCTCTTCTGAAACATAAATGAATAAATGCCTTAACAGGGGCACACTTAAAGAAAAATGAAGCATGACTATATAAATGAGGGACCCAACTACAAGAAAGGTCGGAGAGGCGACATTACCCAGTAGTGTTCGTTAAGGAAGAGTATCAGGGTGTAATTTAGCTTCCTGGTTTACCCGTGTGTTTAGTAAAGCTGGTTGGAGGAGCCATGGAGAGAGATAAGAGATGCAAAATACGTAGAAGGAAACTTTCCTTTCCCATGTGTTTGCATTCTGGGCAATAGAGCAGGTGAAGTGGAAGAGGGATTTTGATACTGATGACTATCTGTGGTGTGCTTGGTATTTTGGAAAACAAAATATTCCGTTCTTGTGGGGAGAAGGAGGGAGCTGAACGACGGCTGTTTGCAGCGTGACCCTCGTGATGCTTCTGTTTGCAGAAGGCAGGGCTGTTGGCTTTTCTGCTCCTTGGCACACGCTGAGCAAACCCGCACCAAAGGGTTTGCACAGTGCAGAAAGGTTGGTCGCCCTGTGCGATGTGGAGCCTGACCTGAAATTTGATGTTCATGTGCTGACGCTGGGTGCAGAAAACTACCAGGGGCTGCTCCGTGGGGCTGGGAAGGAGTTTCCCATGGGGATGTTGGGTGAAAAAGTGCTTTTCAGGGCTTCGCTGTGCACGTGGATCCTTTGACACCAGCATGTTTTTGCCTGTCTGTGCCTAAAGCTTTCCAGGTATCCACGCAAGCGTGGAAATGCATCCAAATGATGTCAAGAAGAAATGGCAGTATAGAGAAATCCCTCTTTATGGCAGGAACCAAGTGAACAGGGATTTATCTTGCAGATTAACTGGGCTATTCTTCTCGGTTTACTTTTCCTGCCATGAAATTCAGTTCCCTGAACCAAAGAGGTTGCTCTACAGGTCTGCACCATCTTGGGGAGGTGCAATAATAAAACCACTTAAATTCTCCTTTGTATTTTGGAGGGACAGTGGTAATTCCCCTGGTGCCAGGGCTTATTTTGCTTTGTTAATACCTGGGTTTGAACAGTTTCCTTTCTTCTTTCCTTGCTTAGGGCTGCACTTTCAGAAAGCTCTTTTCTCGAGAAGATGTAGCATGTGCACACACCATGTGAAGTCAACAGGGGCTGAACTTCAAAGTGAAGCATGTGAATAAATATTATCCTGACTTGAGGCTACTATTTATTCTTTTTCTTCTGAAACAAAACAAATTCGTACGTGCCTTCTTGAGACTTGGAATTAATCTTTTTTTCTAAAACCACCATGGTGATGGCAGCACTATAGTGTTTACTCTGCTTTGCTCAGATGGTGACCTTGGCTGCCTCTTTTAGTTGTATAGGTTTTACTATTTTGCAGCCATCTTTTAGTATTATGGGGGAGAAATACTGTAGCCAGGGCCAAAATCCTTTGCTCTTGTGTGGTTTCCATGGGTCACCAAGGGGCCGGACCCCAGGGTGAGGGGGGAGCCCAGGAAGATGCTATGAACCCAAACCTGGACCTTGCAGTATCAGGAGGGTGTTTGGTTCAGGGTCTGGGAGCGGAATGTGGGTTTTGCCAGGTCTGAGTCATTTGCTGTGGGATTTGCTCCCTGGAAATCCCTGCAACAGAAAAGTCCTTGTGTCCCAGTTGTCCAAAAGTCATAAATTTAGGTCCAGCTAGCTGGGCTTTGTAAGGCTTGATGTGCAAAAGGTGTTGAGCGCTTGTCCTCTGAAAATCAGTGTGGTTTCCTGCTGCCTCAAACCATGCGACCAAATCTACACAGTTTTCAGGTGATTTCCAGCTCTGTTGTGCAGGCAAGAGCTGAGGTTTTGCTGTGTTATCACTGTCCCAGGTGCATCTTGCTGTCTGATTCAACTCTCCTCCGCAGCTCCACGCAGGGATAGCCTTCGTGCATAGAAAATAATAAAATAGAATTATGCCATCAAATGTTTTATGTATGAGGAGGCATGGGCTGTCAATAATCCTCTATGTTTTTTAATGCGAACTCTCTCAGTGTTTCTGCTGGTGGCTGATGACACCAATTAATTTTATTGTTTGGAAATAATCTTCCGCGGTGTGTGATTTGCACGGCCCCAGCCTTATGCCTTCTAATGATTTCTCTATTACTTTCACTGCTGCCAATAAGCTGAAGATGCCTTTCAAGTGGAAAGGGAAACATGACCTAATACCACGGATAAAACATTAGCAAGAGCAAATTAAATCCCGGTTAGCAGTGTTAGGACCCCAGCCGCTAAAGACAGAAGAGCTGCTGGAGCATCTCAATGAGCTGCACGTGCATCTGGATGCACAGGAGTGTGGAGCGGTAACTATTGGAACAGCTTTAAACTTAACACAGAATCAGTGTTTTTGTCCTTTCCTGCTCCAGCTGGCTGTTCCCTGGTCAAAAAAAAGGGTTGACCCTGATAGATTAGATTTGTGTGTCTCCGTGTGTGCTAGAAATGCTGTGGGTGGGCTCACCCAGCTGTAACAGCGGTTGTGCTTTGCTTTTGTTCCTACTAGCAGGTGCCCTAAAAACAAGGTTTATTTGCAAGATTTCCAGTGCAAACTGGGGTTAATGACTTGGGTACACATCACCTGCAAGTTCTCCTTTGCAATGCATGAGCACCAGCAAGCGTGATTCAAGGGGCTGGGAGAGGAGCTGTGGTCATCAGCCCCATTCAGGGTGAAGAACAGAGCTTTTTAGTAACGGCATTGTAGAAATATTCAGATAAATCCTGATCAGGCACTGCTGCACTTGCACACAGCCACGAGTAACCTCATGGAGGGCAATGAGCTTCACTGGCTGCTCTGAATCTGTCCCAAAATCAAGGAAATAAGATTAAAATTATGATAAGGTCACATGAAATTGGCCGTCTCCAGCCTTTGGAAAGAGTCTGTTGGTGTGGTGTGGCTGTCGGCACAGTCGCAGCCGGGCTGGGTTTCTCCATCCATTTCCTTCCGAGAGGAAGGGATGTTCCTGTAATGCATGAAAATATCACCACATCAATATTGTCGAAGTGAAGCAAGAAGTGGTTGTGACCAAAATATTTATGCGTAGATTTATGTAAATATACAAATATTTATTGCTTTAATGTTTTAGTTGCTGTGAAGTTTCGTGATTTCTGTGTAGAAATATGAAGCAAAAGAGTTGGTAATCAAGGAGATGGACTTGGGGGCTGATGGATGGAGAGGGATGAGGGGCTGAAAGGCCAGCAAAGAGCTGGGAGGTTGGACCTGGGGAAGCGCTGGGGCTGTGCTGACTGCAGGGTTACACCTGCACTTAAACCTTCTGTAGCATTTCCCTTGCAAAGCGATGCCCAGGCTGCTTCATCTCCCCTCGGAGAGCTGCCTTTGGACTTCTTTGTGGTCTTTGAAACGGTGATAAAATGCTTATGGTCAGATCAAAGTCTGAGCAGGAGATTTCTGCTGGGCTCGGGTTTCTTTGCGCTGGGCTCGGGTTTGCAGAATGAAGTCAAGTCCTCCCAGAGGGCAAGTACGAGCATGAAGCCACTTAAAACTCTGACTTCACAGGGGACATTACAGAAACTCAGTGTCGGCTCTTTTCTGAGCCACAAACAAACTGAAAATTCAATTTGTATTTTTCCTTTGCTTTAAAAAGCAGCAAAACTTCTCAAAGAAATCTGTTGTCAGCAAAAGCAAAAAACTCAAAAAGAGCAAAAACCACCCAAACCCCCAACATGCTTGAACAGTCACTGGTGCTGCCCACTGGTTGCATCTTTATGGCCAGAGCGAACCCAAAGCGGCGGAGCGGGCTGGGACGCCTTCTCCTCCATCGCTGTGCAGGGAACACACCAGCTCTGCTTCATCATTAGTAGTTTTCCAGCCTGCTTCTGCTGGGAGAACAAAGAGGACATTGAGATCGGGTCCATGTTGCACAGCAGTGGCTGAGAAAAGCCTGAGCCTTGTGCCTGCTCCAGATCATCTCCAGTTATCGAGCCAGAGCTGAGCCTCCCGCCCTGGCGCCCTCCTCCTCTACATAAGAACTACTTTAGACCCAGGATTAGGGGTAAACAGTGTTGTAGTATTACGGTGACATTTTTCCCCGTGATGCTTGCTTTTCTTCTCTCTCCCTTACGGACTCTAATCTTCCCACATTACAAGAAGTGAGGAGTAATGGAGCGATTGGCCTTTTTAAATATGTATGAACTTCTCGGGAAAGGCAGAGAAATGAGGAGCAACGAAGACAGATAACAGATGCGAGATGGTCTCACAACAGTGTCATTTGACATGTGTGAGGGTTTTTTTATTTTCCCGGTGTCCTAAGTCATTTTTCATAGGCAAAGCATAATGTTTCTGTTCTTTTTGTGTGTAGATTATTATTATTTTTAAGAAGATGACTGTATCTGGGACGCAGCTGTGATTATATCACAGAAAGCTGATGGTGCAGTTCCTACCTCTGGCTTGCTGGGTTTTTGCTGCTGGCAAACAAAGATGTTTTCTGGCTCTTGTCAGGGTCAATCTGGATGGTGCCTCAGCCAAACGGGCTCTGTGGGATGCAGTGATTTTTGTGACAGACCTGCACATATATATTTTCTGCACATATATATTTATTGTGATGGTCAGGTTGAATGGAGAGTCAAATGGGTCTGTCCCATCTCCATCACCTTTGTCCCTCCAGCTGAACGCTGTGGGCAGATGCTCCGAGTTGCTTCCATTTGTGATTCGCATCACTGGTAAATGACTTTGTCTTATTCCCGAATGCTGGTGTAATCAGCAGATGTGTGGATTAACTGTGTCAGGATCTGTCCCCGGCATGGACCACATCGTGCACTCCCAGCAAAGCATCTTTCTCACTGTCACAGCAGTGCTGGCAGCCAGTGGGTTACAGCAGGGCAAAACGCTGCTGGCAGCTTGGTGTTTTCATCTTATTCATTTATGCATTCTCCCAAACAAACTGTTAACTGGAAACACTCCTAGTTGTGGCTAAAATGCACCTAATCATTTTGTCTGAAAAGTAAATTTTTGAGAAGATTAATTATTTTCACATTGTGTGGTTTTTCTTCATTTAAAAACAAAATTATGTTTAATCTGTGGTTATTTTGTTCCGAGGCCTGATCCACTTGGCATTGGGAACTGTACAGAGGGGAACAGCAAGAGCAAACCTGGCTGGGGTCACCCTCTCCTTCCCTCCCGCTGTGCAGCCATCGCATCCCCCCAAAATGAATTATTCAGGGTATGTTCACAGCGCAGCGAGGACGCCCCTTGCAGCCAAATATCTGCCGGGAAGGTCACACAAATGCGGTGACACCCACTTTTTAAAAGCCCTTTGATTTCTCAGCATGCCGTTGCCCTGTGCGAGCGAAGATCACTCATGAAGGGAAGAGTTATGCTGCGGGCAGTGAATTTCTTGCTCGCTGTGGGCATCTCCATGCCCATGTTTGCAGGATTTAGGTGTTCTGGTGTTTAGGTGCATGTTGGGAATGCATGGGCTGTAACAGCCCCTGGTGCTGGGGGTGATTCCTGGTAGCCAGGTGGGTGTTTTGGGGCTTTGGTCACTGTGAGAGGTGCTAAAGGAGGGGTGCTGGTGGCAGAGATGAGCGAGTGGAGTTGTGCTGTGATGTCCGTGGGGATTCACTGTCTCGTGGAGCATCCCAGCTCCTCTAGAAGGGCTAAACCTGATTCCCTGCAAGATACCTGCACATCTAACATAAGTTTGTCACCGTCATACAAGTCATGTGCATTGATTTTATTTTTGCTGGAGAAGGGAAGCTGGTGAGGGTAGGAGCTTGGGAAAAGAGGAAAACCAGCGGGGATGCGAGAGGATTTGCTTTCAGGGAAAACACTCGTTAGAATAGAAAATAATTACCCAGATGTAAAGGCGCGTGATGTTCCCTGGCGCTGTGTGATGCTCCTGCCGCCCATTTGTACGGTGATTGTGTCTGTTACGGGAGCAAGGTTGGCGCTCAAACATATATTTGGTTTATTTGGTTTCTTCAGGCTTTGGACTGTAGAAAACGTGATGATAATTGGCTGTCAGCTGCCTCGCGTGGCCCAGGGATCGATACGGCTCCGTGCGGGGGTTCATCCTGTGGTTTGTGCTTTTTCCAGAAAGACTTGGGGAGAAAAGATGCCATTGAAAGAAAATTACTGCATTGCCTATTGACTGAAAACAAAAGTCTTTTGTCCTGTCAATCATTTGGAGGCTTTATCTCGTCAATCACGAGGAAGATGTCTCCTTTTCACTGCTGCCAGACTTTGCATACACCTGGTTTCTCCTTCATTCAAACAAACAGATGTTGGGGGTGGTATCTTTTTAATTAAAAAAAAAATATTGTATCAGTATTCAGACTTGAAAGTACTAATGCAAGTCAGCGTGTGCCCTCCTGTCCCGTAGCTGAACCTAGGTGATGTATCAGGCTCTCAAGCAGCGCCGCACGGAGAAGTGTCCTCAGTTTTCCTTCCCCTCTCTACACACATGGGTGTGTTATATTGAATTCCTTGTGTTTGTGATACTTTGTTATGTACATACTATAAAAAGTCTCTGTGTATTTAGGTGTATTGTACTCCACTAGATTAGGTTTGATAAGGTTTGTATGTGCTAACTGACCCGGCTTTATTAGCGGCGGCTGCAGGAGGAGGAGATGCAAAGTCTTGGGGGATCTGCTGTTTCTCACTCCTGCACCCTGAGCTCCCTGCAGCTGGTGTGTCCCCAACACAGCAATGCACCCATAAAACCAGGTGAGGTTGGGGTGCAGGGGCTTGTGTGTTGATGCCTTTGCCAAATTTTGGAAGCCCAGGCGTGGAGGCAGCAGGAGCAGTGAGCATCACATCTCACCACTTGCGCTGCATTTCGTGGATGCTTTCGATCTGGAACTAAAGTGCGGCGTAAAGTTTATTTCCCAAACACGAGCTCTGTGGTAATTAATTCATTGCAGGTCCTGGACACGGCTCTATTTCAACAGCACAAGGATGATGTGTCTGATGTTTCATGTTGAGCTGACCCCAGGGCTGTTCCTCGGAGGAGCCCTTTGCTCCCCTGCCCTCGCTGCTCCTCCGGCGCCGGTGATGCCAGGGCACCGCGAGCCTTGTCACCAGCACCGCCGGCTGGGGCAGAACTCACGGCTGGTTCTGTGGCCTGTGGTGGCGTCAGGAAGGAGGGAAGAGGCTGCGGTTTTGTCCCAGGAGGAAACCGCAGAAACACTGTGCGTGCCGGGGTGTTTGCAGCACCCGGATGAAGCAGCTTTGGTCACTTCGCAGCAGCCTCCTGAGCAAGATTTGCCGTAACCCTGTTTGTTGGCTGAGTGTTGTGGTGTGTTTTTTATCTTTGGTGGGTTTTGTTGTATTCACAAGAGCGGAAGATGTTTTCCCTTTCCACTTCCTTTCCCTTTCACAAGGCGGTTTCCCTCCCCGTGCTGCTCCAGATGGGCGTTGGACAGGAGCAAATGTGCTGCCGAAAGTCCAAAAGCCCATTCGTGTGTCCAGAAGTCCGAAAGTCCATCAGTCAGCGTGTGGCTGTGTGCACGGTGCGGAGCACAGCCCAGGTGATGGAAACCAGGCACCAAGCACCTCAAATACACATTTGGGCTTCGTAGAAACACTGGCATGCTGCTGCCTTTCCTCCAACCAGGGGAACTTGTTCTGCTCGAGCTGGAGGCTCAGTTAAGCTCCAGTACTTTGGGTCATCTCATGTCAGCAGCACTGCTGGAGCCACCAACCCCTTGGCACTGCTCCAGAGTGATGAGAGGTCCCCAGTTCCCCACCCTGCGTGACCGCGGGGCTGCAGCAAAGTTTGTCTGCTCATGCAAAGTTATCTGGACTCACTGCTTTAAAGCCTTTGCAGAACTGGACCGTGCTCCGACAGCCTCGGCAAAGCCGGGGATGTTGTTTTCCAGCTGCCGCGTGGCCGGGGTGCGTGTCGGTGCCCGCCGTGGGCTGTTGGCCATCCGCTCGCTTCCTTGCCAGGCAAAGGCTTTTTCCTGTAAACAGCTCTCTCCCGGGGCACGGCACCGTGTCAGGAACTGGTATCATTGTTCTCAACAGACGCACGTTTCCCGTCGCAGCCAGCTAAATATATAAAACTGCTAGATATAGAAGGCAGTCATATGGAGTTTCCATTCTCCTTTGGCCCCTCTTTGAGCAGGATGCTTAAATTCACTCTTACTCTGTGCCAGGGCTTTTATGGTGAGGTTACGTGACTTAGGTGCCTTTGACTGACGGTCCTTTGCTAAACCAAGGTGAAATACTTGGAAAATGGGGACATGTGTTTGTACCAGGAAAGTGTGAATCATCCCTGTTGAGCCTTTAGTCGCAAACTTTTAATTTTTTCTGAAGCCAAACTTGGTTTCTGCGGCTCCAACCTCAGATGCCGCAGCCGTTCCCTGTGATGTTGCGTTTCCAGAAGCAGCACAGCGAGGAGGGATGAGCACAGGTGCCCCATCCCCATCACCTGTGGTGGGAGGTAATGGAGCTTGTGGGTCACAAAGCCAGGGATTCAGTTCACCCTCCGGGAAAATGCAGTGTGCTGATGCTGCTCTGCATCCTGAGATGATGCTCACTCCCTGCTCCATTTGCTTCTTCTGCCCCATGGTGGTTCTGCTGGGAGTCTTGGCTCCCTGGGGTTTTATATCAGCTCTGTGTGTTTTGCTGCTAAAACAAAACAAAAAGTTATTTTCAGAGCAGTCTGGGCTGTTCCTGGGTGTGCAATGTCTGTGCAGCAGAGAGCAGGGACCACTGCTGGTGATAACCCATCACCTTCGCTGCGCGTCTCTGTTTGAAGAACCCTGCCTCATTCCCAGAAATTCTCCTTATTCTTTATGTATTTTATAAAGCCCAGGGCAGCCAGACAGGTGGGTTGTGGCTGGGAGAGTTGTGGTGTGAGGACCTGGACTGTGGTTTGGGGAGTCCCTTGGGACCCTGCCCTGGTACCCACCTTGTCCCTCGGCATCCTCCCCATCACCACACACACCGCATGTCTGCAGCGAGACAGGGACACATGGGACCCAGTGTTGCCTTTTGTTTCTCTGAATGCAGAAGATCTGTCTTAGCCAGGCTTTTCTTCACAGAACACAAGTAGGAGTAGTTCCATTTTTCTTCTGTATCGGTCTTTCTGGTTTCTTGTCCTTCTGAAGCGTAACAAAAGCTTTAGTGCGCTGGGACTGGTAATTAGCTTCGCTTTTATTTTCTGAGTAGCTCACCTCTGAAGCGTGTGTGTGCTGGGAGGCTCCTGGGCTGCATACAGGAGAACGGCCCCAGGGCTGAATTTGCATTTCTGCTACATAAATTCAAATTACTTTCATATACCAAGTGATTTCACTGGTCAGAGCATCACTTCATGGGGGGGTTGTTCGGGTGCTCAGCAGCAGGGCCTGGGGAGATGTGCTGGCTGCTGACCCTGACTGGGCTGCAGCTCCTTTGCAAACAAAAGGGAAAACCCCCTAATTCTGGGTGTGACGTGAGGCTCTGGAAGCAGATGCGTCCCCAGCCACTCTAGACAGCTCATCTGCATTGGGAGGCATTTGATCCCCACTCCGTGCATCCCTGAAGCTGCAGGTTGAGGACTGTGTGAAGTCTCACCTGGGCACTGCTTTCATCCATAATTTCACCTTCTTGTTCATCTGTTCAAATATTATTTCACTGTTTTCTTTGAGTGTAACAACGCCTGGTGGTTACTGAGCGATTGATTGCTGTCAGTGCAGGCCCTTACTGTTGGCTTTTACTCTCTTGTAATAATAAAAAGTAATGACTTTATATCTCTCGCTTCTCATCCTTGAGTATCCTGGAGCTTCACATGAACAATTGACCCCCCTGAAGGGAGCAAGCTGCCCATGACCCAAGGGGACAGGGCTGCTTCTGTTGTCTGCAGTTGATACCCCTGAGCACCAGGAGATGCTGTGAGAAACACCTGAGTTCCCTGAGGTTTGATGAACAAAGACTCACCTCTCCCCATGGAGTTGAGCTTTCAAAATAAGAAGAGCAGATGGCATCGAAAGCATCTCCCTCGTTGACGGGCAGGTTTGCTGCAGAGCTGATGAAACATAGGGGGTCGCACTTGATGGGTGCAGGGTCAGTCTGGATGATTTTCAGGTTTTCCAGGTTTTCCAAAGACCTCTCTTTGTCAGGACAAAACCCGGGACCTCAGTTGTACCCATCTCCTGCCTGGTCCCATGCTGAAGGTGATGTGGTCCCAGTGCCCAGGTGGGAGATGCTGGCTGGGGAGCTCCTGTTGGGGATACAGCACGACAAGACAGCTTGTCTGTGGTCCATCCAATTGGCTGCACTGCTTTTTTGGGGTTAATGTATATAAAAAGGCTATCTTTTGTGACATTCCCAGTGCTGCCTGTGTGTGGAGGTGAGTGTTGTGCATTTAATATCCCACCGTGGTGCCACCAAGTTTGGTTTTTCTCTGGCTGGACAGGTAGCTACAATTTGATTGTGAAATTGCATTTGCCACCCGTGAATCCTGTATCTCAAGGTAGAATATCACTTTCTTGATGAAGGGGATCTTCAATCTCAGGCTCGCACCACTGCAGTAATACAGGTGTTTCAGACAGAGACAAAAGCAGAGGAAACAGTTATCCTCCAGGAAATTACAGCTTGCAATTTGATAATTGACCCCACGATGGGCTTGTGAGTGACGGCCGCATTGCGGATTCGTGTGGCTCTTTGCAGTTGCCTTTTCTTTCCATGGAAAACTCTCCTAGCACTGGGCTAACACTCGTCCCCTCCTCCTGCTTTCCAAGAGACTCGCTGCTGAAATCACTTGGAGGTTCATTACCTGCATTAGAAATTGCTCGGCAGCTCATCCTCCTCCACCAGGTGATTACCTGCCATGCAGCAGTCGCTAACGAGGAGAGGACCAAGTGTCTTCCGTGACTGTGCTTGGAGGAGGAAGATAAAGACAGAAAATCAGCTCCTCGCTCAAATTCTCCATCTCCTCTGCCTTGTCACTTGGGTTTTGGTAATCGTTTTAATCTGCAGTTGAGTTTTCCTGGCAGTGTAAGGATTTTTCAGTGACTGTCATTTTCTTTGTTACTTTCAGGCTGGTTGTTTCAAAACTCATTAGCTTTGGCATTTATTTACCAAGGCTGGAAGCAGCTTGCACCAGGGGCACAAAATGGAAATTGATTTACAGCGACGGTGTATGATCTAGAAAATGTCAATTTTCTTTCCCCTCGAGTCTATAAATTAGTTTTGATTCCAATGAGGCTTTATACTATACTTATAAATCAGTTCCCAAGGAGCTCTGCGAGTGTGGGAAATTAAAGTAGTCAAGCAGCAGCCCCGTATCAGGACATTGCTGATGCAGCTTTATTATGATGCTCCTGTCCCATGTATGGATGCAGAGATGGGTGAATGCTGATGCTAGACAGTTGGCATATTTGGGACACACTTGGGGAAGGGGCTTTTGGCTGACGGGAAGAACCAACTACTAAAATACAATTGTATCCTTAAATCAATTAAAAAATTAAATAGGTCAAAGCTTCTAGGAAGATGAGGGTCTGAAATGGGTTGTGGTTTAAGGAAACAAGCCCTACTCTGAGTTTTTTGGAGAACATCGATGCCTTAGCACTTCTCAGCTGGCAGACCTGCCCCAGGCTGCAAAACCACTGATGGTTTTGGAAATTTGGGGCTGTTTGGAGTTGCAGTCTCAGCACAGGGAGCGTTCGCACTGTGTGAGCAGCTAATGCATGTGGGCGCTCTCTGAGACCGCGGATGTGCAAAAGTGCTGGAGGGAGGATTGGAAGTGAGGAAAATCCACCTTTCAGCTGGCGTTTCAAATGGTTTGATTTGACATGCTGTAGAGAAACACGTAGGAGCCTTTACGGGCAAACATCGTGGGAGACCCTCACTGTGTTCTCGCTGGGTGCTATTGAGTGTAAAGGGCGAAGTGGCTAACGGTGTGTGCGGAAACACTGGGAATTATAGGAAAAACATCCCCTTCATCTCCCTCTGCTGTGCTAGACAGCCAGGTTGTACAATTTTGGTGACTCCGTAGCCGTTCAGCAGCAGGTTGGCTGTGCCGGGGTTGTGAGAAGAGGCAGGAGGGGTCCCGGGAGCTCCCGTGGGGCTGGGGACAGATGTTGGGTTTTAGCTTAAGGAAAAATAGACAAATGGGTGTATTTTCTGTGGACACACAGGAGCCTTTACCAGCCTGGATGCCTGTCTTACACGCTGTGCCAGATTGCTACTGGGATAAACTCGGTTCAAGCTCCATCGACTGCAATACATTTTTACGTCTCGTCATTTTGAATTGCTGTTCCTGTCTTTAACTTTCGCTGCCCTGTCTCCCCCAGCTGAGGTGCCTTGACAGCTTCTCTTGCACACACCAGTGATTTGTCGCGCACTTGTATGACTCTGTGCTTTTTTTTTTTCTGTTTTTGTGCCTTAATTGAAATATTAGAGGAGCTAATATAGAGGTGTACAAATGAACTGCCGCGTCGCCCCTAAGCTTTCTATGGACCTCAGAATCCTTTCCTAGAAGCCTCCTGTGTCCTCAGTCTCCTTCATCTTCTAGATTAAGCATTTTCTTCTGCTTGGCTGAGAAAACCTCATTCAACACGAGCTACATTAGCATTGTGTTTATGGAGTTACTGTGGAAATCCCTGGCATTCACGCTGTGCTGGTTTGCTGTAATGAATCTGTACATGTCAGAACACCTTGCAAAGAAGGGAAAAAACAATTTTCCTTTCTCTTTAATAAGCAGAAGCTGCGATGCAGAGCAGGGTGCCCTACAGAGCTCAGGTTTTCTTGGGTCGTAGTTCAGGGAAGGATCCAGATGTGGGGCTGCCGGTGCAGTTCTTGATTCTCTGGGTTTGGTCCTTACTGACCTGCAGGGCCCTGGAACAGCGAAGGGAGATCAAATCTCAACTGTATAAAAAGCCAAATGAGTTTTGTGGGGCAGTGAAAGAGGGAGCGCTCAGCCCCCGCTCTGGTCTCCATATGGGGCTGGGGGCAGCAGCATCCATGCTCAGTGCAAGGTACAAACCCTGACTGCCCAGAGAACCTGCTCCTGTTGTACCGAACACCCCCAGACTGCAGGAGGGACCCAGCACAGCCTGTGGAACTTTTTCAGCGTTTCTTCTATTTGTGTTGAAATGTTGGTTCAGCTCCCCGCGTTTGAGTGAGTCGTGAACCTGCAGCAGCTCTTGTTGCGCCTGGGAAATTTTTCAGCTTTACTTGAAATGGGCAGAAATCGTACCCTGGGGCCAGGTCGCCCGCGAATCTGGCAGCCCAGGCATCCCCTGGTGCTTCTGTCCTTCCCTGGGCTTTGAAGTCAGTAATTGGGGCCCTTGTTAAAGTTTTCCACGATGTTGCGGGGAGCCTGTGGGAAAACCTTTCAGATGTGGTGAAGAGTGGGTGCTCCCCCAGGGAAGCTGCTGGATGTGCATCCCAGAGCTGCTGTGGGTTAGGGCTCATGAGAACTGGGATTTCCTGCCCATTATGGGCTCATTAGTGCTGCCTGGTCCATCCTCGTTGCCTTCTCAACCTTCTCAACAGCCAGAGCTGGATCTAATTGCTGTCATGGTGTTAACTTTGTTCCTGTGGGCTAGCAAAGCTGGGCTGGCGAGGGCCAGAATTGTCATACAGCAAACCTGCCTTTCTGCTGGGGTGATTCTCCTTATATTGGTATCCCCAGGGGGACCCCATGGCCCCCAAAGCTCAGACTAGATGGGCTAATGGCTGTGGGCTGCAGTCCTGCGGTACTTAACGACCTTAATGTGAGCCGCTCTCATTTCTGCTCTCTGTATTCACTGGAAAAATATATTTTTAACTCCACAGAAAACCTCGTAGGTGACAAAGTGATTTCAACTTCATTGGTTTTTCCATTGGTGCAGTCATTAAAAGGCCAACAGCAGCAGAGAGCATCAGCCCCGACCATTAACGGAGCCCATTTCTCTCCTGTACGGTGATCACTGGTGCAGCATCCCGGGGGGGGCGGTTATCTCCTCTGCCATCCTGCTGGTATCTATAATATTTATAACCAGCCAGAAAGTCTGTGAGGTTATTAGTGCCAGTATTTTTAGCTGCTTAGGAAGAAAGGCATTTTTTTCTGTGTGGGGGTGTTTGCTTCACTTTGGGTTAATTTAGCAAATGTTGGTGATTTCTTTTTTTTTTTTCTTTTAATTAGGGAGATGTAAGCTTAGAGCAAATTTGAAACAGATGGGAGTTGGTGACATCACCCTTTGTTTTACTCCTGTTAGTGCTGATTACCTACTTTGGGGTAAATCCTAAAGAGGATGTTTTAGGCTTAAATGCCCTGGTCTCCTGCCTTTTCCCATCTTTCCTGTCTGTCTGTGTTTTTCTCTCATTACGCCTTCTTCATCCACATTGTTCTGTCACTACACCTTCGTCCGCATCCCTGGGCGGCTCTTGCATGGAGGATGTTTGTGGATCCACGCCAAAAGCTGGAGCATCTCCACCAAAGAGCCTACGACTCCTGCTTGTTCCCAGTGTGACGTGCTGTCCTCACCTGTCCCTGCTCATCCCTCGGTCGTGTCCCTTGCCTTCAGCCTTCACTTGCCACCTTGTTTTCCCCCCATCGTGGCCCATCTAAAGAAGTGATGGATTGAAATTGCGCCAAAACCTCTGGCCCAGCAGCTGTCAGCCCCTTGCAGCACGGTGCTGCTGGGGGACGGTGCCAGGACCCCTTGTCCCTCGCAGAGCAGGGTATGTGGTCACCACCGTGTTTTCCAGCCCGCCGGGTCCTGGTCCTGCCTTGCACCGGGCGCCCCGAGCTGCAGGAATTCGCTTTATCTCCCTGGCAGCAGATGAAAAGCTCTTGGCCACAGGATGTGTTTGTCCACATTTTGCTGGGGAAAGCGAGGGGAGGAGCGAGGGCAGAGGAGGAATGGAGCTGAGTTACGCTCTGGACCCTCAAGTTTATTTTAAATACTCCTTTTTTTTGTTTCCACCCAAAGAGTTAAAAATGTTTTTATTCCCCCCTTTCTCCAGTGATGCCCTTGGAGATTTATTCTGCCTTCTCCAACAATAACATGGACAGGATCCCAGCCGTGGTGCTAGGCTAAAGTGGCTGGCACAATGGCAAAGGTTGGGTTGCCAAAAGCAAATGCTCTTCAACCTCTGCGCCTTGCTTCCCCCACAGACCTGATGGTGCGAGGAATTCGTGTTTTCCCGAATCTGGAATCTGGACGAGAGCACAGGAGAAAATACCTTTGACAGGCTGTGTCTCATCCTTGAGCTTCTATTTCCCCTTTGGTGGCACAGGTGCCCAGAGCTGCCCACTCTGATTTAGCACGGCAATGGGATTGCTCGCTGCAAAGCCCACGGTGCTTCACGCCATCCCGCGAGTGCTGAATATAATAGATATTATTTAAAAATACAGCTATATATATATCTCCCCATTTCCCCTTTGTACAGGGCTGTATTGAATCATAGCTCTTTGCTTTTATACCTGCTGTTCAATGCTGGTGCATATAAATACAGCTCGTTTTTTGTTGGCTGCTTCATGAATGGCTTGGCTTCCAGCACGGCCCGTGCAAAATGCAGCCCAGGCATGATCCTCCTGTTTTTCTCGTGGCCAAATCTCCGAGCACCTCTGGACCTCGGGTTTTCCATTTGAAAAATGGTGTTGACGGTTTCCGGGCGTTAATTAATAGCTGTAAAATATTTGGTGCTAAGAACAACAGTGCTAACGGTGAGCTGGGTGCGTGTCAGAGCTCTTGCTGTGCAGAACGCTGCCAAAGCGTTTTGATTTCTCCCTCTAACAAAAGCGGAGCAGCTCACTGCTCTCTGGGCTAGAAGCAGGTTGCTTTTTACTTTTGTGTACCAAATTTGAAGGATCTTTACAAAAGTGAGTTTGTTCTTTATGGGGGAACACGCTCATTCCCTTGAACTTGTGTGCTGGGGCTTTTCTGCAGGTAAAAGCCCATCAGTGTCCATCCCTGCAGTGCTGCTTCCATCCTGCTGCTGTTTTGCTTAGGCTGGTATCCAAGAAGAGGCTATTTATTCCTCTGTTTAAATTTATGTACAGTATAAACCATTGTGTCCCGAGCTGTTTATGAAACAGAGAGGTGCTTCCACTCCTCATTTCTCATTTTTAATCAATGGTTTCTGCTTACTCACCAGAAGCGAAGCTACAGAGGAATAATTTCTTTTCCTTTTTGTCCCTTATTGAATTCAACAGCCCTGGTGCAGGTACTGAAAACCAACCGGTTGCACAGAAAAAGCAGCGATTTCCCTGCACAGCTGCCTTGGCAGGTGAACAGCTGCACTGTTATCGGGACAAAGTAAAATCAAACGGCAGCAGCAAGGTGTGTTTTGGGGGGCTGGGACTTTGCAGCCGCACCTTTTCCATCCAGCTGCATCGAGCAACTGATATTAAGTGTTCAGATTCCTTTTGAGAGTGGGTTTAGCCTGGTAGATTGAAGCACCTTGTGAAAGCCTTGCTCTTATTTAATGCAACGTGCCAGAAAATAGTCAAAGTGATCAGAGTTGGGTTTTCAGGAGGTGACGTGGGGGACAAAAGAGGGTGGTGGTGACTTTTCCAGCCCGGCAGGTTGCTGCTGTTGCTTTGTGTCAAGGCTTTTGTTGTCAGCGGCTGTGTCACCTTTGTGTCCAAGAGCTTTTTCATACACCAAGCCCGAAAGCACAGTTGACTCTAACCTTGGTGGGGCATTGGCGCAGTGTGGGTAATTAAGGTAATTTTCACTGTACCTAATCAATAGTGGGAGCCATTGATCCTGCTCAGCATGGCGGGAGTCCCTGCAGGGATGGGGAGGTGGCTGCTGCGGCTCCGCTGTCCCGTGCTCCTGCCTGGGAATCGCGATGTTTCCGTGATCATCCTGCAGCACCCGCTTTGCATTAAATAAATGCAAACTGGAGTGACCCCACTGATAAATGCAAACTGGAGTGACCCCACTGATAATGTCAGACTGGGACCAGCCAGAGCTGGTCATGCTCAAATAAATACAAATCTGCAGAGCCAGGGGTGCACAGCCCCCCAAAACCAGGGTCCAGCTCCCCGTGCACAATAAAACCCCACATCTCTTTGGCATCAGTCCTTTGGGTCACTGCTTTCACGGAGAGGATGCCTTCCCAACGGATGTGATTCTGCTGTGTTCGCCAGCAAAATTTCCTGTTGAGTGTAGTTTTTCTTCATTTTCTCCTACCACGAGCATCTGGGGGCTCAGCCCCTTTCCTGCTCCGCAGCTTGGTGGGGGGGACCTGGTGCCACATGGATGTCCCAAGCCCCTGCTGACACCAAGAGGGGGACCTGGGGCTTCAGGATGTGTCTGGGAAACCAGCTCCACTAGTTAGGATGGATGCTTGATTTGGTCTGTTATTTGGGTTTAATTTATAAACTCTTCAGGGCTGATTAAATTGGTGTAGTGTTTTCTGGTCTGGCAGTTGTGAATGAGAACATATCCCATTTCTTTATTCTCTGCGAAAGGAAGAGAAAGCGTGTCTAATAATAGCTGCGTGAGGAAGGCTGTACACAATAAAGACATTATGAAAAATATTACACTCATCTATATTGATTTTTGCTTTGTTTGCTAGCTGGTTCCTTTATTACCCTGGCAGAGCCATGAGCAATGTCATCCCAGGCTCAGCTAATGAACAAACATCAGATACTGTCAGTTTGGCTTGGAAATTCACTTTTAAAAATAACTATTTGAAATGTCTGTCCAGAACTGCAATGCTTTCTGGGGGAGCTGGTCCCATATGGAGAAACACTGACGTGAGCAGCAGCTAGTCCAGCTTCATGGGGTTCTGGTGCAAGTGGGATGGGTGATGAGCATGAGAACTGTGGCCACCCTGGTGTAGCACATTGTGGGGACAGTCCTCATCGGACTCAGCAAAATCTGTGCCTTTTGCAGGAGGATGTCTGAGCCCTGCTAAATGGGATTAAACATAATCCTTCCCCCAGTTTTGCAGGTCATCTTTATTCAGTGGCCTTTTCTTAAGCGATGTGCTTGGCCTCTGGTTCCCCTGCCAGTAAGGAAATGTTTGCAAGCGCTTCATTTATTCTAAATTGACCCCAGTTCCCAGTAGCAAGGGCTGGAATTAGCCCCAGGGTCTCTGGTGGGAAGTGTTTTTGGCTGTCACAGAGAATGATGTGCGTGGGTTTTGAATACTATTAATTAATTAGAGTTTTGCAGCCCCTTTTCCATGCTGGAGCAGCAACTCCCTTCATTAGCAAAGAGATAAATGTCACCTCCAGCCAGCACAGAGACCCAGAAACCTGCCCAGCTCCTTGCTGGAGAGCACGTTCTCAGCTGGGACTAGATTTACTGTGCCATCATGTATTATTCATCTGAAATAATACATATTCTAACTCTGCAATTGTTCAGGGCAGGGCAGAGTCATTTTAAGGATATCTCCAACCCATAAATACTAATGTTCAAAGCATTAACAGACTTTGTGTGTGTGTATGTGTTTGGGGGTACACAAGTAGCTGTTCCTCTTAGCAGAGATGCACCCAAAATTCAATGTTTTGCAAACAAGCTACGCAGCATTTCACTGCAGCAAAGCTGCTCAAGTGTTCAGTATCTCTCTCTGCTTCTAACAGGAGAAATAAGTGATTTGTACATGTTACACCAACTGGTCTAAATATATCTGCTGAAAAAAAGTGAGAGCTTACAGTTTGAGAGCATCTCGTTGGATTTGAGAACAGGAAACCTGCTTTAAATGATGGGTATGCCCAAGTTACAATTAGTAACTAACTGGTTACTAAAGCTGCAGATTTCCTGGTTTGCCAGTGGGATTATGTCTGATTAGGGGAGTGGAGGAAGGGAAAAGAAATTAATCTTCCAAAACTCACTAGCATTTAATAAAAAAAACCCCATCTATTAAAGCCAATGGGATGTGGGACTTTTTAAAGCATGTGTGTGTAAATTCTTGTTAGTCTTATTATAATAATTGTTATTAAAAAAAAAAAAGGTATTGTTTGTTTAAAAGCCACGTTCTTTGCCATCATGAATTCTTTGTATCCCTACTTATGATACACTTACCACTGGGTTTAAATTACAGCCTGGAGAGCCCTTTTTTTACAAGTGAGCAAATAAGATATAGCTTCTGTTTGCTATCTACCTGTTTCTATGGAAACCAAATTTTAGTGCCAAGCAAGCTGCCTGGATTCAGCACCGCTTGGCTCCGGCTGCAAACCGGCCTGAGAACGGCAATAAAACCCACCTGAGGTCAGGGGGCTCGTGTCAGGCTCGCCCCAGTGCCTGGAGAAGCCAGATGAAGGGGGATACGGCTTGTCGGTGCGATGCTGAGCTTGTCGGTGCGATGCTGAGCTTGTCGGTGCGATGCTGAGCTTGTCGGTGCGATGCTGAGCTTGTCGGTGCGATGCTGAGCTTGTCGGTGCGATGCTGAGCTTGTCAGATCTCCTCAAGGCTGACAATCAGATTAATTTTTTGCTGAAATGAGGATCTCGCCCGTGCCCAAAGGAGAAGAGGAGATGCTTTGGGCTGTGTTGTGCGCAGAGGGAATCCTGATGTGCTTGGGATGGAGAGCTGGGGAGGCTGCCCCGAGGGATTGTCCGTGATGCTGCAATGAGCCCGGGGTTGGATCCTGGAGGAGATGAATGAGGCTCAAGCGGTGCTTGTCTTGGGGTTCCCGTTCAAGTGCAGTTTTAGAAGAGCAGAGCAAGCCAAAAAGACTTCCCTTTTGTACTGAAAAAATTATTAAAGCGTAATTATGTTCTTAGACTTGGATAATGAAACATCTTTCTGTGTGGGCCTTAGGGCCAAAATAGATGCGTTTTCAATGTTATTTTTAACAGTGCAATTTCTTTACACGTCGCAGCTCCTGTTCTCTTTGTATTCAAAGTGGAAAAAGCTGAGCAATATGATCATCATTATTAAAATCTCCAGCCTAATTTTGCTGTGTTTGGGATTAGATAATGCAAGATGTCTAAAGGTCTGCCTCGAGACAAGGGGGTTGATAGAAACCATCAGATGGTTAAAAGCAGATCGTTTGTCTGGTCATCTTTCTCTGGTATCAATGGTCATGTCACATTGACATTTAATGTCCACTCCAGTATTCATTAAAACATTAATGTTGGCTTCTTTGATGGCTGGACATCCCATGGCAGTGGCAGTGGTTATGGTCTTTCAAAGCCCATTAGATTATTTCTGTAATCCTTTAGATTATTACTTTTATTGCTTCTCAGACATTTGTCCTCTCCCTTCCTTACTGTGCTGGGATTTCTGTGATGGTTGGAGCAGTCTTAACCCTCCGCCTGTGCCATGTTCAAGAAGTCAGAGTTATCTGTTGTGGAAAGGGGCAGCACGGAGAAAGCTCGAGGGGTGAATAAGCACTGTATCAACTTAAGACACCTTGACATGTATTTGCACACCAAGATCCTGACGATAAGGAGGATTAATAATATGGTACAATGATAAATTTGGAGCAGACCCAAGGTTTGGTGGGAAGGACTGTGGCCCTGGGAAGAACCATCACTGGCAGCTCTTTGGTGATGGAGGGAGCATCATCGCTGCTTCTTGGAGGAAGATGCTGCTTTGATGCTCCTTGCTGGGATGGGGCAATTCCTGCCCTCAGCTGGGAGGGGAGGGGAAGGTTGTGAAAAGATATGTAAGATTTTTCTGCAAACTAGTATATCTGGAGACTTCTTCCAGGTGTCGTGCCCTCCATCTGATGCGCCAGCTGCTAGAGGTGCACATGGAGCAGAGAAATCATTGTGCTGACTCTGGAGTCTCACTTTTCATCCCTTCTTTTGGCATTTAGCTTTTTTGCTTGCATCATCCATGTGCCTATTCCTTGTTTTAGCTAAAACCACCCGAATGATTGATGTGCCCACCCTGGACCCCAGTGACCCTCCAGCCTGTGACCAGTTCAGATCTTGGTGCTCACTGGGTGGGATATTGAACGAGGGAGAAACCAAATCCTGGATCTGGAGGTTTTCCCTTGTTGCTGCCTCAGGCTCTTCTGTAATCTTAATAGGAAAAAATCTTCCTTCTCCATCTACCTATTCTTTATTGGAGCCGCTAAACAGTCATCTTCAGTGATTTTCTAATAAAAGGATGGCTGTTAAATGGAGCCCCAGAGAGCTGAGCTGCTTTACAGGGAGCTGTTTGAACTTGTTT
This sequence comes from Columba livia, assembly GCF_036013475.1. Taxonomy (NCBI): domain Eukaryota; kingdom Metazoa; phylum Chordata; class Aves; order Columbiformes; family Columbidae; genus Columba; species Columba livia. The sequence continues at coordinate 3,626,450 of NC_088620.1, forward strand.
CCATGCCAGCTTTTTAATACAGTTTAATATAGTTCTGATCCTTTTTCTGCATAGTCTTTCCCTATCAAAGCTTATCTTTTCCACTGTTATCCTACCATCACACAGTTTTACATCGGGCTTGGGGAGGAGAATGGCATGTGGGACAATGAAGAGATCCATATTTATATTCACAGCACTGGGCTTTCCGGGATCATTTGGGAGATGCTCTTGGAAAAAGTGATGGGATGTCTGCTTGCTTTGTGAGATTCCTACTGGTACCCAGGTGGGATCTACTGGGGCTTCACTGGGGTAAACTGGGATGAGCCTGGCTCAAACCCGCTCACAACATGTCTTTAGATATGAAGAAAGAGCGTAAAATGCCGCAAGCTGGGATAACACTTCTAAAGGAGGGATTCCGATAGAAATAGCTTGGGTAGACGATTAATAGGAGTCTTAATAAATGCTGAGTTGTTATGGGATACAGCCCATCAGCTTTTATCCGTGGCTTTACAGATATCAGTGCCGCCACCTGCTACTGCGGTTGCGAACATTTTTTACTGATAGCGCTCGTGTCTAGCAGAATAAAGCACTTTGTGAAAAATACATTAGTGGGGCCTTTGTTAGCAGAGCGTTGCCTCGGTATTCCCCGCTGCGATCACTGGGTTTTCCCTCAGTGGCGCAGCGATCACAGTTTTCTACTTCTCTTCGTTTTGTAACCCATCAGCCTGTCGGTTTCCCCTTCTCTCGGCCCATATTTCCCAGGAAGAGCTGCTATTGAGATCAGGCTGGGAGCAAAGAGGGTCTGGGGGACGGGACTGGACCATACTGGCCAGGGAAGGGCTCTAGTTTTCTGGGCAAGGAGGAAAACACTCATGTGAGATCATAGCAAGTAATGGGGTACGTGGCTCAGGTGGCAAATTTACCTGTATTGCACTGATTTGACATTCTGCAAGATAGTTTTTTTTTTCTATTTGAGCCTATTTGTTCACTTTTCTGTCTTCTCGCTGGACATAGTTATTCGTCACCTCATTTGGTGTCAGGTTCCAGGCAGCCTAACGAAGATCCCATAATAAGTAATGCAGAGGGGCTGTTGAGGGGCCGTGTTGGGGTGGGTTTCTTGGTAGGCAGGGAAGGACAGCCCCCGAGCATCCTTGGACTAGGTGATAAACTAATTGCCCCTCTTGAGGTCTGGTGAGTGGTGTAAAGACCTGATCCTGGGTCAACTAAATGATGGAGAACTGTGTTTACAGCTCCTGTGCTCCTGGCTCATAAGAGTTGTGTTTCATTGCGCTCACCAGCTGGAAAACAAGTCTCATTGATAGTGGCTACAAGCTGTCACATGTGAGGTTCCTCCAAGGCATTTGAGATGGACCACTGAGTCTTGACCCTGCTGATGGGAGGAGAAACTCAGCTCGTTAGACCTTCAGGGTGTTCGAGAAGGAGAGTGTAGGTCCTCATTCAGTTTATAGGTTGACATAGGTTGACCCTGGCCTCAAGGGGAAGTTTAGATGGGATATTGCAAACAATTTCTTCCTGTAAAGGGCTGTTGGGCATTGGAACAGGCTGCCCAGGGCAGTGGTGGAGTCACCATCCCTGGAGGGGTTGAACAGACGGACATGGGGTTCTCAGGGTTGGGTTAAGGGTTGGACTTGATGGTCTTGAGGGTCTCTTCCAACCAAAACGATTCTGTGATTCTCTGACCCTGTGGGGTGGTTTTTCCCTGGAGGTGTGTCTGGGGGCAGCGTTGGATGGATGGACTCCTGCACCGTGGTCCTGCCATGGTGGGAACACAGAGGTTTGGTGCTGGAGCAGCTCAGGCACAGGCAGCTGCTCGTCCTGCCTGTGTCCAGCTGCTGCCCTCGCTTTCCCACATCCGCGATTGCGGCTCTTTGCTGGCCAGTCGTACCACTTATAGCCTCATTTACAGCTAGCGAGAGAGAGAATTTGCTCAGTTTAATGTTTGCTTTGCGAATGTAATTTCAGAGCGGGGAATGCTTGCATAAATATACATATATTGTCTAACCGTCTTTTTTCCTTTTAGTCACTCAAACATGTGATTTTATTCCTCCAGCTGTAAAGCCAAGCGTGCGAATGTTAAATTGTTAAATAAGTCAAACATAATTATTCAAGTACCCGGCATAATGTGTTTCAGAAGCGCAGAATCTGAAATCCAACACAATGCACGCGGGTAAACGCTTTTGTGGAGATTGTACTCCTAAGGGGAATGTCATTTTGACAAGAATATATTTTCCCTCTTTCCTCTTGTCGTGTCTCGGTGCTTTGGTGGAAGTCTCATCCAAGTACAGTTCATTTTGATGCGGAATTATTCAGACCTTTCAGATTCATCCCTGTGGACCGCTTTGCTCCGCAGGCTGATGAAACGATACCGGTGCAGCTCAATGCAGAGGACCTGCCGTTAAATGAAAGGTTTTCTTTTGCAAGGGTTAGTCCGAGCTGGTTATCTTTTGGCAGTGCTATCAAATACTCTTTTCTGCAGTCCAGGCACATCATCTACATCTGGCCAAAATATGTTGTGGAAAAAAACCTATCTGTTTTGAACAAAAAACATCCTTTACAGCAAATGAGGAAAAAGTCATTAAAACTCAATTTTCAGGGACATTTTTGGGCCTTTTTGTCCAAAAATGGAAAATACTTTGAATGTTTGTGGATTCAAATGAAACATTACCTTTGGTTTTCTATTGGACAAAACCGAAATGCTTATCAGTATCTGTCACAGCAGAAAACCATTTATTCTTTTCGCTGTCCCACTCCTGAATTTTGAGGTTTACACCAGGCTGAGCTTTTCCTCTGGGAATTCCAGCAGTTGCTGCCATTAAGCACGTCAGGTTATTTGCAGTATGAATTTTCACAGGCTGTGGCTTCTGGCCACTGTCTCAGCCCCACATGAGGCACCTGAGTAGGGTCTCACCCTGACCTGGCCCTTTTTGGGTTTCTTGCTCCATAAATTGCTGCATTCACTGGTAACCTCGGTCACTTTGCTTGTTAGCTGCTGTGAAGTCAATAAGACTCCAACCTCCAAGTTAAACGTGCTCTTGCTGGTCTTACTGCCGGTAAGAAAACGTCAAGAGAGCCAACTAAGAACAAATATTAGTTTCCTGTTCCCTTCCCTTGCTGCGAGTAAATACTTGTCAGATGTTTCCATGAGCTTCATGGGACACTAACCAGCTTCATGTGTTTTATTGCAAACTGTTCTGGACAGGAGCTCCAGGGAGATGTTTTTGGTGAACCGCTGTTACTGGCTGCTCAGCCCTAACGTGGCAGCAGTTATTAATGTTTCTCTGCTGGTTGCTCTGATCTCACCTTCAGATTTGCATGAGTGGCCTTTGGGATGCAGTTTTAGGTGTTGGCTTTGATTTATAATGCTGTCCAGAGCTCTGCAGACCTGCCCTTCTGGGACCAGTAATTCCTGTTCCTCTTTTGCTGTTAGTGAACCTGTTAGTGGATTCATGGTGTGGTTGCTGGGGGCGCTCCGTTCCCTCTTGCATGGGGCGTTATCGAGGGTGTACATCCATCTTGCTGCAAAACCGGTGACCTTTATCAACGACGTGCATTCAAAACCCGAGTCCTTAATCCTGGCTGTGGTCTGGGTTGAACTGAGCCTGTGTTAACACAGAGATCGAGCCTTATTTTTCTCCTCCCCCTGCAACCCAAGGCTGACCACAGTGCTGTCCAGCTGCTCTTTGTCTCCAAGGTCTGATTAAAGAGCTGGAAGAAAGAACATGTGGTGGTTAGAGCTGCGTTTCCCTCTCCCAGGATGAATGTGTAATTACGCCTGTGTATTTTGGGCATTTCTTTCCCGTTCCGGGGCTGGAGTTTGCTCTTTGAAGCCCATGCAATTTTTAACGTTGCCTGTTGAAATTCCTCGAAGCTTCTGGTTTCTGTGCGTTCTGCGCTCGCTCAATCTGTTCCTATTAATTTTTAAACGCTCACATTTTAGCAGTAGATAAACAGCTGGTGACACTTTCGGAGTCGCGCTGTATAATCCAAGGAGCTGATGTAGCTCCAAGCACCGAGCTGGGGAGAGCAGGAGCTGCACCATGTTATGATGGGATCTTCGGGATCTTGTTCCCTTGGGGTGCAAATAATCTCTGCACGATATTTCCCACCTATCACCCGTGGAGCTGAGGCTTGCCAGCCCCCAGTTTGCTTTTCTCACTGGTTTAAGCCATCCTGATACTCCGCAAAGCTGGGCTCATGGTGGAGGATCCAGCTGGGGAATCTGCCTGAGCATCCTTGACAAAGCTGTTTACATTCCTCAAATCACTGACTGAAAACATCATGCCTGATTCTTTTTTTCCTTATTTTCTTGGAGGCAGCCAAGATCTAATCTATGATTTTTTAATTAATTTTATTTTCAGCTGTATGGATTTGTTAGGTCTGAAGGGACCCTTAGATCATCTTGTCTCACCCTCAGTACAGTAGTGACCGTGGAAATCCATCCAGCTCCCCTTCCGCCCCGTAATTTGTGAGCTGTGACCCGCTAAGGGAGCCAATATTTTGGATATCTTTTACTGCGGATCTTTTATAGGCCAGTTTGCAGTATGCTGTGTGATGCATGTTTCAGTCACCCACACAGCAGTAAATGTGCTGTCTGCAGAGGCAGAGCAAGGGCTAAATTTAACATACGCAGTCAAATCAAAGCACTTTATGGGTATATTTATCTACTGTTACAGTATTCGAGGAAGGGAGGTGGTTTCTGACTATCAGAGTCTCTGGAAAGCTGCCTTGTGGTCCCTTCTCTATAAGCTCCAGGTTCCTGCCTTTTTGCAGGTGTAAATAGATTAATTGACATAATGGAATTAAGCCATGGAACAAATGCGGCTGCGTCAGAGGTTTTTATCCGGCGGCACAGCCGGCGTGTGTGGTGCCAGGGATACAGCGGGCAACGCTGGAGAGCCCAGCATGGGAACTGCTCTGCCCGGGGTGGGAGGGTGTTCCCTACAGCAAGTTGTGTTGGAAAACCTCTGCTGATGCTTCTAGTTAATTATGGTTTTGGGGAAGTCGGCGTTTGCTATTTTGAGAACCATCCTTTGGGTAACAAATCAGAGGGGAACTGAGGGTTGTTTCGGCAGTCAGAATGTTATTGATGGAAAGCCCTTTGTTATTTCTAAAATAACTTCTATTTCTGTAACGTGTTTCAGCAGCAGCTTTTCAGGAGCGAAGCAGAATATATACAAAAATAAAAAAGAATCATTTTATCTCGTTCTAGGGAGGGCAGGAGGAGTAGCATCCTCACTGCCCCCCGCCACCTTGGCTTTCCTACTGCATTGCACGATCTAAAGAGGCTTCATTTGTATGAACCATCTAATAATTGCAAAGAGAGAAGCTCTTGGCTGAGCATCCTTTCCCAAGTCAGCCTCTTTCTTCTAAGATGGGTCCTGCAGTTCCTGGGAAGGTGGGCAGGAATTAACTAAAATCAGGAGCATGTTCCTTGCTCTGATGCTTAATGCTGGCTCACCATTCCAAATTTTTACTGCTGTGTTATTTTCCTTTAGCAGCTGGAATAAAGACGGAGGAAATAAGCCAAGGAGAATTTCAAACCCTCTCTCTTCAGTAGGTAAATTACCATTGTGCGAGTGGATTGGTTTCATATGGATGCCTCCAGTTTCTCTTGCACAGGCAAAATGTTCCTAAACCTCTCATTTTGTGTTCCATATGTTTTTCTTTGACAGCTCAACTTCATTTCAGAGCAGAGCAGAAATGGGAACTTAAAGCTATATGAAAACCTGTAATATTTTGTGCTTACATCCAAGGCCTTGATCAAAAGGGATTAAACTTAATACTGACTTAAGCCAGTTTCTCGGAAGCGGGTTTGGCGATCTGTGTTTTGCATCTGACTACTTGTTTTTTCCATCTGTTTCAACAAATCCAATCAATGCTGGGGGAGGGGGGGATGCTTTTGCAGGAGCTTCTCCTTGTAGTGTGTTGTGCAAAGCCACCGTCCCTCCCCAGAGCTTTTGCAATCCCCTTGGCTGGATGTCGCTTGAGTACGTAAAAGCAAAGCTAATTAAGGGGACGAGATGATGGTGCGTTTGCCTAGTTTGCAGCTTTTTAATTTAGAGGCCAAAGCAAAACTTCAAGTCTGGGAGCACCTCGGTTGACACGCTATTAGAGCCACGTTCCTGTACCACCATGAATTAATATGTGCTGCTTGTTTTCTGTGGTCTGCCTGTGCTGCAATAACGCAGTCAGGGTGCAAGTAGTCCCTATGGGAACTGCCACATCTGACGGACTTTTACCCCCGTGGAAGGCTTGGGTGGGTCTTTTTGAGACACAAGATGAGAGATTTTGCTTAGGTGCATGACTTTGGGCATCATGATCTAAGGGCTGAGGTCAGAGAAGGTCCCTGAGCACAAGGAAGGGATGAGGTTGTAGAGCAGGTGCCCTGCAGACTGTGGAGGAAACTAAACTAAAACTGCTTGAATTCAAACATTGAGCAGGAGGAGCCTGTTTCTGGTCGAAGTTCAGCCTGTCCTGGTGTTCTCCATGGTGTAAGGCAAACAGCTCTGTGCCTGGAGCTGCTTTTCGTAGGGTTTTGGTTTGGCCATCCTATCATTTCTGACACTTGTATCAGTGCTCCATGATCAGGAATCAGCTGCTGGATCCTTTCCCTTGAATATTCCTGATAATTTTATCTGTGCATAGTAAAGATGTGATAATTATAACCACCCTGCTTAGCACCAGGTAGGCTCCGAGCCCTGTGCGTAAGACAGGGATGCTTTTCTAACATCTCCAAAGTCTGTAGAGATGCAGAGCAGCAGGGCCAGGCTTTGAACATCTGGAAACACAAAGGCACGATGAATGCTGCTATCAGCCAGTGACATTTCTCCTTCTCTTGCATGGAAATGATTCTGCTGGTGTTTTCTTCCCCGTGCTCAAATACCTTGGCACAATGTCTCTTTGTGGTGGCTCCATCCCACGTGACGGCACGATGCAATCCCGGTTAGCCAAGAGCTTTACAGACCGCCTGTGTAAATCTGTTTACCAGTGTTTTAAGCTAATTAGTGTTTGAGGGATTTTTTTTCCCCCCTTCCTTCTCTGTTCTTGCACCTCTTTTAGCACAAAGGGCCACGTGCCCAGTGGGTATAAGCCAGCACAGCTTGGTTGGCTTTCAGCAGAGACTCTGCCAGTTTGCACGAGCGGAGGTCGGGGTTGTCAGCGCCCACGTCCTCCTACGTGCTTCACGTCTTCCCACGCTTGAGCTAATTCCTTCAGTATTCTCCTACCTGATTGTCACTTCTCCCCAAAGGCGGCAGCAGGAGGAAAAGGCGTCTGTTTGGCAGCAGGTCCCTTGCAAAGTGCCGTAAAGCTGCAGCACAGGCTGGGTGGTGGATGGCGGCTTTGCAGAGCAGAAGGGTGTTCTGTGGCCTCTGAGCCTTTTTCTGGAAAAAGCAGGAAGATTTTAGAAAGGAGGAGTAAGCAAACTGTGGGAAACTACTTTCTATACGGTGGCTGCTTGAACTGGCACTGGAACCCTGAGGTTGATTTCCCTGGCCTTGCTTTTAGGCACCATTTTTTTTTTAGAAATATTAGTGCATTTCTTCTCACTACTTCAGGGGGTGTCAAATACAACGCAGGATGGTACTGCCATGCTTTCTGACTATCGTTTGCCATGTACCAAAACTGGGCAGAGCTGCTACATTTTGTTTGGGCACCTGGCTATTGCTCAGTGATAAGTGTTCCAGGAATGCTGTGGGAGCATCATCTGCTGTCCCAAGGTCACCCCGCACCGCTTGTATCCACGGGGCTGTCCCGGAGTCTGAGATGGATCAGTGCAAGTTTGTGTCTGTTGGGAATAGCAATGAGGTTGCATGTCTACTTGCTTACGAAAATCGAAGGGCAGATGTTTCTCTGTGTGACAACAATCCCATCAATGAGGATGCGTGTGGGAGGCTGTGCAGCAAACCTGTTCCCTGCCATGCAGGATGCTGGTTGAGGTTTAGGGCAAAGAGAGATGTCCCTGTCCCCCGTACACCTGGCCAGCAACTCTTCTTTCACTCAGCAGGTGGACAAGAGCAAACACGAGCTGAGTGGCCACTGTGGGAGAAAATACAGGGTTCTCCAGCACCACAAACTGGAGGTAACTGGGGCAAGTCCTCCGTGCTCTCATGGCTGCTTTTATTTTAGCGGCCTCGTCCCTGGGACTCTTCACATCAGTGTTTTTGCTGTTGGATCCTATTATCCAGCTCTGAAATGTTCCTGATATGCTTAGAAGCAAATATTAGTTTGTTCTGGGAACACACGACCTTGCTGGGGCTCGACATGGGTGGAACTGGCCGTAACCCCTGAATGCAGAATGCTGGGTCGTCCTCGTATGCAAAGCGTTCTGCAGCCCAGCTGGGTTGATTTCCTTTTACAAATAAGGAGAGAGTTTATTTGAGGGTTTTCTAGATGCACCAGAGATACCATCAGCAATAAACAATGCTGGAGGAAATAGAAGAGGCGTAAGCATAATGATTTATTTTTGCTTTGCTTGAGTTTATTTTAAAACCTATAATTGCTAAGAGAAAGTGTTGGTAGTAAGGAAGAAGAGTGGTGGATTTCTTATGGTGGTGATTTTGTTTGTTGTTTGTTTTTTCCCCCAAATCCCATTTCTTTACTCAGCCAGGTTTCTTGCAAAGTGACCAGTGAGTGTGAGGAACTGAGTTTGAGACTTGATTTTTTTTTTTCTTCTTTTTTTTTCCCAAAAAGTGTAGGACTTGGTACTTTTTTAAATCAGGGTCTCCACAAGACTCAAAGCTCTGAGCTTATAAAATAATGAGTGTAAATATGAAGGTAACTGATCTATTTTTGTTATTCTGTTTGCCTTGGGAAACAAAACGTTTGCATTTCCAAGCTGCCATAAAAGAAAGGGGAGGTATAAATAACAGCGAGCTGTAATTCCACTCAGCGCCATATCTGTATTAGTTGTATTAACATCTCCTTGTGTCGCAGAAGCAACGAAAATCCTCAGATGAGATCAGGGGCCCCTTGTGCCAGCTGTGTGGGTTCTGCCTGGCCTCATACAAACCAATAGCCGGGAGTGGCAGGAAATATTACGGGGTTTCTCTGCAAATAAGAAGCTGTTTTACAGGGAAAATGAGACACAGTTTAGCAAACACTTAAGGACTGACTCACTTTTGAGAACGTTGTTTAATCCCGTTGAAATTGAGAGGATTGCTTATCCTTAAACGCGTGGCTGGGTGCAGGAGCTGGGGTTGCACTTGGCTTGTCTTGCTCTTGGCTACTGCCTTGGTTGGTGTTGGAAAAATACTCCCCGATATTGAGACAGGTACTACTCAGGCTTGGTTTTGGAGGTGCCAAGCTTTATGGAGGGTATTTATACCCTCTCCCTCAAAGTGGGTCACTTTGCTTATGTACCTGAGCTTCAATTTGGGAGCCCAAGCACAGGCAAGCGTGTCTGTGTGTGCTGCCTTGCCGCTGGAACCCGGGCTTTGATGTGCCAGGATGTTCAGAGCGCTCGGGGTTTTTCATGAAAGAACAAAGCAAAACTTGTTGGCGTAAAGAACAGTGCGCTTTTCTCTTAAATTTCCCTGGAAGTCAAAGCCTGCGGTGTAACTGTCTGATTCATAAACTGATTTTTTTACTTTATGAGTCTAAGAATAGACCGCAGGAGAGACTCATTCAATCAGTCTAGGGCTTCCCTTGGACTATTTTAAACCCGGGGGTGCCAGCGGGCTCTCCAGCCCCCGCACCCGTCGAGGTTTGATGTTTGCAGGTACCACTCGCCAGCAGCGATGCTCTGGAGCCTTTCCTGGATGCTAATGAGCTCAGTCCCACCTCCTCTCCCAAACCGGGGAGAGTTTTAGAGGCGGGAGACTGCGGCACAGAGAGATTTAGTAACATTCCTGAAGTCGTTGCTGGCAATTTTGGGAGTCAGACCTGCTTTCTTTGACTCCTGGTTGTGTTTTAACCTTCTGTTTTCCCGTTGTGGCTCATGTCATTTCTAAAGGCAAACTCAACCTTAGTTAAAAATGGAGGTTGTAATGACGGCGTGCACTTTGTGAGGGGCTTGGTTCGCTTGGAGCTCGCAGGCAGAGCTGCCTCCTCCTTCCAAGGGGGCTCAGCTGCTTCAGGTTTCTCTGGAGCAGGTTTGCTCAGGGAATCGTGGCGTTTCCAGAAGCCGCATCTTTGTGTGACGCTCCTCAAAACCAGAGCAAACGAGAGACCGTCCAGAGGCAGAGGTGTGAGAGGGACTGGGAGAGCCAGGCTTGTTTGACACCTCCCCAAAACGGAGGCTGGGTTACAGGAAAATGTGGGACTGCGCTTACACTGAATTTCTGCTTGGGAAGGTTTACCGTTTCTCTTCTGGTTGCACAGTAATTACGGTCTGTGATCAGTGGCTCCAGGGCATCCCTGTAAAACCAGGCGTGCCAGGGCTGGCGGGCTGGTAGCTGGCCAGGTGGCCTCAAGAGAGGGAGAAATAGGCCAAAATAGGCTCATGACAGCAGCAGCAAAAATAATCCTTTGTCTAATTAAAAAAATTGTTTATCTACGTATTCTGCTTAGAATGAAATGTCAGGGGCAACATCTTTAAAAGAAAAAAAAAGGCTTTGGTAATGTGTTTTTTTGCTAGAAGCATAACATGGGGGCAATAAAGTATCGGAGGTGCGAGGAAATTCCCTCGTGCTCGGGAGCTCCTTTCTGCATTGAACTCCCATTAGTGACATTTTATACCAGGGAGAAACTTGGCCAAGTTTTGACATTCATTGAATCTCGTTGGCCTCGCTGAATAATTCAGCATCTTTGTTCTCCATGTGGAAGTAAACTGCTCAAATGCCAAACTGTGGCAGCTCCTTTGTTGTCCCACCGGCTTTGAGTCCACACGTGGGGCACCAGTGGCCAACAGCTGGGCTGGAATTCGTGAAAACAGTAAAAGAAAAGAAAAAATAGAGGGATGAAGGTTGCAAAAGTGTGGAGGAGAAGACAGGAGGAGGTTCTGCAGTGGTGTTGGGGTTTGTATGCCATGGGCGGCAGGGTTGGCTCAAGACGTCCTTTATCTTGTGTCCTGGACACAGGCATCTCTATTCATCCCAGTAGATGGGAAACCAGTCCAAAAATAATAGGTTTGTTTTTGCAATCTCACTTTGAAATGATGAATATGAGCAAGAGTAAAACATGGTTTATATCTATAAGGGACTAAAACCATTCTTTGTTTGTCTTCGTTGAAAATTCTGCATAGCAGTTAAAACGTCCGTCAAAAATGGGAGTTTTCAGAAAATGCTGGTGGCTCTGCTGTTCCCAATTGCGATGATGAAAATATTTCATTGTTGAATCACTTCTGGCTGTTTTCTGCCAGAAAAGGGCGATGGTCTGCGCTCACCTCTGACAAACCGATGATGCATCTTTATTGAAATGCGAGAAGTCAAAACCGTTCAGTCTTGGCAAGTTTACCTCGATAAGATCATTTTGTGTGGAGAGAGGCGAAGGGAGTTACAAACCTTTTGTAATAAAATATAAAGTAAGAGGGGCTTTTTCACTGCTTTTCAGTGCTGAATAAAACCCGTCGGAGCGGGTCTGGATGTATTGTATGAATGGCGGGATGGAGTTTCCTCAGATGATGCTGCTGAATGGGGGTTTTTATAACGGAGGATTACATGTCTTCTATTCCCAGTGGTAAAACCAAAAGTGATGTTTGCGCTGATAGTGTCTTCTAACTCCTGATGGTGACGTGCTGTGGCACTGATGGGGGGACTGGAGCGCATCCATGTTGATGGGTGTTCAGGTCCAAATACAAGGCTGCAGGTCCTTGAGTTCCCACCAACCCTTCCTCTGTCTTCAGTAAGCACACCAGCGTCTTTTTCTCTCGTTTCTAGGTGATCTCTGCAGTATCCAGACTCTCCTTCCACAGCATTGCTCAAACCAAAGGAATTAGGTAAGATCCTTTCAATATGATGCTTTAAATAATGTTTATCCCTATCCACATTCCTAGTATTTAATCACATCAGACACTTTAGCCTTATTTTCCCTGCCTTAACTGCACCAATACTGCTGGAGGGAAACAGCTTTTCGTGCGTACAAACAAACTTGGAGCCTAAAGATGAATCTGACACATCCCACCGGGACTGGGGGATATTCAGGGGGCGAAGGTTTGAGGAATAAAGATGTGCTGTAAGTCAAGGAATATTTATTATCAAGGATAGCGCTGAGCCTGCAGTGATTAATATTTTGACAGACACAAACATCGAAGATGTTTGGAGGCAGGGAATAGTGGGGAGCCCGCATGCATGAGCTGCAGAGCCTTTGCAAGGGCTGGGTTTAAGTTTCGGGGCATCACTGGAGGAGATTGCAATGTGTCCACCCTGGCAAAACACTTTCCTGGGCAGGAGGTGTCGTTTGGAGGATGAATGAGCAATAGCTGGAAGCCAGGAGCAGGGAGGCTTTGCTATTCTTGTGGATATGTGGCTTTTTCTCATTTATTTTACAACCAGCATTTACGGTTCCCACTAAAATCCCGTATCTTGAAAGCCTTTGACACCGTAATTACACAACAATAGCACAAAGCTTAGTGGGTCTTTGCTTGTAACTCTGTTTTCCTGCGTATTAACCTTGTTCCTCCTCCCATTGCCAGCTCTGCAAGAAAATTCTGTTGCTCCCATTAGCTGGAAAATACCCCCCCAGGGTGTCCCTTCCCATCACCACTGTCCCCTGCCATCAGAGAGCCCTCGCTTTCTCCATCACTGGACAGTTTTTTTCTGTTTAATTAGGTGATTTCTTGCTACACCATCACAAAAGCCTCAATGGCAGTAACTGCTCTCAGGTGAATTAATTTGATCTGTGGGAACCAGCAGCAGCTCTGGCTCCCCAAAGGGATCGGACCATTCCCGTTGGCCGCTGCTGCCCCTCGGCTCACTGAGGTCCCTGCCCTCCCCTCCGTGAAGATGCTGCCATTGAAATAAATGGGAAAAGTCTTGTTGGCTTGGGCATGGTGCTCAAAAACACGGTAAATACAGTGTAATTAGGATGGGACACAGATTATGTGTTTTTCAGCTCCATAGCATGAGTGTGGCTCTGCTCCAGGCCCTATTTTGGGGTCTGAGAATCAGGATTGCGCAAATTAAGAATGAAGTAAATCCCTAAGCCTATTACTTGTCCTTAAATAAGTTTCATGGCATGTGTGGTAGAAAAATAAAAATCAATCTTGCGTGCTATTCAGTGAAAAAATAAAATAGTCTTTCTGCCTAATAATTTTTGGATACATGAACCTTGCCAGAGAAACCCTGTATCACAGCGTAAATCAGATAGCTATCGGATAGCTATGTTGAGATGACAGTGTTTCTTCCAAGGAACAAACTACAAGCAGCAAAACATGGCAAAAAAGGATCTTGAATGCGATGTTTTGTTTGCAGCACGCTGCTAAGGCTGGGCTTAATCTACTGCAGCTGTAGCTACAGCCTGTGCTGTGTCTTTGCTCCCCTGTTCTAGTCCCGGTTGCAGAAAGCGGTGTCCCCCTCCAGCACGGTGCATCGCTGACTTACCTCCTAGCAGACCATGGTGTCTAATGACTGCAAAAATAGATTTCTCTCTTGCTGTGCAAACAGCACAGACGATGTTTCCCCACTAATTAAAGAAGCGTGTAGTTGCAAGTACCACCACTGCTGCACTGTGTTATTTTTTGGGTGGTGCCCTGTGTATAATAAGCCTCTCAATGATAAGAGGCTTATTGATGCCTCCTAGAAAAAAGCCCATTTTCTCTCTTTAGTTTAAGGTGTTCAGAGGAAAGATGCTTTTGTGGATAAAGAGCGGAAGGGAGAGCGGGTGCATGAAACGAGGTTCAGATCTTGGCTCCGCCCCAGGTGCTGTACATGGTCCTGAGCAAATCCCTTGGTTTAGTACGTCTGATTTTCCCATTTCAGAGATAGCGGGGTGAGAAATACCCTTGTTCACCTGGCTGGTTGGAGACAGCCCCATGTGCTGGTGTGGGCACAGGCACCGCTGGCCGCGCTGCCTTTTGATTCAATTTGAGTGTGTAAGTTGTGTCGTAAATACCCTCTTCCTGGGGTTTTCATCCATGTGTTATTTTACAGGCACTCTATGTGGGGACAAAGAAAAGATCCTCATTGTGTAGCATTGCCCATCAGCAAAGTAGAGTAGGCCTTATTTTTTAAAAAATTGTTATTAATTAAGTTTCTTTAAGACTTTCCTGCTATAGCCCTGGCTGTTCTGCATTGCCCATGGTAGATCCCAATGTCCTCTGGTCTCCAACCATCGTCCACCTCATGCAAGTGGCTTCACTGGCCGCAAGTGAGCTGTGAGGAGACGGCACGTGCTTTTTCATCTCCCCGAGACACATGTTTTTCCTGGAAGCAGAGTTTTGCAAGCAAAGCAGGAGGTTAAGGAATATTGGCTCATGCTGCCTGCATGCATTTTTAATGTGTGCGCAGTGAAACCATCTGAAAACGGGAAGGAGTTAGCCTGTTCAAAGGGCTTTTACTGAGGCCCTTAATCTAAGTAAATCCTTTATATATGAAGTGAACCTCTCAGTGACTTGCTTCAGAAGGCACTGCAGTTGATAAAATAGATTTAAAACCACTTGCAAATGGGGAGGAGGGTTGAATGTCAAGAGGAGGTTTTCTCCTGCTGGAGCAGCAGTGGTGCTTTGGCTGGGCGGTGGGGGGAAGGAGAAGGGGATGGTTGTGTTTTCAAGGCAGCACCCCCTAGGCTCAGCCAGCCCGACCTTGGTGGAAGAATAAGTGACATTAGTTTTACCTCCTGGCAAACACAGTGTGACCAGCCTGGCGCCCTGGGCTGAGGTTCACCTTGCATTGAAAAAAACAGATAAATACAAACCAAAATGCTGATTCTCTTGGCATTTAACCCCGGTGACAGAGCAGATTTGGTGGCTGGGACCTGCCTGTGGCTGCAGGGCACGTTTGATCTCAGCAAGTGGGATGCTTGGGTGTCCCCCAAAAGTCCCGTACATGAGGAGCTGGGATTTGCTCTTTTGCTTACAGGAGGCTGGAGATGTCAGTGAAGGGGAAAAACCTTCCTGGCTTTCCAGGGGATGAGCTGGGGCTGGTCCTGATGTTCTTCTGAGCCCCTGGGTGCCCTGCTCCCCCCTGCAGACCCCATGCCTGGTGGGGGTCAGGGCTGGGTTGCCTGTTGAGTGGTGACCACCAGCAAGACTATTGTGTCCCCATTTTGCCCATCTCTATAAAGCAGAGCGCGAGATGAGAGAAACTCAACCCTGGGATCAGCGCAGGTTGGAGCCACGTCCAGGCACTAAATGAGCTGTACCAATATCCTCCCATCAGCGAGGATTTCACCCCCAAATGAATTTCCTCCCACCCTGCTTTGCCTGCAAACCCCGTGCCTTGCTGACAAGGTTCAGCATTGCTCAGTTTTGCCCAGGTAAACTATTAAACAAGACCGACCTGCTCAAAATGAGGTTTGCAGTGTTATCATCCCTGGAGTTTTCTGTACTTAACGGCTTGCCAATAATATCAGGATGTGTGTGTGGGTGAGAGGGAGGAGGGATGGGAAGGGAGAGTCACAGGCATCCCGCCTGCGCCATTCCGGGGTTGTGATACGACGTGCTGAGCAAGCAGCATTCCTCGGGGCACCGTGTCCTGCCTGTCTGCAGGATGGGGGCAGAGAGGGGTAAATGGAGCTGGACCTCAAGCCCCTGCCCTGAAAAATGTGTCTCTGCTCCCAGTGTGTGTCATTCACTGTTTGGCTGCGCTTGATCTGGAAACCCCTCAGTGATTCATGCACCAGTTCAGAATTAAACCTGGAGTTTTGTCCCATTTTCATGATGTTAATCCATTTCCCCACCTGACTGAGCTCCACTGCGGTGTGGGGTTACCCAGGTTTGCAGTGGGGGTGTCCCAGTAAGGGAGACTTTGTGCTCCTGCCAGCAAAACCTGCTTCTTGCAAAAGATGGGATGGCACAAGCTGGATGTTCCTAGTGGAGAAAAGGGAGATAAGAGGAAATCTTCCAACAGATTTGCAGAGAGTCTCCAGCATCATGGAGGCGCTTCATGCTGCAAGATTTGGTCTTTGGTTCCCCCACCCCTGGGGATGGTGCCCACAGGAGATGGATCCAGCATTGTGTGAAAATGGCAAGCAATTAAAGTTGCTGATGATTAAGTCCTCAGGTGTCTTCTGGCAAGGAGGTAATTATGGGACCTCTTCTGTAAGGTTGGTTTTACAAGGACCGTTTTATTCATTGCCAGTGTGCTATCTGTAATTGCACTCTGCACATTACGTTTTTTTTTTTTTACTGCCGTTGCATATCCATTGGTAAGTGTTGCTATAAAATGGATATGGAAGGCTGTGGAAGGCATCTGTGGTTGGAAATACACATGGTTGCTGTGCTGCAGGGAGTCTGGGACTGGGACCAGCCCTGGGACTGACCAGCACAAATCCACTGAGGTTCAGACATTGGTGGGGTCGAGTGGGGATGGGTCTGTCCATGTCACAGGAAACCTCTTTAGGAGTGACCATAAAGGTTCTTCCTTTGTCAACAAGCCGGACCCTTGGCTAAAAGTAATTCCTTTCCAGCTAAAAGCGTTTTTAACACGTTTATTTTGGCAAGTGTGTGTCCTCACAGACTTGCTCCTAAGAGAGTCTGAAAAATTGGGATGTTTTCTTGTGTGGCTGCTTTTGTAGGCCTCCGACATGCCGAGGTCACCCTGTAAGCATCTGCTAATACCAGCAAAGGCAGTTTCTCTCGCCCCATCCCCATCAAGCTCTGATGTGCACAGCTCTGCTTCATTGTCACATGTGGGGCTCGCTGGTTTTTGGGGTGCACATGCCGTGTCATTGTTCATCGATTTTGCCAGTGTAGTGCTAGACTTGGGGCTCCCTCTTGGGAGCGGGGAGGACACGTCTTTTTGTTCCTCGTGGGCCACAGACCGTGCTGCTCAGCCCAGGTGGTCTGTGCAGATCGGGTTTAAGTTGCCCAATAGGACCCCGCTTGGCTGGGATGTGCTGGTGGTGCTTTCCTGCAGTCAGCAGCGCTGCGCTGGAAACAGGCAGAAATATACGTTTAGGTAGTTATTTGTTTTTATTGGCCTGCGTTTCATAGGATCGCAGCTGCTCAGGTAGAGCAAAGAAACTACTGCTCTGTTTTTTTTGGTTTTTATTTTTAACAGAATGTCTTCCAGAGTTAGGCAGTTGTAGAGCCTTATGGAGATGTTGTTGAATACCGTGAGGTGCATGCCAGGTCTTTACATTCTGGCTCTGATCTATCTTTATGCTCCCAGGGTGAGCGGAGCATCTTCCCTCCTCCCCAGGCTGCTGCTGCTGGGTTCGTGGTGGGACCAGGGCCATGGGGATGTCCCCTGGCAGGGAACGCTGCCTGTGTCCCGGCTCACTCTACTTGCTATTGATTCTCAGCCGTAGCGTTTTCTTCTGAGTCAGAGACCTGGGCCAAATCGTTTCCTAGTGATTGGTTCCACTGTTAACCCAGAAGGGTGGGTTTTTTCCTTTCTCTTTTGAGAAAGATGTTTCTGGATTCCCTTTTAGATTTTATCCATCTGTTATCGCCAATGTGGAGCTGAAGCGAGGAAAAAATCATATCGCTTTCTTGAGCAAAGCATTGGTACATGAGAATTTTTTCAAAATGTGATAACGTGTTAAAACATAAAATTATACGAGCTGTTGTTTTCTTGTCTCATGGTCTCTAGAAATACTCGGTTCAGATTTGAGCTGAAGATAAAGCAGGGCATGCAGCTAACCCTTGGGCATGTGGAGTGCACGGTGCTAAATGCTGGAAATACTCTCCTGCAAAATCGTCATCTTTGTGTTATCTGATGATGTAGCTTGCTGTTTCCCCACTGAATTTCTATCAGAATTAATCTTATGAGAATTTTTGTGAGTTTCAGACCACAAATAAAAGCAAATCATAATTTTTCAGGGGATGTGTCTAAAATTTGGCACTACACAAGGTGCTTCTTTCCAGAGATGAGTAATGTAACACAATAGTATGATTTTAATTAAATTCAGCAGCTTTTGGTATGCTCCGATGTGTCTTGTTCTGCAGGGGAGAGAATTGATTCCATTCTGCTTTATAAAAATGGCTCTTGGGCATTAATAACATGGTTTTCATCCATCTTGCGGCACTTTACCCAAATAATTCCCTGACGCTGTTCCCAATTCGCAGATGGGAAGCAAAACCCCGAGGTGCTGCCCGAGTCAAGAGTGGGGCTGGAGAAGCAGCTCCAGGTCACCTCTTTGCTCGTCCCATGTCAGGTCACAGCCACCTCGTGGTACATCAGTAAATTAAATGCTACTTTAATCTGGCTAATCCCACCGAAGCTGATGATGAATGAGTTTTCAGTTGCGCGTAAACATCTTGCAAAGCCACACGGTTTTCTTTGGACAGCTCCAGGAGTGCTGCGTGCCCAGGGGACCTGAACTGGTGGCAGCCGTGGGGACGGGGTGATCCCATGCTCGGGGAGTGACTTGCCATCCTGGAGAAAAAGAGGAGTTAAACAAAGAGAGAGGAAGGTTTGAGATATCAAAATGACATGCTACAAACAGCGCTTCCCTTGGAGAAATACATTTGGGGGTTGAAGCAGCATTTAAACCTCAGCAGCAGGACAGACAGACAGGGCTTGAAGCGCAGGAGCCAGCTGCGAACCCACACCTGGACTTGTATGGAAAGCGTGGACTGAAGTCCAAAACCTTGGGTTTTCTTTGTATTGCCACGATGCTTGCTTCAAACCGGGTTTCTCATAGGATCTGCGTGCTCAGCCATGGGTTTTTTGAACTACTGCAAGGTGTAACTACGGTCTGTAGATCTTTTTCTGCCAGATCCTGAGCCAGGAAGACTCTGCACAGCCGCATACATCCCAGCAGGGCTGTAGAACTCCCTTGCACCAGCCTGAGGCTCTGGTCCTTCCCATTTAGGAAAAAATCCCTCACAGAAGGGGCGGCAGATGGGAGCAGCTCAGGTTTCACGAGTGTCACATACTCCAACTGCTTTTTAAAACACTGAAGTGTGATTGCTGGACTCAAGGAAACAAGAGGAGATGGGCATGCTGGCGTTGGGAGGATGGTGTTCTGCTGGTAAGGGATGAGCCGCCTCCTGTAATCTCCTGTGGGTGCTTGCACAGGCAATGAAAACCTCCTTGCAGATCTGCCTGACACAATCTGCTCGGATGGGAACAGCTGCTTGGGACAGAGAGCAGCGAGGGGGACATTTCCACCCTGCCTGCTTCTCACCACACTTTGTTCCCAGGGGTGGTGTTTGACCCCAAGAAATCAGAATGGAAATGGGGAAGACAGACAGTAAATCATGCCAGATCCTCTTTGCTCTGTCACACGTGGGTTTGAGGCTACGATGCTGCTTTACAAAATGATCCGAGTAAAACCGACCCATCCCTGACCCTCCATATTCTCAGTGACAGTACCGTGGAGATGAACGTTTGGGTTCAGTTGCTAGGACAAGGCACCCAGATTCTGAAATATGTTCATAAATAAATAAATCTTTATGCTTATTGCTGTTAGAATTGCAGCCTACCTAGCTCTTCCCATTAAATAATTCAGAGGAGAGAGCAGCCAGGCAGCGCATCGAGCGGCACCTTCTCCCTGCAGAGAGATGAGGATGCGGCATGGGATGGATCGTGGGGCAACCCAAGTGACCGTTGAGAGCAAGGGGGGGTTTTTGCATTAGGTGCCTCGTGAAATATTAATTGATTATCGCCCTGTGTGATGTAGTCTGGCTATAGACTGCTCCTGCCTTTCCTTGCGAGAGCGCGTTGCATTTGCAGGGCGCTGAGTGCTGCGCGTGTGCGAGCTCTCCAACCCAGAAAGTACCCTCAGTGTTTTGTAAGATCAAGGGGGTACTTGGCGTCGCTTCTCAAGAACGATCATCCACTGTAAGTCTTGTCCTCAAGAGGAGAAGCTCACTCTAAACTCCGTAACAAATTGCTGGGTCTTTCCTTCTCTTTTAGGTGCTAAAGCATCAGATCGATCTTACTTTCATTCTCTTCTTTGATCTCTGGAAGCGATGCTGTTGAGTGCTGTGGGGTTTGGCTGTGAAGAAGTCTACTCTGGGAGCTTTATTTCATCTAAGAGCCTGTTGCAGTGGTGTTTGATGTTGCTGGAGCTTTTGCTCTTCATCTAAGTGGGATCCGGTGCAGGCTGGGAGGATGAATGGCTCAGCAGGTTGTTTTTCATGACGGTGGAGTGAAAAACAAAGTCTAGCACTTAACTAGTGGTATTAAATAAGAGACGTTTTCAAACGAATTTAAATGGACTGGCATATTTGCAAACCAATTGGATTTCAATGGACTCAAAATACTTATGACTGTTGAGCATTCCCAGCACTAACATTTAATATTGTGTATGAAGCGGCAACGCACCTGGAGATCTGTGAGAATTTCTCAGGGAATCATCAGCTTCTAGTCCCATTTACTTCTAGTGTTCTTCCGAGAGGAGCCAGCAACACTGGGAATAACCCATGGGGCAAGGGCTGGGGGGGCAGTTCACCCACAGCTCCTGCCAGCTCCACCCTGGCCCTGCTGAGAGTCTGGGCAGAAAAGTGTTTAATGTGTTTTTCTATAGCTGGCTGCTGAAGGTTCATCCACATCCCCAGTCTGGGGGCTGGTACCCAGTTTTGGAAAAGGGGAGGTGGCAGCTCTGCTCCCGCAGCGGTGACATGGGGACGCGGGGAGTGTCTCTTGTGGCATGGGCACCTTAGGAAAGAGACATGAACAGGGGGCAAACCCAAGGCTTTCTCCAAAAAGCCATCCTTCAGCTCCAGGTTTCAGATGGTCCATTTACTAATCCTCTCCTCGGCGTGACTTTCCTTTTAATTGTGTTCTGCGCATCCTTATTTAGCCGTTATCCTCTATTGCAGAGACACAGGTTATTAATTCCTCCCCTGCCCTGACTTTCACTCCGGTGCTTTGCCCACGGTCAAGGTGAAGCTGGAAGGGCTGACGGAGCTGCTGTCTCCATGAAACTCTCATTAGAAAATATTCTTCTCACTTTGCTGTCTCCTTGTTTTACATGAGGGGGTTTGTCACAGGAACTGATTACACCTCAAGCCCAGATTTATGGTTGGAAATATGTGCTTGTGATTTTAATATTCTTCATGTCTCTTTTACTTTTTTCTTTCTGGTGTGGTGAGTACTGGAGATGGAAATAATCAGTGATTAAAAGCAGAAGATGCATATAAAAGATAGGAGGTCGTACTTTGTGGTGTGGATTTTAAAAATGATTTTAACAAGTGGTGTTTAAGCAGAGGTCACCTCTGATTCCTCCTTTCTTGCTGGGGCTGTGCGGGTTGCTGTAGCCTGGCCGCAGTGGTGGCCGTGCCCTCCCACCCATCCAAAGAGGGGTCCAGGCTGGTTCCCAGCTCTGTCCTGGGGCCACCACCTGGTCGTGGTTTCATTTGAACTCGCTGCAGGTTTGAGCACTATTTCCAAATGCTTGGTCTGAAGCTGCTCACCAAAGGAAGGGTGAAGTACAGCAGAGGAGGGAAGGAAAATTAATGCTAGAGACAGGATCCAAAAATAGCGCATTCAGGGGGTAGCCAAGCCACGTATTAAATCTTTCAGGAGGGGCAATCTATCATGAAACAGGGAGGGCAGGAGAGGAGAGGAGAGGAGGAAATTACCCTTGGGGGCAGTTAAAAGTTGACGTGTATCCAGTTTTGCTCACCCGCAGCATCAGCATCCCGCCCCGCGTGGCTCTCAGCACCAGGACCCCCAGCTGCCATCACTGCAGTGCCCATGGGGACGATCCAAACTGCTGCTGCCCCTGTCCCTGTGCTCTGGTGGGGACAAGGTGTACTGTGACCACAGGGACCCCCAGCCCGGCATGGCCGGAGTCGCAAGGTGCATCCAGCCCCAGGGCCATGGCCCGTCATGGCCCCATGCCAGAAATAATACATTGGCTTTAATTAAAGCAGTATTTTTCATCTGCTTCATACATTATTTGGTTATTGCTTCAGAATGAGCCAAGGAATTCTTGCTTTCACCCCCCCACTCCCTCCCTTTCTTTTTTAATCTGCTTTTTCCCCACTTCCTTTTGCCCTTTTGGTGTCCTTTCCCTCATCCCCGGGGTTTTAACTTCTTTTTTCAGCTATCACAAAATTGTTAAGATGAGGAAGCCCAAGTTTTGTGAGGACTCATTCGTTCTGGTGGGATCAGCTGCTTGCAGCAGTGGGAAATGGTGGTGGGAAGCAGCTCAGGGTGCCCCAGCCGCACAGGGCAGGAGCTCACAGGTAGGAAAGCTCCATCATGGGTGAAGAAAAGGTGTTGCTATGTCTCAACAAGTCCAGCACTGGGTTTGAATTAGATTTCTCTTGAATTTGTGCAGCACTAGCACAGCAGGGAGCGGTGGCTCAGACACAGGGTCTCAGTGATGCTGTAGATGATGCAGCTCCTCACTCTGGTGCTCAGATGCTGCCCTGCGGTCCACCAGCCTCACCACCTGGTTTCTCATCCTGCCATGCCAGCGCTGCCCGCAGGAAGCAGCCCAGACAATGTCCTCCTGGGAGCCAGTGCCTCAATAGGAAAAAATGTATTTGCAATGAATATTTTGTTCCGAAACGCCCACTGCTCAATGGGATGCTTGGGGCTGGGCTGAGGTCAGCTGGGGCTGCAGGGGACCTGCTGCGAGTGGTGAGACACACCAATAATGCTGTCATTCCTCTTCTTCCCCAGGCCCTTCCCATCGGAGGAGACCACGGAAAATGATGACGATGTGTATCGGAGCTTGGAGGAGCTGGCGGAGTAAGTGGCTTTGCCTTCTCATGGGGAGGGGTCATGAAAAGGGAAAGGTTGCAATGTAGTTCCAGCAAAGTCGGATAAAATTTGACAGCAGGGTTTGGAGAGCTGGGCCAGCTGCTTTGATCATCTTGCCAGGAGGTTTTTGTGTTCTTATAGTAGTCCATCTTTTCCCAGGTAGAGTCCTGGGTGACCTCACTTTTAATTGGGTTGAGTTTACGAGTGTCTTGGTGGACCGTGAGGGGACCAAACCCCCGGGGAGCCCCTCCACCTGCTAAATCCCATTGTTAGCTGCAAAACCCCAGGGCAGAATTCCTCCTCGGAGCCAAGCAAAGCAGAACCACTCGCTGGGATTGGGGTACCCATTGCTAACTCAGCACCGGACCCCCCACGGCGTTTCTGGGCTGTGTGGCTGCTGGCACATGGTTCTGCATCCACCTTGGGTGGTTTTGGAGCATCCAGCCAGCCCCTCGCTTTGGGGATGTGGGGTGATGCTGCCGTGTTTTCTGTGTTTATATTTATCTGGGTCTCTGGTGTCTGTGTTTTGCTGCCCATGGTGATGATATAACAGGCTTTAAAGCAACTTTGAACTACAACATATACGGTGAAACGCGGGTGCTATTGGAATTCAATGGCAACGTTCCTGTCGGCTTCAGCAGAGTTTTACTTATGAAGTGCAGTCTGGTTTGTATGGAGGGAAGGTCTGTATGGGTGGATATGTGGCTTTATGCAGTTAAATATTATTGTTCCACAACATAAATAATAAGGCTCCTTAATCCAATGAGTTCCTTATGGCTTCAGTTATTACAAAAGTAAATCATAAATTACTAGTCAAGGGAAACGGAGTACCCTGGAATCCCCCACTCGCGGTTTGCTCCCAGCAGCTACAGTTTAATAAATTTTTAACTTACAAAGGGTTCCTTTCAAGAATAACATTTTTTCTCCTCTTCCCCTAAAGTTCTCAAAATCCCTTTAATATTGGGTTTTAAAATTCCTGATTCTCACACGTAGGCGTGCTTTTAATTGGAGCAAGGTTTGTGTGTGAACTCTCCCCCAAGCGCTGGTGGGGATGGCAGCGTTCCAGCAGCCCTCTCCTAGAAATCGGGGGTTTTGATGCTCTCAGAGTGGGTTATTTGGTGTTGAACGTGGGTTCCCAGCTTGAACTGCTCCACAGGGTGTCCAGGTAGACCTTTCCCAAACTGTTCCTGGGACCTTTGTTCGTGGCTGTGTGTTGGTCCCTTGCTGAGAGGGGCTGAGATGCCCACGTCCTGTACTCAGCTGACTTAGAGGTTTATTTCCTACTGATCGCCCTGCTCTGTCGCAGATTTTCTCCTACTTTTAACTTTACTTTTTTCCACCCATTCTGTGTAAAATCCTTTTCATTAGTCAAGACCACTGGGGAGAGGCATATGTAAATCAGCATGGGGGTATTGCACAAATTCCTTCATCCAGATGTGCGCTCCATACAGGCAGGTTGTACGCAGAAACACAGCCTACAAAACAGAGATGTAATTCACCCGTAACTGTAAAACTCTCTGAAATGCCCCAGAGAGCTCCTTAGCATGAGTGTTGCTGTTCCCACTGCCTGGGGACACGTCAGCAATAGTCCCCCCTTTTCCCTTTGACAAGGAGCATCTCTCCGTGCTTCACAAGGAAACTTTCATTGGAAACTTGCTGGTCACAATGGTGCGTACTGGGCACCGATGCTGGGCGCTGGCAAACCACGGGGCCGCATGAGAAAGCTCTTTCTTAACTGCTGCCGATCTCCAAGCAGCTGAACAAGGGCATCATTCATGCGCTGGGGGTGATTCAGTCCATCCAGCATCTTTGCATTTCATATTGCTGATGATCCAGCAGCCTTGGGAGGATCCGAGTGCATCTAAAATGCTTTATGGGACGCAAAGAGATTATTTTCTCAGTGAGCAGTGAAGTGACCCAACGTGTGGAAGGAACCGCTACCGAACAGCACAACAATCCTTCCTTTTCCAAAAGAGACCCTTCCATGTCTGGGGTAAAACACTCAGGATAAATTTTGAGCTAGTTCTAGAAAGACATTTTAAGGGCTGGTAAAGTGGTGTGTGTGTGTTTGGTTTGGTTTTGTGTGGTGGTTTTTGTATGTTGTGGTTTGGTTTTGGTTTGTTTTTTTGTGTTTTCTTTGGGGTTTGTTTTGTTTTGTTTTAGAATTTCAAAATGCTCTATTTCAATCTTAAATGGAGCAGCTTGGTGTCCCCCATTTAAGATACTGGGTGAGTTCCTGCTCTGCAAAGCATTAAAAATACAAACATATTTGTGACAGAGGAGCAGATTTGGGAAGCAGAAGGAACCAGGCTTTGTCCTCGGTGTCCCCACGATGCTCTAAAGAGCGAGGACTGGGGCTGGGAGCGGATCCATGGCATCGCCACGAGGGCCATTTACGTGCGCTGCAGAGCCGAGCTGTCTGCCTGCGAGTGCGGGGTGTTGGTGTGGATAAAGGATCTTCATGCCTTGATGAACCCATTGTGCTTTCACCTTTGGGGGATCGCAGAGATGATGCCGGGCTGCACGCCGGGTCAGCCAGCCAGCAGATCAAGGCAGATAATTGCCTGGAAACAGCTATTTATTTAAAAGAGTAAAAAAAAAAAGGCAGAACCTGGAGAAAAAGCGGTGATGGAAAGGAGAAAGGAAACCAAAAGGGTATCAGGGGAGCTAGAAAGTTCTCAAATTCCCTGTCCTCAGCCCGCCGGCCCCACGGTTTGCTTTGCCGTCAGCCAGATGGCAGCTTGCAGAGAGCCTGGGCAGATGGCGAGGGGCGGCTGGTTTGCAAGCGGTGCCTGATCGATACTGGGAGGAGCAGTAAAGGGACATTTGTCCTCTGCTGCCTGATTTATTTCTGCGTGCCCTAATGTCAGACCCTCGAGCAGCAGCCGTGTTTTTGGGGTGTTTGCCCAGGAAATGAGCAGGGCTTTGCAACGGCAACATGAGGATCCATTTGCTAGAGCCTGCCCCCAAAAATCAAAGGGTCCCTTGTCCTGATGAAGCCCCTGTGGGGCTGTGGGCTGTTGCCTCCCCATGGACACAGCTGCTGGGCACTGGCAACACAGGCAATTATCCACCTCACTGCTGAGCATCTTCCCCACCAAACTGCTTTTCCATCTCTCCTGATGGCTGTTTGAGCTCCCTCAAACCATCCTGGTGCTCCTGAAGTTATGCTTAACATTTAACCTAAACTTTTCTGCTGCCACTTAAGCTCTCTCTCATTATTTTGTCTCATTAAATTTATGAGAGCGATTAATCCTGGTCTTCTTTACAACACCAAAACCTCCTTTATCATGATCCTTCTCCACTTCATGGCACTGTCCCTCTGCACTGGCATGAAGCCCATCAGGCTCGGCTGGATTACACGTAGGACAGATTTTGGGTTATTTGGTAGCTATTTGAAGAATTTGGAGTCAGGCAGGAGTTCTGTGAGTGGTTTGACATGAAACATTTAATTGGCATAACTTCTACCTCCTTTTCTCCTTTAAAAGTGAATTGCTTTGAGGGGGGAAGTTCTAGTGTTGCAAAAAGGACACAGAAAGTGTTTTAAGCGAAGCAGGTCCCCACCAAACCCTGCGCTGGAGCCGGTGTGTACCCTGGGGGGGCTTCATCCCACACATCGGTGTCCCCCAGCCTTCTTTCAAGCCACAGCTCACTGGGGATTTATCCCCAAGAATAATATCAGAGATACTGGTGTATTCCAAAGAACTTTTCATCATAGAGAAGGGGAGATGGAGAAGATCTCAGTTTCTCAAGTGCCACAGCTTGTTTGGGCACAGGCTCTGCCAACAACCTGTCTCCTGCCAAGAGCTCCTCGCCGAAGTTTGTCCTACATGTTTCACTGCTGTTACCAGCGTTGCCTCCTCGGATCTTCCAAAATAGTGATGCCATCAGCAGAATTTCTCAAGTGCATTTTAAAAAAGAAATGAATAGAGGATCCAAGGTGAGATGATAAGTTAGCTGCCACTTTTCTTATTATTTTTGTGGCGTTGGAAGAACCACACGTGGCAGCCCGTTAAATAAATGGCTCCATGGTACAAAGCACTCGAGCCATAGCACTTGAAAACGTGTCTTTTCTTCTTTGTCACCAGTAAAGAGTTTTTTATGTCCTGCTTGTGCCATCTCTAGGATCATGTTAGTTGCTGTAACTGTGGCTCATTCTTGGGATTATAGTGTCCCACTTTGAATGGGGAACATAAAACCTGAGTAGCATAGATGGCAGAAGGCCTCTCTTGCTATTTCCAGACGCGTGTCTTTGTCCAAGTACAATCTGACTAATTAAAACCCTGCAAGATCTCGAGTCCAGCGGCTGCCCATCTTGCACTCCTTCACCCTGCAACCGAAGCCTGCCAGATGTGCTGCAAATAGAGGGCTCTGCTTGTCCTCGTCTGACAGAGGGCGGGAATGAGGGGGTTGGTTGGATGAACCGTCTATTTATAGCTGTAAGTGCAGAGTCAGAACGAGAAAGTGGAGGATTACTGGGGCGAATTGGAGCCTCGCAGCTGCTGGGCAGCTGTCTCAGGGACCTGGCAAATGCACTTCCAGCCGGGACCCGGTGGTGGTTCTGAGGTCTTCTGGCTCTTAACCTCGGCCACGGGGCTGGAAATTTGGGCTTGTCTTTTGGTTGTCTAATTTTAGCTCATTCTTCCTCCTCCTCCTTTTTCTTCCACTCTTCGCGGCGGTTCTGGCGCTTTCATCAGCAGAGCAAAAGCAGCGCTGTGGTTTGGATGGGTTTGGCGTGGTGGGTTTGCCCTCAGAGCCTCTCTTGGGCTCGTCCTTGGATTCCTGGGGCTGGTACAAATTCCTCAAATTCCCAGAGAAACTTTTATGGATAAAAAGGTCCTTCAGTGACCCTTGAGTCCTTCGGACCTTCCCAACTCACCCTCCTCATCCATGGTGTCATTGCAAACGTGACGTGCAGTGTTCCTTTAGTACACCAGACCTGCTGCAGACCATATCTCAGGGCATCACGAGCCATCTGTGCCCATGCCCTGGTGTGGGCACCCCCGCCCAGAGCTCGTCTTCTCCCAGTGTTGGTGTCAGGTGGCTCTTGGCAGTTCTGTGGGTGAACACGCTGTGTTTGCCCTTGGTAGGTGTTTCTGTCCCTTTCCTGGTGGTCCAGAGGAGCTCTGGGTAGGGCCAGGCCCATGGGGCACCCCTGGTTTGCTCCAGGCAGCCTTTGACTTAGCAAAACCCTTTCAGCATCCCACGCGGCTGCCTGGGTCTCTCACAGTGATGTCCTGGTGTGTCCCCAGCTGTGGTCCAGAGCTCCTTGGTGGGTGAGAAAAGCCGAGCTTTTCCAAGCTAGGTCCCTTGTGCAGTACAAGGCTGGGGGTGGGTGACACTGGCCGCTGAGGTTTGGATGTGGCACTTACTTGTGCTTGTGTGTGTGAAAGGAGGTACGGATGATGCTTGGGATACAGGACATCCCGGGGACACTTCAGGTGGTGTCTTCTCCTTCTGTATGTATCCCAAAACAGTTGCTGAGCTCTGCTCTGGCACTAGCATCACTGCGGCACCTGCCGTGGTCCCGTCACACCCAACCAGGCTCGTGCTCACGACATTAACCCAACCTTAGGTCTCCTAACGACTCTTGAGCTGGGGAAATGATGTATGGAGAGACAGGCAGCGATCCGAGAGGTGCGGGCGGGAAGGGGAGATTAATCAGGAACCAGGAGTTCCTCGCTATGGATGAGGAGCGGAGCCGAGAATATAAATATTGGTACAGATAATAACAGTGACGGCGACGCTTGGGAAGGGGAAGATGGATCACCAGCTATTAGTGGGCATTATTATAGCAGCTGCAATGCATCACTCTGAAAGAATGGGATGGATACATCATGCCAGTGTATTTATTTAATTTCCCCCAACTTTTATTAAATAAATCTGTTTTTAAAAATAGAAAGAACTGCATTTAGAAAAGAAATAAAGCCCAGTTTTGCAAACAGATGTACTCTGCTGCTGCATGCTTTATAACACAGAGATGTCGAGTGTTACAGTTTTAGCGCAGTTTTACACCTAAGTATATTTGTATGTAATTAATACCCATGTTGAAAGAGACAGCTTGTAAAATATGTGAACGCTGTTTGATATTCCAGCATTTCACAGTGTCCTGATCCCATGGGATTGACTTCAGTGGGAGCCGTTAGCAATCAGCACCTGTAGATCTAAGTGCTAAAATTATTATTGTTAATTGGTATTTATTATGGATTGAATTTTCAAAAGTGTTCTAAGACTTAGGAGCCCCTGGGGGAGGTTGTAAAGGCTCAGATGACAATTAAGTACCTAACACCATCACCTTTAAACACAAGTTGAGCAATGCCTTTAAAGCGCTTCCCCCCTTGGCGAGGCAGGGCTGGGATGTTTCTACCTACCGCACGGAGGAATCAAATGATTATTTAGTATTTTATTACTGCCTTGAATGGACATGGGCTCCTATGGCAGTTTGTGGCTGTAATGTGGGGAAAGGAGATGGTTTCTTTGGTGTGAAGGAAGCCTTTTTGTGAGAAAAAGCGAAAACAGACCAAGGGTGCATGCAATGCTTTAAACATATCAAAATCCAACCCATCAAAATAGATTCTCTCAGTATAATGTGGTTAAAGTCACAGACACCAGAGCTGCTGTGTGTCCTGAGGAGATGCAGGAGATGAAGGGGAGGCTGTGAGCATCTTTGGGGCAGGTGGAGCTGGACCCGGTGGCTCAGATGGTCTCGCCGGGACACTTGGATGGTGGGTCTGTCTCGGATGGACCGATTAGCGCCGAGGAAAAGCTCCACAGGGGCAGAGCTGGCAGCCCATGGTGACTGAGCATCATGACACGGCTGGCACGGGGTTCCGAGCGGCCACTTGGCCGTGATCCCCGCTCATGTCGAGCAGCATTTCGCCTTTTTCAGCCTCTGGTGAGCAGAAAGAGATGTGCAGCGGGTACTGATCCAGGAAAAAAAACAAAACTTCCTAATCCAAACAGAGAACGTGGACCGAATATGTCAATATTGTGGGCTAAGAGGGTGTTTTTATTGTCATGGTTATCCTCCCTCCTTGGCGCGAGCAGTAGTTCATTTGCCTGATCAAGTGACAGCAAACGTGTCCTCTTTATTATCGCTCAATCTCCCTCCTTCTCGTTCCAGCGAACACGATCTGGGGGAGGATATTTATGACTGCGTCCCCTGCGAAGACGAAGGCGATGATATCTATGAAGATATCATCCGAGTGGAAGTTCAGCAGCCCATGGTAACAGTTTATATGCGTGTTTTAAAGCTGTGACTGGGTGGGAGGGAAAAGGGAGAGAATTCAATTAAATAAGTATCTGCTGATGGTAGGTGATGCTGCAGGGAAGCGAATCGCTTTTCATGCTTCTGTGAAACTGGTCGGCCTCGTGAGAGGTAAAAATAAGCCAAGCTGGGATGGTGCTGGCCCGGAGGGGGTTCTCCGAGGAGTTTCCCAGCCCATCCTGTCATCTGAAGGAGTTTGGGGAGGAGGAAGGGAAAGGGAGAGCTAAAGAGCCCTAAAAGATAAGCTAAAGATAGTGATTTGCTGCTGAGCCAAGGCAGCGGGTGTCACTTCAGCCCATGGCGGAGAGGGGGAGTGCAGGGCTCTGCCACTCCATCAGCCACGTGTGTTTTTGATGGGGGCGAGTGCTGATGGATCCATGTGTGGATGATCCAGCGCTTTCCTGTGCCTGTTGCCACTCCTGCCAGCCTGTGTCTGAGTAGGCAGATGTTTACAGCAGAGCTTTCTGGGGACCCGTGTGGCTACAGGGACAAGCAGCCCACCCTGTCCATCATCTCTTAAAAGCCTTTTGATGGTGGGGAAACACGGGTGTGCAGCGTGCGCAGCCTCACGGAGGGACTTGCGTTAACTCCAAGGGCTCTGGTGCAAATGTCACACTCTGTGGATGAGCTGGGAAGGTGCTGGTGGCCCTTACATCTCCCCAAAGGTGCTCATGGCTACCCTTGCTACCTGTGTCCCCAGCACCAAGAAGATCACTACCCTGGCTTTTGCTGATGCAGAGCTATAGGAAACCTTTCCATGAGAGTGTGACCTTCCAAATTTTCTCCCACCTTCTGATATCTACCACCCCTGGGCTTTGTGTAGACTCTGACTCTGCTGGCTGCAAACGGTGCTGACAAGGGAACATACCTCGCCGTAACAAAGCAGGACCGATGGACAGGTTTGCTGATCGCACCTGGTCTGCAGCCTGAGGAGCTCCCTGTGTGCTGAAAACCCATCTGGATCATGGAGTCAGGCACAAAACATTCCCACTGATCCTGCCAAAGCGCTTGGACCTGTTTATGGACTCCAGTGGCAATGCCAAAGTCAGCAGAGCTTGTTGGCCACTGGTGTTTTTACCGTGTTGCCATCAGTCGCAGAAACCATTTGGCCCAAGAACCACCCCTTGGGAAGGCTTTGGTAGGAATTTCTTGCATAAATGGCAAAAATGAGGGAAAGCTCCCACAGTATAGGGGTCCAGAAACCGGGTAGTGCAGGATTAGGGTCACTACAATTGTCAGTTTTTCACTGTCCACCTGCACAATGTTTTAGGTTTCCGTGGACACCTTGGGCAGCAATTGAGACAATGGCTCCGACTCCCTTTCCTCCCCTTCCTTGAGCAAAAGAGTCTATTTTTATTGCAAGCACCCACATATCTGTCTAAATATTGGATTTTTTTTTTTAAGATTTGTTGCAATAGCAAGTATGTGATGCTAATTGGTTTCTTGTATTTCTGCATGCTTCAGATTAGGTATATGCAGGTAAGACACATTGATTCAAATATTGTTTTCCATCCAGCTGATAGGTTTGCACTGTGAGTTATTACAGGGTGTCTGTTCCTGTGCATGATCATTAAAACCCAATCACTGAATGACATCCCAAGTTCAGAGACTGCAAGTGCGGCACCTCTGCACACATGTTTCCAGCTCCGCTTTACAGCTGCAAAACCAAGAGAAGTGACTTGGGGAGTTGGGGCTTTAAGAAACACTTGTATTATCAGATTTGACCTAAAATCATGAGAACTGGTAACCCTGGCAGGGGATTTGTATAAGTCTGATGTATTATTTATGACGCACTTGGGCTCAGTTGTGAGTTTCATCTTAAGCAAAAAAAAATGGGGAAAACTCTTATTTATTCCTTAGCTGATAGTTGTTGGTGATGTAGCTATAAAAAAATGCAAAAAATATAATACTTGCCATGTTGAAATGTATTGAATAGTACAGCCAGGGTTCCTTCCTAATTTTTTTGGATAAAAGTAGTTTCCTTTAACAGAAACCAGTAGCAGTGCTCCCCTGACTTTCCAAACTCACCCTTGTTCTGAATGGGCTGAACTGGAGCTCCACTCCATGTGAACAGGTTGCTGGACCACTCCTAAGCGTATCTGTGCGTTATTTTTCCTTTTTCTAGAAAATGGGTATGACAGAAGATGACAAAAGAAATTGCTGTTTGCTAGAAATCCAAGAAACCGAGGCCAAATACTACAAAACACTTGAAGATATAGAAAAGGTAAGAACCGACCCATCTTTTCTATCCCATCGCCTTCCACACCATCGCTTGAGCTCACATTAATCTCACTGTATTAATTCTTGCTCCGATAGCTGGCAGATGTGATGAGGCAGGATCGATGCATTCACATGTAAAATTGGAGAGAAGGGGGATTCAGAAAACCCATACTGACAAGCACAAATGTGCAGCCTATAACTGTAAGAGCCAAACAGCGTATTTTTTTTGATCACTGCTTATTGGAAATAGGCTGAAAATCATGTTGCTGTGTCCCCCTACCCTGGGGTAACAGCTCCTTGCTCAGCCAGGCCGGTCTCGCTGATAAGAGCTGTATTTGCAGATATCTTATCACTGTGATTGCTATGGAATAATTTCTTTATTCTGGGCCTTTTTCGAAAGTGTGGAAGCTGTGCTGACTTGTCATTGAAACTAATTGGATTAAAAGTCACATTTTGCTGCTCGAATTCACGGGTTTTAATTGGTTTTGATAAATTAGCGGTGTGCCTTTATTTTAAATAAAAATAAAAATGAACACCTCAGCAAGACAGAGGAGTCTGGAGGTGGTTTGTGCTCTGAGGGAAGCAGCAGCAATGAAGAACAATAGTGAATATCCAGCTGCCATTTCTAATCACCCTAACGCTTCTGTTTCCTCCCCTTTTGCAATTATTTGCTTCTGCTTGAAGTTCCTGCAAAGAAGCTGTGAGCAAAACTGGCATGATGGGATATTGTTTCCTATTTTCCATGGAAATGTCCTAATGTACACGTCCTTTACGTAAATAACCCTTGTTCCTTAGAAAGAGCCACAGCTCTACTAGTTCAGTCTAAAGGAAGAGTTAAATTATTGCCTTGATATCCATCAAAAAGGCTTGCAAAGGCTTAGTAAGTTCTGACGGTGTGTTATGGGTAGAGGGTCCTGTTTTGGTGCGTTGCATCATGGTTGGTTTTTTTTAGTTACGAGTCATGTAGACATTTCTGTTAATATGTATTTGTTCAGAAAGGCATTTCCAATGTAACAACGTCATCGGTGCGTTTTCAAGGGCAAAATTCTAGGGAGATGATTGAAGAGCTGAAAAAAGCCTCCGAGCTCTTCCCAGCCCCGGGCAAGGTCTGTGGCGAGGTGCAGAGCTCTGAGCATTTAAACCCCCCTGGGGTACATTGGGCAGGAGCAGGGGCTGTGCCCACCCACGGTGGGTTCTGGCACCTTCCCCGGGCTGGAAGTGCCGGGGGGACCAGGGGACGATGCTCCCATGGGGGTCCCTGGTCTTGACAAACGCGCTGTCATTCATCTGCCTTTGCAAATGCTTAAATTCATTAAAACCTGACTTCTCCCTGCGTGGGTAAATGCAAGTGGTGAAGCGAGGTGAAGTATCTCCATTGCACAGAGAGAAACTTACTTATTCCTCTCTGGTATTTCAATCCCTTTTCCATTTACCTCTTGCAGAACTACATGAACCCACTGAGGCTGGTACTGACTCCCCAAGACATGGAAGCTATTTTTATCAATTTGGAGGTAATGGCGTAGACACTGTGGCTTAAATCTTTGTTCTTTTTAGGGCAACTCAGCCCTTTTCCTGCTCAAGAGACGGCTTTTCAGATTTCACGTTAGATTTGTGCATTCACCTGGAGAGGTTCAGTCCTTCCTGTGCTGCGGAGCTTGAACGGGTTTAGGAGATACTCTTAACACTCAATTTTAGACTTGGGGATTATATGTATTCTAAGCAGGAAAACAATTTTATATGGAGGATGTTCCAGGGCTTGGGCTGTGTATTTTAGCTGTATTTAGAGCTGGTTTGGACACACGGTGATGAAGGGATTTATTTCTACCCTGGCTTGCGCAGGGTCTGGATCGGAGTCTGCTCGTCTCCTCCAGACCTGCAAAAGGGACTTGAATACACACGGAAATCTTGGGGCATTTATCATTCTATAACCTGACAGAATCACACCCTTGCACTCCTGGCCATTTAGGGCTGTGTCTCACTAGAATGACCTATTTTAGAAACAACTAAAAAGAATTAAAAAAAAAAGGAAAATGACTGCCTGATTAAGTAGTGAAAGTGCGTTTCTTTAGGCTGTGTTTACCCACTTGCTTTGGATGTGTTTAAAGTATTGATTGTTCCTTCATTTTAGGACCTAATTAAAGTGCACTTCAATTTCCTGAGAGCCATTGATGTCTCTATGATGTCTGGAGGAAGCAGCCTGGCAAAAGTGTTTCTGGAATTCAAAGAGAGGTAAAGGAAACCCGGTCTGCAGGCATCTCCAGTTTTAACAGATACAGGTTAATATTTGCAGGGCCCGTCTCAGAGCTTAGAACAGAAATGCCCAGTGCGGCAAACTGATTTTGTATCCTCTGCAGCCAGATGTTCTCAGGCAGCTGGAATATCACTCGGTGCTGACACACAAGCAACCAAATCCAGCTACAACCATTCTAGGGGCAGAGGCTGGGACATCTTCTGGCTAAATCAGTGCTTGTTCTTGCAAGTCTATGGAATCGTTTTGGTTGGTAAAGACCTTTAAGATGATCAAGTCCAACTGATGTCTGCACCTGAGTTTTGCTGGGCTGACAGCTTTCCATATGGGACCAACCATTTAGCAGGCTGAACATACAGTATATTTACAGGGATGTATTGGAGGGGATAAAGATGGGAACACTGTGATTATGGCGAGCCAGGATGGACTAAAACCTCACTGCCTTCAGGGGTTTAATGTATTGTTTCCCTGCAAGTGGGGCTTTGAGGACTTGTGATGTGGTGGGATGACTGCTTTGCAGGGGAGACTTTGCTCTGGTTAGATCAAAGCGATTGCTCACTCTAAAAAATCGCATATTTGGCGCTGTGCTCATCCCACACCTAATGCATGATGAATAAATGTAAAAGTTGCTTTTGCAAGCATCATAGATCCTGTGTTTTGGCAGCTGCAAGCAGGAGTACCCCAGAACACAAAGATAAGGTTAATAAAAGCGTTTAATATCCTTAACACTAATCAAAGGCCTGATTCATTGTGGAATCGTGCCAGGGTGTTATTTCACTGTGATTAAACCAGTGTCTAGACACAGAAATGCCATTCAGAAGTCAATAACTCCAGAAATACCATCTGCATTAATAATACACCGTAAGGTCAAATATTCCATCATTCGCAGCACCTCTTTTTTAGAAAGGGAATGTTTCCTGGATTAACTTTTTTAAAGAAAGTTTCGGCAGAAGAATGCAAATAATTGAAAAACACTCATAAAACTCATGCAGGTGATTTTGATCTCCTGATTCCTGGCTGGGCTCCGTGCACATCGGTCCTGTCCCCGGGCGGTGATCCTGAGCTGAGCCACTGCTGCCTCTGCTTTTGGGACAGAGCTGTGCACATAGGACTGGGACATGGGCATGAGTACAGAGGTGACATTGCTCTGTGTGGCTGTACAGGAGCATGAAGCTCATTCTTGGGGCCAACAGCCTTCAAATGAATGTTTGCTTCTGTTCAGAGCACCAGCTGCGAGGTGGCTCCGGAGCTGCGTTCTGCTGCTTGCGGGGAATTCTGGCTTGGAAAAGACCCTGAAACTGGTCTCTTGGAGATGAAAAGCTTGGAGCAACCTGATTAAATAGGCAGGATCCTGCCCTATGGTGCTAAAGATGATACCTTGTTTTGCAGCAAGGAAATAGGGGTGCAGGAGGAGAAAGTGAGAGACAGTGTTGTCCCAGCAAAAAGGCAGTGTGGAGCTCCAGAGTCCCTCCTTGGTCCTTGTATATAAGACCTTCCTGCATCAAATGTGTCCGTGACAAATAACTCTCGCTTCCCAACGCATCCTCGGAGACATCCCAGCGAAATGATGTATTGCTCCTTTGCTTTGCAGATTTTTGTGTGTGTGTGTCTAAGGAAATAGTTTGTAAATCTCCTTTTCTGAAAGCCGGAGTTTGAATTTATGCTCCTGAAGCCTCTTTGAAACTCTCCAAGTGCTGGCAAGGTAGATATTATTGTGCATGTTCCAAAGTTGTCAAGGGGAAAAGGCAGAAGAATAATCTGTATTTGCTGCTGCTTTGCCAGGGACTGCGGCTCCCATAAATCTCTCTATTCAATTCCCTGACGGAGTCTGAGAGTCCCACGTTTATGGAGCGACACCGGGTCAGGTGCTCCCACATCATCTCCATCGAGAGACGAGGCCCCAAAATAATGGATGAGTTGCAGCGTGTGATGGAATATGTGTCTTATCAGCAGCAACGCAGTTAACGGCAAGGAAGGGGGGTAAATCCCCAACCTGTCATGCAGGATTAATGAGCAAAGTAGAGGAAAAAGGGGGAATCTGCAGCAAAACTGCTCTGTTTTTGTCAGGTGTGTTAATTTATAGCATGGGGTGTCCATACAGAGCTTCACTGCATTTCCAAAGGCTGTGACAACTTTCTTTTCTGAAGTTACCCAGTCTTTTGATCTCTAGGTTCCCATGGCCCATCCTGCAAGGAGCAATGAGCTTTCTAAAATGTATTCTTATGTTTTAAGGGGATTTGAAGCATCTCATTCTCTGATAACGTGCGAATTACCGTCACCCACATCCATCTGGGCACGTTCTGAGAATCAGGAGTTTCTCACCTTCTTCCTTACTTGGTGAAATATCCAGAAACCCTCAGAGAGAGGGACACACATCAGATCTGGTGGTAGCAATGATTTTTTTGGGCTGTGAGCAGCTGTGACTCAGCAAATGAAGACTTTTTGGGAGATGAATACATGGGCTTGAGCGAGCTGCATTGGGAAATGCTCCCAGGAAATGGATTTTTATTGTCATTTGGTCTTGAAGCGCATCCCTGCTCTGCTTTTGCTCTTGGGAAGCGGTGGATCAATAGATGAGAAGTGGAGTGATGAGCCATCGTACCTCCCAAAACCGGCTCCTTTGGCCACTCGGCCCCTTCTGCTCGTTGTGAGCTCTGGAAACTTCAAAAGATTTAAATGTTAAAAAGCCACACTGTAAAAGAGTGTTAATACTTCACTAAACAGTTATATGGGGGAATAGCTGTTTGCCTTGTCCTTTCACTGTGTATAAGTATATATATCTTTTACATGTAACAGGTTATAACTGCCAGCAAGTGTTTCCGATTAAATTTGTGATTTCCCCCTCCACAGGCTGCTGATTTACGGCAAGTACTGCAGCCACATGGAGTACGCCCAGAACACGCTCAACCACCTCCTCGCCAACCGGGAGGACGTCAGGCAGAAGGTGGAGGTGAGCGGGTGGGGGCATTGGGGCTGAGGGCTGCCCACCGCCCTCGTTACGGGTTTTGGGAGGACTCGGTGGAGCAGAAGGTGTGTTGGGAATGTTTGATTTAGCATGGGATGTGGGGGTGAGTTTGGACGGCTCAGAGAGGGAGCAAAGCTGGGGGTTATCTTGTCCTGATCCCCGGCTTTGCCTCTTCATCTCTGTCCCTCCCTCCTCCAAGATAAAATAAGCCAGGTGACTTTATTTGAGTGGGACTGGCTGTGGAGTAATTCCTCTTGGACTCAAGGAAGGCACCGAGCATCCCAAGCTGGGAGCTGTGTGACTTTCCGAGGTCACACGTAGCATGAGGGACCATCAGACGCGAACCCAGGTCCCCAGGCGGATACCCGATTACCCCCCCATCTTCCTTCCCCGGTGTAAAGGCTTAGTGTGAAATAGGGGCTGATCCAGATATTAAGTAAATCAAATCCCCAGAAGGGATGCATTGTTTGAGCTGATGTTTTTACCCAGCTTTAGTTCCTGCTCGGTCTTGATGCTAATCTGAATTTGCTGGGCTGTCGCTACACGTTACCTCGTTTGTTTGCAAACGCTCTTTGATTTCCCATGCAAAAGTAGCAACCCAATTCAGGGATAAAACTGCACTTAATAATTTTTTAAAACCTGTTCCCTGGATTTGGCATCAAGCCATCATGATTTGAAATGGGTCTGGGCGAAGGTAACAGTCGCAGAAGTTCCTGTGATCGCATTAGCTCATCTTAATGACTTCATGCTTATCAGCAGAGCCCCAGCAGCTGCCTGCGTGCTCGCTCCCGGCCCCTCGCAAATAAAACGCATTAGTTCAAACCATCCAGGAGGTGAGTTAAGCTAATGCGTTTCATTTGACATTTCCCAAGGTCTGAGAGCATTCGTGGGCTCTCCCCTAATTGAGCAGGATCTCATTAAGCTGGAGGAGCTCAGTTGCATGAGAATGCCTGTATTTTAGGGTCCAGCCCCTGTGTTTTATTCCTCGATAACCTCTGCCCTGGCACTGACTGGGTGTGTGCAGGGGCCACGAGTCGTTTGTCATCAGAACTGGGTTTACAGAAGCAAAACATAACAGTCACGGGACTTTGGAAGCTTTTTCTGGGAGAGAACAGTTGTTTTGCCCCAGCTCCTTCACCCCTGATGTATTGATTCCTTTAACAGGAGTGCACGCTAAAGGTTCAGGACGGGAAATTTAAATTGCAAGACCTGCTGGTGGTTCCAATGCAAAGAGTTTTGAAATATCATCTCCTGTTAAAGGTAAGTGTTTCAGCATTGGCACTTCCCTCCAGCTGCCATCCGCGCTGTAGCATCTTTGGGCTGTTACAGTAGAGAGTGAATCATTGCCAAATGCAGACTGAGGGTTGGTTTTTTTATTCCCCTTCAAATGAAATAATTACTAGAGCTACTTAACGCGACATAATATTTGTGCTGTCTCTTAAAGTACGGTGACCTAGGGTAATTCTGCACTTGTTAGCCACAAGAGGCAGTTAATGAATATAAAATAAGCTTGCATATAATCTGATTATGTGTGAAATTCCTCCCGTCAGCTCCATGTAACAGACCCTCTCGAGCACCAGCCGCTTGACGTGTTCCCCTTCCTATGGCTGCAGCTGCGGTTGCCCATCCCGGCTCTGCTCCCCGGTGCAGGC
This sequence comes from Columba livia, assembly GCF_036013475.1. Classification (NCBI taxonomy): domain Eukaryota; kingdom Metazoa; phylum Chordata; class Aves; order Columbiformes; family Columbidae; genus Columba; species Columba livia. The sequence goes on from NC_088620.1 coordinate 3,665,505, forward strand.
AGTGTGTGGGCAGCTTTCCTATCACACCCAAGCTCTTTATTCTTATTTTTGCTGTGTTTCAGGAGCTGCTGAGCCATTCATCAGATCGACCAGAGAAGCAGCAGCTGAAGGAGGCTCTGGAGGCGATGCAGGTACGGGCTGTGCTGGGCTCGGGGTGCAACAGCGTGCGGGACCCCCCGGCTTCTGTAAAACAAAAACTTCAATAGCAAAACCACCCAAGAGCCCGAGGGAAGGCAGCGTCTCCTCCTTTAGGACACACGAGTGTGTATTGATTGCCATTCCATGCGATTGCTTCGCAGCAGATCTGTAGGCATCACTGTTATCTTCCTCCTTACGCAGCTGAGGAAGCCGGTGTTTGTTGACAAGTTATGACTTTTCACTAATTACGATTGTGTGTGAAGAGGCTGTGCCAGATTTGGCTCTTGGTTTTGCTAGGAGGGATCTGGAGGAGCTCCAGCCGTATCAGCAAGTTGGGGAGCGTTGCAGAAATGGGAGCAGTGCCTGCGTGCTGTTAGCCAGGCACTGGCTGGGAATCCTTTTATCCAATTATCTTTAATTTATTAAGGGGAAAATGCTCTTTCCACAAATGAAGACTTCTGGTGTCAAAATTTTGCTTTGTTTAAAGTTTTTTTCGAGCTTTCAGCTGAAACCCCCAAGGTCTCAGCAGCAAGAAATAAAACCATCCAAATGCTTTCTGACTTGGATACATCCTCACAGGCTCACGCTGTGGGATCATTAACTCCAGGTTTTCTCTCTGGAGAGCATTGGAGGATTCATCCCATGTTCAGCCCTGTGTTCTCCGGTCACTTTGTTTTCTACCTCTGAGCCGCAGCTTTTGTAACGATGCTGCATTTCCCAGCAATTACATAAGTTGTGTGACCTTTGCAGCCGTTATCCCCGCAAGCCCGGGAATCCAGAGCTGATATGTAGGTCGCTTTAAAATTAAGGTTGTTTGAAGGACGTTGCGTTTGCAGCCCGTTGCTGCACAACACATGGCCATGGCCTCAAATGAACAATAAACATGGGGACAGTCATTAAGCGCTGCTTATGGCCTCATAATGTGGCACTCACCAATACCACTGCTAATAAATAAATGTATATAGGCTCCAGCTCCACTGCAGACTCAACATTTTTTGCAAGAGGGTGCCAATAGCCATCAGCGAGGTTTCTCTTCTCCATCAGCAGCAGAGCGCAGGTGCAGTTCAGAGCATGCTGGGCAGGGGCAGAGGAAGCCGTGTGGTTTGGTTTTAATTGATCTGTAAACCAAGGCTTAACTTACACATCGCGAGTCCAGCCTTTCTGTCTGCCGTGCTGGGGGCCGACAGACGGTGCTGCTGTCTGGGGGATGAATTTCTACAGCCAGAGCTACATTTTCCAAAGCAATTCACCTCCCCTTTGTTTTGCACGGGTAGTTGCATGCACAAAGCAGGGGCAGGATTTGCACCAAAGATTTGCACGCGGGGGTATTTGGTGCAGGTACCAATCGTCCTGCTGAGTGCGCAGAACCAAACCCAAACCCCCAAGTTATGGTGGGGAGAGAAGCAAGTTCCCAGTTAAATCCCACAGCCCCAGTTTGCATGTTGCTGCTGCTCTTTCAAGTCACGGTCAATCCTGGGATTGTGTTTCGCCTTTGTATAGGAGACGGTTTCATCAGCAGGAGGGAGGAAAAGCTCAAGCATTGATGGGAGATGCCACTTCATAAGGCTTTTGGTTTTGTCATTCTCCATAACCATCCCTGCCACTGTCCCGGTGGGGTATTTTGTGATGTTATAAGTATTGTCACGTAGATTTGTGATTATCATATGCGATTAACCCTTCTTGTGTTGGGAAGTTGAGGAAGGTCTGACCTAGAGGGGATGTCTTAAAAAATCCCGTAGTCAGATTTAATCCAAGTTGACAAGAGCGGTTGTTGAGGACAAGGAGGCAGGGAACAGATAAGAAGCAAACAGGTGCAGAAAATGCACTCTGAAGGGTGTAAGAAGTTGTTTTAGTGGAAGGGATAAGGTTCTTTGATGGGCCAAAATTTGGGTAAGTGAGGAATTTTTCGGAGCAGAACAAGCTCCGTGGAGTATCTCCTTATTTGACAACAAAGCCTTTGTGTGTGGGTGGTGCTGGAGGCCCAGGGGCGCTGGAGATGCTGTCGGGAAGGATGGAGCAGGAGCATCCCAGCGCTCGTGAGCCCGAGCACCCCATGCAGACGAGCTGGAAGCAACCGGGGCAGAGCCAGGTCAAGTGCTGTTCACAGCCAACATGCAGCCGGGTGTCCAGAACAGTTATTTCACAGATGCGGACGATTTGACAGCAGAGACTGGCTCGCAGCTTTTGTATCATGGGGATGAAGGGAATTACGGTGATGAAAGCTGGGGGAAGGATGCTGCCGGGGCAGGGGATGCCTGGCTGCTTGCCCGAGCTCTCACCAGGTAAAAGCCAAGGGTCGGGTTTGCTGCGCTGCACTGGATTCATGCATTGCCCTCTTCTGGGAAACAGTAAAAATTGCAGAGCCTGCCGGGTTCAGCATTACAAACACAAACCCTGCGCTCACGGTGCCGGGGCTGCTGCTTGAGTCTTGGTTGGACTCCTCAGGGCAGAGAGTTTGGCTTTGGGGAACTGGGGTCGTGTGCTTGCTGCTTCGGGAAGGCTTCATTTGGAAAATAAAAACCAATATTCACTTTTCTTTTAAGGACTTGGCCATGTACATAAATGAAGTAAAGAGGGACAAAGAGACTTTAAAGAAAATAAGTGAATTTCAGAGCTCTATAGAAAATCTGGTGAGTTGCAAAATCCTCTTGCTCCCAACTTTAATTTGATTATTATTAACATGTTTGCTTTTTCTGTGCAATTGCCCAAGAAAGGTCCCTGTGTGTTCAGACACTCCCTCATCATTGACAGTGTTTTTGCTGATGCTCTAGATGTGGTTGCTACATTAGAAAACTGATTTGGCTGTGAATGGAGGGTGACTTCTCCTGGTGTTGTTACACTGAAAATGCTGCTCTAATTTTTTCTCACGTTATTCGTGTGAGAGGGGGCAAGAATTCCCTAAATCAGCTATCCGTCTGCTATTTAAAATTGGATTTTCTTTTGCTGTTAAGTGGACAGAGATTAACTGAAAATGCAATGATGCCCATTTGGAGGAGAAGGGCACATGTAACATGCACCTAATCCCCAAAATCTCAAGTAGATATTTTAAGGGGAATCTCATCCTCCAAACTCCAGAGATAGCAAACACTTGGTCATTAATGTGCATCAACCCAACCCATACAACCCATCACTCACTTTAACCCATTAATTCAATATTGGGTGGCAGAGCTTCAAGCTAACGAGGTTTTTCCCAGCTTTGCCGGGGGGGGTGGGAGGGCTGGTCAGCTGCGGGCACAGCTGCTCTGTGGTCACGCTTTCCGACAGGCTAATGCAATTTGGGGGCTGACACCTGAGATGCTTCAAAAGGGCTGATGGAGGGGGGAGCTGGGCTTGAGGACTTTGAGCCTTGAGTTCATTTGAAAACAATGAACTTCTAATTGATGGTTATTTAACAGATGGAGACAAACTCCTTAATTTTTAAGAGGAAACCTGCAAAAATTCTCTGGTGGGATACGGGCCATTGCGGCTCACAGGTTTTGATTGAAGCAGCCGCGATAATCCTGATTTGCGTGAACAACCAGACATTGTGCTCCATAAAAACAAGGATGTAAATGGGGGCATGAGACAGGCAGTTCTCCTCCTAGCAGCAGCCAGAGAGCAATTCTGACATGCGGGAGATGGGGTGTTAGCAAAGCAGTCACTCCTGTCTGCAGATCAATCCCACGTACATTCTGCTCCGTGTTTCCTTTCCTTGTGCCGGGCGGGACGTTGTGGAGTGATTGGTGTTATATATACAGAGCCCACATGGCACAGCCAGGAAATAAATCCAGACTGTACACACAGCTGTGGGAAACGTTTATTTTCCTGATCAGCAGTGATGCTGCACGGTACCTTTTTTTCCTGTAAGAACCGTGCAAGGGGACTGATTCCTGTGGCTTGGCAGCTGTGCTGCACTGAGCAATGTTTGCAAGGGCTTTTGAGCTGAAAGACGAACTAAACAAACTTTTGGGTTGGGTTCCAGCCTCCCCAAAATCTCCACTCTTGGTTCAGAACGGGAACCAAAATTATAAGAGCTCTGGTTCTGGTTTTGCAGAAACTCCTGGAAATACAGATTATTTTGGGGGGGTTGCTTTCTGGATCGCATACCTTGCCAAAATGCTTTGACCCCTGCCATGCTGGTGCTGGAGCTCCATGGATCTGCAGTGGTCCCGTTCCTGATGCCAGAACGTATCCCCTGGTGAGGATGATGCTGTTCCCAGGAGCTTCTGCAGCTGGTGGCAGGGCTGGGGGGATCTGGGATGGTTTGTGTTTCCGCCTCTCCAAAGCATCTCAGCCCTGCTTTGCTTTCTGCAGCAAGTGAAGCTGGAGGAGTTTGGGAGGCCGAAGATTGATGGCGAGCTGAAGGTCCGCTCCATCGTCAACCACACCAAGCAGGACAGGTGAGTGAGCGACGGCGCTTGGGAGTGTTCCCAAATGAAACATGCCTTTGTTTGGCAATTTCCCCTGTACTCTTTTATTCAATTGTTGCTTAGAGTTGCACTGACAGGGTGAATGATGCGAATTTCACACCATCAGTGTGAAATCACAGCACATTCAGAGCATGGAACTCTGCAGAGCTTCCCAAATACTTCCTCTTGAACGGGGAATTCAATGAGATGTTTTACGGGATTGCTTGTTTATATGCTTACTTTGGGCAGGTATTTATTTTTATTCGATAAAGTGGTGATCGTCTGCAAAAGGAAAGGATACAATTATGAGCTGAAAGAAATTATCGAGCTGCTCTTCCACAAGATGACTGACGACCCTATGAATAACAAGGACATCAAGAAGGTGGGTGGATCAGGGGGGTGGCTCTGCTGGAGAGCGTTTTGGAGCTGTTTGGGCCAGTCCTTGGGTAATATGTTCCCATTAGCCTTTTAAAATAGAAACAGAGCTTGCAAAAAAAGCTGGAAAACAAATGATCAGCTTTCAGGGCAGCCTTACAGAGCATTGGGAAATGTTTGTTAATGTGGGGCTTGGCTTGATCCTTGACCTCCATCCTTGTAAAACAGCCCTGCAGAGGCTGGGCTGGTTGGAGTTTGGAGCATGGTTACCACTGAAGGCACATCATTTTGCCAATGATTTGGAGCTTAGCCTGCAACCATGAAGGAAAACCTCCCAGCTGTCAGTTTAACAGAGACCCATTAGCTTAATCCACTTACGTGCAATGGGAAGAGGTGTTGTACAGATGGGATAAGTGACATTTGGGTGAGAACAGCCAATTTTGCCACTTGGGTGCTGAAGAAATGCTGCTAGCTTTGTGTTTTAATGAAATGTATTTTCACTTTGCTCTCCTATGCTTTCTAGTCTCATGGAAAAATGGTAAGCAAAGCATCCAGTTTTCTCTCGTGTTTTTCTGTGCAGTGTTGTAATGAGACGGGCAGAGCATATGTGCACTGGGCAGGTCAGATGTTCCTCCTGTGCTGTCAGTTGTTGTCAGGGAGAGATATAATGGCTGGGGAGGAGCCCTTGGAGCAGAAAAATCTGGGTTCTCTCATCTGCCACCATAAAATCCTATTTGGCCTTAGTGCACGATGCCAGGCTGATTCAGGCATCATTAGCTGTGATGTTTTAGAGAAACATGGAGCTCTTCATCCTCCTTCCCTGCTGTTACCTTTGCAAAGGTTCAGCAGAAGGGACAGGGACAGGCACTGAGAGCGGGGATTAAGATGCCTGAATAAAAGCACAGTGTGTTTTGCTGCTCGGGCGTTGGGAGCACCATGATCCCATCAGCTCTCCTGTTGTCTCTTGCAGTGGTCATATGGCTTCTACCTCATCCACCTCCAGGGAAAGCAGGGCTTCCAGTTCTTCTGCAAGACCGAGGAGATGAAGAGGAAGTGGATGGAGCAGTTTGAAATGGCAATGTGAGCATGAGTGGCTGTTCTGTCCCTGCTGTGCAGTTGCCAAGCACAGGAGGACGGTGTCTTGGACCAGTGGTCACTGGAAACCAGCTGCGATAGCAAAGCCTGCAATAGGGCAGCTGGGCTGGGCTTGTTGGTCCTTCTGCAAAGGGAGTTTGGGTCCAGTGTGAAATCTGCACCAAGGTGTGGGTGGTGTGTCTCTGAAATGACACCTTGCCGTGGTGTCCAGCCGTGTGTGAGGCACCGAGCTGGGGCGGGAGGAAGATGTTGTGGGATTATGGGCCAAATCCGTTAATGTTGTCCCAGGGGGAGGTTGAACAGCAGAATCCTCTCTGCACAGTCAAGTCCTGACTCTGCTTTCATGTTTGATTTCTGATCTGTCCATGTAGTTTCCAAACTTTAACTGAAATGCAAACAGCAGCTGCTGTGACAGGTCACAGTGTGACACGCAGGGACAGGTTGATAACCGCCAGGTCCTTTCCCTTAGGTCCAACATAAAGCCAGAGAAAGCCAATGCAAATCACCATAACTTTCAGATGTACACATTTGAAAAGACGACCAACTGCAAAGCCTGCAGGATGTTCCTAAGGTGAGTAACATCCATCCAGCTTTTCTGCATCTGCATTAAAACACAGAAAGAAAATCTCAAAGTTGGGGCTGAATTAGGACTTTCTGACTTCTTTTTTTGCACAGAGGAACCTTCTACCAGGGCTATCTTTGCCCCAAATGTGGAGCAGGTGCTCATAAGGAGTGCTTGGAGATCATTCCTCCCTGCAAGATGGGTGAGTTACTTCACATTAGCAGCAGCTCGTGCCAAGGAGGTGAATGCATGTGAATGATCTGAAAGATTCACTCTATAAAGCGCTAATGTTTATGCATAACAAAACTTTAAGTATGCTCCCACCCACCTCCCAGGGCTGGAATTCACAGTGGCTGGTAGTTTAAAACACAAAACAACCAACCAAAACCCCCAAAACAAATTGCTGAATCCCGTGTATGTCAGAGGATGGCAGCGGATCAGGGTACCAGATGGGTGTCCCCGGCCATGGTTCTTGGGGCAATGGCATTTAGGACAGATGCTGAGTTCTTCATCAGCAGATGTTGATTAGTGAAAGCAGGAGGGTCTGCTCCAGGGATCATGATTCCGATGAGGAGACACCTCGTCTCCAGACCCCAGATGCCTCACAGTATGGCAAAAATTAGTGTCCTTGGTCTAAATTAGGCAAACCTGTGACTGGGCTCTGCTCACCCTGTTCCTGAACTTTGTGCAAGTGAGAAAATGTCCTTGTCCAGCCCCAGTGCTGCTCTGGGTCTTGCCCAGTCAGTACAGAGCAGACCCCGGGCTCTGCTTTGTGCTTCCTCCAAGTTTGAACACTGATGCTGGTTTTTTGATACAACATCAAGCAAAACAGAAAATGGGGTTTGTTGCTTGATAAATTAACCACTTATTTCACCATTTCTATTGCAGGTTCCTCAGCAGACCAGGTACGTTGTTTGATGGCCCTTTTTCCCTGTATCCTTGTCTAGTCAGAGTGCAGGCAGCCCTTGGGAAGAGCCAGCAATGGCCTTGGGGGGGGTCCCAGTAACCTGGGGGGCAGGATTGGAGACCAATGGCCTCTTTTCCAGCCTAAAACTGGCCTGGTTTGTGCAGCACCACAGCTCTTGGGAGGTGCCAGACCCAGCTGGGGTGAGCACCATGGGCTGGGAGGCACCAGGGAGGTTTTGGGAGGGGGTTTCACATCGCAGTGGCTTCAGGCAGGTGCTCATGGAAAGAGCTGAGATTCCCATCTCCTCACAGAGACTTTTTCCTCTCTCTTTGCAGGATTCACTGGGTGCTGGACCTGGTAAGGGCATTACTGCATTGCAGGAGGGCAAATAGAGATGGCATCTTGGTTGTGGCTGTGGGTGGTCCCTAGTGCTGAGCACATGGAGGGGAGAAACTCTTTCCAAAACCAGAGAGGGGCATTAGCAGCTACAGAGGGGTCCTGTGCTGCGATGGGGCACTGAGGTCTCTCCTGTCCCTGCTCCCAAAGCCGCAGGTCGTGTCTCCTGCGGCACCCCCTGGGCTCAGCCCTCACCCGCTGCGGCCACCAGCACTTTGACATTTCTCTGGGTGTGCTCATGTCGCTGGCCGGCTCTGCCATGTGTGTAAAGCTTCTGCACGTCACACCGGTGACCGGGGAGAGCCTGGCAAATGTCCTTGTGCCAGATCATCCTTCAAAGCCAGACCAAACCTGTCCTGGGAAGGAGACTTGTTGCTGATGGGGCGCATCCTCCTGCCAGCGCGTGTCCGCTGTGCTGCAGGCATCCGCCGCTCCAGGCACTGCACTCTGATGGAGCTGTTAGTTGTGATGGTTACCGCAATATTTTTGTGTTTTCCTTTGTTTAAAACTAGCCTAGACAGAGCGCTGGGCCTGCCCTGCCCGTACTCTGGCTTGAAGGAGAAGGAACAACTTGTTTTTGCACTTCGTCTGATGAAAGGAAAGCCAAATCTGGCAAAAAGAAACCTGAATCAAATTGGAGGTTTAAAAAAAAAAAAAAAGCAAGGACAGAGTGCTCTTACTGGGTGGGGAGAGGCAGAGGTGGGGAAGCATTTTGAAGATAAACACTGTGGTTTTAGTGCAGTTGGGGAAGCTTATTTAATGTGCAGTTGTTGGCCAGACAAGTGGACTTTGGCTGTGAGCTTCAGGGGCGTTTGGGTCCCAGGTCCGGCTGAAATTCCGTTCAAGCTGAGCGTTTACTGGTGTGTTTTGCAATTGTGGATGTCACCACTGACCCTGGTGGGGTTTGGTGCCAGCCGGGCATCGCCTAACGGGAGCCGCTCTGCCACGGCGGGGTTCAAGTCCAAGTGCAGGGCTGGGAGTCCAAGCTCTGGCTTGGCTCAATCCTTCATGGGTTTATTTTTGCTCAGGGAACTCAATCATCCGTGTAACTGCGGCAGCCAAGACTGTGTGCTGTGAAGACTGTTCCTTTCTGCTTTAATGCTTTCTGCCCCAGACCCTGCCTGCTGGTGCTATTAGATTTGTGGTTCACAGGATAAGGAAAATCAGGCTTCAGGAGGGGCATTTTTTCTTAACAGGGACTAAGTGATGAAACCGTTGTGTTTCTCTCACAGGTCCTAAAATGGTGGCAGTTCAGAATTACCACGGAAACCCAGCTCCCCCCGGGAAGCCGGTGCTGACATTTCAAATTGGGGATGTGATTGAGCTACTGAGGGGGGACCCCGACTCTCCATGGTGGGAGGTGAGAGCAATTCCCCTCCCGAAATTCCCGGGAAGTTTTAAACCAGTGATTTCCACATCATCCCTTTTACTTGTGGGTTTTCCCGGGGGTTTGGAGCTGGGGGAGAGCTACAAGGTGGTTTGGATCCTGTCCCCATCCCTGCACAGTGAAAACATTGCTCCCCTCTGCACATCCCAATCTGATACCCAGCCTGGCTCTGCAGGGGCGGCTGCTGCAGACGAAGAAGTCGGGTTATTTCCCCAGCTCGTCGGTAAAGCCCTGTCCCGTGGATGCGAGGGTGAGTGCCGAGGGGGAGATGGAGCGCGGGGATGGGCGCTGGGGGCTGTCACGGGAGGTGATGCTGCTCCGGCAATGACTATTGCTCTGCTCAGCCCATTGCTGGAGACCATGGTCCTTCCAGTAAGGCCCTGCACCTCGAATGAGGCCTTTTACTGTGTATCCATCATCCCATGGTTGCAAATGTGTGGTCAGGTTGGTCTCAGCCCCATTCCCAAGGTTGGGGTTGGTGTGACCAGGACCAGACTCCATCCCTCCTCTGCAGGGAGAGGAACAGAGTACCTGAGATCAGTCACAGTACAGGAAAACTGCACTTTATTTATATTTCTTTTACTGTGTTTTGTAATGCTGTCAGCTGCTTCCCAATTAAGAAATGCTCAGGTAAATGAAAAAACTCAGCATGCTCATCGCAGCGGGGAGGCTGAGAGAGAAATGCTCAGCTACAACACCGCCGCCGAAGCAAATAATTCAGAAACAGCTTGGCAGCCAAAAACCCTCCTGTGGAGAGGAGCATCTCACATGTGATCTATAGCCTGATGAGACGCTGCCTCATCACTAATGAGCGACGTTCTCTTTGCAGCCTCCCAACAGCCGCCCGCCCTCGCGGGAGATAGACTACACGGCATACCCATGGTGAGTGCCCCTGGGCTGAACACGACTTTCTCTGGCCATAAAGATATATTGACCCTCGCCTTTTAATTGTTACTTTGTCAGGAATCCACTCTAATAATGAATGGTGAAGGCAGGGTATCAGTGGTTTGCATCTCTCCTCCCTTATGGCCACGGGGCAGCTGCTGCGGTGGCATTCGGGGCCGAAACCCGATACAGCATCAGTGGGGATTTCTTCACCGATGGAGAGTGTCAGAGGCACAAGGAGAGATAATGGTTTTTCTTCCCATTTTCTGTGCCCAGGAAACCATTTTGGGAGGAAGGAAGCAATTCCTGCCTTGGAAGGAGAGGCCACACTTGGCTTCTCTCCTGCTCCTTCCCTCCAGCTCCACATTTGCAAATCCACGAGGATAAATTATCCCCACTCCTCCTTTACCTAGGGATCCATTCCCAATTAGTGGGATTTTGTAGGTTTAATACTTTAAAGAGGTTGCACTCTGCATCGCTCACCCTCGCTGTTCAGTGCCCAAGCAGCTTCTTGTCCATCTTGGGTTTCTCTACTTGCCTTCTCAACCTTCACACCTTTAAAAAAAGTGTGTCTTTTTGTCAAAAGCATGCCCATTTTAAAGATACGCATTATTTTTTACTTAATTAAATTAATTCATTAACGCCTGGGCTCAGGTTCGCAGGGAACATGGAGCGGCAGCAGACGGACAACCTGCTCAAGTCCCATGTCAGTGGCACCTACCTGATCCGGGAGCGGCCGGCTGAGGCCGAGCGCTTTGCCATCAGTATTAAGTGAGTAATAATTTAGTAATTTAGAGTTGCTCGGTGTGGAAGGTGAGATAGGGCTGGAGCACACAGCCGCGTTTCCTTGAGCGCCTTTGCTACCATTTGCAGGTTCAATGAGGAAGTGAAGCACATTAAGGTGGTGGAGAAGGACAACTGGATTCACATCACAGAAGCCAAGAAGTTTGAAAGCTTGCTGGTAGGTTTGTGTAGCCTCTTCAAGCTTTTGCGCCACTCCTACAAGTCCCGCAGAGGATGGTGCAGACAACTGGTTCCTCTCTGTCCTTCCCAGGAGCTGGTGGAGTACTACCAGAGCCACTCGCTGAAGGAGAGCTTCAAGCAGCTGGACACAACGCTGAAATACCCCTATAAATCCCGGGAGCGCTCTACCTCCAGGACCTTCACCCGCTCCCCAGGTAAAACCCAGCTCAGCCGCACGAGCAGGCGCCGTTAAACTTGCGGTGGGAAATCCCACCCTTTCAGCAAGGTGTAGGAGCATCGTCTGGATGAAGGGATTTATAGCTTTGCTTTAGGGCTTGCACCCCCAAGTTTACAAAGAAGTCTCCTGTTTGGCTGGTGGCATTTTGAGGATGGGTCTCATAGGAAGTGGCAGCGGTCGGGGGGTTCCAACCAAGCTGGGGCTGCTCCTGAGAGCTTGGGTGCAGCTTCCCAGGGAGAGCTTTAGCTGGAGGAAGCTGTTTTCCCTCCTCTGGTTCTGCACCTTGTCCTGGGGATGATTTGCCACCCCCTGGTCCTGCCAGGAGGAGCTGAGGCTGTCAGAGGAGATGTGATGCTGTTAGCGGGATGTATCGTGTCTTACCTACCCCCGTGAGTTTTTGCGCCTGTGTTTTAATGGATCCAGTTCCAGTGTGACTTGTGATGGTTTGAATCCCAGTGGGACTCCTTTAATGGAGGTGATGGGAGAAATGGTAAGTCTGTGCTTAAATTAAAAAAAAAAAAATAGAGGGGGGAGGAAAAATAATGAAAACAAATAGGAAGCAAAGTGTGCGTTAGCATGAAATGTTCTGCTTTGTCTAAAAGCCTGACTGCAGAAATAACGACTTTGTGAGGAATGTGTGCATTTTTAAAAATATAAAAGGAAGATAGTTTTTAAAAGCTAAATATTCTTTTGCATAAAATACAACCCTAGGATGATTTTTGAGCCCCCACGCTGCCTGTGCGGGGCCAGACGTGCCACCAGCTGTCCCAGCTCCGCGTCCCTGTGCAAGCCCTTCTGCATGCCTTGCCCTGTATTTCTCCGTCGGCTTTTAAAGCATTGTGCATTATAATACATATTTTTTTAATTTCCTTTTTAATGCGTGTTCTGCCTCTTTCTGTTTCTCTCTAACCTCTTTGCAGCCTCCTGCGCTTCCTACAACTTTTCTTTTCTCAGTCCTCAGGGCCTCAACTTTTCTTCTCAGAACTCCTCCAGTCCCTTCTGGTCAGGTACTGGTGCCTCTCCTCACCGGAGAGACCTGCAGCATCGCCAGCTTGAAAGCCATCGCTGGCAGGACCTGCGGGGTCCCCGCTGTCCTCCCATCACCCCCAGGCACTTGAGGGGGTCCCCAGTGCTGCCCTGGGGCACAGCCTGGAAAGAAGTTAATTAACTGAGGCTTGGCTGGAAGCAAAATGTGCTCCCCCCGTCTCCCCATAATCAAGGCAGGGAGGAGATGGAGTTGTTGCTATTTGAGAAAAGGGGTTAAAATTAAGAACAATAACAAAAGTGAATCTGGTGCATTGGGATCTCATGATGTACTTCAAGCTCAACCTGCATATCCCATGTGTTTCACCGAACGAGCATTGGCATCACACCGTCTTCTAGACCATTCCTCCTTGCTGTACAACAAGAACATTTCGATGCCCGGCAGTTTTTGAGCTCTGGCATCTGTGGCTGCTCAGGAGCCCCTTGGTGGGGAGGCTTGAGGGGGGGAACCTGTGCTGTCAAATGTGTTTTGGAGCTCCGAGTCTCTGCAGAGACAGCAGTGGTGCTCTGGCCTTTGAACCCCATCAATTAAATGCATTACAGACTGGCGTCTTCCTCCCTGTTTGGCAGGGATCAGAGCAAAATTGTGCCAGTTTATTTCTTCCTATTTAAGCTTTTACCTTTTATATTTTGCTGAGGCCGGACAGGGAAAATCATCAGCAAAGCCACATGTGTTTTCCTTGGTGTCATGTTTGGGAAAACACTTAACTTTTCAAGGTATTGGGACATAATTCTGGGAATTTGGGATCCTTTAACTGCATACAAAGTATTGCAGAAAATAATGGGTGCAGCAGTGGGCTCTGAGCAAGCTCCTGATGGAAGAGTGCAAAGCTGCCACAATTCTCGCTCCATTCTCCATCCTGGTGAGGATGGAGGAGCCCTCCAGTGATTGCACGTTGTGTCTGCACTGCTTCCATCGCCATCCTCATCTCCTTCCATCTCAAGAGCTGAAAACCTGGGCAAAGCTTTTCCTCAAACTTAGTTCAACCTTGGTTTGCGAGCTTTTTGTTAAATGGAAATCAGTCCTCGAAACTCCTGCCACAAAAGGGGCGGCTTCACCGAAAACACAATGTCCCTTCAGGGTGGGGGTTTTACACTTTTTTTTCTTTTTTTTTTTTTTTGCATTTTTTATTTCCTCTTCCTGTCCCATCCCTCCCATTGTTGCTCTCCAGCTCTCCTTCCCCCCTGCCCAGGCACTGGGGTGGGGAGGTCAAGCTCTGCTCCTGCTGTTTCCCCTTCCCCATTGCTCCCCTGTGCCAAGGGCTTCCCTTCTGCCTCCCGAGCATCCCCTGCCTGAAGTGATGCAGATCCACGGTGCTGGGGCCATGCCGGTGCTGGCGGAGGTCAGTCCCAGGATGGTCCCCAAGGACAAGTTGCTTGGCACGAGGTGTTGGTCAGCATTAGGGTTTGCAGGGTGCTTTTGCACATTTTGGGCTGTTGGGAGACCAAGCTTCCAAGGCCCCTGGCAGGGACAGGAGTAGGGGGGATACTGGGTTTGCAGCTTGTTCCTCCTCGTGGCAAAACATACAGGTTTTGCTCAGCATTTCTAGGAGAATCCAATCCCAATAACTTATTTTTTGGAAATAATATAAATACAAGTTAATTTGCGAAATCTTCTGATGAGGTGGTCCCATCAGGTGCTGGGAGCTGTGCAGCAGCCAGAAATTACGTTGATGGTGGAACAGGATTTTTCCCTGATTTTATTCTAATGACTGTGTATTCCCATGAAATCTTCTCTTTCACAACCTTCTCACAAAAGCACCCCTCACCCCAGTGGTCCCTACCAAGTCCTTCCTAGACTCTCCTGGTCAGAAGAGAGTCTTCCCAAGCCCAAAGAGCTGTATAAAGCCCGGCAGGAATTCATTTCACCCCCGACCATCCCAGTCCCTGTGGGGCTGAGCAATTGGGATGAGCCAGCCCCACCATCCCCTCTGATCCAGGTTGTGGCATTGTGATGGGAGCCAGCGCCGTGGTGGAAAACCCAGGTTGAACGTCACCAAGCTTTCTCCAGGCTTCGGCCGGTCCCTTGCGGTGGGGCAGGTCCCGACTCCCTCTGCTTTGTCCCCTCGCAGTATTCACCCCACGGGTCATAGGGACGGCGGTGGCACGATACAACTTCGCGGCGCGGGACATGCGGGAGCTCTCGCTGCGGGAGGGCGATGTGGTGAAGATCTACAGCAGGATCGGCGGGGACCAGGGCTGGTGGAAGGGGGAAACCAACGGAAGAGTGAGTGCATCCAGATAACGTCCTGTTTCTGCAGTGCATTGTCCTCCCCACTCTCAACCTGCCCAGCTAGAACACAACCTGCTGCCAGCACAGCAAAGGGCAGAGGGATGCGTCCCACTCCCTCATGCTCTTTTCTGGCTCATGGGTGGGCTGTCATCTCACCAGAGCCACTGCTGTGTCACCAATCGGTGCTGTGTGACAGGGACACGTGATATGGTGGCAGGCCAGCTTGGGCGATTTTGGGATCTGCCCTTCCTTAAACCTGCGCCTGAGGGGTTTCCGGAGGAGCAGCTCTGCAGGTGACAGGCTCAGCATCCTGGGGACAAGCAGCAGGCTGATGGCTTGACCTGGTGTCCCATGGAGTTTGTAGCACTGGGGACCGATTCTTCATGCCCTGATCCTTTATACACTGTGGACAACCCGTGTGTCCAAGGCAATGTATAGTTGCTAGCTTTGTCCCAAGTGAGGGTGAAGGCTGCGGGCGCATCTATCACTGTACAGATGCTCATGGGGAACAGCACATGATGACAGGGGAATAGTCCCGGTGACAGGACAGGAGGTCACTTCAGCTCCCCAGTCTCCAGCTCTTCTCTCCGCTTCCCCGACAGGTCGGCTGGTTTCCCTCGACGTATGTGGAAGAGGAGGGGGTGCAGTGACTGCGGGGATGTCTGGTGGAAAGTCCTCGAGTGCCCAGAGCGAGCCGCTGCAGACCGTGCACAATTGTCCCAATGCCTGCGGGTCCCCGTGAACCATGGCCGGACACCTCCCGGGACAGTTCTCGCAGACTTTAGCAACCCGTTCCTCTGTACAGCGTGTGCCTGTGCGTGTCGGGGCCGCTGCCGGCCTCACTTCTCTTGCGTGTATAGAAGATGAACGGTCTGTCGGATGACATCCGCGTAGCAGCTGCAGAAGAGTCCCGGGAAAGCCGTGTTCCCCTGCATGGACAGAGCTGAGAGACTCTGCGCGGTGCCCGTCAGAGGATGGGGGACAAACCTCTTGGAGTTAAAAAAGAAAAAAAAAATAATGTTTTTAATGTTTTAAAAGCCACCGTGGTGATGGTGGTGGGAGGGTGAGGCTGAAGGTTTGTGCCTGGCTGTGCCAAGGTGAGAATTTGAGGGTTTCTAAGGGGAGGGAGTGACTCAGCCCCAAGGAGATGATGCGGACCCCACACCACACTGTTCGGGTGGGCTCCCAGCTCAGGATTTTGGCAGCGTCCCCAGGCAGCTGTGGCTGGGGCGATGGGGCAGAGCAGGGACATGCGGCCCTGGAAGAGGGAGAGGCTGTTGCTAATCTCTGAAGGATGCCGGCTGTGACACCAGGAGCACGTTTTGACCATCAGACGTAGGCTGGAAGTGACCTCCAGGTCAGACAGGAGGGAAAGGAGCTGCTTTGGCATCCCAAGCCCCATTTTTTTTACAATCACCTTGGGTCCCACCAGCCTTGCTGGGGGCTGACTGGTCTCACCGGTGAGCAGGGGGTCTCAGTGTGTTGCAGGGCTGGGTAGTGGCTTTGCCACACAAGGGTTTTGGAGGCCACCAAGGCACCAGGTACACGCAGAGGAGTGGACGGGAGTGTGTGTCTGTGGGTCTGTCTGTAATCCCGCTGTGGGCGGGATCCCCTTGAGCCAGGCTGATTTTTCTTGCAGCCACAAACCCACCAAAGGAAGGGCTATGGTATCAACTCCTGATTTCTCTTGCTAAGTTGTAAAAAGCATCTCTTCTTCCCCAGCTGTGTGCACTTTTGGGGGCTGTGAGTGCTGCCCCCTCTTCTCCTCCCACAGGCTGTTACTGCTGCTGCTGTCAAGTAAAGGTCCGTCTGTCCTGGCATTGCCACTTTGTCCTGAGCACCGTCTGTCTGAGTCTGTTCTTTACAAAGTGCAGCCCCCATGGTTGGTAGGCAGAGCTGCCGGGTGGAAATCCTGGCCACCGTCTTCTGCTGGGCACTGGCTTTACTCTCCACCTCCAGAATTTTACTTCTAAAGTGCAAATACGAACAAATAACGTGTGTGGCGGGGAACAGCTTTCCTCTACCCAGTTTTTGAGCCTCTCCAGCCTCTCTGAATCCGTGGCATTTTGAGCTGGTGCTTCCATGACCTGACATAGTTCTCATGGGACTTGCGGTGGTCCTGCCATGGAGTGCCCTGGGCCTGGTCTGGAGACACAAGCGCTGGGTGGGTGAGCGGTGCTGATGCCATCGGTCCTTGGCACGAGGGTCCCACGGCAGCATCTGAAGCCTTGCCGCAAATGGAGCAGTGATACCCTGTTTGGGATAATAAATGGGAGAGTTTGGGACACTCAAGGAAAAGTTAATAACTTGGAAATTCAACGTTGTTGGTCAGTGACAAGCCCAGAGCTGCCCTGTTTTGCTGCCTATTGCTCCTGGAGCCTCTGTACTCGGTGCCAGGGGGAGTGGGGTCTGGGTTGGGGTCTGTCCGGGACAGGTGCCCACTGGGGTCTTGTTCTGGGAGGTGACAAGGACACGGCTCAGGGCTCTCCCACGGTACTGTGGCCATAAGGGAAAATTTGGGGGTGCAGGGAGCTGGCGATGTCCTGGATTCCTGGAGCTGTGGAGCTCGGGGCGTATTTAGGGGAGATGAGACACACGCACACACCCAAGACAAACTCACGATGGCTCCTGTTACGCCTCAGATCCTAAAGCCTTACGCAACCCTCCTGCTTAACGTGGCCGGTTTTTGTAAGACGGATCCCAAAGGGATCCCCGAGCTCCACCGCTGCCCGGGCTCCCCTCCCAGCCCCGCCAAACCCCCTCCCTCCGGAGAGCTCTCCCCTCTTGTGTTTACTGTTGTAAGAAACTCGTTAAAGAGATTTGATTTGTTTGTAAGTAATTATTCAGCCATTTGCCACAATATATATCTGTGAATAAGAAGGGAAATGTTTTTTTTTTTATGATGGTGAGAAAATTGTATATATATTTTAGCTCATCGCAGATCATTCAAAGTTGCAATGGGATACGTTGGAAAATAATATGTAAATTCCTTGGGGTTTTCCTTTGCACTGCACTAACTGGGGTTGGGTGGAGGGGGTTTAAAAGTAAAACTGTTTGTTTATGGAATAGTTTATAGCTGGGAATTTGGAAATCATTTGGAATAGCTTGTAATGCTGGAATAGAAACTTTAGCTGCTACTTAGAAACCCTTTTGCATGTGGTTTTTCCAGACCTTTTTAAGTTACAATACATCAAAGTAAATTCCACAACACAAAAAAATAAAGTGTAATTTTGCTGATAGGTTTCTTTTTTCCAGCCATGGTTTTTACTGCAGCTCAGGCTTGTGTCAGGCTTCTTCTCACTAAGTCCCCTTGGCTGTGCTGGGGACAGTGGGGTGGCTTGGCCAGTCCAGGGGAGACGTGCTCATGGGGATGGATCCTTTCTGACTGCTGTCATGAACTGTAAGTGTTCGTACCCCTTCCAAAACTCAGAACAAACCCTTCCTGCAGTGCCAGGCGCGGCTCTTTGCGGGGACATGATGCTGGAGCCAACTGTTTGCCTCTCGAGTTCCTTCTGCTGGTCTCCGGAGCAGCTGCCCCTCTGCAGTTGTCTCGCGTTCCTGGGGTTCCTCTCCCTGACATGGGGAGAGAAGGAGCGTGATTTCCCACGGCTTCCAGTCTCTCCCAAGTATCGTATTCCAGAATCCCGCACGCAGCAGCGTTTTCCAAAGCAATAAAAGAAGTTGCACAGTTGCTTATAAAACAGCTGAGGCATTGCTGGAGGTTTCAGCCCAGAGCAGGGATGTGATATGCCACTGTGAGCTGCCATGTCATTTAATTAATAATATTAATTTTTTTCTGCTTTTGGAGTCCTCAATGCTTCTCGCTTCAGCTTTCACTGGGTCAGCTGAAAGGGGCTGTAGCAATGAGCAGAGTTGTTTTACGTGGAGAAGCAGGACATGAGCTGGGCAGTAAGTTTTGGATGCTGATTTGGAAGCGTGCTGCTCATCAGGTATTTAGCCTTGGCTGAGATGATGACCCCAGCCTGGGATAAAACCTTTCACTACTTTTGCTCTTCAGTCTAAGGGAAGCTTTCCAACATGCACCGTGTATAAAACACCAGGTTTTGTTACCTGGGTGCTCTCCTGCCAGCGATGAGCATCAGCTCATCCCCGAGCGGGTCGGGCATCGCCCGTGGATGCCCCTGGTGCAACTGAGCTGCAAAAATGCGGCACTGGAGCCTGGAACCGACTGACGGCTGCAAGAGCAGGTAAAGGCAGAAATCTGCTTCTAGGTGAAGTCCTGGCTCTGGGGACATCCCTGTCACACCAGGGGCTGGCTCCTGGGTGGCAGCCAGTAACATTTAACCTTCGGGGGGTGGTTTGAGCTGGATTTGCTCGACTCTCTGGGTTTGCACCGATGGGGGCTGAAGCCTCGGGGATAAACAGGGCATTTATTTGCCCTGCCCAGCCACAGCCAGGTGCAGCTTTCCCAAGGGCATTAACAGGAAAATAAATCTGCAGCTGTGGCCAACGCAGTTGATGCAGCCCTGCACAGACCCTGGACAGAAAGATGCGCCAGTCCTGGGTTTTCTTTTTTTCCCTATAACAAATTTGGGCTGCAGTGCAGGGGAAAGGGCTCATGCGGGTGATGGGGATGGTATAGACTTGCAGGCTGGTCCACACAGTGAGCAGCTGCAGTTTTGCAGCATGCCTGACTAGTTCCTTCCCGTGTTAGTCGTAATGTTTTCTGTGACCTGGAAAACTCCAGCTGGCACATGCAAAATGCTATGCTTCTTTATTTTATATTTAATCTAAGAATTACAGGGAAAAGACTGAGCTGGCCTAGGCTTCCTCTATGTTGGACCGACCATCAGTGAAAATAACCACCTTCATTCCTGCTCTGGAGCTGCATCCCTGGAGCAGGGACTGAAATCACAGCTTCTTTCTCCACCATCAGTCCTGAGCTTGGTGAATGTCTCAGGCTCCTGAATGCACACTTGGGTTGTATTGTTTTAAGTCTGGCCTAACCCAAAGGTCGTATTTATAATTAGGACATACTGATGAAATGCTTTTGGCCTGTCAAACAGAAACAGCCCACTGCAAACAGGAGTTTAGACTTGTTTGCATCTCTTTGGTTATTTTGAGCAATTAGTCCGTGGAGAAGCCTGGAGGACCTGGGGCTCTTTCTTTAAAACTTAGAAACTGATTTTATCTTTGGGAAAAATGCTGCCTGAGACAAGGGGCTAAGTGCTGGAACAAACCAACCCCTTGGCTCCTATTCAAGCCCTTCCCAAACTGGGGGAATGTGGATGGAGAGTGGGTACCGCTGTGTGTTCAGTGTGTGAGAGCAGAGGTGCAGGGTGGTGGGGAGCAGCGGGGGCACCTTCTTGGGGTCACAGTGCTGCTGAATGCTCAACCCCAACAAAACACCATCCCTGGGCTACTCCATGGGGCTATGGGCAGGTGATCCTGCTCGGGGGATGCTGCAGGGACCACGATGCTGCTCAGACCCCAACCCCACCAACTGCCAGCCAAACCCGGCTCCACCCCGGCCCCTGTTCCTCTGAGATATCCAAATGAGGCCCTTCAGAGCCGCCTTTACAGAGCTCGCACTGCCCGCGTATCCTGCCCAAACAGGCCCTAATTTCAGGGGTGAGTCCTCGCTTTGAGCAAATGGGTCTGCCCTGGGAAATGTGTAAATGCATTTTAATTCTGCTCTTAAAACGTAAGCGCTGGGAACTCCGGCAGGAGGGTCAGATGGTGCCTTTCGTTGCTGTGTTTGCTTTCTGGCATCCAGCTGACGGCTCCCGCCAGCCTGGGAGGCTGCGAGTCCCCGCTGGCCCCAGCCTGGCTGTTTGTTCTCCGCCAGGCACCGAGCTGGGGAAAAAAGCAGCATTTTCCTCCCTGTTTTGAATTTCTCCACTCTGCCTGACTTTTTGTTCTTTGTGGAGAAGCAGCAGAGCCACCAGAAGCGGTAAGAAAGAGTTGAGCCCCTATTTCCCAGCTGGCTCTGCTCACCTCTGGTGCTGGTTAATGTTTTTTTTTTGCAGCAGGGGCTGAAGGGACGGGAAGAGGAGGAGGAGGAGAAGAGCATCGGAGGAAGGCAGGGGCCCCTCGGCCATCGTGACAGGGACAGCCAGCCCGGAGGGAGCCTCGTTGGTGAGTGGAACCCGACCGCGGGAACCTGCCGTGGGCTGTGCGAGAGACTCCCGCCGGTGTCACGGGACCCAGGTGGGACTTTGCAGCTTTGCTGGGCTTTGGGGGAACAGCGAGGGGACAGTGGGGGCTTTGGAGGCCACGTGGCAGCAAGCAGGGGGGGTCTCGGTGGGGTGAACCCCGTGGCAACCCCAGGGTTTGCGTGGGAGGGGGGCGGTGCTGACCTGCGAGACCCCCACTGCATCCCCTACTTGTGTACCCTAAACCATGCACCCGGAGCAAACCCTCTGCACAGGAGCTGGGGGGTCTGCAGGCAGAATCTGTTCCCGTCCCTCCCCAGTAGCCATTGCACTGCCCTCTTTTGATAGGGAGCAAAGCTTGTGCCTTCGTTGTGGCCAAACAGCTCCTGAAAACAAGGGGAAAAGAAAAGAAAGTGTATTTTGCAGGCATGAGCGAGTACAGGCGCTGCTGTGCCCTGTGCATTCCCAAGTCCCTTTTAAGTGAGGCCCCTTGTAAGGCTGTTTGGGAGCCGCACACGCCTGCAACTGGGATCCTGTTTCTCTGCTGGGAGGGGGTACCAGAGGGTCCCAGCAACTGCTCAGGGACATGCCCAGGGGCTCCCCCCAGCCACCCGGAGCTGCTCAGCCCCTTGCGCAGCACTCAGAGATGCTGCTCCCACCCAAACAGCGGTGAGCCCCCCCAGGCTGGCTGGGGGTCCCCTGCCCATGCCAGCGAAGTGTTTTTGGGATCTGCAGGTGGATATGTCCTACGTGAGCTGCGCCTTGCGGGCGGCCGCCCCCCGCTGCCTGGCACCCCCATGGAGAAACCCCCGGCCCCTGAGCAGCACAACGGGCCCCACTGCGAGGAAGAGCGTCCCGTACCAGAAGACGCTGAAGGAGGAAGGCTCGGGGAGCGGGGAGCCCAGCCGGCCCCCGCCGCCCTCGGCAGAGGTGGTGGTGATCGGGGGGGGCAGCCTGGGCTGCCAGACCACCTACCACCTGGCCAAGCAGGGGGTGAGCAGCGTGGTGCTGCTGGAGAGGGACCGCCTGACCTCGGGGACCACATGGCACACGGCCGGTGAGGCAGGGGGCACAGCGGGGTGATCCCTGGGGTGGCGGGTAGGGGGATGCTCATGGTTTGGGATGTGCTGTTGTCTGTGAAGCGGATCCATTGCAAAGATCTGGATGTACCGGAGAGTTTTGGCTCTAAATGTGGAGTATTTGGGGTTTTCTCATTTTCCTTTTAGTATAACTTTTTGTTAAGAAAACATGCCCAAAATTTTCCTTTTTTCAAAAAAAAGGTTTATATGACTATGGGAAAACTAAACAGTGTATTTCCACACCTTTTATTTTTTTTTTTCTTTAAGCCCATTTTCTTTGGCAAAGAGGAGGGAGCTAGAAGCATTTAATTCAAAAAGCTTTTTGAGAATTTTGTCTCTTTTGGAATAGTCTGCTCCAGAAACCCTTTTTTCCCTCCATTCATTTAATGCTCAAGGAAAGCAGAAATCAATGATTTGTAGCACTCTCACATCACCACGAGACGGAGCAAGAGCCCCAGCCGTGTGACACAGACCATGCCGGGGACAGCGGGGTCTCCTCTGCACCCCACAACAGGAGGGTGATGGAGCCGCCTGTCCCACCTGCAGGCTGTGTCCCCATGTGCCTCCTTGTCCCCCATCCCAGGTCTGCTGTGGCAGCTGCGTCCCAGCGATGTGGAGGTGGAGCTGCTGGCGCACACAAGGGATGTGGTGAGCCGGGAGCTGCCGGCAGAGACCGGGCTGCACACAGGCTGGGTGGAAAATGGGGGGCTCTTCATCGCCTCCAACAAGCAGCGCCTGGATGAGTACAAGAGGCTGATGTCGGTAAGGAGAAGCCCCTTGGTGTGTGTGTGTCCCCTGGCTGGGTGTGCTGCAGGAGGTTGTGAGTGTTTGATCTCAAGTGCAAGGGAGTAGGGCTGGGGGTCCCAGGGCTGTGGGATGTCCTAGGGTGTCTGGATGTCCCATCCTGGACATCTTCATCCCAGCTAGAGAACAGCAAGTGGCTGGGATTATGCTTCAGGGCACCCTCCTGGCGTCTGTAAAGCTGCTGAGATCAGATAGGCAAAATGCCAGCAAAGTAGGCAAAATTAAATCTAACCATGGATTTTTGCCCATTCAGATAGCGATAGCATCATTTTTCCAGCTGTGCAACCATCTTGTATGGGACTATGGGATCATATTCCCTGAAATCTGTGCAGACCATCCCACTCCATGCTGCGTTTCAGGCTTGCCTTGGGGCAGCAGTTACTTTATATGGGAGAGAAACATGTCCTGGGGTCTCCTCCTCCTCCAGCAGCAAGTGATGAGCAAAGCCTTTGCTGCCTGCTTGAGCTGCTGGTTTTCTTGCCCGGTTGGCAGCTGGGGAAGGTGTACGGTGTGGAGTCCTATGTCCTGACCCCAGCGCAGACCAAGGACCTGTACCCGCTGATGAACATCAACGACCTGTACGGCACGTTGTACGTCCCCAAGGACGGCACCATGGATCCAGCTGGTACCTGCTCAACTCTTGCCAGAGCAGCAACCGCCAGAGGCGCTACGGTAGTTCCTAATTACTCATTAATGCCTGTTGATCCTGGGAGGAGATTTCATCCTCTGCCTTCCCCATCTCCTTTCCCACTGGAGCAGAGCTACTCCTGCAGCATCAGGTCTTTGCCTGTTGTCCTGTTTGGCTTTGGGTCTCTTTGGGTCACAGCAACAAAGCTGTCAGGAGCCACGAGATCCAAGGAAAATACAGGATGAGAAGAAGACCTTTAGGAGCAAGAGGTAGCAGCACCCAAGGGAGTTTCCATGAAAAAGTGGAGGTTTTAGTGTCAGGTAACACAATCTGCTCCTCAAGGCAGGGTCTACCAGCCTTGGTGTGTTGTTTTGCTCAAGCATGTGTAAATATTATAATAAACATCCTCCACAAATGCAGGAGCACAGAGCAGCCATTTCAGCCTGAGGTTCAGGGAGGTGTGTTATTACCAGCAGTACCAGTAATTGCTGTTGGGAAAGGTGCCAGATGCTGGTTTGATTCACCTTTCCTAGGTTTGGGGGATGGATATCAAGCGAGGCAGGTTGTCCCACTGCCATGGTGACCCTGCTTTGACTCTGTTGCCCTTCCTCTGCCACCAGATCATTGAGAACTGCCCAGTCACCGGCATCCAGGTCAGAGCTGATGATTTTGGGGTGAAGAGGGTATATGCAGTGGAGACAGCCCATGGGACCATCCAGACGCCCTGCGTGGTGAACTGTGCAGGTATAGGTCACAGAGCATGGCAGGAAAGGGGGGTGGCTTTGCATCAGTCCTTGTCACACCCATCTGGCTGTCACCCCCCGACCACCGCAGGTCTCCTGGGGATAAGGAGAGCTCAGGGGGGCTGCTCTCTCCACAGGTGTGTGGGCGCGAGCGCTGGGCCGGCTGGCCGGGGTGCAGGTGCCGCTGGTAGCGATGCATCATGCCTACGTGGTGACCGAGCGCATCGAGGGCATCCAGGTCAGTCCGTGTGGCTGCAGATCCTCTGCTCCGGAGGCTTCTGATCCCCTTGCATGGATGGGATAAGACAGACACCCCTGGCATGCCCAGACCTGCCTGGCACCTCCCCCGGCACAAGTCTGTGCTGCGAGGTCAGGCTCTGCACCTGGGAAAGTGCAGAAGAATGAATTTTTGACACTGAGAGTGGTGAGAGCCTGGCCCAGGTTGGCCAGAGAGGTGGTAGATGAACCATCCCTGGAGACATCCCAGGCCAGGCTGGACGGGGCTCTGAGCAACCTGAGCTGGTGAAGATGTCCCTGCTCATGGCAGGGGTGGGAATTAGATGACCTTTGAAAGTCCCTTCCAACCCAAACCATTCTGTGCTTCAATGAAGTGCACACCCAGCAGCTTTTTCTCCTGGCAGGACTATCAGACTACCTTTAATAGAGTTGTATTTAATATTTAACTATGTTATGACTAGGAGGATAACTTTATTCATGTTTTTTTAATTTCTCAGTAGAACTGTTATAGAGTATCTGATGTGTTTGGTGTCTGACAGCAGCGTTCATAAAGATGTTGAACTCTTTCTGAACAAGCCCCAGTCCCCAGTGTGCAGAGGTAGAGCTCTCCAAGCATTTCTAAATGCTCCCAAGAAATCTGTTCCTGCCATTTGGCTGTGGAGAGTTGTTCAGGAGTTGAAGGAGACTCCATTCACTCAGGCAATGGGACTTTGAGGGTGACACGTTATTTAGTTTCCATCCCAGGTTTGTTGGAGCTGACCTGGGTGCCTTCCCCTTGGGGAACCCAACTTTTGGGAGCATCCACAGAGCCACTGCTGCTCCTCCCCATCCTTGTGGGTCATCCCAGACCCCCAGCTCATCCCTCTCAGGCTCTCTGGGGTGCAGCTGGGCCAGTGTCGGGGTCTCCCCATAGCTCTTGGACCCCTCTCACCTCTCTGCTCCCTCTCCCCATTTTTCAGAACATGCCAAACGTTCGTGATCACGACGCTTCAGTGTATCTCCGTCTCCAAGGCGATGCCCTTTCTGTGGGTGGATATGAGTCAAATCCCATCTTCTGGGAGGAGGTGAGCGGTGCCAGGAGGTTTTTTCCCTGGGAAAAGGAGCCAGGTTTTCAGGGAACCCACCTGAGAGGGGCTGGGCACAGGCATGAGCCCCTCAGCCCCTGGCTCCTGCAGGTACCAACGTCCGCACCACTGATGGAAATCCCAGAACAGCATCTTCCCTTTGGATCCATCTGGGGCATAGAAACAAGACGCAGGGGCAAGAGGAGTGAGATTGAGAGGGAGGCTGAGGGGATTTAGAGGCCACCCTGTGGTCCCTGCCCTGCTGCATCATCCCTTTATCCAGGTGCAGGTGTCTTAATTCAGACTCAGCCCCAGACCTTTGGCTTGGCTGGGCTGTTAGTGAAAAACCCAAAGAAACCACAATTTGCCAAGCAGTCTCTATTTGCTATAACCTCCAAGGCTGCCAGGGCTGAGAAATCCTTAAGCCCTCAGCTGTACTGTATTTTATGTCCCAATTCTTGTTTTGTACCTACAGGTATCGGAAAAATTTGCTTTTGGCCTCTTTGATTTGGACTGGGATGTATTCACACAACACATTGAAGGTGCCATCAACAGGGTGCCAGTGCTGGAGAAAACAGGCATTAAATCCACGGTCTGCGGGCCAGGTAACATGGCAGCGGTGGCACCGTGATGGCTGCGTCCCTCCGAGGATGATGTTGCTAGAGACGAGGGGAAATTTCATATTCTGGGGAGAAGAAGAACTCTTTGAAGGCAGAGAAAGTGTCTGTGGTCTGGCTGCAATGGTGTCATCTTCCAAGGGGTGGCATCCCAGGCTTATCTTAGGTGGAGAAATAGCTGTGGAGTTTATTGTCTTGGTCTGAACTGGGGGGTGGCTGGCACAGATTTACAGCCAATGTTGTGGCCACTGGCCTGAGGAATTAAGTGGCAGATTTTTTTCAAGCAATGGCCATTGTTTTACCACATGTTATCTTTTGTTATTATTTTTCCTATTTGCTTCTGGGCCGATGACATTAGATTTACCCAGATTTTACATCCCAGGCTGTCTGGTGTGGAGTTAATGCCCATTGCATCGCTGCAGCAGCAGCTGGAGGTGACGCCAACCATCGAACCTGAGCTCTGCACACTTGATTTGGCCCTGAAATCCACCACAGGCTGAAAAAAATAAATAAGAGACATTTGTGGTCAGGCTGGATGGGGCTCTGAGCAACCTGAACTGTTGAAGATGTCCCTGCTCGTGGCAGGGGTTGGGGTAGATGAGCTTTGAACCAAACCATTCTATGATTCTGTGATTTAATATGTGCCTGTGTGCATATATGTATAGTCACGCAAGCTTCTGAAACAAATATATGTATATATTTGTATGTATATTTGCTTCAGGAGCCTGCACAAGACACGTACGTGATGCTGGGCAGCCCAGTACCAGGAAAACCTCCCCTTTGGGTGCTGTGGCAGAGGCGCAGGTGGGGGATGCTGGAGCTGGGATGCTGGAAAGTGCTTGCTGTTAGTCCAGTTCTGGCCCCATCAACCTCTCTGGGAACAGTAGGAGGCCAAGACGAGCACAGGAAGCTGTAGGAACTCTGCTCCTGAAGTGTGTGATGTGTCCCCAAAACGCCTGTCCTGGTCCTCTCTGTCTTGTAGAGTCCTTCACAGCCGACCACAAACCGCTCATGGGGGAAGCCCCAGAGGTCCGAGGCTTCTTCTTGGGCTGTGGCTTCAACAGTGCTGGTAAGAGAGACCTGAAGGGATCCTGCCTCGGGCATCGTGTCCCGGGCAGAGCCGGGCACCCAGAGCCGTGCTTGGCCTCACCTGTGTCCTCACCTCTTCCCCAGGGATGATGCTGGGAGGCGGCTGTGGGAGGGAGCTGGCTCACTGGGTCATCCATGGGCGGCCGGAGAAGGACATGTATGGCTACGACATCAGGCAAGTCACCCACGGGCTCCTTCACTGACACCCCATGTCCTTGGGTGGTCCCTGGGAACAGGTTTCGAGGCTGGGCTGGGTGCTGGTGTCAGGAGTGGGTGTCTGGGCACCATCCGTGCCACAGCCTGTGTCCCTCCGAGGAGCTGGAATCAATTAGGCTCTATGGCTTTAATGAATTTACATGTGGGATTTATCTCATTTGCCTCATTTCACTTCTATGCAAACGGCTTCCATCAGACACAAGGAGATTGCAGTGATGGGAAAGGACAGGGTAATTATGTTTGGATTTTGTTGTTGTTCAATTAGTTCCATGCCTAATCCTCTAAGTTAATAATTGGGGGTGATGATTTCAACAGCAGAAAGATTAGCTTTCCCCCTGGTCTGCAGCACAACATGGGCCGGGAGTTTTGATGATGCAGATGTTGGCTCTGTAATTGCTTTTGACTTGCTTGATTATATTAATATTTGATTGGTTTGGGGCTTTATTGTAGGGCTGCTAGTGACAGCAACCACCTTGTCGGGGACAACGCTTTTAAAATCATGTTGTTTTAGTGGCAAATACCACATTGATTTGGGCTGGGAGAAGAGAGCAGCTGGTGTTGGTACCCACAGATGGGCCAAGCCTGGGAAGGAGAAATCCATGGGCTGGTTTGGCACAACCGCAGCCATCACGGAGCTGAGCTGTGCAAGGGGACCCCAGTCCCAAGCATCCCCTGTATCCCATCTGCCCCATCATCAACCTGTGTCAGTCCTATATATATTTTATTTTCTTTTGGTGACAATTACTAAGCTTTTCTCAGCACCCAGGGAAGCTGAAAGTATTGTTTTAAAGGGTCCTGTAAATGACATTTTGTCTCGCCTGCTGCCTGCCTCTCTTTCTTCAGCTCCAGGAAAGGTGCTGCTGGTACCCGGGGCTGCTGTCCCTGAGTTATATTCTCTGGTAATAACAACCCAAGTGTGTGCTGAGCTGGCACATTCCTTCAAAGAGATTTTCTGTTTGAAAGATGAAAATATGTCAGACAAATTTAAAATGCTTCAAGTTTTATTTACATTTCAGGCTAGGCAGAACTTGATGAAAAATGTAAGGAATATCCAGGGCTTTTTCCCCCGGGTTTACACCCGGGCTGTGCGTTGGGCATGATTTGAGGCCGGCCTCACGCTGAGGCAGAGTACAATTAACCTCAATTCTCGTCTTTTTAAATATTTCCCCCTCCCAGCGGGGCTATTCTGCTCCCAGTTGCTCTGGGGTCGATGTGCCTGGTGTGAGGCTGCGGAGCGGGGTGGGGGCTACAGCACAGCCAGCACCAAGCTCCCTTGGTTCCTCTGTTCTCCTACCCATTAAACAGCTGCAGAAATACCAATTTTACACCGCAGCAGCTGCATCCACATCTGGCTGTGGCCAAGAGGGCCATGCCTGCCGGAGGAGGCTGGTGGGCTCATCCGCATGCTCCCCTCTCCCTGCCTTCCAGAAGGTTTCACCGCTCCCTCACCGACAACAACCGCTGGATCCGGGAGCGGAGCCACGAGTCCTACGCCAAGAACTACTCGGTCGTCTTCCCGCACGACGAGCCGCTGGCAGGGCGCAACGCCAGGAAGGACCCGCTGCATGAGGTGAGGATGCACGTCCCATCCCGGGCTGCCACATGGGGAGCAATGGGAGATCCTGGTGGCACCCTTGCAGCGAAAAAGGGGTGGCAAGGAGCAGCCGCAGCTGGATCGCTCCCCAAGGCAGCGTTTTGCATCCGTGTTTCCACCCCTGAACCCCAAAGCTCGCTGGGTGCGTGATGTGAGGGTGCCGAGGCAATGGACAGTTTATTGGTAGAGATGCCAAGCGTTATTGTAATATTTAACTTGGCAGATATGGTTTAAGAGCCCGGTGATGGTCTCGGGGCAAGGGAACGGTGGAGAGAAGGGTTCAAAGGCTAATTTAATCCACTGCCAGCCCAGCTCAGGGGCAGACATGAGGGCTGTGGGGTGCTGGCTGCCCCTGGTGATCTCCTGCCCCCTGCTCACCGTGTCTTGCTCACAGCTCAGCAGCAGCTTTTCCTCCTAAAAACAGCATCTTGCAATGCAGAGCGAGGCCGGGACACGAGGAGGGATGCGGGAAGAGTGGGGAGCAGCTGTTTTGCCAGCACCCCTATAAGTCCTGCTGGTTTTGCTCCCTGGAGCTGCAGCCGGGGCTCCTCCCTTTGCCAGCTGCTTCCTTGCATAAATCTTGATAGGCGAATGCTTTCAAGATGCAGCACTTGAGAAAATTATCAGTTTCCAGTGGTTTGCTGCACCAGCAGCATCACTGCTGCTCAGAAGCTCCAAAATCACCCAGGGTGACCTGGGGCTGGTGCCTTGTCGCACCTTGTCAGTGCTGGCTCCAATCCCAGCCTCAGCAAGGAGCAGACACAGTTTTAAAGCCCATTTCTTCTTGTCACCAATTCACATCACACCATTCCCCTGCCGGTGGAGAGCAGCGGCTCAAGCAGTAAAACAGACATCCCTCCCGCTGTCCCCCGGTGTTTGGTTGACAGCTCAGTTGTTTTCTGTCACCGAGGATGCAATTTATTTTTTAATAGCATGTCTAATAAGCGATGCCCATTTGACTGACAGCCTGGTATTTATACACGCAGCACAAGAACATGTGCTGTGTTTTATAAATAGGCACTGAATCATTGCTGAAACGTTCAACAAAATCTATTCTTCTTCTGAATAGAGGCACCAAACAAAAATATCTTAATGGATCCCTAATTAATTGCATGCAGAGAGATTTTCCTGAGAGCACAGAGGAGGAATGAGAAGGTTGCCGTATAAATCTTAGATGTTATTATATAATTACTCTTGCAAGCATGGGGGGGAATCTTGCTCTCTGGGTTTAGCATCTTTCGGTCAGTAATTCATGCATCGTAGCACAAGGTTTGGTGGGGAGCACAGCTGGGCTGCCAGATTCCTGGCCATGGGCTGCTGTGGAGACAAATACCTTTCTCAGGGACAAAAACATCAGGCAATTTGCAGGCAGCTGGGGTTTGCCACTGTTTTAAAAGATAAACTGCAGAGCTGATTGTGGCTGCTGATAGCCAAAGGCAAGGGGTCACAAGTCTTGAGCACACACTCAAGAAAGGCAGCCTGGGCAATGCTCAAAAAGCAGTGAAAAGGCGCTTTTTTTTTTTAACCATTTGTTTCTATTTCTCTGGCTTCACTTTGCGTAGGAGCTGCTGCGCCAGGGCTGTGTTTTCCAGGAGAGACATGGCTGGGAGAGGCCAGGCTGGTTCAGCCCCGGGGGGGCAGCTCCGGTAAGCACAGCACCCCAAAACGGGTCCGTAAAAGCTGTTGGGCTTTAACTCAGTGTAATGGTGACAAGAAGGAGATCCGTGTGTGCATGTTGTGTTCGTCTGTCTGCTTGCAATGCCCCCAAATGAGAGGCACTGATCTCATTTCTATATATTGATGTCATTTCTATATATTGAAAAGCAGCGGGCAGGGCTGCTGGGGTGGGAACCCGTCACTGTGGGTGGGGATGCTGGGGTGGGACCCATCACCGTGGGCAGGTCCTGCATGGACCTCTTGCCTCTCCCAGCATGGGGTAAACGTGCCTGGGAGCAGCCCCTCTTCTTCAGCCTCATGTTGTCTTCCTCAATACCCCCTGTCCTCTTGCTGACCCCCTTCAGGTCCTGGATTATGACTACTATGGTGCATATGGCCGGGAGCGCCACGGGGACTATACTTACAACCGGCTGCTGGGGGACGAGTACACCTTCGATTTCCCCCCTCACCATGACATTGTGAGTCATGCCCCCCTAGCCAAAACCGCTGGGCACATCTGGAGCCGGGGAGATTTGAGGCAGCAGAGCCTGTGCCACACCGCTGCTCTGGGAGGTGTTTGTGAGGCTCAGAGGGAGGGGAAGCTGCGAGCTTTGCCCAAAACTGGGGAAAATGTTCCAAAAAGATTTAGAGAAATGCACAGTTTGTGCTTGGAAACAACGATGGAGGAACCTTGGGAATTTCACTGCTGCTTCCCAAATGAAAAAGTTGAGACCAGCTTAGGGGAGATACCCGATGTGATAAAATTTATTATTATTGATAACTATCACTGTATTTGTGACATAAGGAATGGAACTGAGCATACAGGAAAGTCTGTTGAATTTGCTCCATTTAATACCTGATTTTTCAGGAGTGTTTTGAAGCCTTACAACCTCCAAAGGCACCAGGCGAGTTCTCTGGTGTTTTTTTTTCTCACTACGTAAATGGTTTTAATATGCGCCTCCCTTTGGGGAGTGAGAATAAGGCACGACTTTGCGTTTCCTTTCATTGTAGATCAAGAAGGAATGTTTAACGTGCAGAAATGCGCTGGCGCTCTTCGACATGTCGTATTTTGGGAAATTCTACCTGGTTGGTCCTGAAGCAACCAAAGCGGTGAACTGG
The DNA here is from genome assembly GCF_036013475.1 of Columba livia. Taxonomy (NCBI): domain Eukaryota; kingdom Metazoa; phylum Chordata; class Aves; order Columbiformes; family Columbidae; genus Columba; species Columba livia. Next base: position 3,697,078 of record NC_088620.1, read on the forward strand.
CTGTTCACAGCCGACGTGAGCAAAGCACCAGGTACCGGCTCAGCCCCCTATTCTGGCCGCATTCTACCTCTGCCAAGCGCTGCCCTGGGAAATCAAATCTCACAGCAAAACAAACCTGGGACACAAATGGGCTTTTCTTTTAAATGCTGCTTTGGCAGAGGGTGTGGGAAGCGTGTGACAGTGATTTCTGTCCCTGTCCTCACCGGGGGCTGCGTTCTGCTCTCATTCACACAGGAACTAATGAGCTGGGGTGTGATGGAGGTCTCACCCTCTGGAAATGTGATGGGGACTGGAGTAAATCAAGCACAACCCTCACCAGCTGCAGTTCACATGGGGAGAAGCTGCCCCTTCTTTGGGGATGGGGTACAGCTTATAGCATTTCCAAGGATGCAGTTTCAGCTCCTCTCACAGATCCCAAGGGGATAAAGCCCAACTCCTTCCTGGTGCTGGGACATCCAGGGTCCATCAGGGCATCTCCAGGCAGTGGCAGCTGACGTAGCGATGAGGATAAGTTTCCCTGCCACACTCTGCCAGGGCCAGCTGATGGGCAGCGCTGCCCATCTCCTTCCCCAGGCTCGACCGTGTACACCTGCATGCTGAACCAGCGGGGTGGCGTGGAGAGCGACCTGACCGTCAGCCGGATCAGCCCTGGGGACCCAGCCTCCCCCCTAGCCCCCACCTTTGAAGGTAAGAGCCCTGAACATGGGGATGCTGGAGGCAGGTGCGATTCTGCAGCTACTGTGGGCCTGGGGGGGATCTCTGGATAGATTTACCCCCTGGTAATTCAGCCCCCAGCCTCTCCTGCTGCCTTTTTCAGCTGCATCAATGCACACAAAGACCTTTCCAGTCCTGGGGAGCTGTGGTGGCTGATTCGGGGCTGACAGTATCTCTTCCTTCTCAGCCATGCTTGGGAGTGATTGCATTTACCTAATAACAGCCACCTGGCTTTTTCCACCTCCACCCTTCGATCCCTGTAACCCAATTATCCCCCTTGTCCCTGGGGCCCTGCAGTGCTCATTGGCATTATTGGGTTTGTCCAGCCCCGGCTGGCGGCTCTGACCTCTCCCCAAGTCCTTATCAGCTGCAATAAAGAGGAATTGAAATGGAGCAGAGCAGCCAGCCCAGAGGGCAGAAATGGCATTAGGCAGTGGCAGCAGAGCAGGAGGACACTGAGCTGGTCGCTGGGGCTGCCACCAGAATGGAGGTTTGCACTGGGATGGCCAGTGCCTGCAGAGCCCTGTCCCCATGCGGTGTCACCCTTGGAGATGCTGCGTGGAAGGGAGCAACCCCTGGGGCGGCGGGTGTTGTGGGATTGATGGGTGTTTTGGGGATGATGAGTGTTGCAGGGACAATCTCACCATCTTTGCCCCGACGTGCTCAGGTACCAGTGAGCAATTCCCTCCCCATGGGCGATTCCTGCATCCCTCTTGTCTGGGATGCTGGCGGGATGCAGAAGGGTGACGGGAAGCGGATGGCAGAGCTGCAGGGTTTGTCAGGCGATGGAGGAGTTTAATTGCAGCAAAGTCTATTTTTCCAATTACAGTAGGTGGCTGCACTTATTATCATTATGACAGATTATCAGAGAGCAATTTTGTAGTGGCAGGAAAGAGAAGAGGAAGATTGATTGCGTATTAATCGGCTCCCAAAACCCATCCTGGGGATTTTTCCACCCAGGATTGCTGACAAGGTGGAATTCCTCCTCATATACAGTGCAGCCCCTGCCCTGGTTCTGGTCTGGTTACTGAAGCCCTCCCTGCTCCCATTGGCAGTTCCAGGCTCCCTCTGCACTTTGGTATTCACTCTGTACTGGGACTAAAGAGCAGATGCTTTTGCTGTTGGTCTCAAGGGACGAAGAGTTTTTTTCTCTTCCCTTAATGCTCACACACACACAGGCACCTTCAGGGCTCAAACAGCTTTTTTGGCTTTTCCTTCTTTCAGGTTTTTAACAGTCATTTGGTTTTCACTGTGCTGAGCACCACAAGTAAAAAGCAGTGTGGCTGTTAGCAGAGCCCCTGAGCCCTCCCTTGCCCCAGCACTATTTAAATCCCCCCCTTTTTTGGCAGTCCCCCCAGGGTGTGCAAGCTGGAGAGGCTCAGGGCTGCAGCTCAGCCTCTGGAGAGCAAAACCAGTCCCCAGCTGAGCTGGGCATCATCCCAACCTTATGATCTCGAGCCTCAAAATCTGCCGGGGGGTGTCTTCCAGGGGATGGCTACTACCTGGCTATCGGTGGGGCTGTGGCTCAGCACAACTGGTCGCACATCACGTCTGTGCTGCAGGACATGAAGCTCCAGTGCAAACTCCTCGACTGCTCGGAGGAGCTGGGCATGATGAGCATCCAGGGCCCCCTGAGGTGGGTGTGGGGAAAGTGTCGTGGCCCCCTCCTTGCACCCTGATGCCTGGCTGATGGAGGGGCGCTGGGATGGATAGATGGAGGGATGGATGGACAGATGCAGGCATGGATGGAGACATGGATGGCGGGAGGAATGCAGGGATGGATCGGGAGGTGCTTCAGACAGAGGGCAGATCCCTGTGTTGGGCAGGGGTAGGTGTGAGCCCTGCGGCACCGGGTGATGGTCTGGATGGAGTAACACTGTTTGCTGGGGAATTTGCATTTCTTTCGAGGCTCTCACAGCATGGCATATTGCCCACATCAGCTCCTGTTCAAAGAGTGAGGTCTGTCTTGCCAACAAGACAAAGAAGCAAGTTTTAGCAATAGCCTGAGCAGGCTGGCGAACTTCATCCTTTCACCACGGCCAATTTGCTGTTTCCCCACAGCCGCGTTGTCCTCCAAGAAGTGCTCGACACCGACCTCAGCAATGAAGCCTTCCCCTTTTCCACCCACAAACTTACCACGGCTGCGGGATGCACGGTAGGATGGGGGCAGCCCCTCCAGCTCCTTGGGGACCTCTGTTCACTGGGATGACCCACCAGCCTGCACAGCTGAGCATCCTCTGACAGTGAACCCATCTGCCTCCACATTGCTGCAGTGGGCAGCTGGGCGGTTTTGCTGGGGATTTTTTGTTGGAAAAGGCCAAAAACTGGGGTGTTTTCTTTCCTGCCAGATGCCAGCCTGCTCTCCCAGCCCAGGCTGAGCTTGGGGAAGAGACGTGGTGACTTGTGGCTTTGCAGCAATGTCAGAGGAACAAGAGATTAGGAGCAAGCACTGGTGATGGAGAGATTTATTTGACACTCCAGATCCCCTCCTTTTCCCCCTACTCACAAAAGAAACAAGATTTAGTGTAAAATGTGTCAAGTACTGGCAGTAAGGGGTGGGCAGCCTGCGGAGCCGCTGTATTTGATCACGGGAGAATCCTGACAACCTTAAGCTTTCTGTACAAGCGCAGATTCATCCTCTGTTTGCCCAGACCTCAGGACTCACGTCAGCGGTTATGCAAGAAAAGCAGAGAAATGGTGACGCTCTGTGCTAACACCTCGGGCTGAGCCCCTTGGTGTTGGAGCGAGGGGGCGAGAAGCTTTTGTTGGGGATAGTGTTGCAAAGGGCTGGATCGGTCCCCGAGGTTTGCTGGGAGGTTTCGCGGTGCTGTCTGCTTGGTTGGGCTCCTCTGTCTCTCTTTGTGTGAGACAGCAAGAAAAGCACCTTAAATCTCTCTTGCACTTCATATGGCAAAGATCAACATGGTGTGAAATTATCCCTGTGGAAAGGGGGTGATGGCAGCTCTCTAGGGAGTTTTGTCATGTGTGAAACTGTTGGTTTCACCTGCTTGAAACATCCCAAATGGAAGAGTTGGTGACCACGAAGTGTCATTTTGTCAGCATTCTGGGAAAACCTGCTGTTGGCAAAAGTTTTGGTACGCGGGAAAAGCTGTTGCAAGTTTTGCCTTGGTTTCTTATTGATGTTTCCCCCATATAAAATATTCCTTCTGTTGCAAAAACACCTCTTTGGGACAAGGGGTAGGGTTTGTACCCTGGCCTTCCATGGGAAATCTGGGGAGGGATTGTTCCCAGCACATCCCTGTCCCACAGGAGGGACCGTCCTGGGTGTTTGTTCCATCTCTCGGGCTGGTGTGTGGTGGGAGACGAAGGGGATGAAGTTGCAGTGATAAATCTTATAGAAAGGCAGCAGGAAAACAGGGAGCCGAAGGCAGGCTGGATATTAGTGAAATTGTGTTAAGCCACACACGGACACTTTTCATTCGGAATTAAAGTGGCTTTAATTTGAATGCAGCTGGTTGCTGAAGGGGTTGCTGCGAAATCAAATTAAGGCTACTTGATTTGTGAGCAAGAGCCTAGCCAAGGTTTAGGGTGGTTTAACTAAGCCACAGATTTTGCCCAACAAAGATTAATCCCCCAAACCATCACCATCAGTGTGTCCTGTGCTCCGGATGCCAAAACCCACAGTGTGTCCAGTGTCCCTTGTGGGGACAGTGGCAGGGGGGACCCAAAGGCCAATCTGTTGCTGCAGGTTGTCCAACATGTTGCATTTTAGTCTTCACCAGTGAGTTATATCCTCCCCTGTCACGCCTGTAGGAAGCTGATAACATCTCATAATAATCTACTTGTCCCCTGGGAAAGGTGTAGAAATGTTCCCATCTTCAAGAGCGTGATTAGTTTATTTACATTTCACTTCGAGTTTATAAAAAATAATCCAGTCCTGCTTGGAAGAAATCGCTGATTGGAATTTTGTGGCTCCTTTTTGGTGTAAATGCCCTGACTGCTGCTGGGGCCCTTCAGGATGTCACCTCCCTCGGGTCCCCGCCACACAATGAGCGCTGGGGACTTTATCTCACGCTGAAATTGGAGTGGGAGGGTTTCTCAGGACAGCAGGCTGAAGCCTGTGCTGACATTATCGCCTTCCAGGGGGCTTAAACTGAACCTAACATCTTTAAAAAGTTATTGCTGAGATTTTCAGGCATTAACTCAGTAGCTGAACAAAATCAGCTGGAGTGAAAGGAGAGCGCCAGCAGAGTTAATGACCCTGGAAATTACCGATTGGTTTGTGAGTTTATATATAGCGTCTCTCATTGTATTGAACAGCAGAGAAAGGTCCCCCTTTGAATTTCACTGCTGGATACAGGCTAAAGTTCAGGTTTTCATTTTCTAGACTTTTTCAAATGCTTTTGAATTGCTGCTGAAAGACCTGGGAATTGATGCTATTTCGTAGCTCTGGTTGAAATCTAACAGAAAAACCTGTTCCTAGGGGAATTTAGAAGGAAGCCAGCAGTGGGGGCTGAGCCCAGCCCTTGACATCCCCCTTGGGCTCTGTGGTGATGCAGCCCCCAACTCCTGCCTGTGCAAAGCTGGTGCCTGGCACCCCATTTTTCCTGAGAATACCTGTTTTTGGGGTGCGTTGCTCTGCCTCACCCCTCTTGCCCGGATGCTCGCCTCCTCAGAGCTGCAGTGATTTGAGGGGAAGTTTCTCCCGGGAGCAACTTGCTCCTGGAAGTAAAGTGCACTTTAGCTGCAGTGCTGGCTGCTGAGCCGCAGGCAGAGTTAATGAGCTGGGAAGTTGCCCGTCAATTCCCAGAGCATCTTCTGCCGCGATGAAGACAGTAGCTGGCTGCAGCAGCTTGATCCCGGGCTGTTCCCTAGTTAGGTGACACCTTTGAGCAGAAGGAAGAGCTTCCCATGTCTGTGCACCTCGAAAAGTGATTCCCGGCTTTGCACTTTGTGGCTGGGGCAGGGACTGGCTCCCCAGCGTGTCTTCTTGTGAGAAGCCTCAAAATAAATTCCAAATATCTGTGGCATTCCTTCCTCCTCTCCACTTCAGTTGTAAAGGTTAAGGGGTCTTAATAGCTGCCTTAAACTCTGCTTGAGGACATTGTTTCTGCAGTGCTGGTAGAGCAAGGGGGTGATGGAGGAAGTGAGGATGGATTTGGATTCTGAGATATCTCCCACTAGCCATCCTCACAGCTGAGAGCCCGGGCACCCCTTTGGTGCTTCTGATGCCTGTCGCTTTGGGCAGCCACTGCTGTTGTCTGGTGTTTGTACCTGGGGTTAGAGAGCACAGCTGAGACCAGCTCCAGGTTGTAGTAAGAGCTCAGCAAATGTCCAGATGCAGCTCCTGCCTCCACAGCATCCAGAGCCAGCGCAGGCGAGACAGCCCCAAAGCTGCTGAGCCAGACAGAACCAGCCTGGAAGTCTCTTCCTAGCTGAAAGCTGCTTTTTTATTTATTTTTTTATTTTTTTTATACTGCAGATCACAATCAGGCATGAAACTGAGTTAATCTCTCTCCCAAAGCGAGGTATGCATTTGCAGTTGATGTGCATCCAAAGGGATGAACCAGAGGGATGTTTGTGGGGGCAGAGAAATCCAAAGGGATGAAGCAGAGGAAAACGCAGCTCAGGCTCGAGAGGTATCTTTAGGGAAGGTGCCCAAGCTGGGGTGTCCCCAGCCAACCTGGAAAGCTTTGGGAATGCAGACTGTCTCAGTGGGGACAGCAGGAGGATGCAGGCAATCCTGCCTGGGCGAGAAGCGGAGGGGATATGGGCAGGGCAGTCCCAGCACAGCCGGGAGGTTTGTGTCCCTGGAGTGCAGGCAGGCAGGAGGTCTCCAAGGAGAAGGCTTACCCAGAGAAACATTAAATCCCCTGTGCTGATCTGCTCATTCCTCTTCGGAGCTTTGTGCGTTCGGTGTAGAGCTGCTTTGGCAGCAGAGAGTCATGCTCTGGGGTACAACCTGCGCTGGGGGAATCCTGAGCATCCCCCTGGGATGAGCAGGCACAGATCGGGGTGCTGGGCTGAGCCCCTGCCTGGGACCATAGGGATTTTGGGTCCCTCTGCCATAGGAGCACCAGCCCAAGCAGGGGGCATCCCCAAGGGGACAGCAGCCACAAAGTACCCCAAAGCAGGAGAGTCCTGTTGGGGACTGGCTTCCCCATCTGACAGGCTGATTTAGAGACATACAGGGCTGGGGCTGCCCATGGGATTTCTTCCCTGGTGTTGATGAATCAGCAGAGGGAGACAAATGCCCGGCTGGAGCATCATGTCTAACCCTAGCCTGGGATCAGTGGCTGAAGGATGCTGCATGCAGCCACTTTCACTCACTCACCATCCATTCTGGGCACTGCCGATAGCTGGGGATGGAGGGGCTCAGGGGAGCTGTTGTTTTGAGGTGCCCAGCGCCACCACAGGAGTGTTTGGCCTCTTGCCTTTCACAGGTCCGTGCCATGAGGTTGTCGTTTGTCGGCGAGATGGGCTGGGAGCTGCACGTGCCTCGGGAGGACTGCGTGAAGGTTTACCGGGCGGTGATGCAGGCGGGTGCCCGGCATGGCATAACCAACGCCGGCTACAGAGCCATTGACAGCCTCAGCATTGAGAAAGGTTTATTGCTTTCCTTACAGCACACTCATTGCTTTGCCTCCAGCCAGGGGACCAGGGTAAATGTTTTTTTTTCCAGCTTCAGGGGTGGGTTAGTGTGACTGGAGATCTGGCAGCTACTGGCAGAGATGCTACTGGTCCCAGTGCTCCTTGCTGAGACTTGCCTGCTATGGGCTTCTCTCCAGGGTTCTTTGTCCAGGGCCAAGTGAATCAGGAGCGACAGGGGTGTCCAAGAGACAGGGATGATGTCTTGGTCTCCTGATGCTGCTCACCCTGGGCTTGCTGCCATGGCAGGGAGAGGCTGGCTGACCCACGGTTGCTCTCTGCAGGGTACAGGCACTGGCACGCAGACCTGCGTCCCGATGACACCCCGCTAGAAGCAGGCTTAGCTTTCACCTGCAAGCTCAAGTCCAGCATCCCCTTCCTAGGCCGGGAGGCTGTGGAGGCTCAGAAAGCCAAAGGCATCTTCCGCCGCCTCGTCTGCTTCACCACCGAGGAGTGAGTACCACTGCCAGCTCTGCACCCGACGCCCTGGGACGAGCATCTTCACCCACCCCCATGCATCCTGCGCCCAGGCACACACGTGGAGCTCAGTTGCAAGCCAGCTCGGCTGTTTTCCATGCTCTAATTCCATCTCTAATTTAAATCCCACCGCGAATTCCCTGCTGGATGTTTAATGGGAGCTGGAAGCGGTGTGACGGGGAGTGGGTTGATCTTGTTTCACCCAGAACAGCAGGCGGTTTTGCAAATGGGGCTGGGCAGAACCAGGGTCCCCCCAAGCCCCCCCGCCATGTGGGGTGCTGCCGTGGGGCTTTGCTGACGGTGGCTCTGCCTTGGCCTTGCAGCAAGGTGCCGATGTTCGGCCTGGAGGCGATCTGGCGGGACGGCGAGGTGGTCGGCCACATCCGTCGGGCAGACTTCGGATTTGCCATTGACAAAACCATCGCCTACGGCTACATCCGTGACCCCGCAGGGGGCCCGGTGAGTACAGACCCCCCGGGAATGGCTGTGTCCCCTTGCCCACGGTGGGGGCTTGCTGGGGGAAATTGTGGCACTGTTTTGGTTTAGCAGCCATGTGCACAAGCCCATTGCAAACCTGCTGTTACCTGGGGAGCACGATGGGGCAGCCCCTGGCACTTGCTGCAGCTGGTGGCGAGATTGGTGTCACCGACAGTCACTCTGCAGGGCCTCGGTGATGCTTTCCAGCCCAAGCGCTGCCTTGGATGTTAATTGCAACCGAGTAATTGCAGCAGTGAATTAACTTATGTTATAGGGAGCAATGGCCAATAGGAGCACAGCAGGCTCTTAATTAACCCTGGGAGACTCCTGGATAGTAAATTACATGTCCTCATTAAGCAGTGCGCTGTAGACAGAGGCCAGGGAATGCGTGTGGGGACAGAGGGCTGTGGATCATGTCCCCAGGGTCTCTCCCCATTCTGAACCAGGGGCAGTGCATCTGCTCGTGCTTTCAGCCTCTTGCTCGCCTTGATTTTTAATCCTGCATCAGTGCAAGACTCACAGGTCAAGCAGTTTTGTGTTCCAGTTGCCTCCTCAGCCTCTGGGGACCACCTTTTCTCCCCACAGCGAATGTTCTCCCATAGAGCTCCTTTTTCTGGGAAAAACAACCAACCAACCAACAACCTCCAAAAATATTAACTATTGCATTCTTTTTTATTTTTCAGCCAAGTGCTTTTAAAAATCTATTTTCCTCCTCTCTGTCCATTCTCCTGGGGTGGCAGAGCTGGGTTTTCTGCAGAAAGCAGATCTGCGGGGGGGTGTGAGAGGCTGCCCAGCGATGGAGGGGGAGTTGGAGGGGGGGCTGGTGCCCCACGGGTACCTGGCAGCACCAGGGGGTTCAGCCGTGGCTCTGCCTTGCAGGTCTCACTGGATTTCGTGAAAAGCGGCAGCTACCAGCTGGAGCGGATGGGGGTGACGTACCCTGCCCAGGCACACACCAGGTCCCCATTCGACGCGGACAACAAGCGAGTGAAGGGGTTTTACTGATCGCATGGCAGCGGGTGCTGTGGGTGCCGGGATGGGGAGAGGGAAGATGCCGTCAGGAGCTGCCGCTGAATTCCCAGCCCTCGGGTGCCCCAGCTGGCTCCAGGGTTTGCTGAGAGAGCCAGGCAAACATCTGCAATGAACTCATCAAGCAAATTTGGGTCGAATTAGAAGGGAAGAGGAGGAAGAGATTCCAAAAAGTGCAAAGATTTTGTTCCTGTGTTTTCTAAATGAAGCAGTACCACCACAGCAATAATTCTTTTCCATGGGTTAATTGGCCTGAAAACAGTGTTTTGCTTGACTGCAAATGAAGTGGTTTCAATTTCTGACTTTGCTGGAAACTCTTTCCCCCAAAATGTAGTTTCACGCTGCCTGGAAATGAATTTTTTTTAAACTAAGTCTGCTGTTAACACAGCTGTATCCTCCAAACCTGTCGTCACTCTGGTCCCTTGCTGTGTCTCTCCCTGATCTGACGGGTGTCATGTTGTCCCGTCTGTGCCCTGGGGACCCAGTGCTGGGGTGGGAGCACTTGGGGGGCACAGAGGGTGCAGGGCTCACGTCGTGGATGCTGTGCCTGCTGCAGGGTTCTTCTGCACCCTGACATCATTTGCTTTACCCCAGAGGTTTCCAGGCATGTTCCTCCCACCTCTCCAAGCACAGGTTCGTCCCTCCGTCCTGTTTTGTCCCGCTCACAGCTAGAGCTTCAGGTCTGGCTTTGGCAAAATCCTTTCTTATGGCTCCAAAGGTGCCCTTTGAAAATTCAAGCCTGGGGTGCAAGATGTTCAGTTGCTGCTTCGATTTTGTTGGTGGTGCTCACGTGCTGCCTCAGTGTGTGACGGATGTGTGGAAGGTGGGGAGGGTTGATCCTCCCCATACCTGAACGATGAGCATGTCTGTTCGTGGGAGGGTGAGAGCCAAGGCAAGTCCCAGTTTTTGGGAGCATGTCATTGCCCAGGGAGCTCTGCCAGCCTGCGCTGGCCCTGAGTTTGAAACAAGGAAAACACTGTGATGCTGTACGGCCCCTCGATGCTTAACTGAGGAGACATTCTTGTGTTTGTGCCTCAGCGAATAAAAGAAACTCCTGGAGGCAAATGCTGTCGGAATCTGGGTCCTTGCTCTGTGTGTGTGTAGCCTCAGAATTTGTATGAGAGGAAGAAGATTTTGTTGAACATGTTTTGGCCTGTGGCTGTTTTGCTGGTGCTGTTTGTGTCTGTATGTCCTCAGGGCTTCTCCAGGGCAGGACCCAGTTCAGTGCTGTGGTGTAAACTCGCCAACCAAGGCACCGGCACCAGGGCTGCCCTTGGCCCCTGCAGCTCCACGGTCCCCTCTGCTCTGGTGGCATCTCCCCAGAGGTCACCATGGAGGTAGCTCCCTTAGCTCCTGATGGAGAAGGGGATGCTCTCAGAGGCTGAGCTGGGCTCAGAGGTGTCAGAGGAGGTTTTTCATCACATGGATGCAACCTGTGACCCCCTTGCTGCTGAGAGGAAGGGGCAGCTGCTCCCAGCCCATCCCCATCATCATCCCTTGCTCTGGTCCCCTTCCTGGGCTCCACCTTCAGTGCTGAAGCTTTCACCCACCTGAAGAAATAATCACGCCGCTTGCTTTTTGCTTTATTTCTCTTGAACTAGGTTTGCTTGGTTTATACCCTCTTTAGAGTGGATTTCAGCTCCTGAGCCTCATGCAACAAGTGCCACAGGCAAGAATTTGAACTCTTCAATATGCTTTGGTTTTACTGGAAACATTAAAAAATAAGTTTGGGATTAATTTTAATGTGAATACGAGGTGACTGTGCTCCACGATAGCGCCCTGGCAGAGGAAGGGATGGCCACAGTCCTGTCCATTTGTCCTTGGGACAGACAAGGGACCAAGTGTGCTGTCTCCCTGCTGAGCCAGGGCTCCGCTGTGTGCCTGTGCCTGCCAAGATAATGTTTTGCTTCAAAAAGGCCTTTGTGATCCGCAGGGCTCTGACCTGAGATTCTCCCTTAAACCCAAGGTTGGGAGGGCAGGTTTCAGCTGCCACCCTGCCCTGGACGCCCCCCTTCCAAGGCAGCGAGTGGCAGGGACCCTCCCGAGTATTTTCCCTTTATAGTTCAACAGCAAAAGCAATTTTTTCTTCTTCTTCTTTTTTTTTTTTTTCCATTACATTTAGGTATTTAATGGAGTCATTTTTCCTGCTAAAAGGTTTGTCTTGGTTTGTCTTTCCCCCCGTGTCCCTCCCCCCAATCCCTCCCCCTCTCTAAACCCCATCACAGAGGTATCATTTGTTCCCGGCCATTGGCATCTGGTGGCGTCAAGATGAATAATCCCTGGCGCGGGGGAGTGGAAGGAGGAGCACAGTGGGGAGCGCGGTCCCTGCAGCGGGGAGGCGAACGCCGGGTGGGTGTCACAGCATCTCTCCCTCCATCCCTGCCACAGGTACCAACGTGGGAGAGCACCCACGGGGCCGCCTTGAGCTCAACGGGACTGTGGGGCACTGAGAAGGCTTGTACCATGCTCCCACACAGGTCTTTTGCTCTGTGCCTCAGTTTCCCTGTGGGAAAATAGGCTTCTCCCCCTCCTCCCTGGGGCTGTGCTGGGTTCGGCACAATAGCGAACCTCTGCGTTATTATTCTGGGGGCGGAAAGCAGCATTACTCAGAGCCGGGATTGCTAATAACGCACTAAATATAGCGCTTTCCATCTCCAGAGTACTTTCTGAACTCTTAACTCGTGAGCCCTAAACCCCTTGGAGACAGGGGCCAGGGCACCGGCCAGCATTGCTGCGCAGGCAGGGATGCCGGGAGAGGAATGGGATGATGTTTCCTGTGGATACTGCTGCCTGGAGGTGATTCCTGTTGGATGGAAGGAGCCAGGCGCTCAGTCAGTCCCTCCTGAGTTTGCCCAGGTCGAGGGGGAGGGGGGCGGCCGGCCGAGGCCCCGGGGCGGGTGGGCAGTGAGGGACGGGCTCCCGCAGCCTCTCGGTGATGCTGGGAAGCGGCTGCTTCTCCCACTCGCCCTGCAAGAGAGTTCAGTACAATGAGACCAAGTTGGGGTTTTGGCTGCTTGGAGACTCCGTGTTTCTCCTTACTTGTAAAAATTAAATGATCTTTAATATTTGAAGGGTTCTTAGCCCAAACCAGGATGCTTTATTAGGAGACATTGCTAATTATTTGTATTGCAGAAGCACCTGTGCATCCTCCTAGCCGTGCAGATTTCTGCAATGCACTGTGTTGCACCAACCCATCTTAACTAGGGAGTTTCCGCCCCAAAAAGCGTTACCCACCAAATTAGATGGAGATCACAGACCAGGGCATCCCACTGACCCACCGTGCTCTCAGCCCAGCCCTGAGAAACTCTCTCCAACAAGTATTGGCAGGAAGGTTGGTTGGAGGTGACATTTGCGGTGTGGCAGCATGGATGTTCATGTGCAGCTGCTGAGAAACAGGAGGGACACAGCAGCCTGGACGAGGTGCCGTGGGGCAGAGCCAGGGAAGGGCTGTCACAGCCGTCAGGGCTCAAGGTGACCACAGCCAGGACAAAACCCCCAGCTCCACGTGTGCACGGGGTCACCTTGTCTTGGGGATGCTCCTTGCAAGAAGCAACATCCCGGGTTCACCCAGTGCCAAGGGCTGAGCCTGCCAGGCAGGGTCTAGCTCAGATGTGAGGTGTTGGTCTGGGTTTAGAGGCTGGTTGAGATGCAGGCAGGGGCTGTGAGGGTGAAGGGAGACTCAGCCTGGGCTGAGCTCTGGTTTGGTGATGCTATAGTTTGGCTGCCGTCTGCGCGTTCATGTGGAAACGTCAGCAAGAGGCTGAGCCGCAGCGTGAGCAGGAGGAGGGAGGTCTGGAGAGGAGAGGTAGAGCCGTGAGTCATCACCAAGAAGATGAAAGTTGATTTTCATGTTTTCAGATGCAATTCCTTGGAGTATGTCAAGCAAAATGGGCTAGAGGCTGCACTGGCACCAGGAAAACCCTGAGGAGAGTTGGAGGGGGAATGGAGAGACCTTCCCAAAGCACAGGGGGAGTGAGCAGAGAGGGAGAAGCCAGCCGGAGAAGCGACTCTTCTTGCAACATGATGGCTTTGGAGGGCAGGTACCATGTTTGGGGTGCACTTGCTCCAAGGCTGGCCCCAGCCCTGAGTGCATCTGCTCCCAAACCATTTGCTTACGCCTTGCCAGCACCCTGCTTTTGGGGTAGATCAAAGGCATTTGGAGTGTCTCCATAGTTGTTGCTTTCAGATTTCCACTCAAAAGCAGTTAATGCAGAGTATAGAGAACTCACTGCAAGCCTCGCAGGTGCAGGGGACCCGGGGACAGTGATGTCCCTGCAGAGTCTCACAAGTGTTACCTTGAGATTTTGCTTGTTAATTAGCAGCACTCAGTCCCTTCAGAAATCTCCTCAGTTTTGGGATCACTGAACTGCAAAAACATGAGCTTAATTGAAAGCTGGTGCTTTTCTCTTGGCAGAAACAGCGTGGAATAAATGAGGTATCTTAAAATCGGGCTCGCTCTGCAAACCCCAGTAGAGCAGAAGGGGCAGCTCAGCTCCTTCACCCTCACTGCGATACCGTGACCCACTTTGTGCCGGCCTCGGATCAGCTCCGCTCAAGTCTCTTTGCAGCTGCTCCCCAGACCTTTCTGAAAGCAAGAGAGTTGCCTGGGCTGCAATTAAGAGGCTTAATTCACAGTTCTGCTGCTGCACAAAACTTCTGTGCCACTTCTGTCCTTGCAGCAAGGTTCTGCATGACCAAGAAATGGTTTCTGCCCCCTTCAGAGCAGACTTTGCTGAAGGGTTTTTATCAGGACAGAAAGCTGATGGTCTTCCCTGCAGCCAGCTCAGCATCCTCCAGGTATACTGTAAGTTTATTACGCTGATATATGCCACTGAGAGCTGATGGTCATAGGGACCAGCAGTGGTTTTAAGTCTTCATCATCATCATGACCATTGTGGCTGGGCCTGGTTTTTCTTTAAAGATCTCACGGCTCTTTATCCTTTACATTTCACTGGCTCGCTGCATTTGGAGACTGTACAGATGCTGTGCGTAATGAGCTCGCTCTGCTGGGACCTGATGTGATTTGCCAAAATCCTAAAAACCACCTCACGTTTCTGCTTGGTTCTGGAGCAAGCCCTGCTTTAATACTCAGCAAAAGCAGCCTCAAAATTGCTTTATGCAAATGCATCTCCTAATTGAATCTGGCCGAGCACAGCCACGTTTTACACGCTGGGTGTGTGCTGGGCTGGGTGTCCTGCTGACACCGGCGTTCCCGGCAGCTCCAGCTCCCTGGCCCGAGCTCAGGTGGTGCAGCCATGTCCTGAGCACCAGGGACCTGTCCCATCTCCTCGGGGTCACCCTGTGGCACAGCTCTGCCAAGCTGCTTTTTACCCATGGCCGGGAGTTGTGCTGTGAAGGTTTAGTTGTGAAGCTGGACCTACCGGGAAGCGGACGGCTGAGGATTTGTTGCAGTGCATGGAGATGGGAGCAAAGCTGTAGAGGGATTTCAGGACGTCTCTGTTGAATGTGTTCCAGGGGACAGAGAAAAACTGCTGTGGGACAGAGACCTGTGGGCAGGTGCAGACCTCCTCGTCGTTAAACCTGCGGCAGGAGAAATGCCACACTGAAACACAGCAATGCCGTCCCCTTTCAGCCCTGGATGTGTCTAATTCCTCCCTGCCTAAAGCTCAGGTTGGAAAGGCTCTGAAGTCAGCAGTGGGAGGAGGGAGAGACTAGCAGAGCCAGCACCTGGGGGGCAAGATTTGGGGCCAGACGGACTGTCCATAAGTAGGACATGGTGTGCAAGGTCAGCATCTCAGCCCTCTCATGGTGGGTGAATGAGCTGCAGGGATGCTTGTTGTTTGCCCCAGGGTATAAGAAGTATTTTGCATGTAAGCACTTGGCCATGCACTGACCCCACTTTATAAGCTTTTTTTTCCAGCATTACTAGCCAAGGGCTCTGCAATGGTCCCTCTCCACCCAGCACCGCCATGCAGGGCTCCGTACCTGTTCACGAGGTTGAAGTATCGGTGCAGGTAGCCCGGATCCACAGCACTTTTGCACAGCTCCAGCTGGGTCTGGGGGTAGTAGTGCACGTAGTTCACACACATCTCTTCCAGGATGCCAAAGCCCCCCTGCAGCACAGACACAAAACAGGTCTGGCTCTGCCCTGCCAGGACTGCACGGGCAGGGTGCTACAGAGGCAGAAATCTCCCACCCATATGTGTAGATGTGTGTGTGTGTATATATATATATATATTTATATATATATACATGTCCCTTCAGGTGCATGGGATGGGCAGCACTCTGCTCATCTGCCCATCTGCCTTTTATGCAAGGATAGACTCTCAGGCTAGATCGTGTGGTTTTACATTAAAATGCAGATTTCCTATAATCCCTCTGCTATATTTAGCTTCGTCCCTGTTGATGGTACCTCTGACAGGCTCTTCTTCTTTGCTGCCTATGTAAGAAAATAACATGCACTGTCAAAAAACGCCACTTCTCTTTAATTACAATTAATCCCCGGTGGAACAGTTTGTGATGGGAATTGGAGTGACACATGCGACTTCTCAATTAGCACCTAACCATCCCCACTGCAGGCAGCAGAGCCTTGTGGGCTCGTTTCTTCACTGGCTGTAATTCAGCCCAGGTTCATGCAGGTGCCCGCTTTGTGGGTGTCCCCAACCCTGGGGTGCAAACACAGACTGGCCCTGCACTCACCACGGTGGCTCGGCTCCGGTCCTCCGTGTTGTATGTGCAGGTCGTGATGAGCTCATCGCCCTGGGAGGTTTGAACACAGACACGTGTAGGTGGGAGAGTGCAGAGTTTCAGAGAATCAGCGAATTTGGGGCTGGGGGAGTTTGTAGCATAGCGGTTCTCTGCTCCCTGCAGCCTGCAGGCAGCCTGGTTCCCCACCAGCACCGACCATGGTGCCACAGGAACACTTGCTGAGCTTGTATCCCCTGGGGAGATTCCCTAGGGCCGTATCCCTGGGACGGTGTTTCCTGCTTTTTCCTCACTTTTCAAGAATTTCTGCAGGGCTGAAGCACCTAAAAAAACGCACTTAGGCAACATTTTGAATTGCCAAACCTGTACCCAACTTGATGGCACAACTGCATCCCCTCTGTGGTCGATGCAACCTCCTGGTGCACGATGCTCCTGTGGGTGCCCTTGGCTTTGGATCTGGGTCCTTACTCACCGTACAGCCCCGGGGAATGCTCAGCCTCTGTTCCACCACCTGCTCCCACCACATTTGTTGCCAAATCTCTTCTACTAAGCAAGGAGGGAGGGGGCACCTCTCAGGCGTGCACAGTTCACCCTCACCCCCCGAGGAGCCTCCCTCTGCTAGAGGAAGCCCAGCTAAATTACGTGCTTAATTTAGCTCCCAGCATGGTTCAATTGCCCACACACCGTTTTTGTACCATGTTAGATGAGATCTGATGTCCCCAAGGCATCTGCATGGGGGTGGCAGATATGACCTGGGGACCATGGGGAGCATGTCCTCCTGCCCCCCTGGAGGTCCTGGATGGTAGCGGGTGCCTGTGCATGGGCAGGGGCTGCTGGCAGCAGTGGGGACGAGGTGATATAAAGGAGGATTCAGTGATGTGGGGTCAGGGGAAGGTCTCGTGCTGTTTAGAAGCCACCACAGTTTTTGGAGCCACTCACTGGAAAAACTGCAACCACCTCCTTCAGCATGCGGATCTCCTGGAGGGAGGTAAAGGGGACATGTCAGAGTGACGTTATAGCTCTGTGCCATGGCAGCCCCACCGGTGACATCCAGCCAGGACCCCTGCAGACCCCTGTACCTGGAAGTGAGGGCTGTAGTGCCTGTCGGCGTTGACAACCTGCCGCTCTCTCCCGTCCCGGGACAGCACCGTCACCACTTTTCTTCCTGCCAGGTGAGTGTGGAGCTGGGAGGCGAAGATGTGGATGCCGGCAGCAGGCAGAGCCTGGGGGAAGGATGGCTCAAGCCCCTGTGCCCGACCCGATCCCTCTCCCATCTTGTGCTTCCCCATGCTGTGTGCTCAGGACTAGCCATCCCTGCACTGGCTCCTGCATGGAGGTTAAGGGGGTTGCTGGGCCCTTGGGGTAGCACAGGAGTGAGGTCCCTGCAAAGGGACAGATGCTTGATCCGCTTCCGAATCTAACTGATGTGCTGCCATGCCCTAAGTCAGCAGGAACAGCTGAGCTGGTTGCTCCCTGCTTCCTTGCAGTCATTAGTGGCAGCACAAATGATTCATTTTGGGTAGGCCCTACAAAAACATCCACTAAAACTTCCTTGAGAGCAAGGGGGGCATTTTGAAACAGTACTTGAGAGAGCTCTTGGTGAGCTTCTTGGAAGCAGAGGCCAATCTTCCCATCTCCATGGGGGAAAGCACCGCCAGGACACAGCCAGCTTGGCAGTGAGTTTTCTGGGAATGGTACCCCGGGAGCAGGAGCAGATGGCTCCCCAGGAGAGCTGCTTCAGGGGGAATTCAGCGCATCCCAACCAGCTGCTTGCTGTTTGTTGTACACAGCAGATCTTTTCTTTCCAACACAACCTCGTGGTAAAGGATTTGGGGAGTTTAAAACTGGGAATTGGGAGCTTAGTACTATATCATTTCTGCCTTGCAACCTCTCTTCTCCAAGAAGAAGCCAGGGCAGAGAGGATGGAGACTCACCAGCTGGGTGCATTTGTCGGTGCAATATCCCGTGAGGATGAAGGCATCCTCGCCCGGGGGAATGGCCATCACCGGTGTGTAGACCAAGCCCAGCTCCATGATGCCGGCATCATAGCGTCGCAGGGTGGACGTGTAGTAGAGACGGATCCCCGAGGAGTCGCGGCGACCTGGCAGGTGAGAGGATGAGGCTTCAGGTCACCTCTGGAGAAGTGACGGCTGCTGGGACAAGGTCAGGTGTGAAAAATGACACTGCTGCAGTGGGGAGAGGCACACTGGCCTCTCACCTACAGCTTTTTTTGTGTGCACGGTTCTTATTGGTTTTAAATCCTGGATTTTTTCACTCAGTTCTTTACTGATTGGCCCCAGCCACGTGCCTGGTCCCCTAGAGAGGTCACCAACCTAACAATGAATTGCTCCCAGGAGAGATAAGGAGTACCCTTGGAGAGCCCGAAGCAGGATGGATCATGTGTTGCTTTGGAGAACTCCCTCAGAAATAAGTCTCATTGCATTTTCTGTAACTGATGCATCCAAAGAACTAAGGGCGTGCTGTTGTTGGGGGCCTGGCAGGAGGAGAAATGCCTATGGAGCAAGTACTCCTAGTATTTGGAAAGCTTCTGCCCTCTCTTGCATTTGAGATTGCTCCATTTAACCCCCTCCCGTTGCTCAAACACAGCTGCTGTGGCTGGAGAGGACCCTGTGCCTCTGATGTGCTTTGCAAGCGAAGGGAAGGGGCTGGTTCAGTAGGTCAGGAGGGTTCAGGCTGGCTTTGAACCCCCTGTCTCCGGGCTGGAGCCCACCCTGGGATAGGAATAACAGGGGGAAACACTATTGGTTAACATGCAAAGGCAGATAAATTATGAAAGACGTGAGCTCCATATTTATAGACGTGTTTCTTCTCGAGTTGCCGAATGTGCTATGATTGATCTACAGTACATATGCTCTGGTCTCCTAAAAATATACTTGGTTAGTCAAGAAGCTACATGTTTTTATGTAAATGAAGAAACTGGGTTATTTGGAATCCTTTTTTTTTTTTAATGTGTCTCCTGACAATGTTATCAAAGCAGGAGTACCATTAAAACAACATCTAAGTTTCCCTATCCCCGGCCAGACTGGTACTGTCTCTCTGGTGATTTTGGCACCATTGTTGCTCTTGGCTCTGAGCTCAGACCCACCACCTTGCAGAGAAATGGGAGGGGGACACCCTGTGACAGCCCAGCTAACTACTGAACATCCCTCCCCACTGCTGGGCATGCACAGGGATGGGGTCCATCCTCCAGTGAGGATGACTTTGCTGAGATTTAATGTGTAGCACAGATCTGGACCATGAGGTCTTTTGAAAGTTGCGAACAGGGCTATGATTTTGGCCAGGCTTTGTGCTGTATGAAGCCTTCCCTAGAAGGGTGTCAGTCCCTGGTGTTTACCCAGTTCTCCTGCCACCTCCTCACTGGGGAGGCACTTTGCATCGTCATGTGCCCACTCACCTTTGAACATCAGGGGGTTGTGGTAATGAATCTCAAGGCGTAAGTATCTGGAGGAGCCCGGGCCACCAAAGGCAAGACCTGCTTCTTCAGGGTAGTAGAAAGCCTGGAAGGAAAGGGAGAGTTTTAGGGGATCGGTGGGGTGGCTTTCCTGAGGACAAGGCTGAAAAGGCTACAGGAATTGTCTGGGCATAGTCATAACCCCACCATGGGCTGAGGGACATGCCTTGTGCTCTTGGTTGTGCTTGTTGAGCTGGTCTTGCTTCCAAAGGCTTCTTGCATGCCAGCATGCACGTGCAATGGTACAAACATTGAGCAGGGGCGTCACACTGATTTATGGCACTGAGGAGGTGGGCTGGGGTGGAAACTCAGACACTGCTGGGGGGAGCTCGGATAGGGCTGGACACAAATCCCAGCAGAGACCAGGGTTGGGGCAGCCCACATGGGACAATCCTGAGACGGGATCGGGAAGGGTTGGGATGCAGCAGGAAAGCTTCTGGGAGCAAACCTTTCACAAACCAGGGTGGTGGGTCTCGCCTTGCACCCACCTGTGCTCCCATGGCCCACGCTGCAAGCACATGCCGGCAGTAACTGAGCCGCTCTGGCTTCATCTTGGAGTCACAAGGTCCGTTGTAAAGGGGAAAACTGTCGAACTCTGCAGCGCACTGGAAGACTTCCATGTGGTGGACAATGGCCTCGTTGCCCGCCGTGATCACTGGCTCGTACTGCAAAGCAGTGTCCAAGAAGGAGGAAACATAAAGACCGTTTGCTGAGAGCCCATCCCCAGGAGCTGCTGTCCGTGCAAGTTCCAAGGAGCCTGAGGCAGGTACGTCTGTTGTCTGTTATTGAATGGGAGACAGTTTCTGCCATATGATGGGGCAGGAAGGTTGGGCATGAGGCAACAAGGGCCAAGAGCTCTTGAGTGGCTTCGGGACCAACTCAGAGTCCACCACAACCCCTAGAGAAACATCTCATCCCTTCTCTAATGACTGGTGCATCTGATCAGCAGATCCTGGTCTGCTTTGTGAGTCCTTTGCCAGTTTTGCAGGGCTGAGGTGACCCTGGGGACATTGCTTTTTCCTAAAGAGGGTCCTGACCATGTTGCAGTAGCTCTGCCTAAAGCTATTGGGTTTTGTTTGTAGCCAACAGCTGTTCAGGGCATGGGAACAGGGATTTGGGGCAGAAAGAGTGACTTCAAACGAGCCTGAGGAACAGCTCTGGCTGAAAGCACCAGCTGAAGGAATGCTCTGCAGCAGCGGGAAGGTATCAGGAGTTACACACTTTTTACTTACACACAGATGATTCACTTCACACCATCTGTTGGAGAGAAAATCCTCCTTCTGAGTTTTCCTTTGCAACGTCTCTCCCCTATAAATCACTAAGCACTCGCTTCAGTTCGCGTGTCAGGTTTTCCCTCACCCCCTTGTGTGGTTTTGACTCTGGATGTGCCAGATC
Source organism: Columba livia (assembly GCF_036013475.1). Taxonomy (NCBI): domain Eukaryota; kingdom Metazoa; phylum Chordata; class Aves; order Columbiformes; family Columbidae; genus Columba; species Columba livia. Next base: position 3,717,917 of record NC_088620.1, read on the forward strand.
ACCTGCCGAGCCACCTCTGCGCCTGCCCGGGCGATGCTGTCCCAGCAGCTGGTGATGGGCAGACAGGTCAGGCTGACATTACTCCTGCCTTTCCCCAGCACCAGCCTGCCTGCAGGTTTCTGCCTCTCCTTTCAGGAAGACCCAAGCACATGCAACATGTCTGGGCAACGCACACAAGTTGCATGGCTCAGTGTGCCACGATGCTGCCATGGGTCTGTCCTTGATGGTTACAGTTCTGCCTTCTGCAGGGGGTCAGCTCTGCAAGGGAGCTGCTCGAAGCCTGCCCTGGTACATGCTTGATGTCACCTGTCTGCCACCTCCTGCTGAGAAACTTCTGACTTTGGAGTCTCTAAGAGACATGAGGATGCTACTGGCTGGGGGGATGGCTCTGGGAGATGTTTTGGTACCCTGTTGGAGAAGATATATGGGTCTGAAAGCCTGTGAAAGGGCAGGGAAGAGGTGGACATTGCAGAATAACTGAATGTGAACGTGATTGTTGAACTGCAGCAGGGAAAGAAACCCTCTTCTGCCTCTCACCATGATAATGTGATGTTTGGGGAAGCCAGCTGGGAGCTCTGCCATGTAACACCAGTAGGTTGTCATCTCGCTGGGAATGACAATGTTGGGGGCCGTTAACTCCATGGTCTTCCTGTCACTGGGCAGTTCAGGGATGGTGATGTTGGGCTTTAGCAGCTGCACCCTCTGCAGTCCCCTCTGGATAGCAGAGATGTTGATGGCTTGAAGAGAATGGACTGGTTTCTCCAGGATCCCGTAGATAAGGTGCACGGTGCCATCCTGAAGTGAGAGCAAAGTGTTTCAGCTAGAGTTTTTTTATGCGGGAATGTGAACTGCGTGGACTATTAGCACCAATATTGGTGGCAGGAATCCAGGAATGGACCTCTTGATCCATCCCCAGATGGGAAGTGACCCTGACTTCATCAGTTGCTCCTTTTGCTGTGCTGTCTCAGGAAGACAATAGACTTTGGGGTGTTTCTTTGGCTGATGTGATCACAGAGGGTTTCCTACCAGTTGGGAGAGTCTGAAAAGTTTTCCCTTCATGGCATCAGTTCCGTAAGGGTAATATCTCCTCTCTGCTCTTTCAGAGCCCCTCGTCCCTCCTGAGCTCCAGGCTGGGACAACCAGATGAGTTCAGAGCTCATCCCACCCTGCAGCCCGGCCCCAGCAATGGCCACAGGCAGCAGCCTGGGGATGTACAGCAGAAACAAATCTTTTCTCTGAAATCCTCCCTTTTCCCAGCTTCTGTTGCAGGGAGTGCTGCAAGAAGCTCTGCTGAAAGTCTACTGCAAACTGTGGAAGTGCTGCTGAACACAGAGAGCTCTGGACAGGAGATAAGGAAGAAAGGAAAAAGATCGTATTTTTTTTTTCCTTAAAGGATCAGAGAATAAAGACCTGAAAGTCTTTTCCCGGCTCACACACAGATTTTTTTTCCTCCAGGGCTCTGTGTTTTGGCAGATGGTAGACATTTCCCACCACAAGACAAGCTTTTGAAAACCAGCAATAAAAACTCAAGGATGCTCTGTGCCCACGTTGACTTTAAAATATCCTGCCCACCAAAGGCTTTCATATGAAATGAGCCTTGTGCTGATTCCTGCCCGCCCCTGGGGTCTATGGCTGAGACCCCAAAGCTCTCCGACATCTCTACTTGGAAGGTTTCCACCACACTCCATCTCATGGGGGAGCTGTGAATGCAGACCCAGAGGGACTTGACCAAAACACACCACAGCAGCTCTATTTGCCATCGCTTTGCTCCAGCTCCTGCCACAACCCTCATCTTTGTGTCCCGTTGAACAACACCAACACCTCTTTGTAACGCTCTGAACAGTTGGCTCTAGACTGCAAACCAGAGTGATGCAGGAGGGTATTTATATAGACCTAACACATGCTTAACAGCAGCGAATGATGCAAACGAGCTAAAATCTACACTTTATAGAGGTTTATAAGGGGTTGTAAATAGATCGTGCCAAATATTACTCATGTCCCAGGACTGACATCTGTAATACGCTTCCTTTCTGCTTTAGGCAGCACAGATGCTTAATGCTGTCCCTGAAACAAAACACGGGTCTGGTATAACCACACAATTGGGGTTTGGAGCTCTGCCCTGGGGCTGGGGGGTTCTGTAGCAGGGTGGAGTGATGCTGTACCTCAATAAGGTAGTCCTTGGGGTCACAGGTGCTGAAGGCTCTTCTGAAGAGGAGGTAGAGCCCCTCCGTAGCCCTCCGAGCCCCGAGGAGCTGGTAGTCCTGCTGTGAGTCCATGTGGAGCTGCCCCTTGGCATCGCTCCAGGCATCCTGCGGGAGGAAGAGCACCCCGCTAAGCTGGTTCCATGGGTTGTGAGGTTCTCCTTCTGTTTGCCATATGTCTGGTTCGCCCTCTGCACCCCAGAGATGGAGGGAGCCTGTGTTTTGGTTGCCCCATGCCCACCTCTAGCAGCCCGTGGGCAGAGCTGCCACGAGACCCTTGGTGCTCAGCATAGGAATACGTGACCCAGCATTAATAGTCTGCAGAAAGACCTTTTCGAGTCAAGATGCGACTGGGGGAAAGGATACAGTGGGAGGAAAGCTTGCAGGGACACGTGAAGGTGTTGCATTGATCTGTGTTGTGTTTTGGGTGTATCTTCTCGGGGGGCGTGATGTGTTCTCCAAGACCCTGGCCACAAACAAGCTGCTCTCCATTTAAGATCAGACCTTTGCTGGGCTGTAGCGTCAGCCTTAGGAATTGCTAACACTCTTCAAAATCCTTAATTTGTTGTGTTCAGATTGTTTTGGCAGCCCAGCAAGGCCTCCTGAAATCTGCACGTTGGTGATGATGGTGACAAAGCCACACTGAGAAGCAAGGCAGGAGGTTACTCCTGTGATTAAGGATTTGAAGGTTTGGAGTATAAAACCCTGCAGTAATTTGGATTTGAACAGTGTATTTGTCTTGATCTTTTGCATTTCCCTTTGATACCTTTGTTTACTGATAAAAGGCACTTAAGAAGTACCTTTCTGTATGTACACAAGTGGCATCAGTTCTCTTATCTTGGGGAAAAAAAAAAAAAAAAAAAAAAAAAAAACAGAAGAAAAAGATTAAGGCATCTTGGCATCATTTTAGCCAAAAGTATAGAGTGATATTTTGAGAACATATTGTCCTTAGAGGGGGAGAGTAAAATCAGCTACATGAAGCTAGCATGACATTTGTTTTCATAGGAATATGGTGTGCAAATTAATCTTGTAGTACATGGGGGGTTAAGCGAATTTGGATCTTTTTTAACAGCTGACATACTTATGCGGAAGAAAAGCTGCTGGGAGAGAGAAAACCAAGACTGGGGAGATTTAAAGAAACCTCCTTGCAGGATGCTGTTCAGTACCAAGTGAAAGGAAAGCCCAAATGCTGCCCTGTGTTTAATTCAGTGCTGTTTGTCTTTCCGTGAGCACATGAAGGCAGATTAGAAATGCTCCTTTATGTTTTTTTAACATGATGCTGTGAAATACTGTAGCATTCGGGCTACCACGCATCCTGAATGGCTGGTAATTAGCAGGAAAACAGTACAGATAATAACTCCTTCTTTTCATCCTTTCATTACACCGCAGATCACATTGCGGCTGATTGTGAAAGAGTGTATTTTATGGTTAATTTGAAGTAAGCAGAGAGGTAAAATTTAACTTACTGGAAAAGCCTCACATGGGGGAAAAATGTGAATTGCTTTCTGCAGCCAAGCGCGATTGCAATAAGCCTATTGTGGTATTCTGGGGATAGGAGAACACAGGGGGAGTGACTGTAACTGCAGCCCCGGTGGAAAGGCAAACCAAACAAGAACCCGGACGAACAGACTGTGTCAGAAAGGACGGTGATTTGTAGTAGCAATATCAAACAGCAAAATCAGAAATTAGTTTTCCCCCCATCTGCTACCGTTTACATACTGCCCAAAATACATTTGCATGTTTAATTTCCAATAACGCCGCGCCGCTGGCAGCCATCAGGTTGTGTTTGCTTGCACCCTGTTGATCTCTGTGATAGCATCGAACGCGGCTCGCGGCTGGGTTATTGGTGCTGGCAGCAGCGGGATTTCTGGCTGGTAACTTCTGCACAGCCTCAAAGTTATTCACGGGAGCTGTGGTTAATTTTTAATGTGACTGACAGCAGCACACAAGTGAACCGAGGCGTCGATACATCCTGCATGTGTGAGCTGGTCTGTACAACCACCTGTTGGAGCTGAACACAGCAGAGACATCCCGGTTCTGGTGCCACTCAGCCTCGCTGATGTGCTGCTGTGTTTATTATTTTCTCTTTGGGTTTAAGACCCTATGCCAAACGTGATGTGCAGACCTGATCTGTGGGTTCCTCTGGGGGTCCCCAAGCCCTTTTGGACCCAGTCCACCTGAGTAGCCCAAGTGGTCCAGCCTGTGCCGTGCTCTGGACCAGCCCCATTCCTTCAAACCACCAGCCAGATTCACCCACAGGGAGGCAACCCCAAAAGCAGCTGTGCAAACACACAAGCGACTCACCCCGAAATAGGAATTGTGCCCATCGCTCCAGAGCACAACCAGGTCCGCATTCTCGAACTCGCCCCTGTCCGACATCCCGAAGAGGAGCCCAGACTTCAGATCCCTGATGAGGAGCTGGAAATACACGGTTTGCTTGGGGTAGCTGATGTTCCAGGAGAGCTCGAGCAGACCCTGGGGATCGAGGGGCACCTTGTAGGGAAAATCACTCTTGCGGGGTGCCGAGCCCTGCAGGGCCACCACCAAGATGACCAGGAACACCGCGATCATGGTGAAGTACATGGATGCCACCTCCCGCAGCTTAAAGCTGGGGCAGGGCTTGCACCCCGAGGTCTGCATGCTGGGGAGAACAGCACCCATGCGTCTGGCTTTGCCCATTTATGCACTGGCCCTCCTGGGCAAACCGGGTAAGCGATACTGTTTAATTGCATTTGCTTGTTGGGAAATCGGATTGTTGTATTGACCCCCCCACCTCCTGGCCAAACATTTGTCATTCACTGCCTCCCCTTAATTGGCTCTAATTGCACATGGACATTATCAATAGCAATTGAATTTGACTGGGCTAATGTTATTCATTCTTAAATCTTCCTTTGTGGCTGGAAAGAGCTGTTCACTCTCAAGCTGCTCTTGCTGAGCACCATGTGGACGCACTCTGCCCGGCTCGTGGTGCTGCTCACCCAGTTCTGCAGGGTGAAAGCTCTGGGATGGCCCCAGGATCGATCCCAGCCACAGGCCCCTATGTCCCACAGGCTGGGATCACTTGTCACGAGAAAGGTGGCCAGTCCTGGTTCCACTCCCTGACCACACTGCTGGGTGCAGGTGGGGGGATCACTGTGTGTGAACTTGGTGTGAACTATTTCTGGCCCTTCCAAAGCCAGCACAGCACTTAAGCAAAAATAAGGATGCCAATGCAAAGCCCAGCTTCCTTCCAACCCTGGTTTGGTTCCCATCAAAGGACCTGCCTACCTCAACCTTTGAGACATAAAATATTTGTTATTTTTTTGCTTTTGTAGCTGCTGGGACTTTGGCTCCAGTTTATAGGTACCTTTCGTCCCTCCCCTTTCTCATTTGCTTAAAGTCTGATGTATTCTCTTTTGGTTATTAACTTTTCTATGTTAATTGGAATTATAATGAACCATCTCAAGCTCTTTGATACACAAACACACACACTGCCTTGCTTTAGTCTCGGAGTTCGTGGTCGTGTTTTATTAATGCCAGCCCACGTGACAAGCGATGTTCTCAAACGACTCCTGTGTGGAGTCCCCTCTGGGTCTTGGGTTTCACTCGTGGTCCTTGCAGCAATGTCATGCCAATGGATCCACATTTCCCAGCCTGTGTAATGAGAGGAAATAGATTCAGCTCAGTGCCCAAGTGTTTTAATGAGTCATCAATGTGTGGCATCTCTACATTAAATTTGATGAGGTTTTTATTGTTCTAAGACACAACCATTACCCGGGAACTCAGCAATTGATCTGGAGTGTCTCTCCTTGTCGGGTGACCTGCTGGTTAGAGGCTGTGATCTCTCATTCAGCTTTATCAGGCAAAATGCCAAAGCAGAGAGAAAGCTGAGTCCTCCCAGGCAAGCGCATCCCTCGGCCCCATCTCATGCCCCATGGGACCAGTGACTCCAGCATACAGCCCAGCCCCACTCCAGCCCTCCCACTGCTGCCGGTGTCAGCTTTAAAAGCCCTTGTCCAGATAAGTTAACATGCAGGAGGTCAATAGAGCTGCCTGGGAAGGCTCCCAACCTGGCAGCTCTTGGGTCCGAACTCGCAGGATGTGTGAGCTGAACCCCCGTGGTGTCCTGGGCTCCCTGCCCAGGAGCCGGGTGTGCACCTCAACCCACCCGCAGCTCCATGCATCTTCCCAAAGGAGGCGGCAGCATCTCCACCCCTTTGCCTGAGGCTGCTGGCTGGTTCCTGGACCTGCTGCACTCCGAGATCCTTGTCTGAAAGCGTCAGATGGGTGTCCCTGGTCCGCCAGCCCTGGCTGCCTGGGGAAATGTCTGGCTGTGTTACAAAAGCCCCTTGGGAACAGATTTTTGCCTTGCCCCACTTCTAACCTCCTCCAAGCACAGATTCACCCGCTTCTCCTCCTCTCTTGGCTTTGTCTCCTCATTGTCAGGGGAAAGAAGCAGAGCTGCCAGCATGGCAAGAAGGCAAATGATCCTCACCGGGGGTGTGGGAGGGGGTCCTTAGCTAACGAGCTCTGCCTGCGTCTATTAGAGATGAAACCCCAGGTTGCTGGCGTGCACAAGTGGAGCTCCTGAGCTTTTCTGTACAGAAGGAATTTGCAGTGGAACAGCATAACATGGGCAGGTCAGCTTGAAAACAGCTGAACTTTGCAGATAAGCAATGAGAATTTATTTAAAGAGAAAAAAATTATGTATATCTCTCCCCCTCCTTCAGTTTCTCCCCAGTCGTTGCTCATAAATCCAGGCGAGGAGCAAGGATCCAGCTTTCCGCTCATTGCTCCGGGTGTTTATTTTAAGACTTCAATGAGATGTAGAAATGCCAGTTCCCTGACTCTGAGACTCCAACTGCTCAGGGCTGACGCAGAGTCGCTTCCCACAGGCCGGCTGCCGGGAGGAGCACCCGGAGGGTGCGGGACGTGGGCTCAGCCCCTTTCCTGGAAGGCAGAGCAGCAGCAGAAGGTTTCTGCCCACCTGTGAGCTCTTGCCAGAGCTAATGCTGGCACAATTGCACTAGTGCTAGCATGGGAGCATCTTGTGCTGGAGACGAGACTCAGGTGACCCTGAGAATCCCCCTGGAATAAAAAGAGCTAAGGGTGCATGGGGAAGATCCGGAGCATGCTGTGAGCCCCAGTGAAGGGCTTGTTTTAATGGATAGTGCTCAGATGTGTCCCCCAGGCCCCAGCTTGGCAGTGCTGGATGCCATACGAACACCAGCAGCATCAATCCCCCGCTGGGTGCTGCTGGCCCCATCCTCTGCAGAGCCGCACGTCCAAATCCTCCTGGCAACGTGCTAAAACTACCGTGGCCTTTCACTGCCACTGATGACCATGGCTGCAAAGCCAGTCCTAAAGGCAAGATAAGCTATGTTTTGCAGAGCCCCGAAAGCAGCAGTGCCTGACATTTGTGACGGGGAGCCGGGGGAAGCAGCTGCCTCCATCGGCAGGAGGTGAGGGCTGCCTGCCTGGAACAAAGCTTGACTTACAGGTAAGTGGGTTTAAACACAACTGATGCACCAAATGAGGGATTGAAGCAGGCTGCACCCCTCCAAGCTATAATCCATTGCCTCGCTAACTTAAATGGAAATTCAATTTGGGTGAGGGCGGGGAGGGAGGCTCGTTCTCTGTTCCCGCAGCAGGACACAGCTCTCCATGCCCCGGGGGCTCTGCTGTTCGCAGCCCCCATCCACGGTCAGCCAGCACCCGGATCGAATTTGCCTCAGCGCTGATGAGGTTAGGCAGTGTCTGACTCAGGCTGGACCTGACATGGTGTGAGAAGGGGGAAGAGAGGGCTGGCATGTAGGGGAGATGCTCACATGGATGGGCAATTCTTTGGGTCTCAGGGACCCCTGCCATGATCAATGTTGTGTGCAATTTCTCTGGCCAGATCCACCTCTCACCCTTCATACCAGAGCTGTATAGGCTGCACGATGCTTGTGGCTTGTAGGAACTGTTTGATTTATGTCCTGGAGTCAGGAGAATTGTTTGTCCTTTTGAAAGTATTACTCTGCTCAGTCCTGTTCCCATAACAAACCAGAGGGGATGTGCAGGCTGCTTGTTGTCTTTGTCATGCACTGGGGCTGCAAATCTGAGTTTGCATTTGCCCAGCAGAGGCACAGGTGAGTATTTAATGTCTCTGTGTCACAGTGTGAACGATTTGGGCTGGTTATCTCTGACCTGTGTTTGTTTTGCATGGGAATCTCGCCAGGTGACTGCAGCAGTTGGTATTTAACCAGCAGATGTGCTGGACACAAACCAAGAGAGGACACTTGGAGGAGATCATGACCCAGCAGCGGTGGGTGGGAAGACCCATTCCCTCCTCCTTCCATGTGAGTTTGTGCCTTACAGCACAAGAGCAACAAACACTCTAACATCCCCCTTGCTGAGCCTCTGCTGGTTCCAGCTTCTTGATTTCTCCGAACCTGTTTCTCTTTGGAAGGTGCTGCCTTGCCAAGGCCCCTTCCCACCAGGCTGCCTGCACAGCTCAGCATCCCAGAGAAATTCCCTCCCTGGTGCTGCCGCAGCTGAGCCACCTAATGAAATCTAGTTGCCTGTGCATGCTATATTAGGGTTACCATGGATATGGTGCCACAAACACGGGGCTGTGGCTTTGTTATATAAACAGGAGAGATTGCCACAAATACCCAAAATATCTGAAAAGGACAGGAAGAAACAAAAGCATTCTCTGTGTTTGTTTATAAAGGGTGGTGTGTTCCAGTGGAAGAGGTTTGTGTTGGCATTGAGAAGTGGTGGTCTTGGACTCGGGAGCTCTGAAAACTCTTTCTGATCTTCACCAGCATCGTTCTAAAATTACCAGAAAGTTGCTGCTGGCCCTGCTTGTGCCCAAGAGCTGGGCTCCCTGCGGATCATGGTGTGAGGTGCATCTTTGCTCAACCTCAAGTTCATCCTGGCTGAGCTTCACATAGATCTTGGCCCTACCGTATTTCTACCACATGCAAAGAGATCCTGCAGCTGGTGGAGCCAGGACTGGTGATGGTGGTGGAGACAAAGAGTCATCAGCTCTCCCAGAACTGCCCACACCTGACCCTGCTCAGCAGGACCATCCAGCTAATCTTGTACCATCTCAAGTACAGAAAGTCCCTTGTACAGTTTGAGGAATCATGTAATTTGAAGAAAAAACTGCTCTGGGAATGGAGGTGGGATGTAATGGAGACAGAGACATCAGAGTGGCTAAAATTGTATTGCACTCCCACTCCCCTGCCAATAAAACCACCATAAATAAAGTGGCTTTGCAATAACCATCTCCACGCATTGTAGCATAGATTCACATCTCCCTGCAAAAGATGGTCCAAGCAGGATAAACCCTGCTCTAGCCTCCTTTTGCAAGAGAGGCAAGACAAGCTAGCTTGGGATGACCGTTGATCCACTTACTTTCTCACCTCTCACTTTCCGTGTGAGTCCAAGCAGACCTCTTTCCGTGGTTTGTTAGCTGACATGGTGGAGAATACCAAACTCAGTGAGGAACGACCTGCTTTAGCATTTAAAAACACACCAAATCCAGTTTTTGCTCTTCAGCTGTATGACCCCCTGCAGCGCCCTCCCACATTACCTGCCATCCCTGATTTTGCAAAACCCATGTTAATTTTCACAAAGTGACCTCTCACATCTCCAGAGCAGTGGGGAAGAGTTCTTTGCTTTGGTAGAAAACAACAGCAAAAGGAGCTGGGATCTGCTGTGGGCATGGGTCCAGGGGAAGGGCTCTGTGCCAGGTGGGTTTTCAGAGTGCTGGGGTGGTGCTGAGCCCTTCTGCATGGGGCTCTGCTCTTTGATGCCTTTCTTCTTGCTTTTCCTCTAGCCATCGCTTTCTGGCACTAAGCTGCTTCCTGAAGATTACACAGCAAGCCAGGATCAACATCAAGAGGATCCGATCCAGGAGAGGACATGGGGCCAAAAGAGCCTGAGGAATTTGAAGATGGAACTTGATCAGCTTAGCAAAAGGATTGGTGTGATAAAGGCTGCAGGCCCGGCACGCTCAAGGTTTGTAACAGTCAAGTTAGCAGAAAGTCTAATAAGGGGTAAAAATAGTGGATAATTTACTTTGGAAAACTCAATGTGGTTTCTGCCCAAATCAGTGCTGTACACCATGACAGCAGGTAGCAGTAGGTGCAAGGGGGACATGGGGGACATGAGCAAGGTCTCATTTATGGGCAGTTATTAGGGCTGTGAACCAGAGCCAGGTGGTTCCTACATTGTGGGTGCTTAAAGAGAAGGGTAGAAAAGCTGCTGTGGAAGAGCACAAACCTGGGGATCAAGCTGCTTTTTCTTGCCTAAATAAAAAGTTTGCATTTAAACCCAGCGAAGGTGACTGGGGTGCTGTGAGGGTGTGCTCAGATCCCCATGAGAAGAGGACAATGCAGTGGGGACCTTTGAGGCTGCTGTCATGGGTATTTGGGATCAGCCTGAAGACCACCCGAGAGAAGGCACCTCCAAACTCATGGGGAAGAGGCAGAGCGAAGGACCAGACACTTCCACCAGGAGCAGGCAGCAGCTGTCTCTCCAAGGAGGTAAGCCTCGTCCTGCAAAGTGGGGAGCTTCAAGCTAAAACAATACCAGAGACCTGCAAAGGAAAAGTCCCTGCCTTTAGAAATGGAAAAAAGACAGTATTTGGCAGGTGATGACAGGGTCGTGTTGTCATTGTACCTGGCTGCTGCATCAAACCCGCTCCCAGCCTGCTGCTGTGTTTGCTGCTGCTTGTCCCTGCGAAACCACCTGGGATGGTTTATTAGAGCCCTGATGCTGTGTTTCCAAGCTGGAGCAGAGCACTGTGATCCTTCAGTGACATGAAGTGCCCTCTGCCACAGCAGAGAATGTGTGAACTCACCAAAGGATTTACACTGGGAATAACCCATGGGTGATGGTGGAGGAAAGCAGGCAATTATACCTGAACACTACACTTAAAACCTACAAATGATTTGGCTCCTGGCTGCTGCTGAGCTGTTTATCCCACAGATTTGGCAGGAACAGGACACTTCCCAAATGGCAAGGGCGGGGTGATGAAAGTTGTGGCTTGTCAGCTGCCAGGGTATCGACTGGCTCCCGAACTGCAGATACTAATGAACACTTTCCTTCTGTAAAAATTTATGTTGCAAAGCCTATGGGATCACAACTGTTTGTGCAGCCCCTCGCACAGTGAAACCACGCTTACAACAGAGCTCTTGCACATTGCTGCAATATAGAAATATACTATAAAAACCTTTGTCTTCTTTATAGGTAACTGATCTTCACATAATTGCTCTTAGAGTAAGTGGAACTCGTGGAACTTGTGTTAGTCCAGAAAACAAGGTCTATATTTGCTCAAGGCAGGCCACGAATTTGCTAAGTCCTTGTTCTAATGTTGTTTTTCCTTGCTTGTATCCCGGGCACAGGTGAGTGGAGAATTGCTTTGACACACTCACTGGGAAGCAAGGAGGCTATTTATTGCAGCACAGAAACCAAAATGAATGGCCCAAGCAAAGAACCTCCATCGTTCATATTTCAGAACAAAGGTACAATGATAAATTGCTAGACAATGACGTTTGACCCATAACAGTAATAAAAAGCTAAAATTGTTTTCTTTTTTTTTTCCTGGCATAGCTTTTCAATATCTTTCACACATAGTCCAAGCAACCTTGAAACAAAAGTGAGCAGGAACCATGATACAAACAGTTCAGTACTAACTAATACAGTCTGTAATAATTAAACAATAATAGTCTTAAGTAGACTCTCTCAACATAAACTACATTTTGTCCCCTTGCTTTCATTTCTTGTCATTAGACTGGGTAGCTTGCCTTTCAGATCTCTGCACAGGCGTTCGAACTGCGTGCAGAGTGTGCTGAAATTACTGCCAGTAATTAGTTTATTTAGAGAGCAATTAATTAAATGCAACTGTTTCCCTCTCTATAGATTAAAAGAGTGCTATAAGCGATACCGTCTTAAAAAGAGCAGATGTGCTATAAAAGGACCAGAGACTAATTATTCTCATCAGTCAACAAGGACAGAACAAGTATCGATGGGCTAAAACTGCCTAAGAGAAAAAATTAAGTTAGCTCTTGGGAATAAGTTTGGGACTGCAAATGCAAGTGAGGCCAGGGACATGAATGCTGCGAGACAGAAGTCACGCGTCCCCACTGACAGGAGCACTCCAGGCTGAGTGTACTCGTCTTCCCATCATCACTAGCAGGCTGGAAGAGGCATGGCCCACAGAAGGGTCCATGTCACCCAAGGAGTTTGACAGCTTGCAGATGATGTGGGTGACAGCAACTGTGGCCGATGGCAGTGGGTGTGATTAGGGAGGGCTGGCAGAGCCTCCCGAGACAGGTCGAGCATCCTCTGTGCCCGGGGGAGTGAGGGTGATGCAGAGAGCCCGGGGATGAGCAGCTGCTGAGCCCGGGGGATGCAGTGGGAGAGCTGGGGCACTTCTTGCTTCCTTGTCACAGCAGCTTGGGGAGAGGGGGACGACCTCTGTGTGTGTTTGTGACAGACCTTTCCGCGCTGGTGCCTCTGCAGGTTGGTCATCTGCTAGAGGGGTAACGGTGACTCAAATTGCCAGGTTTTGTCCCAAGTTGTGCTGTTACCACGTGACAACCACCATGGCACCGACAAAGTCTTGGGAATCACCACTGCTGGTGCCAAACGTGCCCTGTACAGCGTCGGCGTTGTCAGAGAAAGCTGTGGGCAAGGACTCTAAAATAGCTGAAGTTGTGCTGGAACGGGCACGGATTTGGGAAGAGATGCTCCCATCCCAGGATGGCTGACACTGAAACCAGACGGTACATGGGTCAAAGTCACATCACTTGCAAAATGTCACAGCACTCTTGTGAGGCTAAATGGGAGGTGCTGCGGGGTTTGTCTCGGTTTGCAGCCCCTGGTGGGGGGCCGGGGGTGGGATGCCTTCCCTGTGCCAGCACCGGGGATGAAGATTCCCTTGGGCAAACCAGCGTGTCCCCTGGGTCTGTGGGGGGTGACCCGGTTCTATGAATGGGTCCTTGGGTCCGGCCCCCCCTCTTCCCCCAGTGCGGGAGCCGAGGCCCGGCCCTGACCGGCGGGGCAGACCCGCATCCCGGGGGTGCGGGCAAACACACACACCCCCCCCGTGTCCGCCTTCCGCTCCGGCGCGGCCCGGGGGATGGGGGGCGGTGCGGGGGGGGCGGCAGCACGCGTCGCTGCCCGTGCGGCCCCGGTGCGGGGCTCGGGGGGAGGGGGGGGGGCGCCGCTCTGCTCCGTTCCCGCCGCCGTCATTGGCGGCCCCGGCGGCGCTGGGGCGCGGGGCGGGGAGGGAGGGAGCGCTCCCCCGCAGAGCCGCTGCTGGCGGGCCCGGCCATGTGCCGAGAGGGTGGCTGCTGCCGGCTGGGCTGCTCGGCACCGTGAGCTGGCGTCTTTTTATTTTTGCGTTGAGGCTCACCGAGCCGGAGACTTCGGGAGACGCGGTCCTCACCCGAGAGATCCGGCACAATTCCCCCGTTTGAAGGTAAGCGGGGAGGGGAAAGGGCAGCGGCGCGGAGGCTCCGCCGCTCGCAGACGGACCTTCCCCGGCTTCACCCGGGGTCCTGCTCCCCGTCCTTCGCAACGCTGGGGTCTTTGGCGATGCTTTCGCCTTGTTTACTTCTCTCTCTCTCCCCCCTCCTTCTCTTCCCGGTGCATCCTAAACTGCTTTTTAGCAGGGGTGGGATTGCTGCTCCGGGGCAACCGGCAGCTAAGCCCCACATCCCGGGGAAACACCGGCAAGGAGAGCAGGCAGAGGAGACCCCGGCTGTGAGAGTTGGGGCTGGGAAGGGATTTGGAAGGGGGAGGCAGAGTGAATAGGGACATGGAGAACAGCACGGCATCCGCTCCCCAATAGCCTGTCTCAGGAGGCTGGTTAAGTCCCACCACCTCAGTCCAGGATGAAAAATATAGGGGTGCTCCAGGCTTGTTTTTTTCTGGTTCTACAGCATCTTTAGTTTCAAAGCCGTGCCTGTGAAGGAGATCAGGAGAGCATCTCTTAGGGATGTGGTGGGAAAGCTGCCTCCATCCTGTGCCCTGCCTGGGTGTGCGGGTTGTGTCCTGTGCCCGGGGGACAGCTCGTGGGGCTGGGACTGGCCTCTGGGTAGGCTGTCTGGGCATCTCACCTGGAGCCGTGCGTCTAAGACAAGGGTTTGTTCCTACCTTGTGTCCTGGCCCCAAAGGACATAGAAACCCCACCATCCATCCAGATGAGTTTGTAGAGAGCACCCCAGGCCCAGGTTAGGCAGCAAACCAGCTCACTGGCTCACACACCATGAAGCAAAGGTGATGGAGAGGAATCCAGAAGTAAATGTGAGGAAGGCGATAGTATAATTATTCGTAGGTTGGTCTTGGCAGTATTTGGTTAAAACAGCAGCTGTCTAGGTCTGCGCTCTCAGAAACACATGGACGTTGTTCGGTGCATTAAAAGGTAGTCTGCAGGCTCGGGGGGGCTGTGGGAGGGAGAAAGAAATCCCCCAAGGGAAGATGGCTTTTCATTTCCCCGTATCGAGTGGTTTCAGACAGGATTATTTATATTTGACATAACAGATCACCAAACTAGGAAGGTAGTGGGGGTGTGCTCATACTCATTAAGGTAGACAGTTTTCTGACAGAATAAATTAAAGGTAAGAGAAGACTGCACTTGGAGGTTCAACAGATTGTCTTCCAGCCTAAAATGAGCAGTGAAATCAGCATAAAACCTAGATGGTAAAATCATGTGCCTCAGTCATTCATGATGGATGCCTGTCATTTTAGGAAACCTGGCAAAGATCTCAATGTTCAGAGTGCAGACAGTGCTCCTGAGTGACCTCGTTTGAGCAAAAGTACCCAGAACGATGGGGGTTTTTTAGTCATTGTATCTTGTCTTCAAA
Organism: Columba livia; assembly: GCF_036013475.1. Taxonomy (NCBI): domain Eukaryota; kingdom Metazoa; phylum Chordata; class Aves; order Columbiformes; family Columbidae; genus Columba; species Columba livia. The sequence goes on from NC_088620.1 coordinate 3,732,963, forward strand.
TACTCCTGTTAAGGGAAAATAGTTTACATGAATTGTGCATGAACTAAGTGCCTGAACTATCCACACACCTGTATTTAAGCACGTGGCCCGTTGCAGTGGCGTTTAGATAATGAAAGTTTGTTTGCAACCTTTTGTGGTTGGTTTTCATCTATTCTGAAATGAGCAGAAAGATGCATTACAGCTGTCAGTTGGTGAAAAGAGATTTCAAACACCTTAAAGACCATGCAGCTGTAATTAGAAGTGTAACCTCCTTCCTCTGCGTGTCAGGATTGCTGTTCAGAACGATGACAGGACCTCTTAGGGAATGGTGCTGTTGCTCAGTAGATATAAAGAACTTCAACAAAATCCCCCACAAAGTGGCTTGTGTTGATTTATCACCCTTCAGTACATTGGTTGTCACTTATGAAAGATGTGGGGATGCGAAGGGAAAGGAAAGAAACAGCATTTATTCCTTTCTGCTGTCTTGTCAGTGAACGCAGATTACAAATACAGGCAGTTCTTAAATACCTGAACCTACCTGAGCACAAAAGAGTTGCAGAACATTACCAGTGCCGTAGTTACTAGCTGTATCTCTGCTATGTTTCTCTTTGCTTTCCAGCAAAGCCTGGTAGTTCGATCTTTTTCCATTGAGACTGCAGCAGTCCCAAAACCCTCGTGTAGGCGACACAAGAGCCAAACCTGAAGGTTTAGGCTCACAAGCCTTGCGATCTCAGGAGAACACATTCCAAAGTGGCTGAGGGACAGAGGACCCACTCGCTATCAGTGGCATGTTGACCCAAGTCTTTCTAAAAGTATTCCCATGTCTAAAGCTGAAGAACATTTGCCCACCCTGCAGCTGTACCTAAGCACCCTCCTTAGCATCCTTTAAGAGTTTTGATGGGGGCAGATGCAAAGAGAAAAAGGTGCTTAATGCCCTTGGGCATTTATGTGCAGCTTAGAGAACTTAGTTGCATCCTCACAAGCTGAAGAAGCCTGTGCCACTGACCTTTGGGCACAGCAGGTTATGTCCTCGCTGCCCAGCACGTGGGTCCATGAGGGGTTTTACAGCTGGCCGAGCTGCGAAGTATTTATGTAACTCGGAGATTTTCGTTTGGCTGCACAGTGCTTAGCGGTATTAGTGCTGGTGTAAGAGATGGGGATAACTCGGTGCCTTCTCACTCATCGTGTTCTGGTACCTGGCTGTCATGTTGTCATGGATATGGAGAAGGACGTGGCCAGTGAAGAGGTGCTTGCTGCTGGCAGGGCTCTGGCAGGCACAGCTTGTGATGCAACTTAGAACATTGAAGAAGAGCAGGGAAGGAATGAAGGAGAAGTGGCAGGTGTTGAGGTTGAACTTGCAGCTTGTTCCCATTCTAATTTACACTTCTTCCCGTGTCGTTGTCTGTTATCTCCTCATCACCTAATTTATTACAGTAGGCAGGATTGGTTTGTCCTTTGCCTGAGAAAAAAGTATATATCCCAGCACCACACATTGGCAGAGGGATGACAAATATGTTGGGTGATGGACTCTGATCCTCTTCAGACCTTCAAGCTACAGATCACAGCTGAGGCCAGTCTGTCAAGGCTGGGATGTCAGGAACCTGGGGAGCCTGTGATCCCCACGAGAACAGCCCTGGGCAGAGGTCAGCTGGGAAGATCAGGAAACAAATTACAAGTCATAATAATATTTTGATGCATCCTTGAACCCAATTCTCCCTTGAAAGCTTAATAATAGCCATGACTTGTTCAGGGCACCAGAGCAAGGACCTGGCTCCCGTGGACTGTGCGGTTCTCAAGGTGCCCGTGTCAGAGGCAGCGTGGAGGTGGGATGGGAGCGGGGCTGATTTAGACCAAAATCTAGACACTGAAGATTTTGTCTTGTCCTCCGTGGCCAGGAGTGTGGATTTCTCAGTGGAATCAGGGGGACAACAGTGTAAGCATCAGCCTGGGATGCTGTTGGGAGATGCTGGCATCTCCCTGGCTGTGTACTCATGCTCCTCTTAGCAGAGCATGGAGTGGAGACAAGATTAGAGTTGGGCTGGAGGGGGTTCGTTTACTCTGTCACTTCAGACAGAGCTTGATCTTGCTTGTTGAAACAAGCACCCATGGTGGGCCAGAGCTGGTGTTTGGCTTCATTCAGAATAATGGCACAAGATGGACTGAGACATCTTCCTTGAGTTCACTTGGCCCTGAAGGCAACTCCTCATCTCTTACCTCCAGGACAAAAGCCACCCACAGCGACACATCACCCGACATGGCAGATTGTGAGCTTGCCGAGCTTTGCTTGACAGCAACGCTGATTTTCTCCCCAGCTGGAAAGCGTGTGCTGCTTGTACCTGCCCATGGGCTGCAGGAGGGATGCTGAGCTGAAGGTGCACGCAGCTCTGCCGCCTTGGGAATAGTCTCTCTGGTCCCCAGCTTTTAGCAAAGAGATGAAAACTTGTCACATTCTCTCTGCAACAATATCTGACGTTATCCAAGCAATTTGCCCTTGGTGTTGTTTCCAGAAATAGTTAGGCCTACGGTAGACACGGGTGACATCTGGATGCATTACTGTTGAGTTCAGAAACATTCAGTAAACAAGACAGGATATATTGTTTAAAGGTTATTTCAAAAGACTCCTAGTGAGTTATCTGGCTGTGCAATGGAGAAAGCCTTAATGGCACTGTGATAATTGCCTTTTTCTGAAGGACGTTTTAGAGGAAAGTTGCCAGAAACTCAAAAGCAAGTCTCAGCCCATCCTTGTGAGCCCAGGGACCTGATCCAACCTGAAAACATGAGTTGTTCTTTTCAGTTCAGTCAGCTCAAGCCTGGGAATTGTGCACCTGGCTGTGGGAAGAGCAGGCTGGGGGGCACAGATGGGGGACGTAGGGGAGACCACCAGCAGTTCAACAGTCAAAAAAAGTCTCAGATCAGCATAATAGGGCAGCAGGGTTCACATCAGCAGGGAGGGGGAGAGAAAGAGTCCTCCCTGAGGCTTTGAAAAGAAAATAAATGTTATTAGAAGCGGGTAAAGCAACAGCCTCTGAGCACCTGAGACGAGGGTGGGCGGCTCTGCAGGGAGAGGGGGGCTCAGCGAGGCCGCTGGAGGAGACACTCAGCAGCCCACGTCTTTATTTGTCACGTCCCTATTCACTTAATAGCTTTCTTATTAAAAAAAAAGGCCAGTGAATTTTTGGCAGAAGCAAAGTGCCAGCCATCATCCCCTGCCCGCACCCAGGTGACAAGGATGCTGCTCACATGTGGCAGAAGGAAGGAGATGTGGCTTTGCTGTCACTCACACCAGCCTCGCATCTGCACGCTTTCCTGCGAGAAATCACTCCTGGCTCCTTACCTTGGCCCCAGGGCAAACATAGTTAATTCTCACCGTTAATTTTATGCCCCTCTGAGAGCTGTGATGGGGAGAAAATCACGTCATGGTCTCCCCCATTGTTCTCCAGCCCAGGCTCTTCCAAGGCTGTGCTGGTTGGCCTCTCTTGGGCAGGGGATAAATGAGATGATCCCCTCGCCAGGCAGGGGATGAAGCCCTTGGCACCACCAGCTCCAGGTGTGGCTTTGAGGCCACTCTATGGCTTTTCTGTAGGTACAAGTTCATCAAAGGGTCTGAGCCGCCGAAGCTCATAAGCTCATTATATTGGGGGAATTGCAAGCAGCGGGCACACCACACGGCTGGGATTTCCTTCCTTTCTGCTGGAGGGAGCTCGTAGCAAACTGGGAGGAAAAGTCCTTTGTGGTTTCATTTTCTTCTGTACAGAACAGTCCCGTGTTCCTCAGCTGCCTGAAAGTCTAGGCTGGACAATAACGAACAAAAGTGGCGTCTTGTAGCACTGCCTGCTCTGCTCATACCTGCGGAGCTGGCATCAGTCAAAGCCATGTTGTCTCTTTATTCACTTGGAGTTTCGAGCTGTTTGAGGTTAAAGGGGAAAACACATCAGCATTAATGAAAGGAAACTGGCTGCCTGGGGGAAGATAAATACCCAGGATTCTGGGTGATGTGGCTGCTTTGAAACCCTCTGGGGACAGCACAGCCTTGTGATGGATCCAGAAGTTGTTATTGCCCTCGACCTCTCCCCATCTTGGGTCACTTAGACTGAAGTTGATCAAAATGTCTTGAGATTCAAAGACTCATAAACTGGCAGCAATCACAACAGGGAGATGTCTTAGATTTTGTCGTAAAGGATGATACACAGGCTCCATCGAGGCGGGTATTTGCTGTGATGATGCCGGAGCGTGCCTGGAGACAGAGGGTGTTCACAGGCAAGTGCCAGACGAGTCCCTGAAGCGGCTGCGCTACAGCATGTGAATCTCAGATCTGCTAAAACATCCACTTACAGGCACCGTTTCCTGTGAGAAAAATAGCTTACCTACAAATAGCTTTGCTTATTTTTATTCCCAGTATTCCACGTTCGCTCCTCTGGGTTGTTTGGGTTTTTTTCCCTAGGAAATAACACAGTATTTTCCGAGCTGACCAGCAGGGACAGTGCAATCCCAGTACAGAGCCCACGTTTGATCCCCATTTAAGCAGAGGTTGTTGCTTGGGCTTTGCCATGCAGTCTACAGCTGGATTTTTTTTGCCCTCAGTGTGGATTTGTTTTAAGACCAGTCGTGGGTCCTGCCTGAGCTTTGGCAAACCATTAACTCTCTCCTTTACCTGTTACCAGCCTTCATTGCTGGATTACAGCTTGTGTGTTTCACAGATGCTCGTTCTTCCTTCCCACAAACACCATGGGATGGGTTACAGGGTGCAGCAAGGTTTACTTAAGACAAACATCCTGACCCTTAAATATTTAAATTGATTCAACCCTTAAATATTTAAATTGATTGACAGTCAAGAGCAGCTCTCCTTTGATGCAAATAACTGCTGTGATTTGGCTCCACTGTAAAGTCGGCTGGAGAAAGCAGCCGCAGAACAATAGCATGCACGTTGTCGCTCTTTAGTTAACACAATATACATGAGTTACATAGCAAGACGTGATGCCTTTTGTGGTGATCCAAGCTATACTCCCCCCTGCAGAAAATAATACAGTATTGAGGCTGCCAGAGGCTCATTTTTGGAGCAAGTGCTGCGGGAGGGTGGCCTGGGCAGTGCGTGGCCTGGCTGCTGGGGGTCTGTCCCCGTGTCCCTCTGCAAGGCATGCGAGCGGGGATTTACAGGGATGCAATTTCTAAGGCTCTAATATGGAAGGAAAAGGAGGTGTCTCGGTTTGATTGGTGTCGCCTGCTGGGTAGCTAAGCCCCGGGAAGATTAGTGGTGGGATCTGGGGAAAAATAGCCGTGCTGCGAGAGTGGGAGTGGAGTCGGATAAAAAGTGTTGATTTGTGCTTGCTTTTAGGCAAATTTTGAGTTTTTATTGTTGTATTACACAAAGGAGGGACTGGGGGGAGTAATTCAAACTTTTGTCTGTCCCGTGGGTTTCCTTCGCGACTGCTTTCCTTGTGCAAATAGGGACAGGCAAGAAGCTGCTGCTCGTGGCCGCAGCTCTGCCAGGAACGTGTGTCCCCCCATTCCCCATCCAAATGCATTGAAGTCTTCAAAAGGTGTTTCTCAAACCCCTCCACGGCTGCTTCAAACCGGGTCCGTGTGTGGGATGAGCCCGGCTGCTCTTTATCCCTCCGGGGCAGCCTGGATGTGACATCCCCTGGGCAGGCAGCGCCTCCTGAGATAAAGACAAGCATAATATTTATGCAATTAATATTAAGACAGTTCCAGCTTGCTTTTTCTGATTTGCAACAGTTTAGCATTACTGACTTCCCAAGGATTATTTCTGATTCTCACGGTAGCTCGTGGGAGCAGATTCAGCCCACAGAAAGTGGGGTTTTCTTGGGTGCGCATATTTTCCCTTGCGTTTCTGGCATCACATCTTTGTTTTTATTGTATTTTTAAATAGAACAACATAGGTTACAGAAAACACAAAACTGTGATACTGGTTTCTGAGAAACCAAGCACTGATCTTAATTGCTTTCTGGCTACCTTTGTAAATATTATGATATATTGGCAGACCAAGGGTTGGCTTTTAAAATACTATCTGACTTGATTGGTAGTAAATATAAAACATGAATATTGCTGGGCTATGGCTACAGAGGATTAGAGTTGCCCAGCCTCAGAAATGTGTAACACCGGCACGCTGTTGCTGTAGCCAGTGCTGGGTTTTGCTCAAAAAGAGAAGGTTTCCAAAACTGAATACAGAGAAGAACATTTGCAGGAACCTGAAAAGAAAAAGTGCTTTGGTTGATAGGGATGCTAACATTACCACGTAACCCAAACATCACAAACTTGTGTGGTTTCATGATGTCCTAATTAAACCAGCCAGAAGCAGAACTGAGGCATCGTGTGATCGCAGCAGAAATTCCAGGGCTCCCATGTGCTGCCTGCTCTCTCCTCTGTCAAGCCCAGAAGCAGAGGCAGCCAGGGCGCAGGGTGGTTTATTCAACAGGCCGGTGGTTTGGGAAGCAGTGAATATATTCCCAGTTCCCAGAGGAGACCCTGGTCTGTTTAACCTTGCGAGGGGCATCTCCTGCTGGCAGAGCTGCATTGCGAGTGGGGTGTCTGCGTTTTGATGAGCTGGGGTCTGCTAACCGGGCACAGGGCAGCAAAGATGCTCGCATTTGCAGGTCTGGGTTTTGTAAGACTTATATTTATCCATTAAGCAGGTTTGTGCCTGGTTTACCATTGAGGCAGGCTGTTAATAGCATGCTCGTGTTTCTACAGCATCGGCACGGCCAGGGTGATGTCTAGAGAGCTACTTTGGTTATGGGTTCCCATTTCATCCCAACAGCTCTGGGGCAGAAAGTGTTATTTAATGGTATGACACACCTGCTTCCCAACGAGCTCAAGCAGACATGTTCAAGTGCCATGAGCTCACTGTGCAAGTGAAAAAAGGTGCAATTCAGCTGGGATTCGGGAGTGAAGTTGGGGCAGCACTGGGGTGCGAGTCTCCTCCTGCTTTCCAGGAGGACTGGAGGCGTTTTTGCCTGCGCATCCTTGGGGGTTACGGGCAGATGTGGTGGGAACAGCCTGCCTCAGTTTCCCGTGTTGGCTGTAGCCTTGCTTTGTCTCCTGGGGATGGCGAGGGAACGGCGGAGCCTGCGTGCGGGGAGCAGGAACCCCCGCGTCCCTCTCAAGGGCCTCTCGAGTATCCAGGAGTCATTTCAAAGACCGGGCTTGTGGCGTCCCGGTGCTGACGCTAGACAAAAAGATCCATCACGTGTGTTTTGATTTCTGAAAGATGCTGTCCCTGGGAACAGTCGATATTTCAAACATTTGATCCCAGCAGCTCTGTTAAGCCCACGTGGTTTTGAGTAGAGCAATTTGTGTGAAGGTTTTCTCGGTTTCTTTGTTCATGTAATGACAGTTATCAGCTGAGCTGTATGAATTACTTTATCTTTTCCACTTTTTTTTGCTTATGATTTTGTTGCTGTGGGGTTTCTTTTTCCTCTGAGTTAAATACTTCCCTCTCTCATCTCCCAGGAAAAGCTGTAACAGAATTAAGGTGAGGACAAAAAGGAAAATTTACTGGAACTGGTTCAGTGTAAGTTGCCAAGAATCCGAAAATTACCCTCTCAGACGGGTCTGTATTAATTCCCCTGATGCAGCAATGATAAATCCTTATTTAAAAGGATAACATAAGGAGATTTTACTGCCTGTAGGAAAACTCCTGGTCACAAGCAGTGAGGCAGCCCATCGCCCTCTGGTTCATGATCAGAGCAGTTTGCAATTGTACGTGTCCTTCCCCACAAGCCGTGGTGCTGACACCAGCCCAAAGTGACGTTGTCCAAGGCACAGGTACGAAGCAAGACAAGCCCCACATTACCAGGTCTTGGGGACAGTGCCTCTGCATTGACAGCAGCACTAAATCTCTGCAGGTCCACTGCATTATTTCCAAAATCACTGAGTTCTCTCTCCCCTCTTCTCTTCTTTATTCACGCACCACACTACCTTGATGGGCTGGAGTGGGAAAAACACTCTATTTGCTTCACGTTCCATGGGTTGAAGCTGAGCTTTTGCCGGAGCAATGTAAAGCTGTAGCTATGGAAACTCCCTACCCTTTTTTCTTGTGATTTTTTTTCCTTTAAGGCAGCAACGTATATCTCTGTGGAGATCCCAGCTGGGGCTGCTGTTGCCTCAGTGGTTGTTCAGGCAGCCCTGAGGGCTCATCCATGGGACATGCTGGGTGGTCGCTTTCAAAATCCAGGTGAGCGGAGCAATTCTGGAAAGAGTTGCTCTTTCAGAAGGATAAATTCCCCTTTTTCCACCTTTGGTGCTGTGCTGTCCCGTGGGATTGTGATGGAGAAGGAGCAAGACCTGCTCAGTGAATTGCAGGAAAAAGTACTGATCAGGAGTAAGATTTGTTAGTTCTCAGTAATCCAATACAAGCTTTTCAGGTTGGCCAATGGACATTTCCAGCCTGCAAAACTCTCCTGCTAGAAGTTGGCTCCCCACCCCACTTTATTTCCCACTCAGCAGTGATTACGGTAGCTTATCTCAAGCTGCTAATACCAAAACCTGCTCTCTCTGATGCTAATATCTCAGGGAGACTAAATCATAATTCAAGAGGTGATTAAATGATGCAGGGTGGAAAGACAGCCTGTCTTTCTTCCTTTTTTCTTTTTTTTTTTTGAAGGAGTTTAGGCTGCTTATGTGTGTTTGGGATTACAGCCTGCTTTCCAGCTCATGTATGGAAATAATTCCTGGTACTTAAGCAAAGTGTGATTGTTTGGGCAGTGAAAGGTGGGACTGGGGAGGGTAAAACCCTCTGGTGTGGTTTGACAGCAGCTCTCAAATCCTGACAGAGCCCGGCTGGCCGTGCCAGTTCATCCTGCACAGGGTTGGACCTGCAGGCAAGTCCATCGTGTCTGTCCCAGTTCCTTCCTTAGGCCTGGCTTTGGGTTTACCTCCCCCGGACTGAGGCCAGTGTAGGGCTGGTATGCAGGGATGCAGCGCTGGGCAGTGCTGAGTTGCTAGTATGCTATTGATACTGATAGCATCCCTATTGATACCATTAGCATCCTTATCAATACCAATAGCATCCCTATCAATACTGATTACATCCCTATGGATGCTTTTTAGGATGTGGTTGTACAGTTTTACAGAGGGTCAGAATGGCAGAGCAGCGTGAATATACCCTGCTTTATTCCAGACCATGCTGAGGTGTCTGCAGACACTTTCCCTGATCCCAGGGAGACAGCAGCACCTTCGCGATGTCCCAGGGGCACTGGAAGGGACATTCCCAAGGGCAGCACACACACCATCCAGGTGATTCAGCATTTTCCCCCGTCCTTCCCCAGCCGCACCGTTGCACTCTGTTTAGCATCTGCAGTCATTTAAATTCATGCCTGGAGTTGTGCTTAGTAAGCCTCAATGCTGCTTTGATGAGCTGTGCAAATATTATTTTTCATTAGGCGTGATTTGGTTGTATTAAATGACATTATTGCCTCATTATTGCAGAGCACATATTCCCTCTTGTGCCCTACTGGGGCAGGCAGCCCCGAGACCGATTCGCTTTGAAGGCAGCCTGCTTAAGTGTGCTGAAAATTCAGACGGCTCGCTAAGTGCCAATCTCTGTTTTAAAACCTAATAGTGGTAATTGGCAGAAGGGGTTCCCTCATTGTCCCATGAACTTCTGGGTTTTTTAAGCCTGTGGAAAACTGAACGTCTGGAGTGGCTGTTGGTATGTGATGTCTCTCCTGAATAGCCTGGGCCCCCTTTGCTGGATTTTGGGGGTGATGAGCAGCTCTTGTGCAGGACAGCCTGGCAGGGACACGCATACGGTGTGTCCTCAGCATATGGAAAAAAACTACACAACTCATTGGAAAAGCAGTGGCTTTTCTAGGAGTTTTTGGGCTGCTGTGCTGTATTTAACAAAACACTTTGGATTATAAAATTGTGGGTTTTAATGATACATGTGATCGTTATTATATCCGGTTATATCGGATGATAATCAGAGCAGACAGGAGCAGGTTGCTGTGGCATTTGATCATCCCCGTTCCCCAGCTCAGCCATCGGCACCGCTCGGGGAGCACCAAGGGAGCGTTTCTTGGCTGTGAAGGGCTGAGAATAGACACAGAGGAGGGGAACAGTCCCTGGCCCTTCCAGACCTTTGGAGGAATTTATAGTGGGTTATGATTGATGCAAATCCAGGGGATACATCCCCGTATCAGCCCAATGCTCGTTGTGCATGAGCCTGAACCTCCAGGCTGAACTCTCACTGCCAGGGCACTAAAACCTGCACAAGAGAGCACCGAGCCAGTGCCTGCAGGTGGAGAGGGTTCTCTCGCACCCCAGCTTTCATCACCTTCCCATTGCCGTGGTGTTGTCCTCCTGCCCTAGGCTGTTCCCAGTCATCCTGCGAGCCCTGGTCCCCAGCACAGCCTCAAGCTGCCACCCCAGCCCTGCCCAAGCCACCCTGTGCAGTGGGATCCTGTTCTGCAGAGCTCAGCACTATTCCAGCCATGTCCCATCTGCTGAATAATTTATCAGGCACTCTGGATAGATTGCCTTTGAAATGTGTTGTTTCTGGTCTGGATATCAGTGGGAGCTGAAATATCAGGGTCTGTCCCAGCAGGGTCACTTCAGGCTTAGCTGAACCGTCAGCTGTGTGTCACTTCTGTAAGGATATCAATGACCTCTGTAATTGGCTTCAACCCAGGTAACTGCTCTAAAGCCACCAGAAGGGGACATGCAGTTTCAAGTGGGTGTAAAATGTTTTGCTTCTCATTCTGATTTGTCATTTGAAAGCCCATGGCAGTGTCACAGGCTGCAGGTGCCAGCCCAGACCTGGCTGCATCTCCCAGGTGCTGGAGCCCTCTCCAATGTCCATAAACTCACTTCCAAAAATCCTTCTTATTCCAGGGACTGTCACTAGTGGTGCAAACCCCCATTTTCAACACAGGGAAAACACCGAGTGCAGGAGCCGCTCTGCAAAAGACCAGTGTCCGAGCAGATACTGGGGTGAGTGCAGTCTCAGTGGGTGCAGATGCAGCCTCCGGCACCCCAAAGGATCTGTCTGCTATGGATGAGACCATGAAATTGTGAGTAGCATTCTCCAAACAGGGCACTGCAGAGAGTTAAGTGCCCTCTGCTTGTAAAATGTTGAAAAGCAACTTGGAGTACGGGGTGCCCAGAGGTGCAGGGGGTCCCACATGGGCAGCACTTGTGCTGAGATGAGGAAGCATTGATTGATGAGACGTGTCTCATATTGTCCTTGTGTTGTGTGCTCAGCTGCTCTTGTCAAAGTGATGGGTCTGCAGACACTGAGCCCCCATGCATTCTTACCTCGTTTGCCCCTTCCCCAGCCCATCCTCCATCAAACCTGGCTGTTTCAATCCCTGTTCTTTGCACAGAGCATCAGCCCCCAGGCCAGGAGTGCGAGAGAGAGAAAGCAAACAAAAGTGATGCAGGCCTTCTGCTTGAAAGTGTTTTTCATATGGAAAGCCACGTTCTCTGCCTGTGTTTCTGGCAGCTGCTCTGTCCGCTGGCTCCGTAAATGCAAAGTCTTCTGCTGGCATGCTGCCCAGCTGTTCCTAGCAGCCCAGCTCTTATTCATTGACTGGGTAGGATTACAGGAACTGGGGGAAATGCAGAAATAAGGCTGTATTTGCCACCAAACTGTGTTTTTGGCTTCTAACTTATTTGCTCGGATGCTCTCTGGGGTTTGCCCTTGGGCAGAGCTGTAGCACTGACGTGGCACTGGTGGGGCAACAGGGGAGCATAAGCCAGGCTTACCCTGAAACTTTGCAGCATCAAGGGCTCAGGTTCAGTGTCCTCTGCACTGGCCAGTTTGTTATAGTGGGATTTCTTGTTACTCATGGCCACGGTCCTGGACCCTCAATGCTGCCTGCACCCAGCTCCAGGCTGGAAAGCAGCAGTGGCAGCAAGACCCAGCAGCTGTGGGAAGCAACATCTCAGACACTTGGCATCACTGATGTGCTCTCTCATGTTGCTGGCCTCTTGCTGAGCTCTTGTCCTTTCTTCTGAAGTAGGGCTTGGTCAGAAGCATCAGCATCAGGGTTTGTTGTGCATGGATGAGCTTGGAAACAGCCCTGTCACCCACCCAGGATGAGACTTGCAGAGCTCATGACCCTCCATCTCAGAGGGTCAGATTTGTGCTCAGCTGCTCAACTCCCAGTTTCCACATACGTCTTAATCTTCCCAACCTGAACTTCCCCCCCATTGAGGTCTCTCCTTGGCTCTTCTCCCCCGAGCGACCCAACAAGCTGACCCCCCAGCAGCCGTCGCTCATGGTGCTTGGAGGAGGCTCAGAGCTGGCAGAGGGACCCTGCCCAGGGGGGCCATGCAGGGTCGCTCCCCCCTCGGAGGCCATTCTGGGTGCAGGAGGACACCCCCACACAGCACCGTGCAACTCGGCCAAGCACACAGCACAGCCAGGGCTGTGCTAGCGCAGAGCAGAGCCAAGCTGAGACAGGACAGTGTCACTTCAGGACACACTGCTGTCCTCCTCTGCTCCTAAGGAAATGTGGGGTGGGGTTTTTTTCCCCTTTTTCTCTCTCCTTTTTGCATTTTGACCATTTGGAAGCCCGGGGCAGAGCTGATCCCCACTCCCCACCACACATGAGACCCCTGTTGTGATCAGCAGAATGACAGTCAGAGGTTTCATGCAGGTCTGAGCTGAGCGTCCCTCGTGTGTGGGCTGTTTCTGGCTGCGTGTTTATTCTGTGTATTTTTTGTGGTGGGGTCCAAGCTCCTGCCTGCTCCAGGTGCTGGGGCACCAGATGTGAGCAATCCTCCCAGCACTCATGTCTGTGCTGCCAGTTGTTGCTTCTTACCTCGTTTGGCTACTTTAAATCTCCAGCTTCTGCAGATGGGTGAATAAGGGCAATTCCCAGCTTCCTCGTTAAGTAGAGAGCTGTGCTGCTTCTGGCTGCAGAGAATGCAGGTCCCAGGGCTGCTGGGGGATGGAGGTAGCACTGCAGGAGGACAAGCCCTGGGCTACAGCTCTTCACAGGTAAGACAGGGTCTCCTTGTGCAAGCAATGTTTCAGTGGGACCCGCTCTCCCTTTATTTGGTGCTTGCCATGATGGCACTTTCAGCGACTGCAAAAGGCTTTGGGTTGACTGTGTTGCCCTGGGGATGGGAGTAGGGATGGGATGGGATGGGATGGGCAGAAGTCTCAGGTAGAGGTCTGGCCTGAAGATTGTTCTTAAGACCTGTAAATCCCAGGAGATGGCTTAGGTGGGCACTTAAGGGTCTCTTAGAGAAATCTCACTGTGGTCTTCTCCGTATTCCCTGGCTCTCATTCTCCCACAGCTTCAGCAGGAAGGGTCAGGCCAGCCTCCAGCTGTGGCTGGGGTGCCCCAGCACCTGGAGCTCAGTGTTTTGGAGCTGTGGTTAGCTCGGTGTTCACTGGAGCCCTCGGATGGGCTGAGCTCAGCCTCCCCAGCTGCTCTGGAGCCTTCCTCCCACGCAGGCATCCCAAGAGGCCCTGGCTGCACAGCCAGTCTGTTCTGTCTCTGCAGAGCTGGCCTGGGAGCGAGATGCAGCTGTGAGCAGCCTCTCCCTGCTCTGGGCATCCTCAGCAGTCCAGGGGATGCTGGGGTGGGGTGATTTCTCAGCCTCCCCTCTTCTTTCTCCTTTCTGCATTGCCAAGTGCAATTCTGTTCTGTTCTCTGTTGCTTGTGGGTTGGGCTGCAGCATGTCGGGAAGGTCCCTTGGTCCCTCATGCCAGTGCCCGGGGTAGTGGGGAGCAGAGGCTGCTGCAGCTCTGGCTCCTCGTGGGCAGCACAACCTCAAAGCCCATGTCCTCAGCTATGGCAGGGATGTGCAGGGGTGTCAGTGGGAAAGAAGCTACTGAGCCAGGACTGGAGCTGATGGGAGCTCTGCTTCTGTCTTCTCCAGGTTGAAAGGAATAGTAAAGGCCATTTTTTTTCCCTCTGAGACATCCCAGACACTGCAGAGATGGTGCCACTGTAGCTGCAGCAATAGGTGTCCTGCCAAAGCAGGCAGGCGGCAGGGGATTGTGTCTAAAACCAAACAGCTCGTCCCAGAGCAGCCTGTAGCAACCATGCAGTGACACGTCTTTGGTTTTTGCAGCACAACCTGCCTTTTGCACACTGGGAAGATAAAGCAGGTTGCTGGGGAAGGGGGAAGCATTGCACCCAAGCTTCCCTGTGCCCAAACTAGCTCTGAGTAACCCCAAGAGGCACCATCCCCTGTCACCCCATGGCCCTGGGGACCACTTCCCTACAGCAAAGGGCTCCTGAGCCAGGGGCAAACAGCTTGTGTGGGGTTAGTATCCCACCGCAGCCCCTTCCCTGCTGTCTGTCAGTGATGGAGGACGTGCTGGGGGCTGGATTTGGATGGGGCAGAGGGGCTGGGGGGGTTCAGGCATCCTCAGTAGCTCGAGGGCTCCTAATGTTACCAAGGGGTGAGGATGGAGCCAAGCTACCGTCTGCTGGGACCGCATCTCCTGGTGCCTGCGTTCCTCATACCAGGGCTCCTGCATACTTTCTCCAAGACCACAGCAGAGCTGCAAAGCACTTCCTTTTACCAGGATATTTATTACTAAATATATGAATCTGGGAGCCTGTGGAGCGTGAAATTAGGAACAAATGTATAAAGGAGGTCTAGACAGGAATTGTTCTGCTTATGGGCCACCACACGCTCTGCTTTCCTCCCCCTTTGCAGAGTTTAATGCTTCCAGGTACGCAGCTTTAATCAGACAAGTATGTTATGGGAGGAAAAAGAGCGAAATGCAAATGGTCTTGCCCTAGGTGGAGCGGTGCCTGCGATGCTGTGTCTGGCTGACCGTGACTGGACAGAAACCACAAAAACTGCCTTTGTGCTACCCTGGCTTGTCCCCCCGGGTAGGTGGCTGTTTAATTAACTGGTGAGGAAGCCGAGAAGCCATCCCTGGCAGAGCCCTACCTGCCACCTTTCATCTTGGGATGCTGATCCTCTCTGATGGGTGCAGCACCCATCTCTGAGAGGCTGCAGGGCTGAGCATCCCTCTTTAAACTGGAACCATAGTTTCTAAACCACTAATGCATTTTTTTGCGAACCCTTACTCTGACTGTGTTCCTTCCCCCTGAGCCTTCTCAGAGTATTTTGCCCAAGCACTGAGGGCAGGATTTGGCTCAGTGCTTGCCCGTGGCCGGACGGTGCTAGAAGGCATTCAGACATCGTTATAAATTACCTTCCCTCCTACAGTGCTGCTCAGCAGCAACATAAAATGCGATACTGCTTTATCCATTCAGCACTTACTCAACTTTAGCAGGACATTAAGCACCTGAAAATATGACACCGATTTATTTTCTTTGGAAGGAGGTTAAATCCCTGACAGATACGTTTGCTTTTCCTCGGGTGCTGAAGTAATTTGGGGCTGGGGTGGCTGGTTTTTTTGTTTTAACCTGATAGCATGAGCTGGACGCCAGCTTTGTTAAAGCGCTCGTAGAGTAGGTGGCCAGAGTATGATTTCTCTCTTAATTTATGTCACTTCTCATGTTCCCAGCCTGATGCTTGCAGCACTAAAGGGCTGCTGGAGCTTTAGCTGCAGAGCAGTGCTGGTGTTGGGGCTGCTGTCTGCACAGCTGCAGGTGTGTGCAGGCAGGTCCGCATCTCCCCAGCATCATAGGATCATAAAATAATAGTCTGGGTTGGAAGGGACCTTGTGGCAAAGAGCTTGCTCTCATTCTGCTGCGGCTTGGCCGTGGTGAAGGCGAGGAGCTCGGCGCTCGCTATGCCGGGCAGACACATCCCGGAGCCCAGCTCGCTGCTCGGGGAGGGAGAGCGCCTGTCCCTGCAGTCATTAAAGGCTCACTTAGCAGCTCCAGTTATTCCAAATTAAAATAACACATTGTTTTCATGGAGAAAATGGATTATAGGCTCAGAGAAAAAATGTGTACAGCTCAGAAATCCTTACTGCAAAGCTCCTTCCCCCATCACCACAGCTCTAGGCCACCAGGTAGGAGCTGGGGGGGTGCGCTGGGTGCCACGGACACTGGGCAGAAGGTTTTATTTCCCTTGGGTTCCCCCTCCCGCATGCAGATCAGCCCAGGGTGACCCCAGAGCTGCTGCTCACTAAATGTCACAGCACCAGCCGATCCCCCACTGCACCCCGTCACCCCATGTGCTCACTTTTACAGGCTGTTAATGGAGAAGAGGGCGGATGACAGCCGGGACCGTGGTCATCACAGGTGGAATATTAGCAACTGTCATTTTGCTTTGTATCATCGCTGTCCTCTGCTACTGTAGACTCCAGGTAAGGCTGGGGGGCGGGATGTGACCCCAAAGGGTGCTGCTGTGGTGACAGGAGCCCATGGGCAGCCTGCTGTCCCCTCCTTGATGATCCCCAGGGGTGACACACACGGGGCAGCCCCTTGGTGACAGGGGAGACAGTTTGGGATGTTGTCTGAGCCCCGGCCCTGTGGGGCCATCCCGTTTCAGTACTACTGCTGCAAGAAGGATGAATCTGAGGAAGATGAGGAGGAGCCCGACTTTGCCGTGCACTCCCACATCCCGCCACTCCACTGCAACCGCAACATAGTGCTGACCAACGGGCCATCGCTCTATGCATCCTCGTCACCCTTCAGCAAGAAGCCGGCGCCTAACCGACCCAGCTGCCCCAGCTGCACGCCCTTCGAGCCCCCCACCTTCTTCCTGCAGGAGCCCCCTGAGGAGCTGCACAACGGGGGGGACCGGGTGAGCTACAAGACGGTGAGCCAGGAGGATCTGGATCTGCCGGTGAGCGTGACCAACCTGCAAGCCCTCAACCCCAACCGCCTCTCGGCCATGCGGGAAGCCTTCTCCCGCAGCCGCAGCATCAGCACCGATGTGTGAGGCGCTGGCTGCTCGCCCAGCCCCGGAGCATCACATCGCACCTCGCCACTGCTGCCGGGGCTTGGAATGTCAGGGAGAACTTTTGGAAATCCATAGGAGCGTTTTGAAAAAGGAAAAGAAGAAAATAATTGAATGTATTCCTACATTCTGTGGGCAGAGATGTGCTAAATGGTGATATAAAGGGGCAGCAAAAAAAAATAACCAAAAGGGGAGTGAGGGGGAGGATGGTTGCAGCTGGGATGCAAGGTTTTCTAGTGCTGTGTTGCATTTTATTTCTCTTTTATAAACAGGATTTTGATATTGTGCATCCTTTTATACAGAGTAAACATCCCCTCCTCCTCAACATTCAGCTGGAGCGCTGATGACAAGCAAGTAATGGGGCATGGGGTTGGGTGCAAAGTGGCTCACACAGCACATCAGTGGGTACCTGGTGGCCTGGTGTGGGGACACGCTGCGGCCGACGGCTCCTGGGTCCCATAGCAAAGCAGGGCTGTGGTTGCCCACCCCTCTGCCACCCCCTCCTGCACTGCTCTGTGTGTGTGTGATGTGCATAGTCCTGCCCTATTCCCACTCCTCAAGTTGGTTATTTATTCCTGGGTGACAGGCACGATCCCCGCAGGGTTAGGATGGCTGGTGGGTGCCGAGCCTGTCCCTGGCGCAGCCCCGCAGCCCCTCAATGGAGCTGGGCTGGGCAGGTTGCAAACCCATTGCATTACCTGGCTGTGGAAATTTGGATGGAGGAATACACCTGTACCCACCCCCTCCGAATAATCAGCATCCCTGCTCCAAATAATGCCATATGTGACTTCTGAGCGAGAGCTGGGCAAGCAAGAGTGTGACTGTGTATGTCCCCACTCCCCCTGCATGCACATTTTTACATGCATTCGTGGGTTTTGTTTGTTTTTAAAAAAGACAGGACACTTTTTCCCCACCCAGAAATGGGTCAAAACACTTTAGATTTAGGCAAAGCCACATCTTTTGCATTTTTCATCGAGCCATTTCCCACAGCCGGGCAGCCTGGACCCAGCCAGGGCAAAGCAGCAGGTACAGACCCTCTGCACTAAACCAGCTGCAAAGGAGCCGTTCGGTTAATTCAGTGCTTTGGGAGAAGGAATCACTCATCACAGCAGCACTGATGTGGGCACTTTCATGCTCTGGTTTCTCCTGCCTGTCTCGATTCTTCCCCTCCAACCTCGCAATCCTCACTGTTTGTCTGACCAAAAAACCCTCTTTCTCCTGGACTGGGCATTATTCAGGTTAAAAGCATTGCGCTGGACTTGGGGATGGCTGGTGGGGGATGGACTGGCTGCAAGGGACTCAGGTGTCCTCAGTGCCATGCTCGGGCTCAGCTTTCTTTTTTAAAGATGAAATGGGAGGCCACTGTGTGCAGCCCAACTGGATATTTTACTTTTAACCACGATGGCTTTTAATTCCAGAGGAAATCTTTTGAAGTACAAGTCAGTCTTTGCAAGTCTTTGACTTTTTTGGGGCGGGGGGGAGGGGGGCAGGTTCTGTTTGGGGTGGGGAGGGGGTGGCTGGGTTAGGTTTTGTACATGTTTAATATTCTGGGTTTGGTCCCTGCGGTGCCGCATCTTGGGAGCACAATGTTTCTGCTCCGGGGGTGGGAAACAACCGCTGTGGCCACGCTCCTGTGTACAGTTCTCACTGACGTTTGTTTCCACGTATCGAGACCTCCTCTCTGCATTTCTCGTGGCTGTACTTCTCTTGCCAGCCTTCTTTACTTCTTCTTTATTTTTTCCCTTTCTTTCCTTCCCATATAGCTTGGAACCTGGGCAAAGGGTTGGCTTTTGCCAGCCTTCACCTGGTGATCTGTTGTACAGGACTTTGGGGGAATCACGGGGTGGGGGGAAGAAAAAAAATGTTTAAAAAAGAAATAAACTACTTTGCCATGGTTTTTTTTGAGGTTGACCTTTTTGTCCCTGCATCTTCAAACACAGGGTGTTGTTTGCAAAGCTTTCACCCAGATGCTGGAAGTTCGCACTGGGGAGCAGTAATTGGGGTGCACATGTGAGCACAGGGGATGCAAAGGGGATGCATTTGGTCCGGCCTCAGTGAGTCATGATGCATGCAGAAACATGGGGCAATAACCCCCTTGGGAGCACGGAAAGGCCCTTTTCTTGCTGGCACCACATTGAGCCTCTTTACTTGCAAGCTCCTGAGAAACTTGAGGGCTCCGAACCCAGAGCAACCATCCTAAAATCCCTGGCTCCATGGGACTTTTCCTTGTATCACTGCCTGAGCAGCCACCATTCCCCATCTCAGAGCTGCTCTGCTCCTCCCAGGGACCAGCAAGTTCATACCCTGCCTCCAGTGTTCCCAGCACATGGGGCAAACACCCGCTACAAACTGGACAGTGAAACAAGATACCACCATAAATATGACAACTTTATTAAAATATACATAGAGTACAAATTAATGATTATGTGGATAAAGTTCACTGTCTGTAAACAAATATATTAAAAAAGAGCACATCTTTTTTGTGATATAAAGTGCAGTTATGTTTCCATATTATATACAATATGTCTGCATTATGGGGGGGGTGTAAGGACTATGGAACTAACATTTGATTATAAGATAAAATTCTCTGAAAAAGTATACACCTACATATTACAAAAAAAAGGGCTTGGGCTCAAGTTCATTTAGCAAACGAGAAAGAGCATCCCACCATGTTAAATGCAGCTAACAAGAGAGCACAGGGATAAATTAGGAAAGAGGCACCAACCCCCTTTGCAAAGGGAAATTTGCACTTCACAGAGTTCACATCTTCCCATCGTCAACCCCAAACTTGCATAGAGGAGAATCTAAAGGACAAGACCTTGTGAAACACGTGTGTGTACCTGCAGTTCAGGGTGCAGGGAGGAATCAAATATACACGACTTTATGTACAGCTCTGATAATGGGGGCTCCCAATGTACAGCTTGGCACCCGAGCCGTGGGCTAAGGAGGGTAGCTCTGCATCGGTGGGGATAAAAAAAAATCACAGAAAACCCCAAAGTATCCTTAACACCGGTCTGTGGGATGTGTAGCGCTTACTAAATGGAGCACGGAGCCCTGGCGAAGGGCACTAGGAGTGGGGCGTGCGGCAGGAGCGGCAGCAGGCTTTGCTGTAGTACCAGTGGCTGCACAGGTTCACTTTGATGGCCAAAGCGCAGTTGGTTCCTGCCTGGTCCTGGCAGCTGTCGTCTGGAGAAGAAAAAGCAAAAGGCAACGATACGTAAATGAAAAAATAAACCATTGCGAGCTCATTAACTCATATTTTTTTTTTCCCCATGCACAGCCTGGCTTGAACGCCACAGGCTGTGCAACAAATTAGTCTGGTTATAATTGCCACCTCCTTTATATCTGGCAGAGCATCCCCTGGAAAAAGCCATGGAGCTTCTCCACAAATATCACCGTCAATGTAGGCAAAGGCATGAGAACATGCTTCAAACCCACAGGATTTACAATTACATATATATACACACACACATATCTGTATATACATATATATACACACATATACATACGCGCATATATATATGTATATACATATATACACACATATACGCGCATATATATGTATATACATATATACACACATATACATACGCATATATATGTATATACATATATATATACACACACACACACACATATATATATATATATATATAAAAAAGGTGTTTCAAAAAGGACCCAATGGACCCAATTTCAAAGATATAGGGATTTTAGATTGGGTCCATATTTTAGAAACACACTATTTTGCTGAAAATCCATTGGATGCATGAAACCAGGCACCTCCCAAGCACCGTGTCACATCCCGGACCCCACAGGACGGCAGCCGAGGGCACCCAGCAGGTCCAAAGCTGAGCCAGGAGCCGGCCCCAAATCCGTCTCCCATTTTCATGCTTTTCTCCCACACCGTCCTTATTCTCAAATCCTATTAAAGAATTAGAACCGTGTGTTCACTAAAGATCACGGTGGCTTTGAGCCAGCAGACGAGTCAGATAACGAGACAGTTACAAATCCCGCAGGACATTTGGAGACCAAAAAAAAAGTCATTAAAATAATGGCACAGACCAAACTTCCTAGACATCAGCTGGAATCAGAAGCAGCAGCCGAGTCAGCTCTCTGAAACTCCCTAAAAATCTTGAGGTCAGAGCATGCTGCTTTTGAACTCGCCCCTTAATTTAATGGGGTTATCTCCAGAAATAGCCAGTGCATGGTGCCCCAAAACTTGGGCACAGAGGGAGAGCTGGCCGCTCTACATCCTCCCCGGGATCACTATCAAATTGGGGGTTTGTGGCAGTTAAGATGCTGGGAGGTGCTGCTTGCCGGGGGTGCCGTGGGGCTCACCTGGGGGCTCCGTGGGGCAGGGTTGTAGGTCACAGGTCTGTTTGCCAACCGGCTTCACCAGCGGGTCGCAGCCCCGAACAATGTCCTTCCCTTGGTAGCACTTCACGTCCCGCATCCTCACGCCAATGCCACAGGTTTTCGTGCACTGGGGAACACAGAGAGGGAGTGAGTTGCGACCCTGCCATCGCGGGGGTCTGTGCTAAGCCAAAACCCATTAAATAAACACAAAGTGCTTGCTGAAGATGTCAGGGCAGGGGGGGGTGAACTGTTTCCCTGGCTGAATGTCACGTCTCAGCCCTGCGCCGCTGGCCTCTTGCTCCATCTTTGCTGCCAAGCAACATCAGCCGCCTGCAGCAGCTTCTGCCCCGGGACACATGGATGTGCTCCCATCCTGGTTTGCAAGACTAAACAAAACGAGGCGCCTGGAGCAGAGATGGGGAGGGCTGGGAGGGAACCGGGTGCAGACCTTCACAGCTCAGCCCCATGGCTGCTGGAGCCCGGCTGCCTCTGCAGGGTGCTGGAGCAAACTGCACACCCAGCTCTGCATCCCCAACCTCTGCGTCCCCAACCTCTGCCTCCTCAGCCCCTGCATCCTCAGGAGCCACCCCATGGCCTCCATGCACACCCCCAGGTACACTCCCACCGGAGGCTGCAGGGAAGAGAGAAGAAGAAAAAAGAAAAAAAAGAAAGAAGAAAAAGGAACAAGAGGAAAAGAAAAAGGGGGGGAAGGGGAAAAAAGAAAAAAAAAAAAGAATGAAAAAAGGGGGAAAATTTAAAAAGGGAAATAAGAAAAAGGGGGGAAAATGAGAAAGGAAAAAAGAGAGGGAAAAGAGAGAGAGAGGGGAAAGAGAGAGAGAGGGGAAAGAGAGAGAGAGGGGAAAGAGAGAGAGAGGGGAAAGAAGCCAAAGCCCAAGCCAGGCCTTAACACCTCCTCTCATTGCCATTCTCCCGGAGCCAGTCCCTTGGGGATGGGGCACCACATGCTCAGCATTAGCACATCTCGAAGGAAAGGCATTTTTCTCCCCATCTCCCTCCCACAGAACCCCCCACACCCCCCTGAGCCTCCTCCCCGCTCACCTCCGACCAGGGGGTCGTGTACCACTTGAAGCACGGCCGCTCGAAGCATGTCGTCTCCTCCACGGGCTTCTTGGCCACGTCGCAGTCAGCGGGGTTGCGGGTCTTGATCTTGCCATTGACAATCTCCAAGCAGAGCACAATCCTCTTCTTCACACCCCGGCCGCACGTCGTGTTGCACTGTGGGGGTGCGAGTGGGACCGGCTGAGCCCCACACACCCCTGCCTACCCCCATCCCTCCTCCATCACCCCCCAAAACCAACCCCCAGCCTGGCAGGGGCTGCACTTACCCTCTCCCAGTCCTGTGCCAGCCAGTGCGAGGGGCAGTTCTTGTCCCCGCAGGGATGGATGGCCAGCGGTTTGGTCTCCAGGTTGCACTGTGACTCCGGCACCACCCGCCCGTCGCTGGTTTTGCAGTAGACATGCCGGATCATCCTGCCCTGCCCGCAGCCGCCGCTGCACTGCAACCGCAGCGGGCAGGACGGGTGCTCAGCGGCAGGGAAGGCAGCACAGCTCCATCCCCATCCCCATCCCCGCAACATGAACAGAGATGCCTCCCCACCACCACCATCCCCAGATCACAGAGGGATTATTTGGGCTCAGCTTAAAATAGCTGCAGGGAAGTTCAGCACATCCTTCCCTGGGCAGCCCCACAGCAGCCAACACATCCCACGGCCTCAACGTGCTGGTGCTGAGCAAAACTCAGCACCTCTTAGGGAAGCACCAACGAACAGGGAACCCTGGGGTGACACTCTGAGAGGTCATGGCAAAGAGGACAAGTGGCTGCAAATATTCCCCCATCACTGCAAAGGGCCAGGCGGACGCTGCCCCAAGCACCGGGGGAGGCAGCGAGTGCTCCCCGGGTCTTCTGCAGTGATGCACGGTGTTTCACAGAGCTGCTGCTGCCATGGAAACTGCTTATTTTTAGCTGATGCTAATGTATCAGAATCTGGGTAAAAATAGCTTGGGATGGAGGGGGTCTCTGTAGCACAACTGTGCAGGAAGGGAAAAGAAGGAAGGGGAGAAGGGAAAAGGAAGGGGAGAAGGGAAAAGGAAGGGGAGAAGGGAAAAGGAAGGGGAGAAGGGAAAAGGAAGGGGAGAAGGGAAAAGGAAGGGGAGAAGGGAAAAGGAAGGGGAGAAGGGAAAAGGAAGGGGAGAAGGGAAAAGGAAGGGGAGAAGGGAAAAGGAAGGGGAGAAGGGAAAAGGAAGGGGAGAAGGGAAAAGGAAGGGGAGAAGGGAAAAGGAAGGGGAGAAGGGAAAAGGAAGGGGAGAAGGGAAAAGGAAGGGGAGAAGGGAAAAGGAAGGGGAGAAGGGAAAAGGAAGGGGAGAAGGGAAAAGGAAGGGAACATCATTTGGAGGTTCTCTCTGTCAGAGCTGGAAGCTGCTGGGGAGGATGAGTCTGACCCCAAAACTCCCAGCACTAGGGACACAAACACATCCGCAAGCAGGGCCACCTGCAACAGGTCACGATGGCCACTCGGCCGCCCCCCCCGGGCTCTCACCGGTCCCCAGTCCGAGACAGTCCACTGCCGGTCGCAGGGCGGCCCCGTGCAGTTCTTCTCGGCCAGGGGCCGGGCGCTGGCATCGCACAACTTCTCGTCCTCTGAGCAGCGAATGTCCCGTGTCACCACGCTCCGCTCCCCGCACCGCGCTGAGCACTGCCGGGAGGGGACAAGGTCAGTGTCAGCGGCCCCCCGATGGGAACTGGGAGCCACTTTCTGGTTTCTTTACATTTTTACCATCAACTAAAAACAGACACTGAAAATGCATGGATAACTTTCTGTAAAACAATCTGTAGCAAAGCTGCTCCTCTTGCCCAAAAACCTCCCAAGAGCTTCAGCAGTCAGGTTAAGGGGCAGGAGGGCTGTATCCCGCTCAGGTGCTGTGCAAACTCTACCAGGTAATGCCAGAGGGTGAAAATCCAAAGCACCAAAAATGCCCAATCAGAGCTGAAAAGTTTTAGCTGTCACTTAGAGACAGGGTGAGATCTCTCGCCTCCTTCCCAGAACAGCCAGCTCCTTTCCGCCTCTTTGGAGAATGTTTTCTCCAAACCGCATAACTGAAAATTTTTATGCTGTGGATAAATTTGGCACCGCACAGCCCAGTGACATTATTTAGAACTGGATTTGAGTTACTACAGTCTCACATATACACATTTGCTCCATGCATAACGTAAAGCAGGGAAAAGTGTCAACAGCACAGCGCTCAGACGCGCTGTGCTGATATGTTAATCCTCAGATCCCTGAAATGTGCTTTTTTTTTTTCTAATGCCTATTTCCCCAGCCAACTTGGCACCCTGCTTTAGATGGGATCCAAATGAGATTAGCTTTGCTGCTGGCTAAGAACAAACTACTCCAGGACTTGTCTCAAGCAATCTGTCCCTGACACATGCTGGAGGAGAATACAGATTTCTGTAAAATAAGCCACTCTGGTTTGCTACGCCAGTCAAAATAACGTGCCAGCACGTGCGCAGGGAGCTCCTCTCTACCCAGCTGGGAAAGTCAAAACATCCTGCAACACCAGGGAATGCACCAGCCCCTCCAT
Organism: Columba livia; assembly: GCF_036013475.1. Taxonomy (NCBI): domain Eukaryota; kingdom Metazoa; phylum Chordata; class Aves; order Columbiformes; family Columbidae; genus Columba; species Columba livia. Next base: position 3,757,707 of record NC_088620.1, read on the forward strand.
CAGCTCGAGGGAAACGCACCCTGGTTTCCAGAGGAAAGGAGACATTTAAATTAAAACAAAAAAGTGTTTTGGGAGCCTCCCCGGAGGAAGAGTCCGATCACTTGTGGTGTAAAACACGGGGTGGGTTTGTGCCCGCAGACACTTGGCTCGGAGCTCGGTCTGCTCTTGCTTAGAAAGGTCTGGGCTTGATTTGGGAGCAGCAATGACGTTGGCTCCTTTGCAGAGAGTCAAGGAGCGTGCGGGCTCCAGGGCATAAAAGCCACAGGCAGAGACACCCGGGTGCCGTCAAAGACCCTGTGAGTGACTGATGGTGTGGCCTTCTCACCCCAGAGGGGACCCAAGCCTTCATTTTAGGGAAAAAATTACAGGTACATGTTGCTCCACATGAAATAACTGCAGCCAGTGCCCTAAAAGGCAAAATCTCTGATGGCCAGGGATGACTTTCCACTGGAAAAGGAAAGGAGAAGCGCTGGCACGTGCTCACCCGCAGCGTGACCAGCCCAGCATCCCCAGGGACTCACCTCGGACCACTCCGACATCTCCCACTGGGGCCCGCAGGCTGGGTTCTTGCAGACCTTGCGCTCGTCCGGCCGGGTGATGTCTGCAGACTCGCAGAGATCGCTGTAGACGGAGCTGTCGAATCCCGGAGAGATCATCTTCCAGCAGCGGACGATGCGGAACTGGTAGCCCTCCCCGCAGGTGCGGGAACACTCGCTCCAGCTGCTCGTCTCCCACCTGCGGAGACAAGAGAGGCCGCTGTGATAGGCACGACTGGACCGGAGCTGGAGCACCCCCTGGGAAAACCCTGCCTGCTCCCGGCTGGGGGGACACGGCTGCAACAGGAACGAGCTGTGGTCAGGCTGCCAGCGTGCAGGAGGTTTTCCCATAGGATGGGATGTATTAACAGACAGCGGTTTCACCCAGTAGACCTGAGCTCATGCCTGCAGCAGCGCATGCTAAAACCAGTTTGCTGAGATGGAGAAGCCGTTGCAGTGAGGCACAGACCCCAGCAGGGACCCCACATCTACCAGCACATCTCCGCCATGCTTTTTGCCCACGTTTGACCCCTCTTTTCTGCCCATCCAGATAAAGGATGGAGAGGACATGACCATCCATCACCCTGCAAATTCCAGCAATAATGTGACACAAAACTGCCTGCGCCCTGGTGGGACAGACATTCCTCTACCACCGCCAGTCTAACTGCAAACCTCATGAGATGGGCTGGAAGAGCTGGGGTCTGCTACCAGACACTGCCCCTTACTGTCCCCTGTCACTACTGTCCTGACATTACAAGAATGAAGCAGCTTGTAAATCAAGGGAAAAGACATAAGAAGTCAAGATTTTTACAGTACAGTCACATCAATTATAGCCATTCTGAACGAAACAATAAGCTAAAAAATGTAAAAATCAAAATGAATCAGACTTCCAAATCCTCTGGACATGGGGCTGCCCCATGCACGCTGGCCCTGTGTCCCATGTGGGGCTCCAGGCACAAGCAGCATCTGCAAGGAGACGTCACACATTTAGAGGTGTCACCTAAATTCAGAAGGGAGATGAAACCAAGGTCTTTCCCACCCAGATCAGGCAAAAATCTCTTGGTGCTTTCTGTTGGAAAAGTCTTGCCAGCCCTAACAGCATCCCGTCTGCTGCAGTGCTGGTGAACGTTCTCCTCGGTTCACCCACCGCCCAGCTGCAAGCTCCGGTAAATCACAGAGCAGCTCTTCCCTCTCCCGGTGCAAACCACGTAGCTGGAACAGCACAACTACAAGGAAGGTCGGCTTTATAAAATCCTAGTGGGATAACCTAAGCACGAAAAGAGCCCTAGTGCTTGTACTAAGATTTCTGCACCAGCCCTTGCCCTGATACAAGCAAACCTCAGTGACGTTTTGGATGCCCAAGGGACCACTTTGCAAGCTCGGTCCCTCCATCCAATTCATTCCACCGTGTGCTGGACAGGGCAGGACAGTGCCTGGAATCAGTGGCAGCCCCAGTGCAAATTTTGCTGGGATTTACAGAAGTTTTAACCTGGCAGCTTCAGCTAAAACACTCAGGAGGAAAGTCTTGCTGCATCCCGGTGCAGCCCAGGCAGATGCAACTGGGGGAGCATGAAGAGGGTGCTATAGGCCATCCCTGCTGCCACAACCCCCAAATCCACACCGACCCCCTCCCCAAAATACATCCACAGCGGAGAAAGCGCAGAGCCCCCCAGGAGGTGGTACCTTGGCTGGCACTCTCTCCCAGCACAGAACTCATGGACGGGCTCGGGGCGTGTCATGGCATCACAATACGTATCATCCACTTCGATCCCATCATAGCGAACACACATCGCATATGTGGACATCACTCCTAATTTCAAAGAGAACACACACACACAAGAGAGGACGCTTGGTGACTTTAACATCCAAATCCTTTTTTTCTTTAAGCTCTATATTCCCAAACTTCATCCCAATGGAGGGCAGCAAGCTGGAGTTTTTGGCCCGCGGGATGGGTGCTGCTGGGAGGGGAGGACCAACGTGGGCAGCATGGCCAAGTTTGGCCAGCTCCAAAGGTGGACACGGCCACCAAGATCAATATATGACTAACGTTTTTATAGGAAATGCTCAGGGCTCCCTCTGCCTCACAGCCATCAGCTCGTGGGTGGAGGCAACAGGGAAATCGGTCCCCAACCCACTCCTTTCCCCACCCCCCCAGCCTGCCATGCCAGTGTAAATGTTGTGAAGTCCTTTCTGGGACCTGGCTGGGGACCAGGAGGCTGCTCTGGCTACAGGTAACAAGAATTGCAGCTCTCAGGAACATATGGTTTACATGAAACTAAAAAAACCCCATAGATCTACGGCTCTTGACATGGTATTGCTTCTCGGTGATATGTCATTAAGAAAAGGCAACGAGAAAGGGGAAATTTAAGTAAAACTTCTCCCTGCTAGCTGCAAACCAGGGCAGAGCAACCTGGCCCAGTCAAGGGGGAAATTTCTTCAAAGGGGATCAAAGAAATCAAACATGTCCCAGAACATGTGGCTGATGGGATCCCAGGGACAGGGACGGCTTGTGAAGCTCTCGTTGTGGGCATGTGGCTCCTGGACAAGAACAAATGCTCTGGCATGCTTAAAAAAATAAAATCCTTGTGTTTGCTCTTTTAAGAGCTGTCCCTTAGATTGCAGTCTCCTCTCTCCTCCTTTTTTCCTTCTTTCTAATTCCAGAAGCACTGCAGGGTCTGGATTATTTCATGGTGCAGGCAAGTGCACAACCTGCACATGCTTCATCGCAAGTGATGGGGCCAGGACCCCCTAACCAAGGAGTAAAGGAGGAGAGAGACCAGGTGGCTGAGGCTTTTGGGGAGGCAAAAAGGGGGAATTGATGCAAAAATAATATAGGCCAGGTTTTGATAGCCCTGGCATCTACATCGCTGTTCCAGATTTACACCCTCACAGCCAAGATCTGGCTCTGGGGTAGAAGGAGTGGGAGAAACAAAACAAAAATCAAAAAGCCAAATGCTATTTTGTTTCCTGCCAGAGCTGAACAATCTTCAAAATTTCACCCTGTGGGAAGCAGTCGAGCTTTACAAATCCCTCTGAATGGTCAAAAGGGGGAGGAAGGGAAAAAAAAAAGAGGCAATATGCTGAGATTCAGCAAGGTGTGGGGATCCTGCCGAGCCCCAGCGTGTCCCCACAGGGCTGGGAAGCAAAGATGACAATCAGTGCTCCCCAAAGGGCATTTAGCAGGATGAGGGACGCACTGAGCACTAACTCTGAGCCCCCACATGCCCGCAAGGTCACTGGGCTTTGCAGGCTCTCAGGCCCCGGCTCCTCTCTCCACCTTTGCACCCAAGTGGAGCAGATTCAGGGTCGTGCTAAACCAGCTCCAGAGATGGTGAGATCCCCTACACAGCACCAGGTCCTTCCCCTCCCTCACAGACAGAAAAGTGACTCACACACCAGGTGATTTCAGCAGGTTGTGCAGAATTTGGCTGCTTCATAGAACTACCTGTGGTACATGTAGAGCTGCAGGGTTCATGGGAGGAAAGCTTCCACCTGTACATGTCAGCAGCACTCACACCTTGGCCCTTTCTTAACAACTTCAATCTGTTTCTAGCGATAAGCAAACAAACAAAAACAAAAAAACAAAAACAAAAACAAACAAAAAAGGCATTTACAAGGCGAGCGGTGACAGGCCACGTCAGACACACACATCTGCCAGCAGGCTGCATTCCATTGGGTTCGGGTTTGGGAGGGGAATTTGCTTTATTTGATGGTTGGGTTTGGTTTTTCTGATTTTTTTGGGGTATGTTTGTTTGTTTTAATCAGTTTGGTTTGTTTCACAACATACCTGTCCTGAGCCCCAAGTAGAATCCCCAGCCCGGTTAGAGGCAGAGCTTCCACTGTCTAGAAATAGAGAGAATGGGATAAAAATACCCACAAGTAGTAACAGTTCAGAATTTAACAAAGTTTGCATTTTTTTCTGCTCAAATACACCTGGCCCTCAGCATACAGCGACTAAAGGTGCAGTATCTCCTCCCTTGTGTCTCCAGGGCTGTGCTGCTCAACCCAGCAGAGCTTTCAGCCGCTCAAATCTCAGCAGCTCACTCCTTCCGAAAGCCAACACGTGGCACAGGAGTTTATGAACTTGCTTCTCAAAGCACACTTTGCTTTTAAACACCAAGGCATGCTATTTGCCTACCTACTGCTTTTGCTGCTCTTGTTTGGGGTTATTTTGTTTTATTTTTAGCTAGGTAAATTTGCATCTCTCATATCCATGCTCTGCTCAAACACGTAAAGCCATCAGGAAAGCAGTAACGGAGTCAGCCTGGTGTACAAAAATGCATTTGTCAAACCAAGAATAACAACTTCTCCCAGTTCATTGCATCTGACATGCTGTGAGGTTAAAACACACCAGGGATACTGCACCTTTACAACAAAAGGCTTTAATTCTGTTCTCATACCTTTGTTCAAACCCTTGAAACGGCTACACTGAAATAGCGTACAAGGTTGTATCCTGACATCCACTTGTCTCTGGCCTGGCGAGATATGCAGCTTGTATGATTTCTAGGCAGCAGAAGCTCTGAAATTGCCTTATTTAGTTGTTCGTAAGAAAAAGTTGAGGTCCAGTCTATCAAATCAGCCTTTAAAAGGACACTGTTGAGAATCCAGCCGTTTCCTTTCGGACCCACCCTCCTTCCACCGCCAGCACTGAGCCTCCAGAAGGATTAAACACAACAACAATCTCGTTTTCCCTGTTGACTTTGCCTCTGTCAGTTTGGCAAACGGTTGCTTCCTGCGTTTGAAATGGAACCGAAATGAGTGTGACTATTTTCTTGCAGAAAAATAACCACCTCGGCTCACTATAAATAGTGGTTTATCTTGCCCAAACAGCTCTGCCTGGGGTCCTGCATCAGCCCCTGGTCCTGGCTCAGCCCCAGCTGCTCTCAGTGTGCTGGGAGAGGGCTCAAAGGATGGCAGTTTTCAGTAAGATTCATTAAAATATAGTCAACGTTTGCTTTTTGTATTTTTATTTTCCTGGAAAACAGAGTATTGCCTAGATCCTCCAGTCTATACCTTGCTCTTAGAGGCACCAAAGTATACACCAAGTTATCCTGTGACTGGGAACCCTGTCCCTTGAAAGGAGAAAATCTTCAAAATAAGCTTTACATAACATCTGAGGACAGAAAATCTTTCAACAGTGTCCCTTTAATGTGTGTTATCCTAAATAAAGAGCTGCTTCTACGTGTAACACGGTCGTAGGGACAAGTTCTTTCCAGACAAATCAGACACGTGGTCATAGGGCAGCATTCAGCTCTTTTACCATTTCTAGCAAAGACAAAACTGTCATTTTGTTCTCCTCTATATGCAAACAGCAGCACATTGTCCCACAAAGCTGGTGGGCTTCTCTCTTTAGTATGAGCCTTTTTATAAAGTCAAGTATTTTCTTTCCTGCCTGTACTTTGCCTCTGCTTTTCAAGCAAGCAGCAGTACCAAAAATTAGCACCAGTCCCTCACCCCAGCTGAGTTCTAGGCTGCTCATCTTCCCAAAACAATCCCCACAGAAGAATCGTTATCCTAACAAGCACACACAAACACCACAGGTCAACATCCAGACTCTCTGGGCTTGTATTTCTGTGTTTTATTTCAGTTTTTATTTTTAAGCAAAGGGGAAAACTCAAGGCTCCTGTTGCAGGATCAGCCCTGGCTGCGCAGCACAGGATGAAGGACAAAGGGTAGAATCATAGAAAAGATGGAAGGAACCTTTAAAGCTCATCTAGTCCAACCCCTGCCACGAACAGGGACATCTTCAACTAGATCAGGCTTTTCAGAGCCCCACGCAGCCTGGCCTGGGATGTCTCCAGGGATGGGGTACCTGGTTCTGCCCTGTCTGGCCCCAGAAAGACTTGAACTGCTCCAGGATAATAAAGCAGCACAGCATCCCTACCACAGCACATGAGCCATGTGCCCATTCCTGTCCCAGCAAGGCTTGTTCCCAGAGAGGAAATAAAACACAACAGGCTGGTGCAAGGGGCTCCTGTAATGGGGTAACTCCATCCACACTAAGAACTACAACAGTTTAGAAAGAAATTAAATGCCCCACTTCTAACCAACCCTGTCCCAGTCTGCAAAGAGATGATCCTCCTTTGCTTGTTCATTAATAGGGAATGAAAATGAGCAAGAAGCCACCATCCACCCCAAACTAATCCGGGGAAGGATTTGGGAGGTCTCAGGTCCGAGCTCCTGCCCAGAACTAGGCTGACCCCAGTAACAGACTGGGTCCCACATGGCCCTGCACAATGCAGTTTTACACATCTCCACGGATGGGGATCCCCCACTCTCAGCCCCACACCAAGGACAAGAAGTTTCTCCTTCTGCCCCATCACCATTTCCATCAGTGTGGCTTCTGGATGTCCCCTCCAACACCTCCCTCCTGGAGGAACAAGTCCAAGCCCCAATGCTCTTCCCACACCTCATGCTCCAGCACCCAGCCCATGACCCACCAAACCACATCCCACTGCCCATTATGGGCTTTATCCTGCTGTGCTGGGTGCCAGTAGAAGCTTTAACCCTGGTCTCTGTGAGCTGAGCTGGGGTTCCTCGTCCATCATTCCCACCCAGGAGATACCGTTAGTGATTAGTTTTACAATTGCAACTGGGCTTGAACCAATTAGGTTGGGGGAAGTAATAAAGGCCGCCTCCCTTCCACCCCTCTTTTTTTTTTTTTTTTTTTTTTTTTTAAATAAAATGACATGTTTCCAAACAGTGTATTTCCTACACCCCAGCTGCCCCATATGTCTGCCTCCACTGGCCTTTCAACCACCCTACCATGGCCTCCCAGTGAGGAGCTGGTATCTCCCAGTCCAGGCTATGGATCCAGCCTTTTGACTAGTGCAAAACTCAGCAAGCAAACACTTCTTTTTCAGATCTGAAAAGCTCTTGTTTTATTCTAGAGAGCTGGGGGAAGAAGAGCGAGCATTGTAGAACTAAAGCAAGGGAAGAATGGGTCAAAAAAAAAAAAAAAATGCAATTCATGAAGGGGTTTAAATCCCCATCTTGTCTTCAAGAGATGGGCAGCCAGAGACAGGGGAAAGGGCTTTTCTGCACCACAAAAAGCTGCACTGGGACCACTGACAGGCTTTTGTGATTATCCTGTAATAGCCGAGCTGCTCTGAAGTTTAAAGCACGCAAAGGTCCCTGTATTCCCAGGAGGTAGGGAAGCATTAGCCCCATTTAACAGCTACTGGAGGAGATAGTTGAGGTCACCCAGGGAGAGTGGTGGGGACCCCAAGGGGTCACAGGCCCTTTGTCACCCCCACGGTACAGTAAGGCAGGGGCCGCCCTCGGCTGTCAGAGTGCTAATGAAATGCTTGCTTTGGCAGCTGAAGACAGAATTTCCAAGCCAAGCCACAAGAAGAGATGATAGACTCAAGCCCTTGGCAAAGTTTTAGTGTTCTTATCATTAAGAAGTTTGTTGATATGTTTGGCTGCTTGGACATTTTCTTTAGCATAAGTTGCTTTAGCATAAGCTGATGTAAGTTCTGGGTAAATACAGCTAACTATAACCAGAGAGCATCTGCTCAGTGCTTTACATCTCCCGAAGCTCAGCATCATGTTTTTCTGGTGGTGAAGACTGGCAGACAGAAGGGTTGAAGCAGCAGAGCCAGGAGGAGACCCCCAGGGAGGTTTGGGTGCCATGAGGTGCACAGCAAGACCCACATCTATGGCTGTGGGTCTGGGACCTGGATGACTCTCAAGAGGCCAATTTCAGCCCAAACTATCCAGGGATTGCTTTAATTTGTGGCTGCTCCCCAGAGCACCCCAAAAGACACTGAACACAGGCTTGTGGACAAGCACTAGCCCAAGACTCCCTTTCAACCAGCCCAGCCTTGCCTGGATCAATTCTGCTGCTAAAGACAGACTAAGCCTTTATTTCTTTTTTTTTTTTTAACCTTCTGTCAAAGTTTTGATTGTGAGGTGACACCTTCCCACTGCATTTTCTAGCACTACCACTCCAAACAAGCCATTAAAAGAAGCCTGAAGTGATGGTCCTAACATCAATCACTGAGCTGCCGCTGGAGAGTTTTTGATATTCTTGTCGAAGCAATGACTAATTGCACTGCTGCTGCGCACATGAAGGCAGCGAACCAAGGCTATTTCTGTAGGCCCTACAGAAAAGCTGCTGTTGTCCTGCTCTGCCTCTCCAGCAGCGGTTAAGTGGGCAGGAACATGCGTGCAAGCTGCCAGAATCATGTTCCTGCCAACATGAGTGAGGAGGATCAGGGCTGGCAGTCAACAGGGTGAGTAAAAAGGGGCCAGGACCAACTTCTGCTGCATCAGAACTCAGAGGAAGGGGCTGGGGGAATCAGAGGAGGACGTCAAGAGAAGACAAAAGGAAGAGGTTTCTTTGTGGCCATGGCTCTGATAATGAGCTGTGACAGGCAGAGAGCAATTCACAAGCTGACAGCCATCACCATGGACTTGCCAAAGTCCCCACCAAGGAGGGCAGTGAGTTTTCCTCTTACTTAAACATTCTCTTGACCTTCTGCTCCCAAACCTCCAGTCCTTTCTTCCAGATTAACCCCCACCAGAAAGCTTTCACATACATCATCCTACCCCCACTTACCTTCTGGCTTCCAAAGCAGATAGAACCCATGCAATGGGGTCTGCGCTGAGTACAGCGCTGTTGAGTTAAGAATAGCAACAAATAGGATTGACTATGGTTAAAGACAAGTATCCTACCTTGCTTTGTGGGTTCTGTTCCCTGGAGGGCTGGCCATGGTGACAGTGGCATTTGAAAACAGTGTCTCTGCAGATGTGTTGACAGCTTTGCTGTTGCTCAGCTCCATGTAGGTGCTATTAATGGTGTAGGTCACAACACCATCCGTGTCCTCGTAGTCAACATAGAGGCTGTCAATGTGTGGTCCCACAGAGTTGATTGGGTCTCCCTGGGCAAAGATGCTGTTCACGGTCATGTTGAGCACCAGCTCCTTGGAATCCAAGGTCTTGTCCAGCAGCTTGTCCGTGATGGCATTCTCCGAAAGGAATTCCCTGGAGGTGAACCTGGGGTCCAAGTCTCTGTCGTCATGGTCTGTCTGGTAAGTAGACCTGGTTACGTTTGAATCTAGATTGGAGCCAACAGGGGGAAACAACAGTGACAACCACAAAATGCATTCAGGCTGGGAGGCGAAAGCAGGGACACGCTGGAGCCTGAGCAGCCGCCTGGGGGGCCACAGGCAGGAGCTGGGGTCTTGGGGAGGGGGAAATCTCATGGGGTTGTACCTCTCTGGGAAGAGTGTGCAGCTCTGTGGGTCTCACCCTGCTATTGCATGGCCAGAGGAGAGCTCAGCATCTGCCAGCACTGCCCCAAGCAATAGCAGAGGGCAGAAAGGAAGATGCCCACCCAGCCCCAGAGCCCATGCAGCCATGCTGGGAAAGCACTCGGGGCAGGTTAGTGGTGGGATTCCCAAGGGACTGGAGTGGGATGGAGGTTGCTGGGGGCTGTGGAGATGTGGGAGGTGATGGATAGATGTTCAACGGGGAGCTTTGTGCACCCAGGGCTCCCTCCTGTCCTTGGCATGAGGCAAAGCACAGCAGGGCACCAGCAGGGAGACCTTACCCACAGCCACCCCCCACCCACTAGAAACCAGAACCTGAAGGGCAAAGAGGATTTATGAACAGAGACATTTTAAAGAACTTTCCAAGGTTTCCAAAAAACAATCCAGCAGAAATCACCAGAGGTAGAAACAGAGCATTTCTCAACAAGAGCTCTGAGAAGCAGAACAGTCAGGCCCAAGTCTCCTCCTTACCTTGGGGTTGTTTGCCCTTCAGTTTTGGCTCACAGTCAATTGTTTCTGCTCTTTCATAGACCTCATTGGTTTCCTGACCTTTGCTCAAGTTTAAATCTTCATCCGTGTCCTGCCTTCCAAACACCTGGTTCTCCAAGTCTATCCTTTCCCTGGAGATTTTCCCAAAATAGGTTGCATTGTGCTGGATAAAACCCAATGGCACTTCTCCATCAAACTCTCTGCTTTCCTCGCTATCTGACTCAGAGAAGGTGTAGTAGATGGGCTGCAGATTTTTTGAGTGTGGCTTCCTCAGGAGGGTGTATTCAAATGTGATGGATGGACTCTTGCCATTTTGATTCCAGACCTAGCAAACAAATTACATTATTAGGGGATGCAGTGAACATACGGCACACAAAGCTTGTGATTAGTCTTCAGCTTGACAGTTGGTGAGCATCTACTTTGCTATTTCCAATCTGCTTTCCTTCATATTGCCAGGTCCTTACAACTGGATCCCAGCACCATCTTCCAAGGGTTATTTGGCAGCACAACCCTGAGGATCAGCCCCAGCTCAGGGAAAGGGACCCAGAGCTGCTGTACTACAACCTCTGCACTACAACCAGCCTAAGGCTCTATCAGCACTCAAGGAGCCATCTCTTCCCCTTCCAGAGGAGCTTGGGGCTACATGGAAGACGGCAGGACCTGGGCTCTAGCTGGCTGCCCAGAAGGAAATTAAATTACTTTTCTTCATATACCTGATTTTAGTTGGTTTTCTTTCAAGAAAGAGTTGAGGTTTAAGTTTTGTGCACTTCTCTAAGTTATCTGGCCCAATGTCTTACTTTTCCCAGGCAGGTAACTTGGCTAAAAATGCCAAGGAGTAAAAGAAACATCCCCCTGCAGTGCTTGAGGTGTCTTCTCCTTGCAGAAGAGGGTTTCCCCAGCCCACCTTCAATATTCACACACCCACCTGCATCCAAGATCACTGACGCAAATAAAATAGGTTCATGCAAGGAACTGGGCACAGTCTCTACTCCCACTCCCCTCCTCAGGCTGCCCAGGAAAGCTGGGAAACCACAGCAGGACCCTGCTCCCTGCACCCCTTCCTCAGTCCAACAGAAATCCTCCCTTCCCCATCACCCTCAGGCTTGCAAACCTGACAAGTCAAAGCTCACCATTATATTCAACCCTTGATTTGTTGGTCCTTGTGCAACAATATATTCTATGCCAGTCTCATAAACATCCATGGGCCTGCGGTACTTGAACACCGTGCCTGCAATGTTGAAGTTCTTTGGACTGTCAACTTTGTAGTTCCCATTGAAGAAATAGTAGCCAGCTTCATCAGCCACAGCTGCAAACAAGAGAGAAAAATCAGCACCATCACATGCAAGAGCATAAGTATGGAGTTGTTCATTCAGGGGAAAAGACTAGTAGAGTGTCACAGTAATAAAACAAGTGTTTCTCCTACATTGCAACGCATTTGTCACCCATTTCCAACACATCATGTGGGTACATGCCCCAAGTTCTGGGCCGTGTGTCCCCCCACATTACAAGCTCCTGAGCATAGGGGCAAGTGGCTTGCACACATTAAGGCCAAAGCATTCCTATATACAGCCCAGGTGCTCAGACTGCAGTGAGGAGAAATGCACTGGCTTGGAGAAGGCGGTTGTGATTTACATTGACTACAGATTTAGCTCATGTCTGCAATAAAACTACGTTCATCTTCACATTGGAAAAAGCATTAGCTAGTATAGGCATGCATTGTAGGGAAGTACCAAGAGGTTATACACACCCAGAACATCTGCAGATTTTTTCCGTTCTACTATCTGAATATCCCTTGCTCCAGCAGGAATGTGCGTTACCAGAGAATAGCCTATGGGAAACTACAGATTAATGAAAGGAGCTTTGTAACAAATAATCTGAACAAAACACTCTGTAGTCAACACTGCAATGTATCAAGCAAACTGGCCTTGAGGCAAAGTTAGTTTTAAGGATTTAGGGATTAAAATAAACTAATGCTGATAACTGTTAGGCTGCAAACGGACCTTATTGATAACAAAATAAAAACGCGTAAACTATGCATCCTGGTTTATGGCAGAAAAACACAGCCAAGGGGAGAAAAGGATACAATCTTTATCTAAAGATGATATTTGTGCATGTAAACTGGTATAAGAAAAGATATCTGAAGGCTGTTTTGTTAGCTGGAGAAGCAGTCCTGTGTTTTGGTATTGAACCCTGCACTGGCTGCTCTTCCCAAAACCCCAGCAAGAGATTACGATGTGGTTCCCCTCCAGCTCCACTTTGCTCAGCACCAGTTAAGTGATGGGGTGAATCCTCCTACAGCCACTGATGTTCCTGTAGCTTGCTCCATCTCAAACTGATCCTCAGAGAGCATTAACCATTTATTCCCGAGTTAGGTCACTATACTTAGGTTCTGTTGCTTTATATTGCACTCATTTTGGAAATCCTAGTCTTTCAAAACACCCAAGCTTCCTGTTATTACGAATCATTTAGTTCTAGTCTATTTTAGTCTTATTTGTCATTACCCAGTAAGAAGTCAGCCTCTTGCATAACCCCCTTGCGCCACTCAGCATCAGAGACCTCAGGTTTCTGACAACAAGGGTCATGCAAAGGTTTTCCCTGCCTAAATTTGAGTGGCATTGACACACCCAGAACATGTGGGAAAAACTGAATCAGGGCAGTTGGTAAGAGCGCAAAGCGGTTTATCAAAACATAAATACATTTTATAAATGACCCTCTGATACGAATAAAGCAATAAGGGTCCCCAAAAGCCTTACCAAGATGAGCATTTCCTTTCCGGTAACTGCCGGTCACATGAGTGCAGCTGCTCCCATCTCCTTGGCAAACTCCACATTTATCCAAGGTGTGGGTGGAAAAGAGAATGCCATCGCATCCAATGGGCTAAAAAACGCACAAATAGAGTATCGAGGGTCAGGCAAGTGTCACACCCATTATAACTTTCTGAATGCTACTAACAATATTTTTGCTATAATGTTTAACAACCTCACATTTTCCAGACACGCAAACCCCTCGGAAATCAGTGTATTTGCAGGATGTTCCATCCCGAGCCTGAACCATTAACTGTCTCTGACCATCCACAGTGGTGCAATGGAGGTCACAGGGCTTGCTAGAAATGTGAACATAGTCATCTAAGGGGAAAGCATATAAAGACACATTCAAAAACAGCAGAAACACAGTAACTTTCATCCTACCAATGTCAATGAATCTCTGCCAAGCTAAACAACAGCAGCAACAGCACAATTGCACGGCAGCCAGCAGTTCAGAAGCTGCCATCTCTTGTGTTCCAGGCTGGACAGGAGATCGCGCTTCTGAGAGCATGACAGCCCACTGCTGCAAACCTTTGCACAGCCGGGCAGTCCCCTCTGCTGCCAGGGACACACACGTCCAGTGATGCCAGCGGTGTCACCAATGGCAGCCCAGGGGACACATGGAAGCAGCAACAGCCCCTATTCTGTGCAAGGACTTGCAGTAGCGATATATGCACATTGCACAAAAACATACGCATGTTCACTTAACATTTAATACACAAGTTAATTTAACATAGATATATTGATATAACATACATACACAAGGAAGACTATATTCAAAACCCTAGTAGCTTAACCAGCGCTCAGGAGCCTCCTCCTCAGGAGAAGGGTCCTGGGCTCCCAACAGCTTTAAAAATCGGTCATGATTTTTGTTTAATGCCTGATGTTGACATGAGTTAGGTGCCTAAAAATAAACTAAAATCTCGGTCTCTGACTCCTACGTTATTTCTGAGCTGCTCACCCCAGCTGACCAAGCTGACTGACTGCATCTTGGTGACATTTGGCAGAGCACATGAAGGGTGTGGGAGTGAGCAAATGTCACCAAAAATGCAACACGGCCAGTAATGGCCCCAGCTCAAAGGACACTTGTGAGCCAGACTCTTCCTGCCAGCACTGTGCATCACCTCGTGCTCTCACATCCTCCTCCACACTTTCAGCTCTCTGGTCCTCAGGAGCTGCAACCAACACAGGCAACAGCTATGAATTGATGTTATTTTCTTTTCAAGCTACCCTGCAGCTGCAAAATGCACCTTTGAACTTAAGAGACAGTTGATTGTGTCTCTGAAAAATCACTTTAAAACATCAGAGGAGGAGCCTTCCTGCGGGCTATAGCATCATAACTATCAAAATATTTTGGCTAAGCATTATGAAGCACACAAAGAATGTCTTGTTACCAGGATATAAAGGTTTCCATTGATATGTTTTGCCGTTATACACATGGGAATTAAATGATGAACACTGCTCCTCTCGAAAGCTCCTTCCGTTTGCAGGGCACTCCTAGAATGGGATACATTAATATCCTGATGAAAACAAAACGCAGGAAAGGTTTCTGGCATGTCTCAAACAAAAGCAAGGAGTGTTTCCTTTGCCTGCCCTGTCCAGAGCTGCATCCTCCTCCCACTGCAGGGATGGCTGAAGAACCCCCCTGGGAGATGGTGCAAGAACCACCCGCTTGGTTTTGTGGCCCCCAGAGCAGGCAAAAAGCCCAATGCCCAACACAATGGTGACGGGCATCAAAGAAGGAAAATCCAATTGCTCGGAGGGGCAACAGAGTGACAGCTACAGGACAAGTGGTGTCACCTCTCTGAGGGGCCCACAAATGCCACCACACAAAGCAAGCATGAATTTCTACATTTTGTACCAAGTGTTCCCGATGAGAAAAAGGATATCCTTACTTGGACTTTGCAGAGCTGGTATCTTTTGGATGTTCCAGTGCAAGTTTTATTAGCCAGCCCACTCACTGACTTTCTTCTGAATAAAGAAATGATGGTTAGACAGGGGTCAAACCTTTCATTTCCCTTTTAAAAATATATTTGTCCCCTGCCTCTATGTAGCAAAGCCACACAGAGACCTATCACAGTCTCACTGGAGTTGATAGCAAAGGTCTCTCTGGCTTTGTTACCTGCAGCATCAACTATGACAGCATCCTAGGAGATATCATGGGGACAAGGTTTGGAAGGTGTCGTCTAGCAACGACACAGCCTGGAGAAGGTGGAGCCACGCACAGAGCAGCTGGGATCAGTGGGTCCCCAACCAACCCTGCACCACAGTGTCCTCACTGCTGTGCCCAGAAGCCTCGAGAACAGAGTTGCACTAAAATTTCTGCCCATCCGCACTAATCTCTGCAGGAGAAACTTGAGGGCCAGCACAGGAATAGTTTGGCTGGTCCTCCTGGCAGGGTTGCCCAGGGCACAGCATCCTCAGAGACACACTTACCCTTCTGCACAAGCAGGTTTGCTAGACAACATCTTTTCACTAGTGCTTATCTGCTGAGTGACAACCTCCTGAACCAAGTCTACCCTCCAGCAAGCTGGAGCTGCCCCGAGCCCGGCCGGCGGGTGCCGTAGCTCCGGCGGGTGCTGTACCTCTGCCGCAGGCAGTGCCGCTCCTGGGACTTCACACCTCCCCCGCAGGTCCTGGTACACGCCGTCCACTTGGTCCACTCTCCCCACCAGTGTGCGGTGACGTCTGCCCCATCCTCCAGGCTGTTGGAGCTCTGCGCCAGGTCCTGTGTGAAGCACCGGGCAGGTTGGGAGGAGAAGCAACGTCAGCATCTGCACTGCAGAGCCCAAGGGCATCCCCTGGCCAGCCTGCCCTGAACAAACAGGGCACTTCTTTCTCCAGCTGAGGTCAAGCCTGAGATTTCCATCTTGCAAGAAACCCTGCATTTTTCCAATTGTGTTTCCATTACAAATTGGAATGAAATGGCAATATTTGGGATTCCTCGGGAAAGGAAATGCTCATTGTTTCACTCAGTTGGCAAAACTAAGCTCTCAAACAACCCTAAGCTCTCCAAATCTTTTGGTGCTCTCTGACTTTTGCTCCACAGTGAATTCAGGGAGCTAAAGAGCTTGTTGCAGCCAAAAGTTTCACTGAAAGCTTCAGCAGACCCTTGCAAAACCACTCTGCAGCGGGAGAGCGTGCCAGTGTATGCTAGCAGGCTGGAAGAGCCCTTGTGCTCCCTTTGCAAGTGCCACCAGGTTTGTCACTTCAGGAGGGTCCTTGACACCCCATCTCCCACCCCTTGGCCACCGCAGGCAGCAGTGTGACAATGCAGAAGGCAAAGGAGCTGCTCCACCAGCAGTGTCACCACCACTTGTGCTCAGTGCAGTGTTCACAACCCTTCACAAGGGGCACAGAACGTCCTGGGGAGTTCCAGCTACTGCTCATTGCAGGGGCAGGATCCAGAATCACCTGCTGGTTAGGGGGTTTCTATTAATTCTGCATTTACTGGGAAAGGGAGAATACCGTTCCATGCAAAATAAATGAAAGCTCCGGACACTGAGAAAAGGAACAGTGCTGATCCAAGAGCACAGCATGGTCTTTCAGAGCCTTGGAAGCGATCCACTCGTGCTCTTAGCCATGGATGGTACAGCTCAGGTTAAGCCCGGACTAAGGAGCTAAGTCGAGTCACATCCCTGCACTTTCTGGAGACCTGACGCATGCACAGACCAGTCCTGAAAGTCCCAGGGGTTCCCCACCCCAGACCCCCAGCAAAGCAACACCCTTACCTGAGCTATCACAAAGACAACGTTGCCCACGAGGAGAAGGGCCAGGGTGCCTTTCAGCTGGGATTGCACGCTGACGGAGATGCTGCTCCACCTCCACTTAGATATCTTCATCCTAGAAAGTGATCAAACACCATGCTAAGCAAAGCTTCCATCCAGCCCCACTGCCCCTCAAGAGCAGGGGCTGCTTTGCAGCCTGAGTTGTGCAGCATGTGTCTTCTCCAGCATTCCTGCTCAGCTAAGTGACACCAGCCACCAGTGACTGCAAGGGCTTGATCCTGAAGTTATATTTAATTAGTAGAAGCATTAACATGGTACAGGTTCACATCCCATCTCTGTTGCTATCTTCCAAACCACAACCCTGCACTGGTTCCCAGTGGCTGCACCTGATACCACTGGTGAGAGCTGGGGCTCCAAGCCTGTCTTGGTAGAGAACGTGGCTTACATCAAAGCAAGCATTGCATGAGAAGCAGCAAGTAAGAAGTGTCTTTGGACCTACAGAGCAGTGCATTTAAATATCCCCATTTACAGAACTGTTCCGAAAAGAACAAGATGAAAGGCTTCATATACAAAAAAAAAAAAAAGCAATTAACAGCCATTATTATTCCTTTTTTATTTGTTCCACTCTAATTCCCACCAATTCCCAGGGAAGAAGCCTTTTCTTATAGAAAAGAAACCACCCACAATTAAAGAGCAGAAATGAAGTATCCCAAGTGTAAGCCTTTCATCTCTTTCTCCATCTGCCTCATGAAAGAGAATAACCTAGAATGGCATTTTCTTAAATAAAAATCCAGCTCAAAACCACAATACATTTTATTGTGAACCTCACTGCAAGAGCCAGAAAGGAGCAGGTTTCAGGAAATCATGCTTCCAGGCAATCAAAGCAGTTCATGTCTGTAAGGAAGAGGGGAAAAAATATTCTCCCTTAAGCTAATTTCCCTTGAAAAGTAACGAGACAGTATCTTTGGGAAGCAGGGAGGTGGGAGAGTGGCTACTCCTCGGGGTAGGGGGCAGGACTGCAGACCTGCAACATAAAAGAGCCCCCTTCCTACCCTTTTTTCTTCTTGGAAGGGCTTTTGTGGCAGCTTTGGAAATGCAGAATTGCTGGCAATGCCAGCACAACTTTGGTATCTGGCTTACAGAAATTACCAGAGGGCTTCCAGGTCCCCAACTCTGCTTTGCAATCACCCCAGGGTAGAGGTCCAGCATGCAAAAGACACTTTCCAAGAGGCAGATCCATTGATTAATGGAAGCCCAGAGCGCTTGGCTGGGGATCCTGGGGACAGGTGGCTGAGACTTGCCTTACACTTGGTTTTCATTAAGGCTTCCAGACACTTCTGACTCAAAGCCAATAACAGAGCTCGCTCAGAGTTTATCCTAGAGTCGCTCAGAGCTGCATGCTTAAATAGAAGAAAAATTAAAGCCGGCGCGGGGCGGGAGGGGGGAAATGTCGCCGACAAGCATCGCGGAGCTGGTAGCGGAGGGAGCCCCGACAGAGCCCGCAGCCCGGCCGGAGGGGGATCCCGGAGCGGCGGCGGGGGGACGATCCGCCCCGGGCAGCGCTGCCGGGGCTCGGGGAGCGGGGCCGGGACGAGCCGTACCTGGAGGCGGCTGGGCCGGGCGGGGCGATGCTCCGGGGCCGGGCGGTAGCGGCGCGGAGCAGCAGCAGGAGGAGCGGCGGCGGCTCCAGACGTTCCCTCCCTCCTTCTCCCTCTCCGACTTCAAAGGGCAGCCAAAAGCGCCGGGGCTTCGAGCGAGGAGGAGCCGCCGCAGTGGCTCCCCCCAGCCCGCGCCGGCCGCTCTTATAGCGGCGAAGGGGGAGGTGGAGAAGCAGGGGGGGGGAAAAAGCGGGCGGAATTCACACCTCTCGGCCCGGGATGCCCCCACCCCGGTTAACCCCTCGCCTCCCCCGGCGCCGGCTCCGCGGCCGCCAGCCGGTTTCCTGCGGCGAGGCCGGGGGGGCACAGGCGGGGGGAGCCGCACGCATGCGTCCCCGCCGCCCGCCCGGCACATGCAGCTCCGAGGTTCCCCCGGGCATCGCCCCCCGGGAGATGCTGCACGGCACCGGTACCTGCTGCCTCCAGCCCTCCCAACCTCGTCGGCACAGAGCGAGGTGGCCAAAACCCTCCGCATCCTGCCCCTGGAAGTGCAGGGAGAGCTGGCTGGGAACGGGCTGCCGGGTTTTTAATTGCACTTTCTGCTGAAAAAGAATTCAAATCTCTGTGATCTTGTGCTTTCAGTGTCATTTGCTAAGGTGCCGCATCGGTCATGCTGCTTGAAACACTTTTCTGCCACGCAGGAGAACAGTGGTGCTCAAAAAATTGCATTTGGTGCACATGAAAGGCCATTTTGGATGAGAACAGTCCCCCTGGCTCAGCAGTAGCTATGCATGTATTGTATCTGGTATCTGTGTGTGTGTGTGCCAGAGAGAAAATCCTATGGCATAAAGACGGACACAGTCATACAGTAAATGTAACCTATATACAATATGCATGGTCTGTTCTCTGTGGTTTTACACCTAAAATATGGTTGCTGAGACACCTCACCTACATGGTGACACATGTTCCTACGCGTTCCTTAGCACATCTCCCCTGCGCACACGCTGGTGACATCCCAGCAGCTTTGAGCAGCCCACCTGAACCATTTCCTCTATCACTAACCTTCCTCTGGTGCTTTAGCACAGACCTCTCCTCCTTCCCCTCTAGAATTGTCCCACACAGGGCAAAATCAGCGCTCCCAGCACTGGGTCTGCACCCAAGGCGATCACTGCAGTTTATAGTGGTTATTGCCACCGGCTGCTCCTGGCCCTCGATGGTGACTTTCAGCCCCATCACCATTTGCCATGTGCCAGGAGCCTCGGGGTGTGCGCCCACCCTGCCGTGGGGCACGGATCCCTGCACAGCTCCCAGCACCCTGCCCAAATTGCTGCGTGTCCGTGGTGGTGTTAATTTGGAGCCAGTCCTCCCAGGGATGGCTGCGTGAAGCTGAGCAGAGAATCTGTCCCAAAAAATTTACATGGGAAATGAAGTCTCCTTTTCTGTTTGGCTAAATGTCTGCCAGCCTGTTTTAATTTACCCAGCTAGGTTGATTTGCAACTTTCAATTTTCCATCGGTTGGCTGTGACCAGGACACTGGGAAAATTTAGCACTTGAGTTCACCCAACTACTGCATTTCAAAATATCCCAGCCGAGACATGCAGGAGAAAAACCCTTTCCGTTTCGGAACAACCAGGAGGGAAAAGTCTGAACACGAGAGGTTTTAAAAGCATCAAAATATTTCACATTGAAAATGCCAGAGCAGCCTGTGTCCATGCGAGCCCGTGTCCTCCCCGTGCTCCTGCTGTCCCCAGGGTTTGGCAGGAGGTCACACCCCAGGAGACCCCATCCCTGGGTGACCCCGAACCCTGTCCTGCCACAGGGATGCCCATGGGAGGACCAAGGAGGGTGGGGGAAGGTTGTCCCCGAGGCAAGCACTGGAGGAGCCAGCAGCAGGCGAGACACATTTGGTTTCTGTGCTTCACCAAAAGTTCATCAAAGCCAAAGGACTTTTTTTTTTTTAATGAAACAGTTGAGATGACTCAGCGGTTTCTGACGCAATCCCCGTTTCATCGGAAAATTCCTAACCAGCTCCTAGTGGCAACCGATTGCTCCCATAAATCACGCAGTGTTATCCCTGGCCGCAGCAGCGCGGCTTACGCAGCCCCGGCCCGTCCTCGTGAAATCAGCAGGAGCGATGCCATTGCCTCGATGGGAGCACAAACAGCCCAAAAAACAAAATGCACCGGAGACCAGATCCAAAACACGAGCCTCTGTCCAGCTTCACATTGGCCAAACCCCACGGCTCCGAAGTGGGGCTGGACCAACCCCAGCTCCCCCCACCCCAAAACCCCCGGGGCCAGTGTTGCCCCCAAAACCCCGGGGCCGCGGGTGCTTCTGTCAAGGCTGCCGGCAGGTACGGCATTAATCACCAACAGCCAGGCTCAGATGACAAGAGTTTTTTATCTCCCAGTTTTTGGCATAAGTGTTAGAAATGATTTGCAGATGTTATTTACTGCTTTTGGGCTTGGAGTAAATCGAGACAAGATGCACCTGCATGGACAGCGAGAGGCTTTCCCACCCAGGGACGGTCACTGAGGGCTCATACTGGACTTTCCCAGGGAAATGTAGGATTTGGGCGAGGGTCCCTGAAACAGCCCTGGTCCCCGCATCCCACATTTCGGCAGCCCTGGCACCACGCATCCCCCTCCCAGTACCACACAAGGAGGCTCAGAGCCACCGGCACAGTGCCTGTCCCCACAGTGACGTGGGGCTGGTGGGCTCTTACCCCGACATCCTCCCCAAGGGATACACGGCAGCCGTCCGGCAGGCAGCTGCCAGGCTTTCCATCCCAAACCGGGGCCGTGTGTAATTCAGAGCGCAAATAAAAGGAGCGACAGACACTCCAAAATAACCTCTTCCAGCCGGGGAAGAGTCGCCGGCGACTGGCTGCTGGTTTGGCCAGAGAAGCGCCTGCAGAGGAAAGGAGTTTCCATGGCTGCGATCAGTTCCACAAAGTGCTGGGCTGGGCACTGTCACTGCTCAGCGGGAGCCGAGGCTGCTCAGCCCAGCACAGACACGCTGCACTTGCAGGATCGGGCCCTCTCTCACCTTGGAGGGGTCAGGGGGTCCCTTTCTTAGGTAGAGGGATCTCTGTCTGTAACCTGGAGCAGAGAATGATGGCAAGCTTCAACCCACGCACACCAGCCATCTTGCTGTGGTCCCCACCATGGGACACCTTCCCACCCCAAGCTCAAGAGCCAGAACCCCAAGTACGTCCCTAGAGCAGGTTCTCCATGAACGATGCACAACAGGACTCAGTGAACCACAAGCATGGGCTGCAGCATTCCAGCACCACTTGCCCAGCAAAATTCACCCTTTTCTGGCTCAGCCCTTGTGCCAACACAGCAGATGGGACAGTTCTGCCACAACCAGCCCCACCAAAACGCCTGCTCAGATCCAGGAGAGCTGGGCTGGAGGAGAAGCAGGAGCGTGGTCTGGACCCCCAGCAGCTTCGTCTTTGCTCGGGGGCAAGGCAGGTAACCGATTTTCTTATATTTTAAAGCTGCCTACAGAAGTGACCTATTTGTTCAACACTTCTGCACAACTACACGCATTATTTCCAGGTGAGCCCAATGTGGCATGGGCAGATTTAAGCCAGACACAGAGCGGATGAGGTCCCTGCACGGCCAGGACATTGCCAGGGGAATCAAAAAGCAGTAAAGTCTCCAAAAAAAGGCCCTGGCAGCCAGCCCTACGTTCTTCTCAAGAGCTGTGGGCATGGCCTACCACTGGGTAGCTAAAACAAGCAAGAAGAGACCAAAAAACATGTCCTTTGGAGACAGTCCTGGTCCCTTGCAGAGTGACCTACGGCGCAGTGTTGGGCAAGGCGCTTCATGTCTGCGTGCCTCCACGCCATGTGGATGGCAGTGATTTATATCATGTTAGCGTGAGGGTTTCATCCATGGAGATTTGCAAAACGTTGAGTCAAACTGAACAAGCCAAAGCCACCAAGCTGCTCTCACCATCAGATTCCTATTAAAAAATATCTCTGGGCAGTCTGAAAGCCACAAGCGACCACAGTGACCCCAGGTAGAGCCATGGCCATAGAGTTTCAATGGCTTTAAAAGACTCTTTTTTTTTCTCTCCAGATTTCTTTCACTTTGATCTTATCTGCTCCCAAAGAGTACACGTACCTGGAGCTTCCAGACAAGTCATGCTTGGTTCAAAATTTTAGCTATATAAAGATTAAAAACAAAATAAAGTACAAAGCCTTTTCCTTTAAAGGAATGAGTCTGACATAGAAGTTGTGCAGTATTGTGCTGAGGGACATCAGCTATGCAGCATTGCCAACCACAGGCATTCAGAACTCATGAGTCAGACTCCCCAAAACCCTAAGACTGGTTTCATTCCCTTCTGGATTTTGAGCCTTGAAGCATCACAACTTCAAGCCTTTCTCTTCAAAAAATGCCATTTTTGACCAACGGGGTGAGAGCTGAGACCTTCATATCATTACTGTGCTCCACGAGTAAGGACTGTAAAAAAGACAAAACAAAACACAAAACTAAACACCATGAAACAAGCAATAAACCCCTGCGCTGCCCCCCTGAATTTGGCGGCAGGGTGGACACCCCGAGACACCACAGAGGGTACGAGCAATGGAAACCTGGTGACAAGAGAAGAGATGTCCTCACCATTGACCATGGTAATGGGCCACAAGAGGGTGGAGGAGAAGGGAAGGGTGAAAAAAACCCTAAGGCAGTAAGAATTGAGGATACCTGTGAGGAATATGCATAATAGATTTATCCAACAGGGAGACAGGAAGAGGGAATTTTTTTAAGGGCAAGTATTCAGCCAAAGCTGCCTAAAATGGGGCCAGGCCTTGCAGAGAATGGATATTTTAAGTGGCAATTTATTCCACTAATAAAACCAGGAGGCTGCAGGTGCTTTGGCAGGGCTGCGGCCAGAGCGGGCGAGAGCTGCAGCTGATCAGAGTGAAGGGGCTGCGGCACAGCTGGTGGCTCCGCATTTATTGGGCTCCTGTTCCCCCGTGCCAGGGCTCGGGTATGGATTTCAGCTCTGCAGAAAGCCCGACCCACACCGGCATCTCGGGCAGCGGCTCTGATCGCAGGCTGCGGTAGGTGCCGAGAGGATTTTATCCAGATGCTGCAGCCATCCCTGCTCCAGCTGGGCAGGGAAGGGCTCGCACCCATGGGCTGCTCGGCGCTTGCGCCAGGTCCTTTCGCACTAGGGGGTTTCTTGATCAACTTCCTAAAGCAGAGAGGCGAGAAGACAAGAAATCTTTGCGAGCTGGATGGTGCTGTGCTGCTCCCATTGCTCAGCGCTCCGCGGGGCTGACCGTGCTGCTCCAGAGCCACAGTTCCTGCGCAATGCCCTGCTGGAACCAGGCCATGTCCAGCTTCTCTAGTCCAGAGTCAGTGTTGTAGAGATGAAAAATCAAGACTCTGAAGTAAGGAAAGTGGTAAATACCACTTTGCAGTAAGCACTGAATTGCAGCTCACATCAGCACTTGTATTGCAGGATGGAAAGCACATGGAGAAGCTGCAACCTTGACTCTCTATTTTAGTGTCACTACCACCATTATTTCCAACCTGGCAGTAACCAGGGACACACGATACAGTCTACACCACACACAGATGAAAGATCATCCTATACTTATCCCAAGGAGAATACACTCTCAATACTCTCACTTGGCACAGATCCCTCATCCTCTGTTCCAGTATATACCACTTCCAAACTATCACTCTCATATTAAAAATAAAACTATCTATGTCTCTCTCCTTTACTGCAGTGTCTGAGTTGAAAGGGTAGAAGTACTTAGAGAAAGTCATGGTTAATGTTACCCTGGAAGGATCCAGGACGGCATACCAGAACCTGGTTTTGGCATCTGGGAACGACTTTTCAGCCATATATATCACCGTTCCTGCGTGCACGCTGGTCCACACAAAATTAGCCCTGTGGAATGTGGATTTAAAATTCGCTTTCCATAAGTACTTAAATGCAGGAGCTAAAATTTGCTCTTTCTCCATTTCCTACCTGTTTCGGAGAGAAGGAACAAAATCCTGGCCCTTTGTTATTTGGGTTCCTTCCCAGGAAGGTTTGCAAAGCCCATGTCTAGCACTGCGGTTTGTTTGCAGCCTGAACAAAGACCTTTTAAGCAGCAGCTCCCGACAGGAGCTCGCCACCTGCCTGCCTCTTGCCTCGCAGTTTATTTTGGGGTCTCTTTTTCAATAATCACTGGAACACATGTGCAAACCAGTGTGGGTTTTGTTTTGTTTTGGGTTTTTTTTCCTCTATGCCTACAGCGCTGGCTGCAAACCAAATGCCGGCCCAGGGTATGCAGCTGGGAGAGAAGAAAAAAGAAGGAAAAACCCAACAACCTGTGGAATGTTTTCTTGCTCCTGAGAGCTCCAACACTTCCCTGCTCAGGGGAGCGCTCGCCACAGCTGGCACTTGCTGCATCCAGCAGCCAACGGGGTTTCCTTTCCAGTGGACTCCAGCTGGATTTTGGGCAAAGGATGGGGATGAGGGGGTTGTATTTAACAACTGCTTGATCATATTTTTCAGCTGATGCCCTTTGGCTTGTTGCACAACCACCACCTTTGCGTGTCCTTGCAAACGGTGGCTTGTTGCATAACTGCCATGTCCTTGCAAATGGTCCCAGGACGGCGAGGGAGGATGCTTTGCACCCAGACATCGAAGCTTCTCCTCACCAACAAATTCTGAGCTCTGTTTTCACCTCTCTGACACCAAACTCATGACAAAAAAGCAGGGAAGACAGTTTGCTTAGCCAGGAAAGCAGAGTAGCTTGTGTAACCATCTATCCCAAACCCCACTCAAAATCCTTCCACAGACAAGCCCAGCCGTACAGCACACAGCAGCCCCAAGCACCTCTTCTGTCCAAGCAGTTCATTCAAGAACAATATGGAATAACAGATGTGTCTGAGGATATGTGATAGAAAAGCAACAGGGCACTTCGGGGTGTGCTGGCACTCGGCTCCCCTTCCTGCTCAGGGCTGGACATGTGGGGAGAAGCAAAGAATTTATGTGCTGGCTTGGAGGGATTAATTTTCATGGTTGGTAGGGACACCAGAATTTTTCACTATTTATCAGCAGACATTCAGTTTTGCAAGGACTTGTAGTAAGTTTATGGCTTGTCCAGGCAGGAGAGTGGCTGGAGAGGTGGTGTGGGCAGCGTGGAGCCCCCAGGCTCTGCGGAGGGATGCTGCCTGCAGCCAGCCAGGGAACGTGGATGGTCCCAATGTCAGGCAAAACCAGGAGCCCTATCCAGCTCATCTCAGCTGTGCCCTGGAAGGCTTTCTCAGCACAGCCCTCTTGGGTCAGTGCTTTCAGGCTGACGTGCCATTCTGACCGCACACACAACGCCCCCGCGCTCCCCTTCCCGGAGCCCTTCAGACTTAGCTGGAGTGGTTTAAAGAGCATTTTTCCTCCGTGCATGCCTGCCTTTCCACCGGACCCCCTCTCGGGGGACATGGGAGCCCATCCGGCCTCAGAAATAGATGGTGGCTCATATCACAGCTCGCAGCCTCCTCCCCAAACCCGCAACCACAAAGGCTGTTGCTTAAGCATAACATTCCTGCTCCCTGCGTCCCGGGAACAGCTGTACCAAAAAGATGCCGAGAATCCCTGCGAGGCTCCAAGGAAAAGATATTAAACCAGGAGGGAAGCAGCAGTGATATAATAAAAACTCATAATAAAAGAGAGAAGCCACTGAGTGGATTAGCAGCCCAAATGCCGCTTGGCTTTTGGTCTCCTTTTCCTCCAGCTTTTCTGCGCTGCACGGTGATCTGCTCAAATTCCTCCACCTCAGCTCCTGAATTTCAGACACATCTCCTGGAGGTGTCCACACTGCAAAGCCTGAGGGCATGGCTGAGAAACTTAACTGTACCCAAGCGCATGGGAAGGCACGTACGCATGTGTAGCAGGTGTTAGACGCTGTATCACACAAGCTCCCAAATCCTGTGCTCCACTCGAGCAGAGCCACCAGCTCCAGGTCTGCCCTCGCGGGGAAATAAAAGGCAGGTTTGGAGCTTGATGTGTATTTCTCAGGTACAGCAAAGGTAGCAGGATACATCCTGCTGTTTTAAAACCTCCCAGTACCTTCCATGTTCCGGTTGTTCCCTGCTTTGTGCCAGCGCGGAGCAGCGGATGGTGACCCAGGCTTGGCACAGGGGCAGCAGGATGCAGGGGTGGGATGTCCCCATGGAAAGCAAGCAAACCTGCAGCCCTCACCCTTTGCAAACCTAGGCTGGACACCCAGCACAAGGCGTGCAAGGGCAACATTCCCCTTCACTCCTTTAGAAACAGCCAGGGAGGCACAGAGCATCTGCTGTCTGGAGCCACCGGCTGCCTCAAGAATGTCACTGTTGGGGAGAGACGGGAGCGAAGGGGGTGGCAGCAGCAGCTGTTCCCTGCCCGCAGCCCTCCCGGCCACGCAGGGCATTTAAATTTTAAAGCACACTCTCCACGGCTGTTTTCTCCGCCATCCTTGTCCGGCTCACAGAGACCCCGTCCCGGGAGCCACCAGCCACTGAGGCACCCATGGGTTCACTGGTGGCCAAGCTCCTTCTGCCCACCATCAGCACCTTGGTCTTCCTCCCCACCATCAGCATCGCGGCCAAGCGGCGCTTCCACATGGAAGCCATGGTTTACTTCTTCACCATGTTCTTCGTGGCGGTAAGATGTCCCCATACCCCCCCTGCATGTTTCATCCCCCTGTATCAGGTCTCCGCTGGGAAGGACAGTTGGATCCCACCCAACAGCAGTGAGTGCGAACCCCAGAATATCCATTTTCAGTTTTTTCCCTCCATGTGAGGTGCTGAATAACTGATTCTTCAGTTTAGGATGTGCTAAGAGGTGGCCTTGCACAGACTTAATGGTGTTTTATGGTTGTGAGGTTAGGGAGGAGGTCTGGATGCAAATGATTCGCAATGTTTTGGAGCTGGTTTTTCTCTTTGTTTTACAGCTGGTAAGTGGCCATGCTGAATTTGGGGTTTAAATTGTATACAGAGTCTCTTGCTATGCTTCTGTCATTTTCTCCAAAAGCATGCAGTTGAATTATTGATTTTGCAATTGCTAACTGGTCATGGGAGCAATGCTGGAGTCAGGGGAGATTCTTCTGCACTGGGAAAGACTAAAACATGCTGCTGAGCTAGCAAAAAAATTAACCCTCCACCCTGGCAGAGTGGTTTGAAAACCTGTGTTTTACCAGGCTCAGAATCACCCTCTTGAATGGGAATAATGAGCTGAGAAATCAGTTGTCTCTACTTATACAAATTAATTAATATTCCTGCTCCTTGCAACAAGCTGCCCTCCGCATTGTGTCACTGCTAAGTGCCTCCGTACACACATCGATTGAGCACCTAAAGCATTATTTCCATTGGAAAAAAAGTCTTTTATTTATCTCCATGGCAATGCTCTGCTAAAGAATGTGAGGGAAATAGCCCAGCAACCGAATCAATATACAGTTTACCTCTTCTTGCCACCCATTTCATGAGGATTGTCACATGCCTTGTATAGAGACAGGGAAACTGAGGCAGGGAGTAGATAAAGCACCTTTCTGGTGTGAAAAGCTTTCCTGCAGCAGCAGGGCTCTAAACCAGGCCAGTCGCTTCTTCCTAAGGATCCACCATTTAAACCTCCAATTAAAGGACAATGAGAGGGAGGGGGTAAACTCTGCCAATTCCAGAAACACTACAGGACTAGTTAATAAAAAGATCCCAGCTGAGTCCCCCCTCCAGCTCCCTGGGGAAGCCAGACAGCTACGATTTCATTTTGCATCGGCTTTGTGTCTGCTCCACCTCCCCGAGAAGTCAATAGGAAAACTGGCACGTGTTTTGAAGGAGGTGGAACAGGTCCTCACCAAAGAGATGGAAGAGGCAAAATATCTGAGGGAAGGGAAGGGAAGGGAAGGGAAGGGAAGGGAAGGGAAGGGAAGGGAAGGGAAGGGAAGGGAAGGGAAGGGAAGGGAAGGGAAGGGAAGGGAAGGGAAGGGAAGGGAAGGGAAGGGAAGGGAAGGGAAGGGAAGGGAAGGGAAGGGAAGGGAAGGGAAGGGAAGGGAAGGGAAGGGAAGGGAAGGGAAGGGAAGGGAAGGGAAGGGAAGGGAAGGGAAGGGAAGGGAAGGGAAGGGAAGGGAGCTGCCAGCATGATCAGGGGTAGGAAGGGCAGCAGCTGCTGCTGTTGCCTTTCTTGTAGCATCCCACTCCTCCTCCCCCTCATCAGTCAGTGAAAGCACATGTCCATCGCAGACAAGTGCTGCAACGCTGGCCAGAAACACACTCTTTGTCTTCCACCCTTTCTCCTCCCTATGTCTGGGCTCCCCGAACCCCATCTCAAACAGAGAAAAGAATTACAGCTGTGGCGCGAACTTTTCTAGAAACCACAACGAGCCAAAGGACTTGCAGTAATTCCCATTATAAATAATATCAGCATCCCCGCTGGGCCATGACAGCCGGGATTGTTCCAAGGGCATCCTGCCAAGCAGTGAAGGGACTTCTTCAGAAACAGCGGAGCACGCTGGGGCTACCACGAGAAACCTCGCCGGGCTGAGCGCTCGGAGGAGAAGGCGAGCGCCAGGCAAACACTGGGAGCATTCTTCTGATTGCACTGGAAAATTTCTCTTGGCTTGGTTTGCATCTATGTTGCATGACAATGGGTGGGTTTTTTTTGCAAATAACCCAATCAATGAGCTAATGGGCAAGAACCAGCGGCTTTTAAGGGAATGCATTAATGAGTGAATTCCCCAGTATTCAGACTCTGGCCATATAAACCCTATTTAGCCTGGACAGTGACCTGGCATCTATACACATTTCATCAGGACACTCATTTTGAATAGTTTTACAAGGATCTTTCGCAATTACGACCATAACCTCAGAGTCCTCCTGCTGGAGAGGACATCCCCACGCCGCCCGCGTCTCAGCTCGAAGCAGCTTGGTCATCAGATTGCAAATTCTGGCAGAGACCAAGAGGCAAACTAAAGCTTGTCCACAAATAACTTGTACTAAGAGAGAAGAATGCTGATTCTTGAGCAATTTACAATTAGGAATGGTGACATTCTATCTCAAATATATTCATTACTGTATATCAGTGACCTGGCTGTATTTGAGACTGCTCTGTTCCTGGCTGGCCATCCTTTCAACAGCCACGCAAAGACTGTTTCAAATCAGTTGGTAAGAATGTTTATGTTGACTGGTCTGTGGGTAATGGGTAAGGAACTACTTTTCCAATGCTTTGCTTTGTCTTTGTATTTTTTAATTTAATAGATTTACCACGCATGTGATGGCCCCGGCTTATCAGTGCTGTGCTTCATGCGCTACGATATCCTGGAATACTTCAGCATCTATGGAACAGCCCTGTCCATCTGGGTGTCCCTGATGGGTAAGCACCGCTCTCTCAAGCTTCCCCCCCAGCACCATCCTTGGCAGGTCGGGCAGGATTTGTCACCATCACTGGTGGGATGGTCAGTGGGTGAAACCCCCAGAAATGCTGTTGCCTTTGAGCTGCCATCTGCAAGACTTAGCTCTGAGACTGGCCTTTTGGAAGTCATCCCGTGCTATGGTTAAATCTATTTCTGTCGGTGGGGTCTAGACACGCATAAAAACTGTCCTGAGTGGTGGCTGGGGGAGTTTGGCTCTTTGGAGATAAACAGAGCTCTGGCACCAGGTGATTTTTTTAGTGAGGTGTTCCTACACCTTAATCAGCTCTTATGCATGTCCCGACAACAACAGAATTGTTTATTTCAAATTGGCAAGTAACACATGTAGCCTTGTGCTTTAGTTCGAGGCAGGGCAGTGCTATGGGATGACTTAGTTTGAAACCTCACGTAGTGGGGAATCTCCCATTTCTCCTCATTTTCCCCATACTGAGCCCATCAGCTTGTCCTGTCCTGACTTGGGAGCACTAAGAAATGCAGAATGTGCTGGTGGCATGCAAATCCAAGTGGTTTAGTCAAAGCAAATGTATCTTCCTAGTTTCTCAAAAGCCTAGTCTGGGCTGACACGGAACATTAGATCTGTTTAGAAAAAGCAGAAATATATTTTTTCACTTCCTCTTTATTAAAAATCCCAACCTACTATTGCCATATTATTCAGTTTTCCTTTTCCCATATTTCCTTCACTTTCTTTTTTTTTCTCATTTTGTTCCTCATTTGCCACTGAAACAAGGTATAATAGAAATGGAAAAAAAAAAAAAAGACGGAACTAAAGAAGGATTAAAACTTCAAACCTATTATTTTCCAGTTTTGCCAACATGATTTTTGGAAGGACCTGAGTATTTCTGGCAGGAGAAGAGAGCAGGGCAAGGGCAGAGAGATGAGGGGACAGTCCCTTTTGACAGCAAAGGCTTTGCTCAGCAGATTCGGCCTCCCACACTGTCCACAGCACTTCAGTGCTCTCTCTGCTCGGCTAGAAAAGGCAATGAGGCGAATCATCTCCAAAGGGCATTTTCAGAAGATAACAGCAATGTTAGGGTAGGTCAGAGCCGATCCAGACACTTTGGCTCCTTGCAGCAAAATTCAACTTGATTGCTTCATTACTGCATTCAAAAACCTTGCAAAAAAAAAAAGTACAAATCCCAGACTGCAACGTTTAAAATATTGACCCCCGGGGAAACAACAGAGATTAAAATGCGGACATTATCCCTTAGCCAAACTCCCTATAAAACCACGATCCAAGGACATGGAAGGTGTGGTGACTGCAGCCCAGGGAAGCCTCTCGCTGTGGCTTGTAAAGCCCGAGCGCACATGTGCGGACGCAGACCCTCGGGCACGCTTCCCGGAATGCAAATCCAGGACAGCCATAACACAGCTGTGCAAGCTGGAAAAGCATGGAGCCCACTGGGATCCATAACTTTTATCAGTTATTACCCCATCCTGTGCTAAACAAAAGCCTCTAATAATTTACTCGCACCGGTGACTTCCAGCTTGCAAGCCTGCAGCAGGTGCCAGCAGGGACGGGCAGTACGGTCCCCACGGCAGCGGCGAGTGTGGTCCTGATGCTGCGGGTGATGGAGGATGCAGTGGGGGGAGCCAGCAGGTTTGGGAAGGTTGGAGATGTGGGATGAACCCAAGAGCTGACGGTGAACTCACCTTTCCTGGGTCGGGGCAAGAAAGAGAAATACAGGTGGGAAATCTCCTTTAGCCTCCACACACAACAGTGAACAAAAGATCTCTGAAATCAGCTCCTAGAGCTGCCACTCAGATGCCTCAGGACGGCTCGCTTTGCCCCTATGTGCCTCAGTTTCCCCAACTGTGAGGCATAAGAAGGGCAATCAGACATGGATGCAATGCTAAGGGTCTCAAAGGCAGGGGGGACAGACCCCAGGGAGGCTTTAGGGGAGCAGCCAAGGAAGCAGGGGGGCTGAGCTGATGCTCCCTGTGCTCAGTGCAGCCCTGGCAGAGTTTGACGAGCCAAAGAGATCGACCTTCGTCATGTTCGGCGTCCTTACCATTGCTGTGAGGATCTACCATGACCGCTGGGGCTACGGCGTCTACTCGGGACCCATCGGGACGGCTGTCCTGGCGATAACTGTGAAATGGGTATGTAGGGAAGGGCACCACACTGGGGATTTGGGGGATGCTTGTGGTGGGGAACATCACTTCTTCAGGCAGAACACAAGCAGCCTTTGTGATAAACGCCAGATTTGATCAGTCTGAGCAATCTACTACATCTCCTGTCCCTGCATTTTGAATCAGGAGGAATGTATTTATGGAGTTTTTACAGCTACTCAGAGGCAGAAGGGTCTGGTAAACTGCCCCGGGGCTGGTAGAAGAAATACAGTGATAAAATGGGAAGGAATCTGCCTGTAGTCTGCCTGAACCTGGCTGGCAGCTCCTGGGACATTTGGGGACCGTGGCGTGTGTCCCACACACAGCAGACGCTGTGACAGGGGTGGGAGCGTGGGGGGCAGAGCTGTTACTGGGAAAGGAGAAGGATTCAGTGATGGGACAAAAATTGCAGGAAGATGCTGCTGAGTGTCACAAAAATACAGTGATGCAAGTCCCAGCCACACATCATCACTAAGACACATCAAACTGGCCAGCAGCTAAAATCTAGTGGCCACAACAGGAAAACGATGGACAAGGAGAGGACTGAGAGCCAGTCTAGAGGCTTTGCCTGGTTTTATTTCAGCATTCATGAGTTGTTTGGGATGCAAAGCAGGGAGCTAAACCCAGGTGAATACACTTAGGGTGCTCTCTCTTTCCTCCCAGCTCCAAAAGATGAAAGAGAAGAAAGGGCTCTATCCAGACAAGAGCGTCTACACCCAGCAGATTGGTCCTGGCTTCTGTTTCGGGGCATTAGCGCTGATGCTGAGGTTCTTCTTTGAGGTACCTATTTGCACATTCCCTCACTGACTTTACAAGGTGTAAAGGATGTTACTGTGATAGGAAACTTCTCCCTTCACAGCGCTGGACAGCATCCAGCCTGGACAATACCCAGTTCAGGTGCAGGTCTCCAGCTTGGTGTGCCAGGGTCTGGCAGAAGGGACAAGGTCCCCCCACTTGTCCCCATCCCAGCCTCTGGCCTATTAACCATGGTGTGGGCAGATGTGACGGCAAGTGACATGCAGGGTGCTGCTCGCTCTCTTTTCCCCCCATTAAGTGAGTCACAAGGACACAGGCCCCGCTCTCTTCAGCTGTGCATGTCCTCAAAAAGGTTTTGTTGAATGCAAGCGGGGTTGTTTTGGAAACCGGGCACGGGTGACTTAAGGACACCTTGTGGAGCCATGGCAGGAACTGGATATAACCCAGGCATGACTAGATCCAAAACTGGCTCACGCCAAAGAAAAGCCTCTCAGTTGACTTCCAGGGGCACTCGATCCCATGTTTATAACCTTTTGCTCTCGCTGCTGCCCAGTCCGCCCATCCTGTGCTGTCCCGTGTGGGGAAGGTGGTAACCCCCAACAGAGCGGCTGGTGACGCCCGCGCTCAGCCTCACCATTACAGCTGCTCTGTGCATTGGGAGCTGCTAGATACAACCTCACAGTCATCCCCAAGGATTATTTTTCAAAGCATTTAGTAATTGCAAATTCTAGCAGAACATAAAAATGTCACTTAGCAGAAACTGCCTCCCCCCGCGCTCCGGCCTCTCCGCCGCGTCCTTTGCGGGGTAATGAAACACTTCATTCAAAAATTGGGAAATGTGCAAATTGGAATGTGTTAAATCCACTTTGCTTTCCTTTCTTTTCTCTTTTTTTTTTTTTTTTAAGGTTGGAAATCCTCTCTTCTTTGACAGCAAAAAGAGGCAGAAGGCTCAGAAATTCTTTTTCTATTCCTTTCCTTTTGGCTACTTGCCGAAAGTTAATGTTTTGCACCTAACCCCATTGCTCCCACAGCCCCGGCAGATCTCGCTAACGCTCTCCCTGTTTGCAGGAGTGGGATTACACCTACGTGCACAGCTTCTACCACTGCGCCTTGGCCATGGCCTTCGTCCTGCTGCTGCCCAAGGAGAACAAGAAGGCTGGGGGCACCGGGACCCCCGCCAAGCTTGACTGCTCCACGCTCTGCTGCTGTGTCTGAGCGGCCCCGGATGAGCAGGGCACTTGGTTTTCTGCTCCTGGGGTGACTGAGAGGTGCAAGCAAAAGCAAAGTGCCTTTCCTCAGGGACACCGGCGTCTTTTCCCACCAGCTCTGTGCACGCCCTGGGCTTTTCTTCCCTGTAAAAGCTTCGCCTTTCCATCGCCAGCCCTTGCAGAGGCTATGCTTGCTGCACACCTGGATTTCTCCCTGGAGAAGCACTTATCTGGGCTGTCACCTGTCCCCAGCCCTGGGGGACATTTGCATTCTCAGCCCATGTCACCACCTGGGCTGCCCGCTGCACCAGCCTGGGAGGACCTGAGTTGTCCCCTCCATGGAAATTTGCCTGAGCACATGAGGCTTCGTTTGCCATGTCTGATTAACAGAACCTGTATTTTTGTGAGATATTTACTATGTTATTTATGCGTTCTCCTGATGTAAATAATACATACTAACAAAAAGCTTTGCAAGCCAACATTTCTTAAGCGGTGCAAGAAATTTTCCAGCTCAGCTCTGCTCAGTCAAGGGCAGATGCCGGCCCCAAAGCCGAGCTCCAGGCACGGCCAACCCCAATCCTGCCCACAGCTCCCTCTGTCCTGGATGGAGCTGCAACATTGGGCACTTTGTCCTTGCAGAGCTGCCCGGGCAGCACAGGCAGCAGGTGCGCTTGTGGAGAGCATCATTAGTATGGAAAACACATGGAAAATGAGAGGCAGAGAAAAGAAGCTCCTGGAGGGAGGGGGAGGGCTGTAAGCTTATAACATCTCCTCTAACAGACTATTTACTATAGCAGAAGTGTATGATTTATTTAGACTGTCTGGGAATAACGCCAAGACTATATGTCATGGACAATTAGAGCAGTATCGGTATACAGCGATGTCCACAGAAAGCCCGCATTAAGCCTGGGTTCCTCTGGAAGAGAAATCCACCTCAGTCATTCATCAGAGCAACTTCCTGCGACGGGGCAACAACCAAAACTGGATGAGCTTCCAACAAAAATATACATGAATTATGAATCCCTGAGCATTCAAGAGTCACTGGCAAGCAGTGGCACAGCCGGTGCAGCTGCACGCACAGGCAGCGCTAGCAAAGACTTTTCAAAGGGTTCCCCAGCATCTAAAGCAACACAGCACACAGGTTTGCTGCAGCATCCAGCCCCCGGGAAGTTTTGCAAGGTGCTCTAAGGGTTTGCGTACAAAACTTTCCTTATTGTTTGTGTAAATAACTTTCCCCATTGTTTGTGTACAAAATTTTCCCTGTTGTTTGCATACAAAACTTTCGCCGTTGTTTGCACACTACTGGAGTACTTTGCCATGTGAGGGCTGCTCATGGCATCCCCAAAAAGCAGTCCCAAGTTCTCTGACTCCCTATTCAGAGCTGAATGCAAGAAGCACCCTGGCAATATATGCAAGTGTGCAGCTACTTCCCAAGCGGTCGCCCCCATGGGTGTCCCACAGGCAGGGCCGCGCTGGCTCTCACTGAGCCACCCCAAACGCATCTCTCTGTGTGTTACCCCACCCGCAAATCCTCAACGCTGGGTCTCCACCAGCAGTGCCAGCAGTCTCCCTCCCTCCGCACACCCTCTGCCACTCGCTGCAGCCGCTGATCAGAGGCATCCTGACCCCCCTGACTCATTTTTGTGATTGTTCGGCCTCCCCAGGACTGCAGTGACATGTAAAACCCTGCAGCAAGTCCTGGCAGTTCATGGGCAGCGTGGGCATGGAGAGAGGCTTGCGCGGGTAAAGCGCTGTGAGGAGAGGGGTTGGGTAACTGCAACGTGGCTGAGCAGAAGGGGAAAAAGGTTGGCAAACCCCACACAGACAAGGAGGATGTGTTAGCTAAAGCCCAGCTGAGTAATGAAAGCTGCTGCTCCCACCTGCCAGGTGTTCAGGTGCTACACCAAAAAAAGTAACCCAACAAACCCACAACTCAAAAAGCGTATTGCACACAATAAAATAGCAGGCATGGTTTCCTTTTCCCCCTGTCCCTGCTGATGTCCTAGGACACTGCTCTGACTGTGCAAAACGTCCATCCCTTCGCACCCCCATGCAGGACCAGCACCCGCCCTCAGGGCCGAAACGCAGCTGGACACATCTGGAGGGATCCCTGACATGGCATCAGCGCCCGCTGCAGTGGGACCGGGCACCCCGACACCCGCAAGGAAGGTGCACGGACCGAATTTGCTATCACCGGAGCAGGATATCCCCTGCAATACAAACGCAGGGAAATATTATAAACATTTACAGCAACGTAGACAAAACAGTCTCTTGTAACCTTTTAGCGCTGCAGAGAGCTTTGCCTGTAAGAGCTCTTGAGCCCCTGCCAAAAATTCTTGCTGTTTTCATAAGAGTAGGTGTTTTCGTCTAAGGTGCAGTCTGAGTGCTGTGACCTTTGTCATGTCTGCTACTGAAATTTCCTGCTTCTCTGTTATTCTCTTCTTTGGTAAGACGATATGAAACCCAAAACTTTTATTGCCCCTTTTAAAGCGTCTTTATAGCTCCCTGTCTACTTCATATACTGTCTTATTCTCGAACACTGGGATATTACTTATGGGATCCGTGCTTGATGCTGCAAAAAGCATTTGGGTTTCATGAAGCCCAAACCGCCTGGGCTTTTTTTAAAATCAGCCGGAGGGGGGGAGGAAACAAAAAAGAGAAAGAAACAAGGAAAAAGGAATGAGACGGGAGGGACCGGGCTTTCCGCTCCAGAGACCTTGGCATCTGCGACCAGCGCAATGGCCGAGGGCAGCGACAAGGAGCCTGGCCATCTCCCCCTGCTCCGCGGTGCCTCCCCAGGCACGAAATCCCCTTTGCTTTGTGTCTGGGCATGGGGTGCGTGCTGTCCCCACAGAGATGGCATCACACGACGTGCAGCAGCTGGAGCACATCTGTCCCGGAGCTGGGGGAGCTCAGCCCTGCTTGGGGAGCTCCCACACACCCCAGTTCACCATTTGGTTTCAGCGTCAGGACAGACCACATGAAGGATGCGCATCCCCTGGTGAGGGCTGATGCGAAGCCACAGCAGCCAGGGCAGCAGTGCTGAGGGTTCTGCTCCTGTCCCACTCCTTGGGCTGCCGGGCTTCGTCTCCACCACAGGCAGGGACCATGGTAGTGGGGATCCCCGGGACCTCGCTCAGCCCTGCCCGCTCCCCAGCATCCCCATGGTGGAATTAGTGGGGACCCGGCGTGCCGGGTGCTGGTCCCAAGGCTGCAGCCCCACCAGAGATCTTGGAGCAGACTCATGCAAGACAGGGTGGAACTGTCCCGTCCCAGGGGACACACATTTCCCCACACTTGCCTAAGATAAAGCTGGGATGAGAGGGGAATTAGGACCTACTCCTGCTCAAGGGGAGGCTTCCAGAGATGTCTAGTCAGGCTCAGTGCCAGCTAATCTTCCAGGCAAACTTTATCCAGATCCTTTTGGCTGCAGAAAGTGAAAAACTAGCCAGACTGAAACATAAAAGCCTGGTTTCTGCTGCCAGCTGTATGGGGCACTCCAGAAAATGCCTTATCACCATGTGATTTTGAAAGACCGCTTCAGGGTCGGGTTTTTTTCCACATGCTGCTCTTCCCTCCTCACCCTCGCACCACCATTCCTTTGCGCACATTCATGTGGTAAACCAGCCTGGACAGAGCAGGTCTGCAGGGGCAAAGGGAGTCACCACCGATGTCCTGCACACCCCTGGGCTCCACGGCCCTGGGACATGGCACAGATGCACTATGAGAAACCAGCCCCATCCCTCAGCCTGGAAAAAAAGGGGCAGATGGAGCACTGAGACCACTTGGTGTCTCTCAGCTTTGCACCAGCTGTCCCAGTCCCTTTCTGGGTGCTGAATAAAGTCTCCAGCACTTCAGAGGAGTCAGGGGACACCCAGGAAGAGCAGAGGGCGATTTGCTGTGCCTGGTGCTGCACTGCAGAAATGACAGGATGGAATCAGAGCAGATGCAACCATGGAGTTCAGCAAAGTGGAACCTCCTGCACAGTTGCAAAGCACCCTAACCCAGCACCACCAAGAGAGAAAAACAGCCATGCATCGGGGTTTTGCTTAAAACAGCGCTATGCATTGTCCTGGGATGTCTCTCTTCTGCTCCCCTTTCCTCTCAGCAAGATTTCCAACCAAACTTTCCAGCCCGGTTGGTGCAGGTAGGGCAGCCCCATCCCAGCAGCCTCTGACAACAACGGGGTATTTTCGGGGCAGGGGGAAGCTTGGCCGCAGCCCCGCAGACAGGCTGAGCCGCTCAGCTCCCGGGGGGAGTCGGGCAGGGAGCCCCTCGCACACTTGCAGGTGTCTGCTCCCCCGGCAGCGCCGGAGACGGATGCGGATGGTGGACTCGACCCAAGTGACCAAACCCGAGCGCCGAGTCCCCGAGCCGAGGAAGGGCAGATGCGAAGCAGCCGGGCTCGCTCGGCTCTTGCGGGGATGCTTTCACAGCTGCAAAAACCTGCTCCGGTCCAGATTCGGTGTCTCCAGCCTCCCCGCTCCTCCGGCGGAGCGGTCCCAGGGAGCGGCAGTCCAAGGTTTTTGGTTTAGGCCAATCTCCCAGAAATTCTGTCATCATGCAGTGCATCACGCACGCTGCCGGATCCGCATTACACAGAGGATGGCCCCGGGCCAGCACCTCTTAAAGTCAGTGGAAAAACCCTCCCTTGCTATGATGGGAGCTGGCTCAGGCCGCATGCGATCTGACAGATACCACGGAGCGAGAGAAGTTGTTTTAACCTGGGAATATCTTGTGGCCCCAAAGCTGCTTCTGGAGACGGACGGGGCAGCGTGTCTGCAGTGCGGGTGCTGCTCAGGAAAGCTCCCAACCTTGCAGCAGCTTTTCAATGAGCATTTAACGAACCGTCATCGTTATCTGATCCATGTGCTCCGAATGCAAGGGAACCGCTCGGGTTTCCAACTGCGCACATCATCTGATGCTCATAAAACGAGCTGATGTGTCTGGAAGCCCCAGACCCAAAGAAACGTTATTTCAGTGGGGGGAAAAAAAAGTCAATAAAGCTTTAAAAAGCGCTTGCAGGGATAGACAGGGATGGGTGGCTGCTCTCCCCTGCTTACCTGTGGTTTTCTAACAAAGCAAATGTTCACTGATAAAACTCACAGTCGCCTTATAAAGGCAGGATCTAGTTTGCCTATAAAAGGGAAGGTTTTGGGGAAATTTTACATTCGTCTCTCCTCTCTTTCTATATCTTTATTTGCATTCTCATTTTCACAGTAGTTGAGCTAATCTGAACGGAGCAGGAGCGAGGGTGCAGGTTATAATCAAAGTATCAGGTAGCACCTTCACATCTGGAAGGGATTTTGACACAAGTTCTCCCAGACTGTTACAGACAGTTTAAAAGCAAAAATCTGATAAATAGCAAATGTTTAACAAGTCAATAGGAAGCTGCATTCGCAAGAACACATGGCTCGGACCAGTCTAGCACTGCCGCATTGCCAAGGCCCTGCAAACACACACGCACATACCTGCAGCATACGGGGAGGGCTTGCCGTGGTAATTTTGCACAGAATAGGGTCCAGAGCCCAAACCCACAAGCCAGAGGCATTTGTACCTTTGAAAAACCTTTGCGATCCCTCGAGAGCCACAATGTCCTCCCAAGGAAAAGTGTCGCTGCAAGCAAAACCATCCCAACACAAAAGCGCTTGCAGTGTTGCAACCCTGCCTGGTTCAGGGAGACTTCAGAGCGATAAACAAACGGCTACCCGGAATGTGGAAAGAGGCATTAAAATAGAGCGAGTTATGCAAGGAGCAGGGAGCAGAAGGGGAGATGGAGGAGTAAGAAATGACCAGGAAAACCACCAGAAACCCTCTGGGATGCCTGCCTATATTTAAAGATAATGTGTCCAGCCGTCTTGCCAAGTCCCACTCATTTGGAGCTGGGCTTATGTTTTGGATTAATTTTAAGGCAGTTCCTAAAGCATCTCGCTCGCGCAAGGAAGAATTTTTGCCTCCTTCGCCAAGGTGACCTTTTAAAAAAATCTCACTCTCTATTTTTCAACCTCTCACTCATTTAAAATTGTCATCGCCCGGGAGCTGCGGGACACTCGGTGCAGACAATTCTTTTTCTGGTGCTCACCAGGCCCACAGCCCCAGAGCATCCTGGAGTGGGGCTGGGTGCAAGGATGGGGGACGGGGGAAGGCACCTTTCTGCAGATCAGAACCCTTCCCCTCTCCTGTGAGCATCACTTGGCCAAGCACTGAGAGCAGAAATCGTCCCTCCCTCAACCAGCAAGAGAAGTTGAGCTTGGATTTGGCTGGATTTGCAAGATGAAGTTTTTGGGCAGCTCCATGGTTTTTATTTAAACCAGTTCAACCAGCCATCGCATAACCTCATCCCATGAGGGGAACGCAGAAACTCAAGGTGCTTCTTGTGTAATAGATGCTGCTCTCTGCCCAAGCAGGTCTGGGATAGTGCTCAGAGTTTTGCTCCATCTCTGTCCAGGCTAAAGGAAAGACCACACACAAAACGGTTTCAGGATGCCAGCAGCTGTGCACAAAGCATTTGGTTTACATTAATTATGTCTGGACCAAAAGAAAAAAATAAAAAAAGAAAAAGAAAAATAGAAAAGAAACAAGGGGGAGAGAGAAGGAGAGCAAGCAAGCTGAGAAGACAGGAGGGATAGAGGGAGGCTTCTGCATCATCCTGATAAGATCTGCTCAGATCCCAAACGCGATTACAGCACTCGCCCTGTCTTAACACCTCCTGCCACCCCGAGCAGAGCGGTCCTGCCCTGCACGGCGCCTGCAAACACCTGGGTGAACGTGAGGCACAAATGCAGCCTGAAACCCTCTCGAAGACCCCGGTGGGACCCTTTCCTCCAAGCTTCGCTCCATGCTCTGCCTCCCTCTTTCTCCTTTTCTCAGCAGAAATGGTCCCAAGAAAGACTGGGGAAGGTGAAGCAAATGGTGCTGCTGGCGGAGGGAGAGATGCTGGTGTGTGCTGGGAAGGGAAGCAGCAAACACCTGCCTGCAAGGACTGAGTGACTGCAATGAGCTGCACCCCTGCTGTGTCCTGCACATCTCCTGCACATCCCCATCCCACATGGCCTCCCCCTGGCTCTGCATCCCCACTAGCACCAGGAGTGCAGCAGTCGCCGACCAAGGACCCTGATGTGACAGGAGCTGTATAAACCCTAAATACATCCAGTCTCTCAATGGCCAGCAGCGTGCAGCTCTTCGCCAAAACAGGTAACGAGCACTGTCAGGTCATAGCATCGCCAGGCAGCTGGCAAGAGTCATTCCACCACATCTCCTGGCGCTGGACGTCCTGGAGGGAGCACAGTGGCCAAGCCCTCCCCCAGCAGCAGCTGCCCCCTCCCAGCCCAGCCAAAACCTGCTCCCCTCCCGGGCCGTCTCCTTGCATAATGAACTTTCGCATTGCAGCAGCACCGTCTCCGCTCAGCAGCTCGGGGGGCCCAGCCTGTGCACGCCAGAAGCTGGACTGACCCATGTCAGAGGTGATTAATTTATCAGGCTTTTGGCACCCACCACTCCCCGCCAGAAAAACAATATCCCAAATTCCAGGCCCTCCCGCCCAGCAGATGTGTCTGCGGCGAGGGCGACCGTTCCAGCCCGTCTCGCAGAAGCCGCAGCGGGGATGCAGCACCCGGGACTCCCGCTCTGCCGGCCGCCTTCCCCATCCCTGCCATGCATCTGTGGGAAAACCTGCCCGGGAGCAAAATCACAAAATGCAGGGGATTTGCACTGGGATGCTGTCCCAGTGGGTCCAGCTTCTTGCCCCACATCAACATCCACGCTGTCAAACCACCAAGGAGAATTGGGATGGGTGCGCAGCTGGGGAAGGTGGCGGGATGTCACGCCACTGAGCCCTTGCGTCCTGGGGAGGAGCAGCACTGTCCTGTCCCATGGGTCTGCCTGGCATCTGAGTTTGAACCAAGCAGGCACTGATTTAAGGCCTAACTAAACTGGCATTAATCTGTATCATCAGGCCTTTAATGAACAGATTTTAACAAAGTTGTTATCAATCGCAGAGAGGGCCAGAAGACAGGGATGGGGCGCAGCATCACTGCAAATGCTCACTGAGCCCTGCAGCCCTCCCTGCCTCTATCAGGGCTTAAAGAGAGGAACGGAAAGGGCAGTGATACCATTCAGATGCTGCAGAGCACTTGGACACCAGGCAGCCAAGAAGCAGGAGAAACTTTTCTTCCTTCCCCCTGGCCCCGCCGCCTCCCTTCGGGTTTTGGAGGAGGGATGGGAGCCCATCGGAGCGCGGGACCAGCCAACCTCGGCCACGGGGAGACCTGCTGCCTTGTCTGAGCTCACCCTGACGTCAGGGTGAGGGGGGGAAAGGGGAGAACATGGGCAAACAGCCTCATATTTATCCCAAAAGGTCACAAGCGCCTTGGAAGAGGCTGGAGCTGGATCCCCACGGTCCAGAGCAGGCCAACGTCTCCTCGAAGGAGAGGTTTCACAATTCATCTCGTTCGTTCGCTGTGGCATTTTCATCACGGTAGTTCGACTTATGCAATTACATAAAAAACATCTAATGAAATCTCGGTGACACAAAACATGAACGTTTATGTTGGCCTCCCCGTGCCGTGGAGTTGATCTTGGCCGGGGCGTCCAGACAGACATTCTGCATTCTTCAGAGATTAAGCACTGAAACGCTCCGGAGAAACCCAGCTGCCCGCTCCCCCTGCAGCCGCACCGCTAATTCCAACCACATGCTTGCCGGCCGGGGAAAAGGAGCACGTACCTTAAACACACACACGGTTACCGCTGGGGACCAGCCTGGCACCCTGCGCAGCCCCCGCCTGCATCCCCATCCCCACCAGTAACCACAGGTCTCCAGAAATAAATACATGCACAAC
Organism: Columba livia; assembly: GCF_036013475.1. Classification (NCBI taxonomy): domain Eukaryota; kingdom Metazoa; phylum Chordata; class Aves; order Columbiformes; family Columbidae; genus Columba; species Columba livia. The sequence goes on from NC_088620.1 coordinate 3,800,460, forward strand.
AAGCGCTATGGCTTGGCAGGTACAGTGTTAGGTATAAGTAAGGTACTGCAGTGAAATTGTTAATAAATAAGAGGAATAATGAGTAACGATGCCATGTTGCCCATGCAGCACCTCACCAGTTCTCCCAGTTCATCAGCCCGTGAGATGTGAGGCCCCAGCCAAAAATCGATGAGCCCAGGAGGCTCTGGGCAGTGAAAACTTCATCCTGTTTCGGTTCCCACCTCTCTCCTTTTAAAAATTCTTCTGTCTCCCATCAAAAATCAAGCTGATCTAAAAAAAAGGACAAGAAGGGGAAGACGAGGCATAGAGGACAGAGATTTTGTTCTTCACAATGGTGCAAGGGGAGCTGAGTGAGGATCCACAGCATCTCTGGAGAAATGGAGGGGATGGGGAGGGATGGAGAGGGATGGATGGGAAGGGGAGCAAATGCCACATCCCACTCTTGCCCGCTTTAACCGCACATGGACTTTGGGCATGTCACTGTGTCACCGGGCGATGCTGTCGTGGGTGACCACAGCACTGCCAAGCAGAACCACCTCGCTGGCACCAACCAGGGCACATCCCGCCACACATCCCTGCTCCCGCTGCAGCCATTCCCTTGTTTTAAGGCCCAGAGCAGTGACTCTGCTGCAAATGCCCATTGCAGTGCCCACCACAGCCTGGGAAACACAGCTCGTCCAGCAAAAGCTGGTCAGCTGAGGGACAGGGACCAGCACCTGCTCATGGGCTGGATGCAGCCATGGGCATCCTGTCCCACATCGCTGGCTGTAGCTGGAGCTTTTGAAAAGCCCATACTTGCCCGTTTTGCAAGAACACGGGTTCCAAAGTGCAAAAAACCCACCGAGGTACCCACCAGCCCCACTACCCTTGTTTTAAGGGTGCAACATTTTTGACATACTACAAACCATCGACAAAACAAGATGTCAGGGCTGCGGCTGCTGCTGGTGCAGGTTCTGCCAGGGCATGGGAGGGATCCAGCAATAACAAGGGGGGTTCAGGGAGCAGCAGCCCCCTCTTCTGGGTTGCACTGGGGCTCTGGCCCCACGGGCACATTGGCTGTTTGCCCACACGGGATGTCTTCAAAGGCTCGTGCGTTATTGCCTTGCACGGAAGGAGAAGGAAAGATGGAACGTGGGGAGAGAGAGAGGAAAAATAGCCCCTTATTCCACGTTCATCAAGGAAGCATCCAGCCGTCCAAAAAATTTAATGTCATATTTTAGCAAGAAAAACAGCTGTTGTGGTACTTTAAGGCCCAGCATATTTTGGCCAGGGTTGCATGTTGTGGATATTGGCTGAGTCAAGGTTAGCTGTTAAAAGGCAGAAATTCTAGACCCATATGAAGAAACATCGCGTTCCTTTATATTCAGATAATATTTACTCCCAGGCCTGTTTTGTTTTGTTTTCTTCTCCCTCCTGGAGCATGGCCTGGCCCCGGGGCTGCGGCTGCCCTTGGCATCACTGCTCTGCGGGCAGGGGGGCGGCTGCACCCGGGACACGGCTATTTGGGGTGATGGAAGCAACGGGAAAAGCGATGGGGACTCTGCCTGGTGCCCCTGACTCGAGCTTTGCCCTCCAGTTTCCAGCGCTGCCTGGCTTTGAGCCTTGTGCCCAGGGAGAGGCAGCAGGGCAGGGGACAGGTTTGCTGCCTGGTAGGGGACAACGGGTTCCCTCCAGTAGCACAGGCAGTTGGGGGGGGGGTTGGTGGCTTCTCCACAGGGAGGATGGGGACCCACGAGGTGGCCCCTGGTCTCACGGCACAGCACCCACATGCTTTTCGCTGCTCAGACTTGGTCAGACCTTTTTTCCCCCAAAGGGATAAAGATTCCGACAAAGCTGTAGCAGTGAACTGTGCTGCCATCAATCCCATTCTCCTGGCCAAGGTGCCGGCACACCTACAAAAACCCTGCAAAAATTGAGTGCAATTGGAATAAGGTGATTTGCAGCTTTATCTTTTCATAACTTTGTTCTATTAGAGCATATCTATGCTTTTTAAGCTATCACCCATTTAAACGTCTGTATCTAAAGCTGTTCTCCAAACTAGCTGTGCCTGGGATGGGCCAGTCCCCTCCAAAAGGTCTTTGTGCAACGGCAACATCTCCTGGGTCGAGAAAGGCGGGGTGGGAGGGGGTGCATTCACACCTCATGGAAATGAAACCCCAGAAACTCCCTAAAAACTGGACATTGCAGGAACTGAGAACTTCTGCATGGGGTGAACCCGCTGCCCCTCGACAGCAGCACCGTGGCTGAGAGCATCCCTGGAGCCACACACCCCAACAGCGAGAGCCCCCCCAGCTCTGCCGCCCCGCGCCCAGCGCGATGCCACCCAGGCTGGGAGTGACTCATCTTCTCGTAAAGCTGGTTTGCAAAGGAAGAAAGAAAAGCCCTTGCCCTGAAACAATTCCTCTGCTTTTGCCAAGCTCGGCGGGAGCAATCCACACTGTTCCTCTGCTTCTCCGCAGCACCCAGAGTCTGTGTGTCCCCTGCCGTGGTGCCACCTCCAAAGCCAGACCCCCCAGCTCCCACCCTGTGCCGGGGCTTTCCTCCCAGCACCGTATCTTACCAAACACGGAGCCACCAAGCACAGCCCCACATATTTCACTGACCTCAGACACTTGGATAGGGAAGGCTGCGGATTTAAAAAAAAAAAAGGAAAAAAAGAAAAAAAAAAAAAAAAAACAAAGTCCAAGGTGGAACCGCAATGTTTATAAAATGGGTCACTGAATTATACATAAAAATATTTTCCTTGTGGATGCAATTACTTCCTGGACTTGTTATTCCACAGATGCTTAAGTTCGCCTCAAGCAACTCCAATAAATGCTTTACAGTCTGCTAGATCAACAGTAGCAGCACTGGAGCGAATTGAGCAGAGCTGTTTCAAATTTGTCAGAAAACCACACAGTGTTTTCATGCGCACGTTTTAGAAACCCAAACAAAATTATTCCCAACCGTCGTGCTCCCTTTCCTTAACGCTTTTAATGGGTTTCACATGAGCTCCTCCAGACACGGGCAGAATCCCAGGGGCTTGGGACACCCCGAAGCCGGGACAACCCCGGGATGAGACAGGGATTGAGCGGGGACGGCACCTCCCATTGCTCTCCCGTACAAACCCTGCTCCTCCTCACTCCCAAATTGTCCCATCTCATCCTCCTGCATGGTCTGGCTCTCCCGTTCGATCCCCGGGGGGCAGTGGGATGTGTAACCAGCTTCAGAGGCTTTCCCAAGGGAAATGAATTTTGGGAGCGAGGGGTCGGGGCTGGTCCCACCTGCTGTGGTGGCTGCGGGCGGGTGAGGGAGAGTTCAGGGGTTCGGGGGGGACACGCCACGTGGGGTTTAAAACTGCGATGAAAAAACCCCAGGGGAGCTGCAGCAAAGCTGGTGGGAAGCGAGAGAAGCTGAAGCACTGGCTAGCTGGTTCCCAGCGTGGGCACAGTCTGGATGCAACAGTTTTCCCCCATGGCAGGGACATTATTGCATTTTTTTCACCTCTATCCAGCCACTGATTTACGCAAAATTCAGAGACACTGAGGCCATGGAGATGTGTAAAGATTTTTTCATTTTTAGTGCGTGTAAAGCTCAGCACAAAGGTCCTTGAATAAAATCCTGATCCATCTGGTGCATTTTGATCTTCAAAACCTCAAAGTTAGATTCGTTTAAGAGCAATTAAAAATATTTAGTGCCACTTGCAATGACCTTGAATGGGAAAGCAACTGAGGGCTGAGGTGTTGGGGAACACCCCAGGATCACGGGGCAGAGTGCTGCTATGCCAATAAAATAAATGAATATCTGCCCAGGAACACTCAAGATTCACCCCAGGACTAACAGGTGGCTGTAACAAGATTATCCCGTTAACAGATCGCCAGTGGAGCAGAAATGTGCTTTCAGGTCCCAGCTTTCACTCCAATTTCATCCACGAGATTTTCTCTCGGCAGGATAAATGGGTTAAGAGGTGCCTGCAAAAATGGACTTATAAAAAGCTCCTTATTCTCCTGCTTCAAGGATGCAGCTGCCTCCTGTTCCCCCTTGTATGGGAATCCAAGCTCATCTTTGCTTTTTCATAGCCCATCGGGGCAACCCTGCTCCTCTCTGCCGGTGGCCGATGGCATTCGGACGCCAGCCTGCCTGTCACGGTGTCACAGCACCGGGGGGACATGGCCCTGTCCCCATCCCTTGTCCCACGGGCAGCTGGTAATGACAAGGTCTCAGCAGATGATGCACAGTGGGAAAGTCCCATGGAACCCGAGAGAGCATCATCCTCCTCAGCAAGGACACCTCACAGGCTGCAAGCCCCAAATTCCCAGCGAGACAAACCTTTTATGAGCAATTTCACCCCACCATTGGTGGAAAGCGCTTTGCCAAAGGGAAAGAGACGGGTTTCCCTCTGCCCAGCCCAGGGATGGGGACAGGGACAGTGTCCCCACAGCCGAGCTGCACAACCAGCACAGCACTTCCCACCTCAGAGGTTAAACCAAGGGCCCCACAGGGAAACACACTGGCATTTTTATTTGGGATTAAGTCCCAGCACATCTTAATTTTCCAATTCAACTGCTGCTGAAAAGAAACATAAAATAAAACAAGCACCATTGGTGGGGAGGGAGGGAGAAGGCAGCACTGGGTCTGCCCACAGCCCTGAATTAGCTGCAGAAAAACATTAACGTTCCTGTGCTGGCTCCCGGCCAAGGGACAGAGCGATTCAGGAGACGGCAACACAACACAAGTGGGGTCTGCAGGTCCTGGTGCCAGAGCCAGAGTGCAAAACCCTGGGACAATGGCTGTGGCAGGGGGAGAGCAGGAGACCTGCACCCTGCTCCTGGAGACGGCCCCAAGGGGCTTTTAAATGCCACCAGCATTTTTCTTCCTAAGGCAAATGGGTTGGAAAATGCCTTGCAAGAGGTGATGTATTTTATGGGGGACAGCTCCAGGTCCCCAAGCCAGGGACGCCCAGGTCGGAGGGGTCAGATCCTGCCTCCTGATGTCCAAGTCACTGTGGTGGAACACGAGGAAGAAATCTTTTACACTGAGGGTGGTGAGAGCCTGTCCCAGGTTGGCCAGAGAGGTGGTGGATGAACCATCCCTGGAGACATCCCAGGCCAGGCTGGACGGGGGTTTTAAGCAACCTGAGCTGGTGAAGATGTCCCTGCTCATGGCAGGGGTGGCACTGGATGAGCTTTGAAGGTCCATTTAACCCAAACTGTTCCATGAATCTATGATTTGAGGATGATGGGCAGGATAGCACAGAGGCAAGGACTGAGCACAGCATCCCACAGAGCGTCTGGAATACCCCATGCCAGCCCTTACTGCAAACATGCATCAACTCAGGTGCCTCCCAATCCGCAGCACGCCACTGCAGACCCCCAGCACCCCACTGTGGACCCATCAACATCCCATTACAGACCCTGCACCCCATTACAGACCCCCAGCACCCCTCGCAGCACCCATCCAAACCCTGGCCGTGGCTCAGCCTGGCTGCCGGCACAGTATAATTACCCTGGCCTGTACCCTGGTATCCACCGACCGCCCCACCCCTCCTGATTTTGCCATTTGCCGGGCGCGGGAGGCAGCGTGCCGCGCTCAGCGCCGGCGAGGGCTCCAATCTGTTCCTCATTAGGAGGGCAGACAGCCCAGCGCGGGAGTCTGAGCCCTAATCTCCTTTCCAGTTGGTATCCGTCAGCAGATGTACAACAAGTGGTTGGATATTTTAGCGGGCATGTGTGTGTGTGTGTGACAGAGCCGTTCGAGCTTTTTTCTGGTTTGTTTTTTCCAGCTGGAGGAGGGGGATGAAATGCGGCGGCTCGAGCCGAAGCTTTGCCGGTCGCACGCGGAGCCCAAGGGCAGGTCCCGGCGCAGCCACACGGCTGCCAGCTCCGCTCCGCTCCGCCGCCGGGGTGGGTTATTTTACCAAGGTCTTTCTTGGAAGAAGCGGTGATGAAGTTAACAGCCTGTGAGCCATAATTGGCTCACATTAAATCAAGGAAATGATATGTTTTGTTTTGCCCTTTAAAAAAAAAAATAAAATTAAAAAGCATATTAAACAGGAAAAAAATGCACACAGCCAAGGAAGGAGCAGGCAGCAGCACTCAGGAATTTGGGGAAAGATTTGTGTCCCAAGGCATAAAGAAATCTACTCCTTGCCATCAGAGAAAAGCAGCTTCACTGCAAATACACAGTAGAAATGCCCATGGGTCAGCAAGAGGGGAACCAAAAAACCCAAGTTGTGCCACCACAGCAGGCAGCACCTCGAATGCTGTCCCGTCAGGTCACACTAAAACCAAACAACCCAAAAATTCTTTAAAAGTTCTTCTTGATAGTTGTTTGGTTTATCTCACCACCTCTCAACCACCACAGGGTGTCAAAAACCTTGTTGCTGCCTTAACATGGCTCTGAATATACAGGATATTTCAGAAGGGAAACTTTCTCGTGCTTGTTCTTTAAACTCTATTTTTAGCCCCTGTGCCTACGGGGTGACGGCAGAACCGTCCTCCCAAGACTGCAGGTCACCTAAGTTGTCAGCTCTCAGCACAGATAAGGTCCAGCCCCTAAAGCTTGACCCAGCGACAGCCTAGCAAGGCTCGGCTTTAGCAAGCTCCCACAGTTGCTGAGGTGCAGCCTGTGCTCACCGTGTTTTTTCCCATCCCCACGAGCAACAAGTGCTGCTGCTTCACAGCACCCATGTCCCCTCCTGGCTTGGTACTGGGGCACCAAAAGCCACCGGGGCTGCAGCCACATCCCAGCTCATCCTGCCCAGAGCTGGACTTTGTGGAAAACCTGACCTGTTTTCCTGTCACAACATCCTTGGGGATGCTCAGCCCCTGCTTTGCTGCGGTGTCGCTGCACAGATGTCCCTGCACAAAGATCAACCACATCACCCAAGCAAGGCCAGAAGTAAATGGGTGCAAGGACCACAGGGACCAGCTCCAAGCAGCTCTCCTGCGAGCCACCACAGCCCTGGGGAAATTCGGGCTCTGGTATATCATGGTCCTGCCCTGTCTGACCCTGCTCCCACCATGGCCACCCAAAAGCTGCAGCAGGAGATGGAGCGAGGGACGAAGCCACCACATCGCATGCAAAGGGTTGGGAAGCTGTGATCTGCCCCACATCCCCTTTTTATCCACCACCTCAGTTTCACTTGTACCTGCGGACACTGGAAGCTGTGGGTTGCGAGATTTCACGTGACCTGAAAAAAACCCCACAAGCAGAAAAAAACCCCATCCTGCTTTTGGTAAATCCCACACCCAGCTGAAGATCACACACAGATCTTCCAGCTCATCCTGGCTTCTGGGTTAGCCAGGTTGGAAACGGGACACCAAAATCCCTTGCTGTTAGCATGGGGGATGAACAAGTCTTTTACTTGCATGGCAACCAGGAAACCCCCCAAATGCAACCCTTTTCCAATTTAAAAACAACAAAAAAGCCCTCAATGGGAAATTCTAATTTTCTTTGGAAATGTCATTTCCAAATGGCACATGAGAAATCATGCTCTAACCTAGCGCTGCTGACAGGCAAATATTTATCCCCACGAAATTTCCACATAAAACTATCACTTTTGTCAGTAGTTCTGGACACCAGGAGCAGAAGGGGGAGGCAGCAAGAGGGGAGCCAGGAGGCACAGGGACCCCTGCCCGGGTGTCAGAGCCACAGGCGGCTGAAAGCCCCCCGAACAGATCGCTGCAAACACAATGGGTCTCCTCAAGACTCATTTTGAGGCAAGATGCAGCCTTTTCCAACACTTTCATAGTACTTTTTTTTTCAAAACGAGCTGTACCATTTTTTCCAATACATTAAACTGATATAAGTCTCTGCTCCCAAGCCCCGCAGCACTTCATCATTCAGCACCGCTGCTCTCGCCCATGTCAGAGCGGAGCAGATCCTGTCCGACATACATTTCTCAGTCTATTAGGTAGAGTTATTCTTTTGCTCTGTGTTTTGATACTTAGAAAGCCATTACCATCCCTCGCATGCACATCCATCATCGGGGCTTCAAACTCCAGCAAGTCCCACAAAACTATTTTCCACTCACCATGCAGCCTGCCAGGCTCTGTTCTTCTACTCTGCGTTGCTTCATCCATCGAAAGACATTTCAGCAAGTTCTGAGGCCAACAAAATAAACAGATGGCAGCCTGAAAAGGTGGTGATTTATTTCTGCAAGGGGGGAGCGGGATGAGGGATACAGCAGGGGAGAGCTGACTCCTGTCTGCCTAGTTGGAAAAGCCAACCTGGGCTCCAGGCACCAATGCCCGTCTGGAGCCAGGGGTACAAGGCACAATTTTGAGTGCAAGGCACCGTTTTGTAAAGCCAAGAGGTCTTGGAAAGCTGTGGGGGGAGCAGCCGTATCTGCCTCCCCGCACATTTTGCAATGAGACTGTTCGCCATCGCACCTCCGCACTGCCCTGATGGCTCCTTGGCGTGGACCATGTGCTCCCCAAAATCACCCACAGAGCAGCACCCTGCTGTGAAACACCAGCTCCGCTACAGCCTTACGGGATGCGGGCGATGCAAAGAGAAGCAGCCCTGTCCCAGCCCAGGGCAAAGCAGCCCCAGGGCTGCCCCTGAGTCCAGCCCAGGCACTGAGCATTATTACAGCCTGACCCAGCAATCACCAGTTCAGACTTACGGGGAAGATTGATGAAAGGATACGGCCAGATGAGCGATAGAGACGGATAGCCTTGAGAAGCGACTGATTTCTCCCTTACAAGAGGAATAGAAATTAATTTATGAATTGGGTTAGTTAAGTTGCCAAGTGGCTTTGATGCAGTTTATTTTTTTGCATGTGTTCGTGATCTATTGCACAGCTGTCAGAGGGGGAGGAAGGTCCTGTTGAGCTGGAGCAATGCATCACTCCGGCCGAGGCAGCCAACAGCTCTCAGCAAAACCAGATTGCCCTTTAATCGGCCACAGGTTGGTTCACTACTTTCCCAAAACAGGCACCTCGTTCCTCCCTGGTTCACTCTCAAGGGCCTCAAGCCCCATTAGTTGTCACAGAGCTGGGGAGCAGATCAGGAGCCCCTTCCCTGTGCCGATGGCCAAGCACAGCTCACCACTGAAGCAGTCTTCTTTCACCTTACCCACCCCATGTGTGTTTTGGTAGGACCAAAGTGCAGAGCAAGGATGTGGTGCTCACCAAAAGCGAGTGACCAACCTGCCCAGGGGAAATTGCCACCGGGAAAGCGAATAGGCACTGCTAGCCCAGACACACACAGCAAAACGTGAGTGCGGGAGGTGGCCAATGGTGTTTGCTGAGGAGTGGATGCCCCGGGGTGCAGGCATGAGGTCCAGGTCAGCTGGAGACTGTTGTAACATCCTTGCTCAGACCAACACAGCACTGGAAAGTTTTCAGATGAGCTGGCCTGCCACCCAAACATCCCCTCGCACCACGACCTTTCTTGTTACAGCGAAATCACAGCCCCGAGTGCCTGAGTCAGCTGTAAATCCCCAGCATCGATCAGACACTAAATGTAGCACTTGGTGGTTACAGAAGGGGAACCAGATTGCACAGAGGGAAGAGCATAGCAGGTCCTGGCTAATGCTGAATCAGCACTGGGGCTCCCACACAGCCTTGGGGGTGCAGAAACTATCCCGGTTGTTCTAAAAGGACCAGGGACTAAAGTGAATGCTGAAAACAAGAGGAGCACTACAGTGGTTTAGGGAAAGACGTCTTTTGTTAATTAAATCCAAATGCAAAGCCAGGAGTCCCCCATCCCTTTCCTACAGGGTGAGTTTGGACCTTGCATCTCCCCCACACCTGCAGATGCCCCAGCGCTGCCCACTGAGCCCTGCGGGTTGAGGGATCAGGGCGAGGGGGCAAAGGCACCCATGGGCAGCTGCACCCAAGGCAGCAGAGATGCTGTCCCTCCCTTTTCCATTCTCATCAGCACTCCTCATCCCCCTCACCTGCCCCCATATCCCCTCCATGTTCACCTACCTCTCATTTCTTCTCCTTCCTCTTCCTCAGCTCTGATCTACACTGAAAGCCCGTCCTCAGGGTGGCTGCGGAGGCTCACACAGATGCAATTTACCCTTGTAAAAAGGAGCAGCGTTCGGCCAGTCTAACTGGTACCAGTTCCTCGAGAGAAGTGGCCTTAGCAAAGGGAAGTTTCTGCTGGTGGAAACGGTTCTGCAAACGTTGTCCCTGTAAGTGCCGCTGTCAGTGGTGGGTTTTGTGCTGATGGGGTCCGGGCAAGCACAGGGCAAAGGCTGTGGGTCACCATCATTTTCCCATGTCCCTTTGCCTGCTGGTTTTCCGGCCCCCCCAGTTTCCTCCCCAGAGGCCGGGCAGGCATGAGCCCATGAGGCACAGATTTCTCTGATTAGGTAATGCAGGGCAGCCTCTCCCCTTTCGCTTTCAGCTGCTTCTTCCTCCCCGAGGCAGCCCCAAGCATCCGGCCCCAAGCAAAGCAGTACCCATACGGGCACCGGCTGCGGCACCGCCATGGAGCCCAGCATGCGGGAGCCCCTCGTCAGGAAGATGAGCTCCTCGTACCGGACCTTCCCTGAGAGTGCTGGCAAGAGGCTTGACAAGGAGTATCTGCGGTACAGAATGGGCTGGGGACATGGGGCTGGGCTGTGTCCCCCATTCTGAGAGCACTGGGCTGGGGGGAGAGCTGCTTCATGCCACTGTCGTTCCTGAGTTGCCTTGAGATGGGGTCTCATCCTGCCCAGGGTGTGCGGTGCTGGGTGAGCCCACCTGGGAGAGCTACAGGTGTGTGTGTTTGGGCATCTGACTCTTGTGGGGACACAGGGTCCTGCTGAGGGCAGGACCGGGGTAAATCAGCTCCCCACTTCACTGGGGTAAATCAGCTGCCCTCTGGGTCTGTGCTGCCACCCAGCTCCAGCTTCTGCTTTTCTCTGTTTGTTGAACCTGCTGAAAGCAGCCCAGCACAGAGGAAAGCATCAGCAGTGTCTGTGGGGACGGGGTCTCGCCCCCCACGACAAGGCAGGAGCCGCTGCTGCTCTGCTCAAAGAAACTCGACCAGCCTGTGGCTATACAGGGCTGTTCCCTGGGAAAAACCCTTTGCGGGTGTCACGAGAGCCTCGGTGAAGGCTGGAGGAAGCTGCAAGACAGAGTTAAAGGTTCTGCCGGGTGCGATAAGGGCACCCAGCACATCATTCTCTCTCCATCCCTCCCTCAGGAGCCTCCACAACAAGCGGCTCTACCTGGCTGTGTTTGCCGCTGTCCTGGGGAACTTCAGTTTCGGCTTCGCCCTGGTTTACCCCTCACCTGTCATCCCTGCGCTGGAGGCTCACCCCAACCCCGCACTGCGGCTGGACCAGCACACAGCATCCTGGTTTGGGGTAAGGAGCGGGGTCATCCCTGCTGGGAGGTGGATGCAAAAAGCCCAGACCCATTGAGGCCCCTCTCTGTGTGTCCCTGCAGTCGGTGTTCACGCTGGGAGCGGCGGCAGGGGGGCTCAGCGCCATGCTCCTCAACGACCGCCTGGGCCGTAAGCTGAGCATCATGTTCTCGGCACTGCCCTCCGCCGTGGGATACGCACTGATGGCCGGTGCCCAGGGCTTCGGGATGCTGCTGCTGGGCCGCGTGCTGACGGGCTACGCGGGTGGCGTGACGTCTGCCTCCATCCCGGTAACATGGCGTGGGAGGGATTTGAACGGCAGGAGATGAAGCGGTGCCGTAGCTGAGCCTGGGGCATCCTGCTGCATCAGGAGAGCTCCAGGGCTGGGGATGGGGAAGATGCACTGAGCACAGCCAGCCTGAGCTGCGCCCACAGTGCTGGACTTTTTTGCCTGCAGAAAAGGGAAGGCAGGTCCTCAATCCCTTCCCTGTTCCTCCCAGCAGTTATTTCCTCCTGTGTTTACCAAGCACCAACCTCACAGTTGCATGCAGAGGGGAAGGCAAGAATTGTGTAACCCTGGGTCTTTCCAGTAACAGGAGTCTGAGCATGCCCTGGAGCACTTCTCCCATGCTGGGGTGTGGGAGGGAAGCAGCAGTACCTGCAAGGTTGTCCTCTCCTCCTGCCAGGACTAGCTCATGTCACTGGCCCCACCAGGTTTCCACCGAGAGGTCGATTTGGGTTTCCCCTGGCTGCAGAATATTGCAGCTCATTTAAGTATGTGTTGTCCTGCTCCAGGTCTACATCTCGGAGATCTCCCACCCTGGGGTCAGAGGCATGCTGGGCGCCTGTCCTCAGATCATGGCAGTGCTGGGCTCCCTCATCCTGTACGCGCTGGGCAAGTATCTCAGTGTTCGGAGGGCAGGAAACCCTCAGCAAGACCTTGGGGAAGGGGAGTTTATTTTTAAACAACTTTCTCAGCCAGCTGATGGATTCCTTCCCCTCACAGCCAGCTCGCAACCACCACCATGGGTGTGCAAAGGGGGGCTGGACAGGATTATCTTGTGTATGTGCTCAAAGAGATAAATACATAACCTGCATGGACCCGTGGCCATCACCATACCCACAGACTTGGGTCCTGCTGAGGCTTCACCAGGGCTAAAGGGCAGAAAGTGGTGACCTTTGTGTTCATCACGTCTCTCCTGCCAGCACATGCCCTGGCTGCTGCAGGATCCTACTGGGATCCTCTAAGATTTGGGGGAGTTTGCTGGAAACTCCCAGCTGAAAACACTTCTGTGCTGGGAGAAAACCATGGAAAGTCATTCTCTAGTTTTTGGAATTTCTTTTTCCTGGCCTGGCTCTATGAAATCTCTGCTGTTGAGGTGCCCCTGTGGGGGCAAGGCCAGGAGTCCCCTCCTAACCGTGCGCTCTGCAGGGCTGGTCCTGGACTGGCGCTGGCTGGCGGTCGCAGGGGAGGTGCCCGTGCTCACCATGATCATCCTGCTCTGCTTCATGCCCAACTCGCCCCGGTTCCTGCTCTCCCAGGGGAAGGATGATGAGGCCCTGGGGTCACTGTGCTGGCTGCGGGGCAGGGACACAGACTACGCCCAGGAGTATGAGCAGATCAAGGACAGCGTGAGGAAGCAGGTGAGGATGGGACGGGGCTCACCTCCAGCACGGGGGAGATGTAATGTAAAAAGTGTAGAACCCAGCCTGCTTTGAGCAACTCCTGAGCAATCTTCTGGGTGCCCAGAGGTGGTAACACCTCAGCTTTCTGGCTTTGTTCCCTCCAGAGCCAGCGGGTTTCCTGTGCCGAGATCAAGGACCCCTTCATTTACAAGCCCATCCTGATCGCCGTGGGGATGAGGTTCCTGCAGCAGCTCTCTGGTGTCACCTGCGTCCTCGTCTACCTGCAGTCGATATTCAAAAAAACATCCGTCATCCTGGTGAGCCTGGGGTTCTGCTCCGTCTTCAGGGGTGCCTGCCCAATGCTCCAAGTTCTCTGCAGCTCTAAGACCCCAACTTCTGAAGCCTTCTTAAAAACACCTGGTTGGCAGCAATTGCCAAGCACCTGCCCTGCAAAAGGCTGCATGAGAAGGGGGAGCAGGACTGGCCCAACTGTCTCTCTCCTCCCCTGAGCTGAAGGGTCTTCTTCTCTGGTCTCTTTCTAGAACAGGATAGCTTGGACAAAGTCATCAGCCAGAGTCAAGGCAACACATGTAGGAACCCCCCTTTTCCTCATTCTCCCATCTCCCACTGCTTTTGCCTTTGCAGAAACCAGAGTACGATGCAGCTCTGGTTGGCTTGGTACGTCTGTTCTCAGTGGCAATTGCTGCTGTGTCGATGGATAAAGCTGGGAGGAAGATTCTTCTTTTTGTATCAGGTATGTGTCTCCCACAGTTGTGCAAAGGAAGTACTTTAGGGTTTCCAGGAGCTTCACAAACATATAGAAGTGCAAACTTCAGCCATGCAGGACTCCGGCAGGGATGGGGGTCTCTTTCCCTTGGTGGTGACTCAGTTCCTGAGCAGAGGTGTTCCCAGGCATTAAGCTCTTGGCACAGAGGGGATCATTCACCTACTGATCCCACTGTGCTGTTGCATCTCTCCACAGCTGGTGTCATGTTGGCCTCCAATCTGACCATGGGGCTCTATATCCACTTCATGCCAGTTTCTCAGAATGGCACCATTGCCAACAAGACCTTGGTGAGCTCTGCCAACCTTCCTGCTGAGCCAACCAACTACATCACCCTCATCCCCCTCCTGGCAACCATGTTCTTCATCATGGGTAGGTGCAGAGAGCAAGAGCCCAGGGTGGTGTGAAGCAAGGAGATTTGGGCTTGGAATTGAACAGCAGCAAAATGTCCCTGGAAGACCAAGAAAGATGGCATCTGAAGTCACTTTGAGGACTGACAGAACATGAGTTGGGGGCAATAATGATTGATGCGGGAGCAGGGGAAGATTGCACGGGGCTCTTCTGCACTCCGCAGTGAGCTCTGAAGCCTCAAGAGCCTCACCTCACCCCTCCTCCCCTGCAGGTTATGCCATGGGCTGGGGCCCCATCACTTGGTTGCTGATGTCTGAGATCCTCCCTCTGAAAGCCCGTGGGGTGGCCTCGGGCCTCTGTGTCGTCGTGAGCTGGCTGACAGCCTTCACCCTCACCCAGTTCTTCCTTCGCGTCGTGGTGGGTACTGCCCTGGGAGGGGGTCTGGCAGCCCCTCTCTGCACTAACTCATGTCTGCTTTTTGTCTTGCTTTCTAGGAAGCCTTTGGCCTCGAGGTGCCCTTCTTTTTTTTTGCCATCATCTGCACCGGGAATATCTTATTCACAGGCTGCTGTGTTCCAGAAACCAAAGGCAGATCCCTGGAACAGATTGAGGCTTTCTTCAGGACTGGCCGGAGATCATTCATGAGGTAGGAGCTGCCAACTGCCAGCTGCACTGGGCCACTGGTTCATGTGCTCAAGGGCAAGAAAGAAAATGGTTGTGCTGCTGGAGATGGAGGCTGGAGTGATCTACAGAGGCAAGGGGAGAGAAACAGGCAGCAATGATCACCTTGCTTTGGATGTCGAAGTTGCCAACTGGAACTTGACCTTCTCTCCCCGTCATTCAACACTGCCTGCTGCTCTCTGGGCAAAACATCAACCCAAGGTATGGGACCAGGTAACCAGTGTCGGGCTGGAGATGAAGACGTGCTTGAAAACAGAACATGTGGCTGTGGACAAGAGACCATGGACATCCTCTGCTCAGCAGCCACCAAAGCAGCCCAAGAGCCCCAGGATGTGGCTGGAACAGAGTTAACAGCTGTAATCATTTTTGGCAAAAGTTCATCATGTAGTTGCAAGTATAAAACAGTTTTGCCTCCAACTACAAGGTGTTGCCTTGATTTGCAGAGAAGCGAGCTGCAAGTGGGTGGGATGGGAGAGGCAGACCAGGATGGTGACAAGGGGACCACAGCAGCCTGCAGCTTCCCAGGTGAGTCTCCTGTACTTAAGGGCTTTAAAAGAGGCAGAGCCAGATATTTTTGTATAAAAAGCTGCCACATTTTATTGTTTTAAAAACACACATTACACTAGAAGCCTAATGAACAAGACCAAATACAGTTCACAAAGAAAATCCAGGACAAAACAAAGAACAGGAACAGACAAACATTCAGCTGTAGTGCAAGTGATTCCCTGCAGGAAAGACATGGTGCGTACTGACAATACTTTGTCCTGGGGCAGGTCCTTCCCATCCCAAGGAAGGTCCTTCCCATCTCCACAAAGAGGAGAGTGGTTGTGCCTCCATCACCGCTGTGTGTGGAGCCTCCACCTCCAGCACTTAGAGATTTCAACTGCATAGTTGGTAGCAAATTGCTCTTACCCCTTTGCTGTGTGTCCTGCAAGATTAAGGACTCTCTT
This sequence comes from Columba livia, assembly GCF_036013475.1. Classification (NCBI taxonomy): domain Eukaryota; kingdom Metazoa; phylum Chordata; class Aves; order Columbiformes; family Columbidae; genus Columba; species Columba livia. The sequence goes on from NC_088620.1 coordinate 3,816,137, forward strand.
TCTAAATTATTTTTAGAGCCTAACCCTAGGTAAAACACAGCTGCAGGAGGTGATTATGGCTGTGAGGAATGAATGGCCTTACTGAGTATCACATCCAACCTAACTCATCCCAAAAGGGCAGCACAACAAAGGCTGAGCTGGGAGGTGACTTGCCCAAGCATTTGTCCAACCTCCCGAAATGCACTTGGCACCTCGAGGTCTGGTGGAGACGCTTGTGTCCTCCCATTCCTGGAACATTCATCCTCCTGGGACAAGGAAGCATGGGGTAACATAGCATATTTGATCCAGATCTCAAGAGATGCTAGCTCCTATTTAGATCCTCTGCAGGAGGAGATAAGAGAAATCACCTAAGAGATTATGTGCTTTATCAGAGGACTAATTTAAAGCAGCCTAGGACAGAGGAAGAGAGATAGGCCAAAATCAAAACCACAGAGAAAATACAGTATTAAACCTAACCTTGGCAGCCGAGACCTATTTCCAGAAAGATGTTCAGCCCTGGCTGGAATATGACTGTGTCTAAACGTGGCCTGATTGCGAGAGGTCTCGAGAGCCTCTGGTTTCCACTGACCTTCTGAAGATCAGGATCTCTGGCAGCCCTGTGCTAGAGCGTTCTCTTTCTCACATGGCTATAGACCAGGTCTTGATATCTTCACTTCAGTGAAACCCTTCCCTGAAGACAATGAATGTTTTTTCCTGAGGAAAAAAATGACAAAGATGGATTGAGCTTCCCAGGGCTCAGCCTAAGGAGGAAATGCCCGAATATGAAATGAGGTTGGACTCTTCAGGTCCTGTGAGAACCTCATTGGAGAAGTATTTTCTGAGTGACCTCCTTTCTTCAATATAGAAAGTCTGAGGGTTTTTGCTACAACATTTAGGGTCAGAGAAATCAGAGTGGCTCTTTCCAGAGGTAGAATGGTCTTCTTATTTACTGCACACACAGAGAATCAACTGGTGTTACAAAATCAGCTCCTGCCCAAGTGTCTTTCCACATGTGCCAACTGTAGTCAACCCATCACCCGCTCTTGAGTTCTCATGTAACAGAACATCTGTTCCATGGTCTCCCAAGAGGTCTTTCCAAGACCTGGCAAGCAGAACCTCTTCCATAGAGACCCTATGGATGAACCATCAGGCCCAGACATCATCAGCGGGGATTGGGTTGAGCCTGTAAGATCTCTAGAGCAGGGTTTTTAATTTCATTTATCCTTACACAACTCCAAGCACCCTGAAGGTGCCTCTAAACACAATTACTAACCGCCATGCACTGTGAATGAGCATATTAACTACTGTGATGCTACTAATCTAAAGGTCCTTTCAATCTCCACCAAAAAAAAGCGCCTCTTGCCCACATGGAGGTGAGACCATCCATTAACTGTCACAGCAGCTCCTGAAAGCCAGGGGTGCTGCAGGCTCTGTGTCTGCACTTTGCCTTGTCTGCAACAATGGCAGCATCTGGCTTGGTTTCAGCTGCATCACAGACAGACCAAATTCACAGGAGCTCCCGCTCCAGATATGCATCTGTGGGAGCTGGTGCTCTTGGATCATGGATCTAAGAGCCCTCTGTTGAGACAGGCACAGGGACACTGAACAGACCCCGTGTCTTTAGGCATTGTGGCCAAAGGCTCCAGCTCAGCTCTTACAGAAGAAACTCTTGAGAAGAGTCTCTGTGACCCATTTTCAACAGAAGCATTGAGCTCCAAGCTGCTGATGGTGGCAGCACTGGTGCAGACTGTTCGACTGCTTTAGCCCCAGTGCCAGACCCCACTGGCACAAAGCACAGTGTGACAACACTGCTGGTGACCAAGCGACTTCTGCTGGTGGTGCCAAGGGAGCAGAGCAGACCCGTCCATGCCCATGAGGTGACCTGGAGCAGCATCTGCCTGAGCCAGCCCTGGGGAACGCTGCTGGTCTGAGGCATCAGGACCACCAGATGAAGCCAGCGAGGGTCCTGCTGGTTCCTCCCCATGGGTGCAGCTCAGCCTGCAAACATCACTGCATCACCTTGTCTCTGCCTTTTGCCTCCTGTCTCTACAGCTTCTGTGGAACTACTCACAGAGCAAAGCAGCCACTACCAAAGACATGCTCGTAGCTACGTGCACCAGTCTGCAACATTCCTCTACTAAACACTACTTAACTACCCAAACCCACCCTGAAATCGGGGCAGATATCCTGTTTTCTGGGCAGGACTCTGCACTTTAAGCAGCTGGTAAATGTGCTGTATGGGGGCACTGCTGGCTGTGGGGCAGAAGCTGGTACCACTGAATTATCCTAGGGATCGTGGTATTTTCCTCCTGCAGCACCCCGTTACCAGCAGGACCAGGCACAGGGGACACCAATGCCCCATGTATTGCACACAGCAACAGGGATCAGCCCAGAGCTGGGGGCTCCAAAACAGCACAGCCTTTATTGAAACAAGCTGCATCTGGGCTGGCGGTGCCTGTTCTGTGTCCCAGACAAGCTGGTGTCAGAGCAGTCACAGCTCAGAGGCCTGGGGGAAAGGGGCTTAGCACAAAACAGCCACCCAGCGTCCAGCTGCAAGGGGCTGTGTGTGCAAATAAACCCCAGCCGCGTTCCTGCCGGGTGTAAATCCTCACACCTCCCTGAACTCCACCAAAGAAACAACAATTATTAATAATAACATGAGCTGACAGCTTAGCTCCTCGGTCTGCAGGGACTGTGGTGATGCACAGGCTGTCCCCATGCCCAGCCACCCCCCAGCAGCGGCTCCATCCCGGGCACTGCCAGGGATGCACTGGCATTGTTCAACTAATACAAATACACACTGTACCTAGAGAAAGGAGGTGTTATACAGATATTTTCCAACACGACGTTGCTCAGAAGCCACAGAGCAGCTGGTGGACAGACCGCTGTGACAGATAGCAGCCAGGCTCCAGCATCATTTCTCAGACCCAGCACAACCCCCCTGGTACTCCGGCAATTCAAATGGGACCATGAAATGTTGGTGACAGCGAGAGCTCTGCCGAGTGAGAACAAACCTCCAACACAGCAGTTACAGCCCAGTTTTCCTCCCTTCTCTCTCCCAGAAGAGAGGAAAAACAGATTTTGTCAAGCCAGTGGCCCAGAAGAAGACAAAAGCATCAACAGACAACACACTTTTCAAGTCTGAAAAATGTTCTGAAGGCTGAAGGAGGATTTTACAGCATCCCAGTTACAGCAGCCAGGGCTCTCCCTGGATTCAGAGATGCCGTCAATGAAATCCTTTAAAGGACAGGAAACAGAGCACTTCTTTCTCCTGTATCCAGAAAAAATTAGTCCCATAAAATAATTAAATAACTTAAATAACTAGAAATAAGTTATTCCCCTTCTTCCTACTCAAAACAAAAAGCAATAATGTAAAAACCAAATAAATTAAGACCCCCAGAAGAAACCATGATGAGAAGACGGAGATCTGGACTTAACAAGCGGGTTTGTTCTGCATGATACAAAGCAAACAGAAAATACCACATGTAAACCACTAATGGAACCTGGAATAAAGAAGCAACACATCCCAGCTACCCACACCAAAGTGGTGCAGACTTCTCTGTGTTTGCAGATGAAGGATTTGCCACCTTCCCATATAAAACTAGCTCAGGACTTATGCAAAAAGAACACGAGCCCAAAAACAAAGGCTGTACCAGACAGAAGCAAAGAGCAGGTCCCTTGTGTGGAGGGATGGGTCACGGGAGAAGGAGCAGATGCAAGGAGAGACAACAGAGCAGAGTCCCGGGCTCACAAGGGAAGGATGCTCTTACACATCAGTAGCCCTTACACCAGCAAAAAACCCCACTTGGCTCAAGCAATAGTGCCCTTTTTCAGCTGAGGTAAAGTAAAGCTTGTTTCCCTTCTTCCCCAGAAAAAGAGTGAAGCTTAAGAAAAGTACCCTTATTAAGACAAAGTAATTCTTATAATTCAAGTAAATTGCAGTAACTGCCTGCAGCAGTATCCAGAGGAAGAGGGGACTGTGCTTTGTAGGTGTCAGGATCTGCCCTGCAGCTCCTCTGCAGAGGTGGTCATGGCCTTTCTATGTTTCTTTTGCTGGAAGTCCTTCCCTGAGCAGCGATGCCTCCAATACCTGGCTGAACTAGACCCATATTAAAATATACTCAACAGATGAAGACCAAGCTTAAGCATCACCATGTACTGCTAAACCCTGGTTTACTGTGTTACACCTGTGAAGGACCACACCAGAGAGCGTTACTAAAAACGTGTAACGTGCAATGGCAGGTTACCCTCAGGCATGAGGCCGTCAGCTCACTGACTCTCGTGGGACTGGCATGGACAAGGGGCTGGCATGTCACCTTTGTCCCTCCTCACCCCTTCCACAGGGCAGCTCTCACATGGCTCTTTATCAGGCATCACTCCAAAAAAAGGCTACCTATTCAGGCTTGCAAAGGGCCAGCACCTCTGCAGCAAAAGCAAAATAAAAAATAGGGGGACTGTGAGATTTTTGTTTGAGGGATGAGGAGGAGAGAGGGGCCAACACACTGAGGTCTGGCTGCTGGTGTGAGAAGAGGGTACAACCTGCCCTGGACCCTGAGATCTCCAGCTGCTGCAGTGTCCAGGGAAATTGTGGTGTAAGAGAGAGAGGAGCAGGCAGAGGGAAGGGCAGGGTGGGTTTCTGTATCTTCACCATCTCAGTGTCCAGCAGAGGTTCCGCTGAGTTTGTGTGCCTCAGAGAGCCTGTCCCTCTAGGGCCCCTGTGAGCTTCTCTTCATCCATTTGCTTCTGCTGCTGGTGGATCCGGGCATAGGAGATGGCATCTCCCCTGCAAGAGAAGGGACAGCATGGGGACATGAGCTCTGGGTGCCCACCATGGTGGGTGCAGCCCCGGCACAAAGTTCTCCCAACTGGGGCCAGGGTCTGTCCGTACTAAGGGATGCCAGGCGTGAAATGAGACTTGCTGGCCCGCTCCAAGCCCAGCCTGTCCCGTCAGAGCTGCTCATCACCCCATCCAACGGCTGCAGAAAAGGGGCTGGGACTGATGGGGCAGCCTAGACTGAGCTCAGAGCTTCAGCAGACCCCAGGATCTACCCTCCCGGGGCTTTGAGATGACGGCAGGGAGACATTCTCCAGCAGCATTTACACCAGGATGCACGGTGAGTACCAGAGGAAAGCACAGTCTCAGGGAGGAAGATTGGGGTGAGGTCTGGAGGTCCACATTCTCCCCCCTCACACCTCCACAAGCAGACTGGTCTCTCTTACTTTTTGCCAAGCGCCGACAGGCCATAGAGCACCCCGGTGGCAAAGGCAATGGCGTTTCCAAAGAGTGTGGTCAGTGTCAGGCTGAGCATCACCGGGAACGCAGCCATCCTGGAAGAGAGAAGCAACCCTCAAATCCAGGCTCTGCTCCCCATGGGATGCAGGGATGCTCATCCATCGTGATGTGCATCCCAGCATGGTTCCTGGGATGGCTTCACCACCACAGCACACCCCAGGAGCATCCTTACCCGCAGTAGAAAGCAGCTTTCTGCCAGGGCCGCAGCTTGTCCGCCCTTGTGGAGACGGCGTTCGCGAACTCGATGAACTGGCAGCAGAAAGGGGCTTCGCACAGGAACAGGACAAAGGCGTTGAGCCTCCAGACAGAACAAACCAGAGTTAATCCTGCCCGTGTGTCCCAGAGCGAGGGTCAGCAATGCCCCCCAGATCCCGGAGACCAGCTGCTCCCTGTACCCAAACACAGGCAGAAGGGAATGGAGGGGCTGGACCCCACTATGGTCCCTCCCCTCTCCTTGATAATTCCCAAACCCCAGTGCCCCAGACTTATTTTGGATAAGGTATCCCAGTATTTACCTAAAAAGGGGTAGGGAAAGAATAAGAAAGGATATAAATAGAATAAAACAAGCATCTCAACCTGCCCAACAGTGCAACATCGGGCAATTCCCCTGCCTGCAGAGTCCAGTAGACATTTCACTCACACCCACTGCCCCTTGCTCAGTGGTTTCTAATTAACTGAACCTCCTTCCCAGCAGAAAAAAAAAGGAAAGGAACTCTGCTCACATCATCCACACACCGGCTGCGATGTTCAGGGGGTTGATGGTGACACAGTTCCAGAGACCAGCGAAGGCACAGGCTGGAAAGCAAAGAGGCTTTCAGTGACCATGAAGACCAACCCAGTGTGCTCACGGGGACAGAGCCCATCAGACAGGGCTGGCTGCTCCTCTGCCCTGCAACAGGACCTTGCAGCCACACCAGCACAATTCTGCTCTCCTGTATTTTGGGCTGTTTTGCAGCACAGGGGCTGCCCAGAAGAGCCCTTGCCTGGGCCAGCACCTCCAAGCACCGTGGAGCAGCCTGTGCAGGCCAGTGCAGGAGGGTGGGTGGGAAAGTCTGATGGCCCAAAGAGGAGCCCAGGATGCAGGGGAGGTGGTTTGTTCCCAGCTCCTCCGGACAGGCTTCCTTTTTCTCCAAACTCTTTGTGTCTTAGCATGACACTCACACAAATATTTGACCTGCATAGAACAGAGTATTTGCCTTTGCCTGGAGTCACGTGTGTGGCACTCTGGTTTTTATTTGCTAAAGAATTACTGCTTTGCCCTAGGATGAAAAAAGAGGCCGCAGCAGGCACCTGCCTCTGAGTAGCACAGAGAAAGTTCAGCAAAAACATGATTTGCAGCACCAAGGCACACAGGCAAACAATAAATAAAGCAGAGGTGAACCCAGCCTCAGTCACACAGAGCTGGTTCTGCGCTAGAGACAGGCAGAAATGAGCCAAGTTTGGGTCTCTGCTAATACAAATGGAAGCAGATGCTCAATAAAGCAGAGCCCAAAATAGCCCCAGCACTCCTGGTTCTGTAACACAAGGAGAGGACCGAGGCAGCTGTGCCCAAGCCCAGGCAGCGTGTGCCTCCTTCCTGCCTCATTAAACTTGCAGAGCGTTCCCGGCACTTGATACGGGCCCTTTCCTCCACCGATACCGACCGGCTGCCAGCGCTCACCTGGAACCCGAGCACAGGGAGGGCAGCAAGACATGGGCTGAGTCCACCGTAAACAACATTGCCCTGCAAAACTCCAGCTGAAATTATACAGCCCTCAGAGACGGTCTTGGGGATGATGAAGAGCAGCAGAGTCCATCTCTGAGAATGAGACCAGCCCAGGTTCAGGTATTTGAGATATCTGCTCGCGTTTAGCTCAGGGGATCCCTGAGCAGGGCTGCTGTGAGCAGTCCTGACCTTCAAAAGCCTGGCACATGATTGCAAGGTTCCTTTTAAGCACTCACTGCTGAATCCTCAAAGTTCCCTTAAGAATAGTTGTCCTTATTTACCGGGCTGGGAAACACAACCGCAAGCCTATAACAGGACCCATCTAAGGTCACCTCACAAATAAGTGACACCCTGGTTTTAGGAAACAACCAAACAAGATTATTTTTAAAGGCTCCTAGGACAATTCCACGGGACCCAAAATCCTTCGGAGTATCCTGCAAGAACAAGATCAACCAGAGGAGATGTTACTGTCGATGCTCCAAGGACATTTCTCATCCTCCCATTGCAGCGGGACCAGTGTCAGTGTCACCACACCACAGGGGGAAACTGAGGCACTGGGGTGGGATAATCTGCTCATGGTCACACATGCAAAGAGCTGGAAAAGCGATGGCAAGCAGGATTGCTGGGAGCAGCAGGCAGCACGGAGAGCAGGGCACAACACCGAGGCTTCTATTATAATTCCTGTGACCAACGAACCCTTGGATGTGATGGAAGAGGCACTCAGGGGAAGCACCACAGGCTTGTGACACTTGCTCTCTCCCAGGAAAGCACGCTTCTGAAAATAACTTTCTGGCACTTCAGAAGTAATAGGACAGAAAAAAGCAGCTGCATCTGTACCCCCAAAACACAGCTGGGGCACAACCCTCCCTTGCCGAACAGCCTGGCAGAGAGCAGAGGTCCAAGAGGTTCACAGCTACAAAACTGGTCTCTGCCACGAAACAGAGAGAAGCAGAATGTTAGTTCCCAAGCAGGTTTTTTGCCTTACTTTTTTTTTTTAATCTTTCTAACCAGTTGTTTGGTTTGGGGTTTTTCTGTTTGGTAGGTGGGGGTTGGTTTTTTTGTTTGTTTCTATGATCAGAGTTCTGGTTTGGTTCTGTCCTCAAACACCCCAAAACAACCCTTGAGCACCCAGCACCCCCACAGCAGCCCCAGCCAAGCCCCACCCCGGTTGCCAATGGACTAATGACCCAGGAAGCCGGGGCTGAGCCAGCCCCACGTCAGCACCAGCACCAGCCAGCAGGAAAGGAGTCAAAGGGTTATAATTGCAGGAACACTGCACTGGGTGGTGGTTGCCAACAGCCACAGAGATAACGATTCCATGACCTTCGGTCTCCTCTGCAGAGCAGCAAAGCAGCCTGGTGCACCCTTGTCCTGCCCAGACGGGATCTGTAGCTAAAAGGGGACAAAGCTGCCAACCCAGACACTTCATTTTGTAAAGCAGGGCCTCACAATTGGTTTAAAATGTAGATAATGCTCAATGGCACGTAAGCTATGGAAGACGGACAGTTCTGCCATTTGTTTGAGCGCTGTCCCATCCCAAATCCCTGAGGTAGCACAAATAACTGGGAGCTAAAATGGCAGGGGGGAGAACACCATCCCCACAAAGGCTCTATTCATTTCCAGCAGCTGGTCACCCTCCTCAACACACGCCTATTTTTGCTCCTAGAGCATTTTACAAAAGCCACAGACTCTCTTCGTTCTTTTACGAACAGGAACATGAGGGAGAGAATGGACTTGGCCAAGGTCACAAGAGCCAGAAGCAGATACCGAACTGTGTTTGTCTTGTTCCTGCTCCAGCCCCTGGACCTTTCTGGCTGAACTAAGTCGTGGGCTGCAGGTGTTCACTTGTGGTAGACGTTGTCTGCCAGTCTCATCTCCCCTAACGAAATTTCTCTTCCTTTCTACAGGGATTTTTTCTTTCTGTAAGAAATAAGCCAGCCCTGTAGCAGGAGCACAGTCCAGTTGCTCAAAATCCTTATAGATTATTTCTGTTCTTCCATAGCAAGCTCTGAAAATTGCAGCCAACTCCAGCCTTACTGTGTTATTAGTCACCCCTTTTCCAAACCGTCCACCTTCAACAAGGTGATGCTGAACAAGGAGTGTTTTGAAGAGGGTGTTACTGGCACGGGACATTGGAGGGCTCCTCTTTCCACAGTCTCTCATTTCCCTGTTCATAACAGAAGTTGTGTCTCACGCTGCTTCATTTTCTGCCTGACAAACCTGGTGAAGAAACACTGTCAGGGCTACAGAACAAGCTGTCCGATTCCCCGAATCATCGGAGCCTGGCTCTTCTTCCAAAAGTTGCTTCTCACGGACTCACACAAATACATAAAACTCTCAGCCTTCCTTTAAAACAAGTCATGAGTTCTCTGAGCTGTGAATAAAAAGGTTGGGAAAATGATCCTAATATAATTCAGCTGCTTTGAAACACGAAGACAAAGTAAAAATATGCCTTCAGAGACTTGCACTGCTTTCAGGCTGCTCTAGCACAAGGTGGGCAACACCACCACCGTGACCCAACACCCATCTTCACCCTCCATCCGCGTTCCCCTGAGCTCTGCATGGACCAAAGCCACACCAAAAGCACCAATGCTCCAGCTACATCCCCCAGCCCATGGCAAAGGTGCTGCTACGCTAAAGCCGGACCTGGGACCTGCGCTGAAGACACATCCCAGCTGCTCTCCTGGCCACCCGCCTGGACCAGAAGCGTGGGGCCCTCAGGCAGAGCATGGCCACGCCAAGGTGTTTTACCCCGTAAGAACAGCCCTACCAAGTCTTTTCACACCTCCAGAATTTCAGTACTTAAGACATAAAACGGTGAGAGAGGTATGCGTTTCACCAGCTCAGCCAAAAAGGGCAGTGAGGAGCCTGACCAACAATACAGAATCGGCTGCAAAAATGCCGTGGGCTTGTGCAGTCGAGTCCTGAGGCAAAAGCCAGGCATGGGAAAGGGGCAGGGAGGGGGAATCAGACGGAACGCTACAGCCGAGGGAATAAATCAGGGCTGACTGCATTGGCTGAGAAATACTCTTTACTCTTTACTAAAAGTCGCGGACCTGAAGCAGAAGAAATTCTCCATCCTGTGCTCTGCAGGAGATCAGACTAAGCGGTCATAACAGTCCCTCCTGCTTTTAAGAGCTATTAATCTCCCCACAAAATGTAGCAAAACAGCACTACAGGACAGGCTGATTTCTGGCAAAGTTGCAAAGACTCTTTCCCTGGGAAAATTTTTTTCAGCAGCAGGTAATTCATTGCGCAGCCAACACACTTTGCCGTATGCCGGCTCCCTTCTTCTGTGCGTCCAAGACTAAACCCCTTAAAAACACATAACACAAACCAAGTCCATTATTCACCTTCAAAAAAACCCACCATAACAGCACAGGCAGGCCCTCTGCAATCAGCAACAGGAGTAACGGGAAACACGCTCCCGCCTTCAGAATGGCAAAGAAAATAAGTTGCACGAACACAGAAACACCCGACAGGCAAATAGGATGAACCAAACCCCTTGGCCCCAGTTCAAGCCCTGCACCTGACCCCGCTGAGCACCCCGAACCTGGTGTTTGCAATAAAATCATTGTCTGGTTTATCTGCCCACAGCCCTCCCATGGGACCAGGGGCTCGGCTGCTGCTCCCATCCCTTCCAGAGAGCTCTGGATACGAGAAAGAAGTCAAGGATTTGCCGATCCCCCCATGCTGCCCCTTCTCCCAGGTGCCGGAGTTCAGCGAGTTTGGGGAGCACATTCCTCGTGTGCGGCTAAAACCACCCAAACTTCAGGCACCTCCACGACTCTTCAACCTGCCCGAAACACAGCGAACAGATGTCTAGAGCAGACACAAACCCGTAACCCCAAATGAGCGTTTTGTGGCGCATCCCCCCTGCACAAATGTGACCCCAACAAGAGGCAGGACCCCTGATACGCACTTTTGCATGCACGAGCGGCATCGAGGGGGACCCTTTGGCTGCAAGGGAATGGGGATACTTACACAGGCCCCCGAGGACCCCGGCAATCCTGCAGAGCCACCTGTACCACCAGGTCATGCCATCATCGGTGGAGGGAGCCGCTGGCTCAGGGGCTGCTGCTGGGAACTGCTCATCCTGAGAGCTCATGGCCCCCCTGCTCCCAGGGGGTCAGGGGGCAGCACCCCACAATACCCCCCCAGGTGAGACCCCCCCCGTGTCCCCCTAAACCCAGCCGTGCAGCTGCTCCCCCATGCAGGGCCTGGCCCCCCGCAGCCCCCCCAGGGCTGACAATGGAGGGTCTGTGCCTGCAGTGGCGATGCCAGCGGAGCGGCCTCCACGTCTGCCTGCGTATTGCATTGTGGGTCCCCCCCTGCAGCAGGCAGGGCTTTGATGTCACCCGCATTAAAAGGCGGGTGGGCAGAGCCCGTTCTGTACATATTCATAAGCAGCTGCGCAGACACGGAATCTGGGGTTCACAGGGGCTTGGGGTCCCGCTGCCCCCGGTGAACGATGCGGTGCCATTATCCAGTGTGTGCTCAATAAGTGTGAATTTTTGCATTAACATGAATTGCACACTATTACAAAATTCTGCCCTCAAAATGAGGGAAACACTCCCTTTAATCTGGACGGAATCAGGTTTTCTCCCATGGAAACGAGCACAGAAGAAGGACTTTGCAAGTCAGAGGTGTCCCAGTTGGCAACCTGTTATCCAAACAAATGGTACAGGGAAACAGCCTCAGTTCTCTTAAATTATTAGGTTGGTGCAAAAGTAATTGCGGTTTCAGACATAGTTTAGCACTAGATTTAGGTTATGGTTGGACTCAATGATCTTAAGGGTCTATTCCAACCAAAATTACTCTAACTATTGCTATTATCTTTCAGATATATTTAGATTATAAACCTTTGTTAAATACTCCAGCTTTTTTGCAACATGATTTATACCATTTAACATTGTACGGCTCTGTTTAATCAATGGGGCTACCCTAAAACACCCTGAGAGCAAAGTAAATGTAAGATAGATAAACATACTTTTTAAAAAAGCGTAAGATAATACACATATTTTAAAAACATATTTTTAAAAGGATGGCAAACACAAGCAAGCGTTTTTGATATGTGTCCACTGGCTAAAAACCTTTCTAGCCACAGATACTCTTTTGAATCAGCTTACAAACCTAAAACAATACAAAAAAAATGCAATGCAGGATAAATAATAATATATGCAATATAAATAATAATATATATAATATAAATAATATTAATATGAAGACAACAGCTGCATTTTTTGCAAATTAACATGGAGATACAGTCAGTAACCAGAGCCTGTCTCCGCAGACTGGGAACTCTGCATAGCTGATCTGGAACAATGTTCACCAGTGAGACCTGGGATCCATAGCAGAGTGGGAAGACAGATCCCATCTGCTAAAAGGTTACAAAAAAAGGATTAAGAAAAGGATGTCTTTTCATTAACATCTCCTGTTAGACAGGAAATGAAGGCCCGGTGTCTGCATCACCCACGCACCGCAGCGGGATACCTGATATAACCAGCTCCTTGAGGATCTCGCTTCAAGAATCTACTTTCTAGCTCTTCCAGGAGTGGAATGTAAATCTGGAGGTTGGCAAGCAAAACCTCCAGGCTTAACCAGAACATTTAAAAATAAAATTAAAATTAAAATTTAAAAAAACAACACACTACTAGGATGACAGAAAAAAATATAAGATTTTGTGGTTGTAAAAAAGATGTCAGAGAATTCGACTGAAAGAAAGCAGAAGCAGGGTTAAAACTGCTCAGGCAGAACCATTTATTGAATCCAGCGTGAAGAGCAAGGGCAGATGTGTCCAGCCAGGCTCCAGGTGCGGAAAAGACCCCTTAAGCAGTATATTGTGATTTTGAGGAGGATGATAGATTTGGACCAAAGCACAGTGCAATGTTCAAGATATTAAAAAAAAAAAAACAAACACCTTAAAAATGTATTTAAATCAAACATGACTGTTTGTCATTGCTCTAAAATACCTCTTCCTGCTACAACTTGTATCATGCAGTCTCAACAATCTCTCACTGCACAGTTCCTGTGAGATGAAGATACAAGCAGATTAATAGCATAGCTACTGTTACTATCTGTGTAAATAAGTCTTGGCACTAAACCCATCATTAAGTGACAGAATTACTTTATTTTCCCATAGAAAAGAAGTACTCATATCACTGCCATATATAATAGTAGAACCACAGAAGGGGTGGTGGGGAAGTGAACCTCTAGATATCATTTAGACATCAGAGCCAACTGTCACCAGGGCTTGACCAGCTCAGTTGTGCCTTGGTCAGTGTTCAGGGACGGTGGTTCCATCAGCTTTTCTGGGTGACCTCTCCTTGTGCTGCACTACCCTCCTGGGCAAAGAAACTGTCTTGTCCTCATACATCTTTATTCTTCTTGTTCTAGCATTTTTTCCTCGTACACATCTTCGTCTTCTTTATAACATTGCAGAATTTCAACAGGCCTCAGTTTTAAGCGGCATTTCTTTAACAGCTAAACCATAATTGTGGCTACTTGTGGTATACAGAGGTTTGTAACAGGGCACTGAGTAATTAAATGACTATCCTAAAAGGTCACAGTGTATTACAGAAGCAGGACCTTGAGACTTCAGAGTCCAAGTCACTAACTGCAGACACATAAACTGCATTAATACCAATCAACACAGACAGAAAATCTGTATGAGGGCTATTTGCTAAATATTTGGTAGTTACATGTCTTTTACATAACCTTTATAAATACTGAGATCCCAAAGGAATCAGTAGCTATTACTGCTTTTGCTTAATAGATGGGGAAGCATTTGCAAAGAGATTAAATGTGACCTCGAGCAGTGAACGAGCAGCAGTCACTAACTGGCCCACAGCCATACTCAGTGGCCCTGACCCCTTTTATTTGGGCTCAATAGCATAGTATTCAGCCCAGAAACTGGTTTGGTAATCCTTAACATTCTCATGAAATTCGATTTCAGCTTGGCTTCCTGTTGATTGCCAGAAGAATTGTTGTTTCCCATGGAACACCATCGTCTTCATGGTGCTTACATCGCGGACCTGCATAAAGCAAGACCAAACCATTATATCATAGCAGCCTACAAGTGAGGTACCCACGAAACACTGGGGATTGCAGTTTGGGCACTCAGGGGGAAAATCAGCCCTATAAAAAGTTTAGAAGAAATACAGCAGATGTCAGTAGTGCTCATCCACAGTTACATTAACAGAGATCAGAGCCTGACTGTCTAGGATTTGTGATGGGACTTTGCATCTGGATGCAAATATCTAATGAGGAGGTGGGTCCGCTTCCATCCAAATCATCCCCTTTAGGGTTTCGACTCACCAGGATGTAATTAAAATGTGTCTGGTTGCTCTCATTGCCCAAGTCAATATTTAGGGCACGGATAGCGACGCGATGCCGAGGAGCCACGTTGATGAAGGTCCGACACACTACTTCTTGTCTCTGAACAGGCAATTGCACAGGATTCGCTATTTCACCGTGGGGACCAAACAGCTGCTTGTCACAGTCTGAGAGTTGGGAAAGGGAGCAGAAAAGAAAATTCTTTAGAGAAGTGTCCAGCATCTCCAAGAAAGAAATCATTTAAATTAAACACAGGCAGAAAAGTTTCTCTAAGGATTTTCATCTGGGAACCTCCGAGCATCAGCAAACACCTGCAGCGGGCTTGCCTTTAAAACAGAGGTGTAGTCCACAAGTAATATTCATTCCAAAACTCTTCAAGAAGGGGGTTATTATTTGCTAAAAATGAAGCAAGGTTTCCATAGATTTCCATAGGCAATCATGACCTGTTGAACTCTGTAGGCCTCGTAATGGGTGCCTTAATCTAAAGCCATAGCAAAGCTTTCAGTAAGATACCTTGGTAATACTTTTTAGTTGCAGTTCTGCTGTTGTACTGAAGAATGACCCCATTTCCTGGCAGCGAAACGCGCTGTTTCACAATCAGTGTGTTCGTTCTGGAATTTATCAGTGACAAAGGGAGGTTCCTGCAGCCCGTCCGCCACATCATTCGCCCAGAAAACAGCACTATCTCACCTGGAACAGATGAGCACAGGGACTAGAAACATTTTTACTTTAAGTAAAAGACCACAACCTGTCTTACATAGGTCTGGAATCAAGTAATTCCTGCATCTTGTCCCTATCTTATCAAAATCTGTCATGAAAACAGTCTAGTTAACTCATCTAACTGTACTGATTCCAGCAGGAGGCTACATTACAGAGAGAGTCAAAACAAGCAGTTTCTTTAACCCCATAAATTCATCAACATAAATTCTTCAACCCCATAAATTCTATCAACAAAAGAGGTGAGAGTCCATTATGTAGGGGAAGGAAAGACATCAACGTCATTTAGCCCTACCTGGCAAAGACTTGGTGGGACAGAAAAACTTGTAAAGTCACTGCAGAGGTTACACAGGTTCCAAGGCAACAAGAACCGTTCAGGACACCAAAAGCACATGGGCAAATGAGGTGCAGGTTTCCCAAAAGGGCCAGTTTCGTCCCCAGCACACCCCGGGGGGTACCTGCGCTGCAGTTGAGGGAGCTCTCCAGGACACGGAGCGTTATCTCCTCCCCAAGGGGACGTCCGATGGCCACGGTGCAGTCGCTGCTCTCGACACCCGTCATGTTGATGACCCCGGTGGCATTAAGAAAGAGCTTTCCACAGACACCTGCACAGCAGACACAGATGAGAAACACTTCCAGAAGGAAGCAGAACTGCTGAAACACAGTTCCCTTGGCACAGAGAACAAGACAAGTGCCAACAGCATGTCGTCCACATAATACATGGGAAGAGTCAGCTATTGCCCCAAGTTGTCCTGAGTCAGAAGAGCTTTGGGAAGCCCACAGAAGGGAGTTTTTGTTCTGAGCTGATGTAACATGGAAAAGTCATGGCTTGCTGGAAGGAACAGCATGGTGTCCCTCCTAACCCATGCTCCTGTCCCTGTATGGCAGCAAGGTCACCACAACCCAGCCACACGCAGCGAGCACCATCTCTACGTTTTGGTAGTGTCCTCCTCACCTCCACCGGTCTCTGCCTGCTCCTCAGGCACAACTGGCACAGCAGATGGAGGAAGATCCAGATCCTTGTATCTCGCCTCTTTGGCAGTTGTGGTTGTTGTCGGCAGGGCTGGTGTCACCGTCTGCAGTCCTGCTCCGTGGGACACGGTCCCCATTGCCTGCTCAGGACAGAGCCCTGCGGAGCAGCCGCGTACCACAATGGCCTTGGGGAAGTGCCTGCAGAAGACGGGGTTCACCTGCTTACGGGTGAGCGGGTTGAGGCAGAAATCCTGCCGTGTCTGGATGCCATTCCCACACGAAGTTGAACACTGCAGAGGAAGAAACCCACAGGCCTTTTTACACGTGTTTCAATTGATGTTTATAAATAAACACATTTCTTGGCATGATCCAAGGGGCTGATCTTTTGTTCACTGATGCTGTTCTGTCACTTGGCCTTTTAGTGTTCTGATGGCCCACCTCCCAGAGGATCTTCCAAACTATATCTTTGAATTACGGAACCACTTCCCAAAACCTCCAAAAATATCTGCATTCCAGAAGAAATCATGTCAAGGACCATCTTCAAACTGCGGCCAAAACCTGAGCTGAGAAGCATGAGAAGCAAACCTACGCCTGCTAAACATTGGACAGTGGAAAGGATAGAAAACACATCCCTAGAAACAGTTTAGCATTTCTGTGGGAAGTGAATGTACAAGGTGGAGGTGGTATTTCTCCACTGCCTGCCTTAGGGAAGTGAACGGCTATAAAACCACTGCACTAGACACCAAGCGCTGCCTCTGAACAGGAGGAGGTACCTCTGTCCACTCGCTAAAGCTCCATTCATAAGAGCACATTCGGATGACACAGGGGACACTGGTAAGGGGCTTCTCTGCCACAGGACACAAACGCTCCTCCAGCAACATCTCCTTGCCTTGGTGAATCTGCACACAGGTGACCAGCTGAACAGCTAAGCCGAGCCCACAGCTGGAGGAACAGGGGCCAGCTGGAGTTACCTTCCATCTGACAGAGGACAAGGAGGAGAAAAATCAAGTTAGTGATGAATCCCCACCCTCTACTGCCTCTCACTGCAGAAAACGCACTGCAGCTCCCTCATCCTTCCCCCCTTCTGCTTCTCAGCAGCTTTCTTCACCCCTCCGCCTCAGACACTTTGCTTCCTACAGTACTTACAAGACAGCTGGCAAATGTGTCTCTACCTTTTGCAGTTATGGATTTGTTTCTGCTTCCCCAAGGTAATGAGGGATCAAGAGTTTTCCAGCTTTCCCCTGGACTCAAACTCCAAAGACTTCACTTAGTTCTGCCTGAGAATATACCAGCCCAGGAAAGACTCTCAGCTAGTTTGCCAAGCATGGATCAGTGCTACTGTTTTTGCAGCTGGCTGTGCTTTCAAAGCAGAGGAGAGGAAGATAACATCCTCAGAGTAGCTTGACCCCTACTTTACCACGTCCCTGGAGACAGAGAGAGGAAGGAAAGGCCTCTCAGTGCCCCCTCGTCTCCTGGTAACTGCCTTACCTTGGCGGGCAGGGTCTGAGATCGCAGATTTCCATCCTGCTCTCCGGCTTTGGCACTGGACGACAGTTTTCTTCTTGGGTTTCTTCTTTGGTGTCAAAAGCCACACATACATACTGTAGCTGCCTCTCACCTAGGATGGGAAGAGATCTCACTGCATGGCACATGTGCAAGGCTTGGAAAATGATCATTGTGGGTCCCTTCCAACTGAGGACGTTCTATGAAAACAAGCCAAGCGGTGCCAGCTGCACCTGTGTGTGCAGAACAAGCAAACTCTGCCCAAGCCCCAGGCACGCTTAATGCACTCATCCCCACAACTGGAACACATTTTGCTTTACCCAAATTATCTGTGTGGGAAAAATGACATATTTGGGAATACAGCCTTTCTAGAAACACACAAATCCCTTATTTCTGATACAACTTTTCCTCAAGAGTTTTAAAGTGAATTTCCAAGATGAACAACCCTGAAGATCAGAAGTTTAACAGATAATCTGCTGACAAAATTGGAAGATCATTCTAAACTGGCTGCTCGCAAGAGCAAGGATATGAATCGCGATTTGGTCCAAATTACTGCTGTGATCTTGATGTCTGACTGATGAGGGGCAGGTTGCTGAAAATAAGTCCTAGCAGCCAGCCATTTTTGGATAACGTTCTGCAGAACTAATCATGTAATATCATCCCACAACCTTTGCACCCAGAGAGCAGCGTGCCAATGTCCTCCAAGGGATCATCAATATCCACAACTACACTGGGGTACTGGGAGAGAAACTGCAGACTTGTAGTGCCTGTGGCACAGAAGAGCTGAAATATTCATGAACTACAGCTCTAAACAAGATTTTTAACAATATTGAAGCTAACGGGCAAAGCAGGTGAAAATCCAGCTTAAAAAATTTACAAGCAAAGCTGTAACGAGTCTCCTTTGCAGTGAATGAGCTCCCACAAAGAGAGACCAGCATTCTTGCACCTCGAAGAGCATGACCCTGAGAAGCAAATGTCAAGAATCAATCTGCAATGTTATCTTTTCACCACTCTCCTTGTTTTCAAATAATGTCTGTTGGCAAGAAGGGCCTGAGCATCACTTGGAGCTCAGGATGCAATTTCAGCTTAGATTTTCAACTTTCTGTTATTTTAAGTCCCAGATTTTTTTCCCTTTGACTGCATTAGTTGGGAGGCCCTAGAGTGTTTCAAGTTCTTTACTTCAGGCTTTCGGCAACCGGTTCACCTAAGGAATCTGCTGGAGAAAAGCTCTCCAGACATAACTAGTCCTATAGGTTGACTTCCATAAGTATTCATTAATGTATTTTCTCAATCCTTGTCATAAAAGTCTTGAGAGGCTTGCCAGTGTCATCTGTATTATCTGGTAAACAAGACGTCAGACCGTCTACCAGAGTGATCTGTCACAATCTGCATGACGGTTTCTTCAGGGAGTCAGAAAGGATTAGCCATGGCCCAGGAATAGAATTCTAAGAAGGAAGTTTCATAATTAGCTCTGAGGCTTTGGTTAGACATCACTTTGGTCTCAGACTTTTGATGTTTAGCCAACTTCAAATTACAGTCTTCAATAACTGAAAAATCTGACAAAATTATTTAGTCTTAAAATCAAAAATTCAGTTAAACCCTATTTAAAAATCCTCTTCACGATCAAACATTTTCACTATCATTTTGATGACTCAGCTCATTTGCTGGTTTGCTAATTTAATTCAACAGCTGTACCACGCTTTTCTTTGGTTCAGTTTAACACTGTCAACTGCAGCTCACTTTCAGCAATTTGCTATTAAATTCAGCCCAGTTGTTTAATAAGTTCTAACCAAGTATCTATTATTGATGACACATTTCTCTCGGTCAGCCCAGGAGAGCCCGTGGGGTCAGGATCCGGGTGACTACCAGCCAGCATAACTAGAATTACTTTTCACAGAGATCCGGGCAGGAAGACTGAGTATTGCTGCCTCACCTTCCCCGCAGGTCACCGAACACGGTCCCCGCTGAGGAATCCACACATAGGTCAGATTCTCTTTGGGGACAAAGTAGCTGAAGGTGATGTCTGGGTTGGTGGCATTGCCGTATTCTTTTGCATACCTTCGATAGACCTGGGGAAGGAAAAAGTTGTGGTCAATGCACGAATGAACTCTGACTCATTCCTTAGGACGGAGATAAGAGAAGCTGGTCCCCCTTTTCCATCCAGCCCTGAACCTCAATGCTATGGCCCCCAGTTCTTGCCAGGTGCACTCAGAGTACTCACTGCGAATTCTGCGCATAGAGCACTGACAAAAAGATTAAGCCAAGGGAAAGGTTTAACTCAGTAAGCTCATCTCCCAGACCTGCAGAAAGCCTGCAGGCAGCCAACCCTCAGCCTTTCCCAAGAAGAGCAACACTCTTAGTGAACACCATCTCCAGTGGCCCTGGACAACACCTGGATTCTGCACCGTAGCAGAGCTACTCAAACTCAGCCCGGCCAGTCCCGACTGGCCCATTTCCAACCCTGCTATTTGAATTTGCCTGTATTTCAATTTCTTCTTGCGTTGGCCCATCCACATGGATTTCCTCCAGGCTTGGCAGGTTGTCCTCGGTGAGAAACACTTTGTATATGATCTGGCTGTCTTCCAGAACTGACGGGTAGGTGACATTCTGAGAGATTTTTCCTTTTCCAGCCACCGCATACTCTCCTTTCACCTTCACAGCTAGAGGAGCAAAAGCAGCAGTGAGGTTAAGAGATAACATGTGCTCACCAGAATGCCCCGGTGCTGGCAGCTACAGACTCCCTGTTTGCTAGAAACCAGTTTGATCTAAGTCAAGCCTCCCAAAGACCGTGGCTTCCATCACTTCCCATTGGAGAGCATCCCACAAACAAATTGCATATCAAGAAATTTCCTCCCAAGTTCCATTTTCATGCTTTCACAAGCTGTTTTAGCCCTGCCTTGTTGTCCTTCCTCTCCTTTTCATTCAACTCACCCAAATGTGTGAAGAGTGGTCTCTGATTGGTAACATGGACAGAGGTGGTGTTGTAAGGCAGGGAGAGAAATGTAATGTACTCTGCAAGGATGGAAAGAAAAGGTTATACAGCTAATATAAAAAAATTAAGGATGTGACAGCTATGACCAGCAGGCTGAACTCACACTGACCTTAGCTCTATCAGCTCGGTGTGATTACAGCAAATAAAACTGAACCCAATTCTGTGTCCTGTTCTCCTCTTTCTCTTGTTCTTTTTATTTTCCCTGCTAGTATCTATATGCGATTCTGCAAGGGCCAGATCAGTTCCCAAACGGATGTTTAACATCTCAGGAAGCATCTGACATGGTCCTCAGCTCCCAGTCATTTGCTGGATTTCCCAAATGGTTACGTTTCTGGTCCGTGTCCAGAGAACTATGACCAAAACTCTTCCTACACAACAGCTACCTCCCTGCTACAGCTCTTGGCTGCCTTCTCTGTCGACTACCCAAGCTCCATCACCATATCCTCCACAAAATAAAATCAAGCAGGAGCAGAAACAAGAAGTCGCATTCAGAAAATTAAGAACGCTGAATACACGTACAAGTATGCAGGATATAAACAGCACCATAATGTTGAGCCTGAGGGTGAGGACCACACACCTTTAGCTTTTCCTTCTGTGTAAGATCCGCTCACTTTGGTGCAAGTGGTATTATCACCCCCACAGACCTTGCAAGAGTCCATTATCTTCTTGGAGTCCATCTGGCCATCACAGCCAAATGCCTGAGCAGAGGAGAGTCTGTCAAGAACTTGCCTATTCCGAGAGGAAAACAAGCAAATCAAAGCAATATTGCCTGAATTCCTCAAACCACCTTTTTCATTTGTAATTAAATTTAAGAAGACAACATAGACAAAGATGCATTTGAACCTAGACCTACCACTGCACAGCAGTTTCAAGCACAAGTTTCATTAATTGTCTGGCAATTTCCTTCCCATAAGAAGCAGCCCAAAAAGATTTCTCCGGTGACCTAAACCAAAGGCTCTGCACTCCCTCTCTTCTACAGACTCTTTCTGGAAGGGGAGCCAAAAAAATGCCCAGGAGAACTTTAAACATGAATGGCAGGTTCGAAAGGAATCTTTAGCTCCCTAAACCCCAAACCCAAACCTCGCTCACATCCTTCAGCCTGGCGTTCAATCCCGTGGAGCTCAGAGAAGAGATTCTATCCTCATTCCCACGAACAAGACTGATTTACACAAAGCTACAGGAGGATCTCAGCAGGCTTAGCAGCAAAACATGTGCAACTGCTGAATTTATGCTAGAGGCACTGATCCCAGGCTTTGGATGCTGCCATAACATACATATTTATCACAGAACAGGGGCGATCAGAACAGCTTATGCCTACACCCTCTGCTGTTCATTAGGTGGAAATGCATTACAAAGCATTGTGAACACCAGGATAATGAGAAAACCATAAAATTTTAAAAGTGTATTCTGGGAATGTAAAGAAACAACAGAAAACATACAACCAGGTCAGCATTGAGCAGTTACTAAAATGCAGACAGTGCGGGGGAGTTTTATTCACGTTCATCATGAAAGAATGCCGTTCTCACGTCCAATCCAGAAAAAAAACCCGAAAGTTTTGATTCGTGATGCTTCAACAATCAGTTTGTCAACTTACAATTCCCAGGTTTTACTCCTTATTTTGCCACTGCCTCAGTGTGCTCAAATCACGGAACTTTTCTCCAACAGAGTCAGAATTTTGTAGGGCTGTTTATACCACGCAAAGTGAACGGCTAATGATGTCTCCTCAACAAACACATAAACCAATTGCTTCAGCCTTATGTACTTACTGCATAATTAGCAGGATGCCTTATCTGGAGGGCATTGGCATTGGATGCACTGACAGAACAGTAGATTTGTTGGACTCCATCCAATAAGCTAAGAACAAAACTCTTCTTTTGAGACAAGCTCGCTCTGCTGTTTGGGACACTGTGTTTTCTTTTTCCCTGCTTTAAGTAAACTGATTCCTTTGGGGCAGATGATGTGTCAGAGGTTCACCTGGCTTCCCCAGTCACTTACTCTGCAGGTTCCCGTTACACACAGATTGAAAGCCCCGCGGCGCTCGGACTCATCCTGCTCACATCTCGTTCCATCGATGAAACTGCCCTTGCGGCTCACCATGAATTCGTTTCCCATGGCCCTGCACATGTGCTTGCACAGCATGTCCCCTGGAGGAGGCAGAAGAAAGGAGTTTCACCCTTTCAGAAAGGCACGGGCTGACCGTTAGGACAATGGGAAGAAGTCAAAAACATCTGACAAAAAGTTTATCTAGGTTTCATGTGAAAAATAATCAACGAAATAGCTTTTTGGCATCAAAGTGCAGACAGGTCCATTTTCGCAGGGAAACCACGGTTTCTCAGCCCGTCCTTACCTTTGGCAAAGCCAACAGCAGAAGTCCAGTTATAAAAGGATGGTGCTTCTCCAGTGAGATACAGTGGCTTTAAGTTTGTTGCTGCACATTGTTCAGCCATAAAGTCCTGCTCGGTCACTGAACAGGCCTATATCCCAGAGAGAATCGTACGGGTAGCGAAAGGCAGTTACTGAGCACAGAATCCCAAAAGCATTTTACCCACTAGCTAAAGGCAGAAAAAGATGGCTGATAAGTAAAACACCAAAACTGCGAATAAAGAAAACCAATTTAAAGGAAGGCTGCGGGATACGCAGAGAATTGTGTTTGGAAGCTGATATCTTTGCTATTTATAAAAAATAAATGGATAAGGAAAATAGGAACAATATAAGAATGTCCCTCTGAAGAAAACTATCACTAAGTGTGTCACTATTATCTCAGTGTCTGTCCTGTTGTGAAGGCATAGAGAAAATGCTTCATTACACATGAACAATGCGATTAAACAATCCTGCTGTCTTCAGACACAGTGGGACAAACGCCTCTCCTGTTGTCAGACAGATGGAGGCTGCACGCCACATCTTTAGTCCTCCTTCCCAGAGCAGTCAGCTGTGAGAAGCGCGGTCCCAAACCACACTGCTCTCCAAGGGCTAAACAGCGCTAAGAAAACAAGCTCAGAAGATGTGATGAGCTCCACTACCTGAGTATTGCACATCTCCACCTGGATGCTGGCGCCACGGCATTCCTGCCCCCCAAAAGCAGGCCTGGAGGTGACAGGAAAAGAGAAGAACTCAGAGGCAGGTTTGTCCCAAGCAAAGAGCAGGACTCAGCCCCCACGGCCCTGAATCAGCCACGGGGCACCGCCATCTCGCCGGCTCTCACCTGGGGTTGTTGCAGAACCGCTGCCGCAGCACAACTCCACCTCCGCAGCTGCGGGAGCAGGAGGAGAAGGGGCTCCAGACCGACCACTGCCCATGGACGACAGCCATGGGGTTCAGTTCTTCCAGAGAGCTGCACTGGCCCTTGGAGCACCACTAAGACAAAGAATGTAGAAAATTGACAGCAGGAACAAGAGTGAACCCAGCAGGGCTGGGATCTACAAGGGTGGCACAAGTCCCCATCTTTTTGCAGGCCATACTGTAACAAAGAATCCCAAGATGAATGAGGTACCTTCCCACAAAAGCCTAGCATAGTCCCCTTCCTAATTATGGTCTAACGTGAGGCTGGGGTTAAAACAAAGAGTTGATAGGTCATTTCAGACAGAAAGCCTTGGAGGAGAGCTCAGATATCAAGCTATAGAACTGCAAAGCAACTCCAGAAATGCAGACAAGGTGGAAACAGCAAGATCAGCTGGTACCAGTTTGTGAACTGGAGTCTCTGGCTGAGGGACGGTGAGTCCCCTCCGGCCACCAACGGTGTCTTGCTGTCCAATGAGCTCCACAGCATCCACACCCACTTCTGATCATCAGATCAGCAGCCTCCTTACCTTGTTGATTCCACACTCGGTACCATCCAAGAGGGGAACAAGAAGCCGAGCACAGCTGGATTCATCTCCTGGTTGTACGTGGCATGAGAGAACTTCACATATGTCCTGGTGTGACAAGAAAATCAGGGAGTTCAGGGAATCACTTGGGCACATCAACACAGCAGTCCCAAAAGCTGCTCAATCTAAATGGCGCTTGTCACAGATGTTTTGTTTCCCCACAGGTACCCAACGGTGCAAACAAGACCCTTCGTTTCTCCCTCTGTTAGCTGAAGGAATCCAATGAACTACAGCTCCCTAAGACAGGACCTCGAGTAGGTGCACCCAGCACCGCCAGGCCCCAGTTTGGACAGAGGTCTTTGGGTACCGTGCAAACCTTAAAAGGTGATGGAAGCATTTTTTAAAAGCCTTTGAAGGTTTGTTCTTTGCCAAGAAGTCTGTGCCAGGAAAGCACCTTCCACCCCTTTATAATAAAAATGCCCCCAGCTCCCTTTTTCCTGAATCTTGGTGCCAGAACATTTCCCTGCTGCCCCTAGCAAGCCAGACAAACCTTCTACCTACAACATTGCTGTCAGCAAAGGTGCACGCTGTGGCAACACTCCCAAAGGCTATTTTACACTGCTCATCTGCTCCGTAATACAACCCGGGCTTCCATCCAGGGATGCTGCCGTCCATGTCCGGCAGGTCATTTAAGCAGTTTGTTTGGCCTGTGCTGATAGAAACGTAAGAAATATCACTTTCCCAGCTGCGGGCAGTAAGGACAACGACATGTTTGCAAACTTGTGCTGAGTTTCATTTAGGGAGTTGGCTGTTGCTTTCCCAGACAACACATGCTTACTGTGGGCTGTGATGGATTTAGTTGCAGCAGCTGCCTGGAGATTCTCGCAGTTCCCTGCTGCTGAATTTATAACAGAACCCATTCCTGCTCTTCACCCAGCCAGCTCACAGCCCGCAATGTTTCTTTAAACCTAGATGCTCCGACATTTTAAATAAAAGTCCCAGGCTGAGCTAGTGTCTGAGAAGTTCAACACAGCCCAAGCACGTTAGTCACTAACCAAAGTCATTTCCAGATAGCTGAAGCAAAAACTGGGTTTAACCTCAGCAACAGACACAAGTGATAAGAAATACATAACAGTTCCTCATTTTCCAAGAACGTCCTAATTTATTCCTTGTCATTCCCTGCCCTCTCCCAAGCTCCCAGCACAGGGAAACGCTCCCGCAGGGGCACACAGACCTGGACCGTTCCCTTACCTGACAAAGGCCAGGAACTCCTCCCGGCTGCACTGCGACCAGGTGAGGTCAATGCTGTTGTGGTTTCCTGCTGACCCCATGATGTACCCACTGCTGCTGCACCGGTTCCCCTCACCGTCATGGGGGATTCCCAGACTGTAAGAGAAGCAGCACAGTGCCCTGAGGAGAAGAAACCCCGAGGCTGGGTTCCCTCAGAGCCTCTCAGAGCAAAGGCTGAGCTCTCTCTGCAGCCTTTCCTTCTACTCCTGTCACAAAGGTTTTATCTCCTCTTTGCAGCTTCTAATTATCACAGAGCATGCAGGAATACAAGAATGGCAAGGAATTCTTTCCAAAAGTTTTGAGTGATCTATAGGAAACCCCCTGTTAAGCCAAGAGATCCTTTTCCTTCTTCTGAATCCTGTAAACTGGGGAACGTTTTTACCCGTATAAAACATACTGGGCTGCTCTGGGGCTTTCCTGCTGACCTGTGCCCAATCTCATGGGCTATGGTGATTCCAAGGTCAAAGCCGGTGTCCTGGGTAATAACACAGCTCCAGAAGGAGGAGCAGACTCCCCCTAACTGAGTTACTCCACGTAGCTCCTTGTTCCCATCAGGCAACTCCAAGTCAAACCTAAAGGGAGACAGATACAGAGGAAAGAGCGAAGAACCATTGCAGCCAATAAAGTCAGGTCTAGACATTCAACTGAATTTGTTGGCAACTTCCTGATGTAACTTTGCCAGCTACCTAACATTGCTTTTGACACATGGAGCTCCCTGGGGCAAGATCATAGCAGTAGGGTCCCACAAACATCCACTGCTCAAAATTTGTGGTGATTCTTCATTAAAAAGTCCCCATGAGCCAAGACAAGCAGAACAGAATAAAATGACCTAACCCTATTCGCAGAGCAGTATCATCATCACCTCTTTGAGGAAAGAGCCCCAAAACAAAGCCATTACAGGCAAGAAAAATTCAGCCTCGACAAATTTAGCCAAGGCAATTTAGAGCAAGGAGACTGAAAGTCAGACAAAATGTCTGAGTGAAAGCAGCACTAGAAATCTTCCACAGAAAAGACCAGTGGGTCTTCACTTCCAGTTACTGTTCGACTTTTCTGCCCACAACAAGCTGCGGTGGGTTTGGCTGTGCTGCTCTGGCCGGCTGGTCAGTGCTTGGGGAACATCCCAGTTCCTTCAGCAACTGAAGACACAGCAGTTCTGACTGACGGCATCACACCAGGGCAGGAGATCAACCCCAAACAGGAGAATCAACCCACTTCCAAAGATCCTGTGATGCTGCTGGAAGAGCTGGTGTAAATCACTGTGTTCACCATCAGCCCTGTCCCCATCCCCTCCCAGGGCAGGGGACCCTCAGTACCTGGTGATGTAGAGGACAATGTCAGCGTGCTGGGGGTCAGAGTCATTCTGGGGATTGACCTTCTTGCTCCACTCACAAACGCTGATCAGCGAGGAGGTGATATTTGTGGTGATGTTCACCTCTGCCTAGAGTGAAGGCACATGGTGGCACGTTCCATCCAGCTTCTAGCAACCCCTTGGACAACACTTGAACGTAGTCCCCCCTGCTTACCTCTGGTTCTCTCAAAACCAGCATTTGCATAAGATGAACCCTGAAATGAGCCCCCAGCGAGGCGTCTCTCAGCAGCTCTGCCCCCTGTTAAGAGACAGAAAGGATTCAGTAAAGACAGCACCGCAGTGACTCCCACTGCCTGTTCCCAAAAACTGGGCTGTGTTCACTACAAAGGGAACACACCTGGTAACCATAAGAGGCAATTATAAAGTCACGGGGAAGCACAGCATTAAAGTATGTGCTACAAATGTAAATAAATCTGTCAACAGATGAGAACTGTTGTTAGACTTGTCAGATATTTCGAAGCAAAGAGAAGAACCCGCAGGGAAAACAGTTTCACGGGGTAGGAGAGCGAACGCTAAACACTTTTTTGCAATACGCACACAGAGAAAATGCATAAACAAATTCTTAACAATAGCAAAGGGAGACATTTAGAGAAATTATGTAATAGAAATAAAATGTTGAAATGTGAAATGTAAGATTAATTCAGTGGATCTTGCTCGATCTCACTGAAAGCACCAGGGACTGGATAAGGCTCTGGTGGTAAAACTCTTGCTACTGTATCTGACATACAACAATATCAGTAATAAAATGAAGAGATATATTTTCTACATGGGCTTTAAACTACAACCCAACAGCTTCTAAGATTCACTTTTCCTTGTACAAGGGACAGCTTGCCATGTAGTGCCAAGAGAAGCAGAGAGGAACACCCTGCACATCAGCTCCATACGGGGAGCAGGTAACCACAACCACCTCAAAAAATGCACCCACAGAGGTACGTCTGCTTGTGACACCAAGAGCTTTGACACCGGGACAACAGCCGAAACAGAAAGCTACTCACGATGTTCAGGTTGGCAAGAATATATCGCTCCGTGTCCTCTTTGTGGTACAAGTAAACATCTGGACCTGCTACGACCATCAGCTCCAGATGTTTGACAGCTCCCTCAGCCCTCTTCTGCAGGCGAGAAGGAAACCGCCCTGCTGAGCAGCACAAAGGGACGTGGGGAGATTAAAATGCAAGACAACATAAAAAGTCCTACAGATCCACTCCCTACAGATCCTGAAGAACTAGAATAACCAGCTGGAAGACCACTCCTCCAGTTGTTTGCTCAGGTTTCCCATTTCTGTTGGTTGCTTTCCCTTGGCAGCATCCTTAATAACACACACTAACAAAAGAACGAATACCGAAATGAAAACACACTAGTAACACCTCAGTGAGGTGAGAAACATCTATCAAGTATGTTCATATGTTTGTAGGTGCAGACTTTTCCTTTGAGCTCATTCAACCAACGTCACTACCAGGAGATGCTTTCCAAGCAGAATGAGCAGGGATTCCTCCCCACATACATTACCTCTTGCTGTATTTCCCTCTCTTGTGGCACGTCTGAAGAGAATGTGGGGTCTGGAGAAGCCAAGGTCCTTCAGCAGGGCCAAATCTTTGCTTCTGACAGGCCTGATATGAATCTTTTCCTCATCTGCAATGACGACTCCTTGCTAAAGGAGAGGAAATTCCATCTCTGAGTTATTCCAAATACATATACTACCAATAGAGAACTGTGTGCCATATCCTCCCTGTTCCTCCTTTGTACTGCTCAGATTTATTAAATGGGTGGTTCACACATGTTTGGTGCATCAAGCTGCAAACACACAAAGGCTGGAAACGCTTGTGAGAATGAGTTCAGCACATACTCACCAGCTGCCCTTCACAGTATGTGACTCTACACTTCGCCCCAGGAGGCTGCAGAGAATTTCCACCTGCAAAGCAGTTGCCCAAGAATCGCTTCAGTAAGTCAAAGGAAGAGTTCACCACTTGCTTGCTCACAAAGGAAGAGGAAAGGAGGGCATGGTCCTCGAGAAATTCAAAGGCGTAGAGTTCTCCCCAGGCCTCAATGGAGCAATGTTGAACGCGACAGGACACCAGCCCATTCTGCTCTTCTTTACAAGGGCAAGTTGGCTCAGCAACAACAAACTCAGGTACTGAAAGAAACGAAACCAGATCAGAACAAGAGGAACAGTTAAGAGTAATGACGATACACAGGAAACAAATGTAGTGATCTATCTTCCTAGGAAAAAAAATACTCTCTAAATGACAACTGTGGCCTTTCAGGGTCATCACGACAACAGTCAAAGAACTTCTATGCTCTCGTATGTTCCAAAGTGAGGATAATCTGATTGGGAACAGACAACAGCTATGAAACTGGCTCCTGATTTATTGGTGGTTTTGCTCTCTCGATAAGGAGAACGGCTCATTTAACAAAGGCTGAGACAGTCTTACTTCCTCAGATGTTCAGTATTACTGAGTGAGAATTATCATAATCCAGACAGGGATGAGCACTAGGTGAGCTCACAAGTAGACAACATCCTCGCTTTAAGGATTTGAGAATTTAAAATGTATCTTTATTCTAAACTACTATCAATCCAGACCCAGAATATCAGTCTCTCCACGTGTTTATTTAAAACCAAAAAAAGAATTATCAAGTGCATTTAAAGCTATTCTTAGTCCAAAGCTGCCCACTCAGAAGATCTGGTTCTGTTAATTCCATAGAAAAATACCAATACAGAGAACAAGGACCTCAGGAGAAATGTGCAAAAAGATTTATCATATCTCCTTCAACAGATGTTAAATACTGACCCAGTTCTTCAACCGCTTTCACACTGAAACACGGATTGCCTCACTGAGTAATGTGAGTCAGAAACGCTAAATGCTTGTCAGATCGGGGTTCATTAATAAGTGTTCTTAGCATTATCAAATGTACAGGATTAGAAATAAACTGACAGACGTGTTCCAAGACCCAGGAAGGAGCCCTGCGTACCATCAGACACTGAGCTGGTTCCAAAATAAGAGAAAACATCTTCTGCATCCAAAGCGCCGAGAAATTTCTGCAAGAAGAAGAATAGCCTCACATTTTTTAAAGAAAAACAAATGGATACAAGACCATCAGTTAACTGAACCTAACCTGGAAGGAACGCCAGCGAACAACTCAACAAGTACCGACGCCAAGTTCTCATGGCTTTATTTTACACTAAGCATGGGCTGCACAACAGCCACCCAGAGGAAACAGCTTTATCTTCTTGATTAGTGAGGCTGGATGGAGTCTGGCTTAGAACACGTTGTGTCGTCTCTTCTCTTTTTTTCCTAGAAATTTAAAAAGTCTTCCTGGAAACTGCATTTTCTGGAGGTCGAACTCACCTCTTGGAAAGCCGACGGCCAGCAGAACCCCAAGGGGAGCATCACGAGCGCCCGGAGCGTCAAGCTGACGATCATGCTGGAGGAGTCGCAACCAGCGCTGCGGACTCAGCGCCGGCCCAGGGGTGATTAAGCCGAGTTTTGGCCCGAAGCATCACGTGGAGCGGAAGGGGTCTGAGCAAACAGGGGAGCTGAGGCTCTGGGAGAGGGGCAGCCGGGGGAATGTCCTGCAGCCGGAGGCTTTACAGGAACAGCTGGAGGGAGGGAGGGTTTGCGCAACGTTTGCAGCTTCGCTGCAGCCAAAGAGCGCGGCGATAGGGAGCGTGGAGCCAGACTGATACCGACGAGTCGGCAAAAAGACTCTTTAGCGCCGTTTGGAAGGTGTTAAAAGGCAGCGCTTTGATTACAGGGTCGCTCCTCTAATCCAGCGTGCGCGTGATTCGCGCTTCTCAGGATTTATTACACGCGCCTGTTGCATATTCATTTGTTTCTACCGCTTAGTGAATGCGTTAAACATAAACTATTTACATAACCCCTCCCTTCGCCGGAAGCCTTTCTTCGGCATTCGGGAGGCCTCATCAGGGGTCTCTAGTGGTCCCCGGGGGTGTTTGGAGCCTGGTCCCCCCCAGTGTCGGCTCCTTGACCTGATTTCTCCAGCACACATGGTGTCATTTTTTGCTGCTACTCAGCAAAAGTCATCATGTAGCTCTTTCTTCATTTAGTAGAACATTCCACTTTCCCAGCTTGCAAGCCTCGTGTCCAGTCTCTGTAGAGCTATTGCTTCTGTGTCAGGTTTCTGTTACATTAAGCCTGGTCTTGCTACATTAGGCTCAGTCTTAGCCTAGAGGTTTCCACACGATTTTTGTTCCTCTAACCACGACACACAAGGGCCGATTTACAGGGGAAAAGCGGCTTCGTGCTGTGCAGCCTCACAGCCCCCACACCTCGGCTGCGGCACCGGGGTGAACCCCCACACACCCCCGGGCTCCCCCTGGGGCGGGTCCCGCAGCCGGAACCCAAGCGCGGGTGCCCGTTCCCGGGCGGGCCGGTGCAGCGGGAACCCCCGCTCGGCAACACCGGCCCGCTCGGCAACCGCCTCCCCCGCGGCGCGGCCGGGCCGGATGGCGAAGCGAAGCCCCGAGGAGCCGGGGCCCAGCGCCGGGGCCCGCAGGAGGAGGAGGAGGAGGAGGAAGGTGGAACGCAGCCCCGGGGAAGCGGCGGCTGCCCCGAAAGGCCCCGCCATGGCGGCAGCGCCGCCCCGCAGCCCCCAGGAGTTCTCCGCCAACTGGAAGGCGCTGCAGGAGGTGAGGGGAACCGGGCGGTTCACTGCGGGTAGACGGAGCCACCCCGGGGCTGGGTAGGGGAAACCGCCCTGGGAGGGCCAGGGCCACGCTGGGTTTCCCTGAACACAGGCACACGTTGTGTGGAGTAATTAAAAAATAACAATGTTTGTGTCAATAAAAGCAGGGAATTACCCATTGCAGGTAATTCTAGGACCAGCAAGAGTCTGGGGCCAGGATGGTGGGGTCAGCAATGCAGGGGAATGATCCTTTTTTCCTTTTTTTTGGTCATTTTAGCTACTGAAACAAAAGGCAAATACCTCCAACGAGACCCTCTCTACCTGTCAAACATCCACCAAAAAGAAGCATCTGCTCCCAGCTGGAAATGGCCGAGAGGTTCCAGCTATCAATGGGAAAGTGGGAAAGGCCCAACCCGCAAATCAAACGGACAGTAGTTCTGCTAAAGATGCTCCTCCTTTGGCTGGGCCAAAATCCAAGAGAGGTGCAACAGACAAGGCTTTAAATGGCACCAAAAGTGATGGAAAAGGCTGCAAAGAAAAGAAGAAAGATAGTAATGTTTTAAAGGAGAAAGATGATATAAAGCATAAGAGGAGGAAAGCTGAAGAACAGGCAGAGCAGCAACCCAAAGAGTGAGTACTTCAGGCATCACACAATACTTATTTTGGGAGGTGTACATAAGGAGCACAGAGCAGTACGTTCAGAACAGTTGCACTATTCCACACCAAGTTTTGGGATAAATAAGCTGCATGCTGTCCCGCTCCTCAGATATAGCGATGAACCTGCATAGGTGACAGGACTAAACTGATTTTCACAGAGCTCATGTCTTGATGTAAAAAATAAATATGCTTTTCCTACACTTCAAAGATGCAGAACTGCTTTAAGACTGTTAAATGTAATTAAATCTGTACTTACCAGGCCCGAAATCTGGTTTGATGACGTTGATCCAAAAGATATTGAAGCAGCAATAGGACCTGAAGCAGCAAAAATCGCTAGAAGAAATCTGGAACTGGAAACCAAATCCAAAGAGTCTGTGGAGAAGGTGCTGGTTAAAGAAACAGCTTCTGAAGGGTGAGTGACATCTCCCAGCGGAGCCGTGGAGATTGTCCCTGTAAGAGGTGTCACCAAGCTGTCCTTGGTCTCTAGGCTGACGCGAGCCGTGGCCATGGACTGCGAGATGGTGGGAGTGGGGCCCAAGGGTGAAGAGAGCATCGTGGCTCGTGTGTCCATCGTGAACCAGTTTGGAAAGTGCGTTTATGACAAGTATGTCAAGCCTACAGAAGAGGTGACCGATTACAGAACAGCTGTTAGTGGCATTCGCCCCGAGAATATAAATACAGGTAGGAGCTTTTTCCCAGAAATGTCCTTTAGGGAGGGAGCATTTAACAGGCTGTGGCAGAAGCCTCGTTGGCTGAGCTTGGATGAGTACAATCCCAAGGACACAATTGCCTTCTCAAAAAAGCTGCCGTGTTTTAACTGTGGCTTGCTTAGCTGTCTCATGCATCTAATGCAAAGTGTTTCCTTGTGTGGTATTTTTAGGTGAAGATTTTAAAACAGTTCAGAAGGAGGTCGCTGACATCTTGAAGGGAAGGATTTTAGTTGGACATGCTTTACGCAATGATCTAAAGGTATGTGGCTGCAGATTTGTTATTTTGAAGACAAGGCTCCAAAAATTTAAGATTGATTGAGTTTCTAATACATCTTTCTGGCTCAGATGAACACACCTGAGCTCCTAGAAACTACAGCTTTGTTACCTCAGTTTCTTGTCATTTCATGCTGCACCAAGTATAGCCCTAGTCACTTGCCCACTGAAGTTCTTCCACTCCCAAACGCTGTTGCTAAAGGCATCGATCTGTTTACTAAATTAAAGAGCCAGGAAAGAAGCAGAATGATGAAAAACCAGCTCAGCAGTGTGGACATCATTACCAGAGACAGGTATCTCAGATCCTGCTGTACCAGCACTGCAGGCAACTTCTACAGGTGATGCCTCCAGATTATTTCTGTTTCTTGTGCTAAGTAGAACCGTGGTTCTCAAGCCCAGCCGGTGGCTGGATGATCTTGGTCTTGTCCATTCATGGTTTTGAACTCTCTCTCACAATGGATGGAAGAGCAGGAAGCTGTACATTCAGCTGTATAAATTTCTATGCAACAGCACACTTTGGACTGGAAATGTTATTTCTTCTAGGTTCTATTTCTTGATCATCCTAAGAAGAAAATACGTGACACACAAAAATACAAGCCTTTCAAACAGAGAGTCAAGGTAAGAAGCTGCTGGGAAGGTGAACCTCAGAACTGACTCTTGAGCTGCTGACTCACTCCTGCTTGCCCGTTCTTTCTTTCCTCCCCAAAACAGGGATGTCTGCTTTTTGTCATTTGAAAAGCCTAGTCTAGGTGAATGCTTGGAATCATAGAATCATTTTGGTTGCAAAAGACCCTCAAGATCAAGTCTAACCCTTAACCTAATACCAGCACTAAGCCACGTCCCCAAGAACCTCATCTATGCATCTTTTAAACACCTTAGTGTTTGAAATATATCAATAAGTTGCTTAGTTCAGTACAAACATTACCAATAATACCTGCACACAAAATTCTGTGGCTCTCCCATTCTTTAGCACTCGCATGGTCTTCATAATGATTTTCTGGGTAGCAAAATAAGATGGTACAGTTCTACTTACAGTAAGGCTTATGCGACCTTCTTAATGGTATCATTTCCATAGGGATATACAAAATATAGATGGCTTCAAGTTCCTGCCTAGACTGCAGGAGTAAAGGTTCAGATCATAGGGAGATATTTTAAGTTTCATAACTATATGCTCATGTTTTTTCGCAGCAAAGCATCCCAAACATAAATCTTAATAATAAATATAAAATCCTCTCAGTAGTGCTTGTGTAAATCTCTTAATTCACAAATTATTCTTGACAGCTCATCAGTAGAAGCTGAGATGTGCTATACCTTAATGAGGAATACACTTAAACTAGTATCTTTTATATAAATACACAACAATGCTATTTTTTCTATTTCTAGTGTGCACGGCCATCACTGAAACTGCTCTGCGAGAGACTGCTGAACATTCAAGTGCAGACAGCGGAGCACTGCTCGGTGCGTATCTCCCCAGAACATACATTTTGGGGTAGATGAACACATTAGCTGTAGGATCCAGGTTCAATCCAGAAAGCCGTGGCTTCATTCTCACCTCTCTGTGAAAGTTAATGAGCTCTGCATGGACACCAGCACGCAGTAAGATCACTGTCTAAGCTTACTTACTGTGTCTCATACACTTGGATTATTCCCTTATATTCATAAACTCCTTTTGAGCAAGTCAGCTGTATTTTGTTTAAATGCTAATTGTTGTTTTAAGATGCCTGAGGAAAAAAGTAATTCTCAAGTATTGCCTGCTTACCTTACAAGCAGCGTTCTGGTGGGCTGGATAAAATAGTGGACAGGAGGATATAACAGAGGAATGAAGGGAAAAACAGGGAAAAGTGTCTGGATACCTCCAAGATACTGTATCAAGGGTATTTTTTCATTAGGGCTTTCCAAGTCACAATCAGAAAGAGAAGTGCATAGCCTTGTGGTGAGACACACAGTCTGAATATATATTCATCCCCTTCTGCTAGTCACTCTGAAGAACCTACACCTAGAAAGCAATTATGAAATGCTAATTGAAAAGACATAATGATGGAAGATTTAGCTGCTTTTTTAACAGTAGTATTCTTAAACCATGTCAGCTTTGTTTCATTAAGCCTCCTGTTTGTTCTGTTCTCTTTCAGATTCAGGATGCACAAGCAGCTATGAGACTGTACACCTTGGAGAAAAAGACATGGGAAGCTGCTGTTAAGAACAAATCTAACAACAAAAATAGTAAAAACTGAATGATTCTACACTGTGTTTCTATCTGCAGCTTTTGCTGGTTTCACGTCACGTTCCAGGGCAAATTTAGAGAGAACTCAGAACTGACAGCAGCTACTTCATGAAAATCAAAGGACAATAGTTCCTGACATGATAACCAAGTGGCGCCATCCCTGTGGTACCCACACCTAATGCCTACTACTGCGTGTAAACAATACCTGTAGTCCTGCCTCTGTCAAGTACTTCATCAGTTCAATTTCTGCAGAAAATATACACTGAATACGTTTATTTAAAATGTGTTTCTATTAGGATAAATGAAGGGAGAAACTCATCACTTAGCTGAAATTCACAAAACTAAAATCTTTATTTGAAATATTTTAAAGTCTACAAAGTAAGGCAAATTCTTGATGGCTGTTAGTCTCACAGTTGTGTACCTAAATCAACAGAATATATAGCTGGTTATGTATTATTAATGGCCTAATATTAATCTTTCTGATGAGAAAAATATTTTTAAATATTTCTGAAGGATCCAAGCTTTTATATCTGAACCAGAAGGGCACAAGTCTTGTTCTTATACAGAAAGTTTCTCTCTTATTTCTGCAGTTTCAAAAGCGTTGCATCCACAAGGGTTATTATCTCCTGGAGAGAAATAGAAGAGTTGTAAAATACAACATTACCTTGTTGCTTCACTTATTTTTACATTCCTTTATTAATAAAAGCACTGTGTCTAACATAGGCCTTTCAAGTGAGTGATGTTTAAAGCACATGTGGGGTCTGATACTGCAAAATCCAAAGTAACCATAATTAACAGACCAAATACTAATGTTCTGATTTAAATAATCTAAATGGATACTGGAAGGGAAATGGATACCAGGAAAGGGTTTTGGAGATTTAGCAGTTGCACGTCGCACACTGTATTGCCAGAGAAACTGTTCTGGCCTGTCAAGAGGGGACTCGGAGAACAAGGAATTACATTTATAACAGAAGGGGAAGCATCAAATCACATTTACAACAGAAGAGGGAGCTTTCTTCTCTTTTGTGATTCTTTTTTGCTGCACTACCATATTGCTGCAGCATTCATTAAACTAGTGCAGGCAATGTCTGCAGGAGACACTGGAGAACAAGTTTGCGTGTAACTAAGAGGAAAGCTGTAAGACTAAACAGTTTTATTGGCTTGATGTACAAACTTGTCATTATTGGTTTGACAACAGCAAGCCATTGCAAAAGGAAATATTAGTGTAACACATTAAATAGCTTGAATAACTTCACTGTTTCTGGTGTTTCAATACTTACCTTTTTTGGTATGACTACTTGTTGGAATTTATTCTAAGTTAAACCTGCAGGCAAATTGTCCCAAGGGTTTCTTTTGTTGATTTTCTCTTTGTATGGGGTCTGCTTAAGGATATTACAACACAAAAATATTTGGCGGTAACATGCTTTGTTCTTGTGAACCTTGGCATGTTTTAGTATGAAGAATGTAATAAATGAACAAAATGTTGCAAGAGACCAGAATGTAGTTTTAAAAGATGACAAGGGGAAAGGGACCTGGGGGTCCTGGGGACAACAGGATGACCATGAGCCAGCACTGGGCCCTTGTGGCCAGGAAGCCAATGGTACCTGGGGTGGGTTAGAAGGGGGTGGTCAGTAGGTCAGAGAGGTTCTCCTGCCCCTCTGCTCTGCCCTGGGGAGACCACACCTGGAATATTGTGTCCAGTTGTGGCCCCTCAGTTCCAGCAGGACAGGGAACTGCTGGAAAGAGTCCAGCACAGCCACCAAGATGCTGAAGGGAGTGGAGCATCTCCCGTGTGAGGAAAGGCTGAGGGAGC
The DNA here is from genome assembly GCF_036013475.1 of Columba livia. Taxonomy (NCBI): domain Eukaryota; kingdom Metazoa; phylum Chordata; class Aves; order Columbiformes; family Columbidae; genus Columba; species Columba livia. The sequence continues at coordinate 3,853,410 of NC_088620.1, forward strand.
TGGGGCTCTGGAGCTGGAGAAGAGGAGACTGAGGGGTGACCTCATCAATGTTTACAGATATCTAAAGGGGGAGTGTCAGGAGGATGGAGCCAGGCTCTTCTCGGTGACAACCAGTGATAGGACAAGGGGTGATGGGTTCAAACTGGAACACAAAAGGTTCCACTTAAATTTGAGAAGAAACTTCTTCCCAGTGAGGGTGGCAGAGCCTGGCCCAGGCTGCCCAAGGGGTTGTGGAGTCTCCTTCTGTGCAGACATTCCAACCCGCCTGGACACCTTCCTGTGTAACCTCATCTGGGTGTTCCTGCTCCATGGGGGGATTGCACTGGATGAGCTTTCCAGGTCCGTTCCAACCCCTCACATTCTGGGATTCTGTGACTTCCAACTACTTGCTTTCAGTACTTAGAAATATTCTTACAAATACATTCTTCACCCCATATACACATAATTCTGTACATTTCTGCACTGTGTAATTGCAGCTATTTGAGAATGATACAATTCATAACCAGAAATAAGATATTAACCATCTACCCTATATTATGACAGTGGCTTCTACATACCGTACTGGATGGAAACCGCCTTTTTATTTCAGACAGCAGTTCTTCTGTTTTCTGGGACAGCATATCCAGCACCACGTCTTCTGCAAATGAACAGGATAATATACAGTTACAACTGCCAATAGTATCAGCAGGTGCTAAAGAAGAGCAATGAGGGGACAGATCCACAAACAGAAGGCAGGATAAGATGAAGTTATATCACTACAACAGAGGGGCATTTATAATTATTCAAGAACAAGAGGGATGAACTCCCAGTTCCAATTTATCCTCCTTTCACAGATACATAAGTTTTTCCTGAGAGCAACTAACATCCCTGAGCAGCTGCTGTTAGTTTTCTTTACTATTTTTTGAGGGAGAGGAAGAGATTCATCTAACACCACCATGATCTCACCATACTGAACCATCTCATTAATCAGCATACAGATGTTTTCCACCACTTCTGGATCATTTATGTGAAGGCGGTAGGCATCTTTCAGCAGCTTTATTCCACTGCCTTTGGAATCCGTTATAAATCTCAAAGCTGGTATTTCTGAAAGGGAGACAAACACTGTTGGGCTAGTTGGTCACTGCAGCATTATCTGCTTTCCAGTCCCCTGGACATGTGTAATATTTTTCCAGGAAGGTGTGTCTTATTTTTAGTCTTCCCAAAAGCTATTTTGAAGCAAGTTTGGGCAACAAGCAGAAGAACATATACACAACCAATGCTGTCACACATGGCAGGACTGATATTTTCATGCTTACTGTTTTCACATTCACTTTAACACAGTGAAACAACTTCATTGTAAAGTAATTAAACAAAACACTCCATTTATTAATAGATCAGATTGTGTCGATCTAACACTTCTCATACATTCATGCTGGGGCCATGGGAAATTAAAAACCTAAAATCACACCTCCAGTTTCACTATTTCCTCTCACCAGTCCTGGAAGATTAACTCAGAGCACATGTCAATCCAAATCCTACTACAAACTCTTGAACAATACAGAAATATCCACTTCTGAGCTGAATTGCAATTAATAATTTTTAAAAAGAATTGCTGAATGTTACCAGATAGCCTCAGAAGGCTTGCTAATGCCAGGCAGGTGTTCTTCACCAGCACTGGTCTTCCCAGGTTCATCCTGAGCGCATCCAGCAGAAGGGCTGTTGTGGGCTCATATTCATCTTCAGTTAAGCAACCTTAAACAAAACAACACAAAACCCCCAAACTTCAAATATACTCAAAAGCCTTTAACACACTCAGCAACACTTCAATTTCTGCCTCCTGTTTCTGAAATGACTTTTTAACAATGTGATTAAAGTTACAAAAGAAAGCATGTGAAAACCTGTACTACAGTAAAAAAAGGCCAAATAAAACCTTATCATGAGCTGATGCAGGGGTCATGCAGTTATATCATTGCTGTGGCTCATCAAAAAGAGCTTCATTAAGGAGAGTAAGAAAGTACAGGGAAAACTGGTTGAGAGGATGCAAGTTCCTAACTCTGCTGCCATCTGCAGAGCCTGCTCAGACCAAGCAGCCGCTATTTCCCACTGACAGACAGACACCTTTCCCATGCACAAGGAACAAGGAAGCTGGGAACACACACCTTGGAATGACAATGCCCACAGAGCTGAGCAGGCTGACTCCATAACTGGTCCATTCTGGAGATGCTCTTGAAGGACGGCAGAGATAACGGGGACGGCACTTTTCAGCAACGCGTGGTCTGTGTTGTTCGCTGGATAACCGTAACAAAAAGGAAATGCATCGAGCAGAGTTATTTAATCAAGTAATAATATCATAAGCACCTTGTATGTAAAATCTTAATGGGTGATGGCATTGGAGTAATGCATCATTATTTTAATATGGACAACAGCAGAGGGAAGGAATCCAAAAAGTACAAAAACCAATCAAATTTTACAGAACTAATATATAGTAATATTGCAGAAAGCTGGACTTCTCCTGGAGTTGGGTTTTCTTTGCCATTTGAATTATACATGGGGATCACAGCAAGAAACCTCCAAAAATAACTGCCTTTGACAGAATAAGGTCTGCAGGATGAATATGTAGCTCATCACATAAATTGAATGGGTGGTTTGTTGCACAGAGGTAATAAAACACACCAAGGGCAATTGTGCACACCCTGCTTTCACCCCTCCTCGATGATTAGAACACCACACACCTGCACAAGAACTTCTCACAGAAATGGTTGTATTTTGGCTAAGATTTTACTTTGACACCCTATCACAAAAAGAGTTGCTACAAAGTCTGCATTAGTTTTTAGTTCTCTCATTTACCTCTGGATCACTTCAAGTTATTCTAGCAGTGATGTGGAGACACCTCTCCAGAATGGGAGAAAGAAGAAAGATCCAGTTCCAGCACCAGGAATGTCTGAACTCAACTGGGCACAACACCCACTGCCTCCAAGTCACACGAGTTGAGGCACAAGACTGTGTTCTCCTTACCACCCACTGCCAAGCTCCAGAGAACTCCACAGCATGAGAGGCAGATCTTCGCATTGTGAGGAAAACCACTCAAAATCATCAGAAGGTCTGTGATTATTCCAGCTTTCCTCAGATTCTCTGCAGCAACTTCTGAAAAACACAGAGAAAGGAATACTATACAGTCTGGTATTTTTGTCCCACTTGCTGTCCTCACACCAGACAGCACCACTAACCATATTTAAACAGTGATAACGAATCAGCAATGTGATACCATCAGCTAGACAAAAGAAAGCAAGAGAACAGACCAAATGCTTTAACAGGATGCACCTAAGCAGTTTTTAGCACACGCTTTCAAACAGACCTTCGATCATCCCTTTTCCTTACAGATCTGAAATTTAGAGCAGAAAAGGAACTGAGAGGGTATAAATCACTATTTTTCAAACATTTGCAATTTAGCAATCAAAGCTACCTCAGGTTCAGAATTAGGAAACTCTGCAGAAAAGTGTTTTGGTCTTAGATGGTAAGTTTATTTGTACATGACACTTTGTACCTCGTATTTCTAAGATTATCCCCTTGCTGTTAAATTATTCTGTAACTATTTATAAAAAACAGCCTTCTGATGACTATTGAAGCGACACTGAAAACAAGTAAAAAAATACTATAAATATTTAGAAGTTACAATGTTGGAGTAAAAAAAAGTGGAGAAATTAGGTAGAATGTTTTCTAATTTGCCATTACACAGCTAAAAATATAATCAGGTTCTATGCCTTTGTTTTCCCAAGTGCTACTATTTGCACAGTTTATATTTATTTCCAAAACAAGATGAAATACAGGGCCACTCCACTAGATACAATTCTGTAAGTACCTGAAGCCTCAGCAGTGGATCTTATACTTTCAGGACTGTTATCTTACCAATATCTAGTGGATATTATCGATGTTACCACTATTAAACTAACACCTACAGGCATCCACATCTCTCAGTGAAATCACAAGTTCTGTATCATATCTTGGATTAGACTATAAAAGCAGAAACATAAGAATATTCCCAAAATAGGAACAAGGTGACTCACCACTGGCTGAAATAATCATCAATAACGTACAGACCAATGAAAGTAACTCTTCATTTCCCGAGTGTTTTCTCACGGTGTCTAGCAGAGAGGGGGCCACGTTCTCAATCAGGGCCATCACCACATCCTGTTCTGGAGCTGTCAAAAAACATTTTAACACAACAAAGATTTCAGTGTCTTGCAAGTCTGAACCTTCTGCTGTTAGCATGAGTAAAACATTCAATTAGCAGCATTTCTTCACATAACGTACCCAAAAGTTATTAAATTATTCTGTTACATTCAATTTATCCCCTAAAGCTGTAGATGTGGTCTATCTAGACTTCAGCAAAGCCTTTGACACTGTCTCCCATAATATACTCCTGCAATGGACTGGAGTTGGACCAAGGGTTAGACTTGATCTGAGGTCTTTTTCAACTCAGTTGATTCTGTGATTACTGAACCCATTTCAAACCTGATCTGCTACATCAAACTTTACAAGAGATGCTGTATTACTCAGCATAAGTTGTAAGTCTTGTAACTGTACCTTGACTAAGAATTTCAAGCAATAAACTGCAACCATCTACTTGTATCTTGGGAGAATCTACATGAGTCTTCATGGCAAAAGTGGTCAGTTCTGTGAACTTCAGCAGATAGGGCCAGGCTGTGGGGAAAAGAAATTATTTGAGACAACATCCAGTTACACAGCTTCGAATGCTCAGTGGGTATGGATGCTCCGAAACACAAGAGTTCCAGTTTCAAACAAGTTATTTTTCATTACTGATTACAGATATGAGCAGCCGTGTGTTTTAACACAATAAGCCAATACCAGTATTAAACAGCAACACATTTTGTAACTGAGTTAACATGGTGCTTCGAAAATATTAGCCGTGATCTGAAAGATTAGCCTGAAAAATGTGCAGATGCTGGGGAAAATATGAAGTTTTCTCTCACACACCTTTACTAGACACACGCAGTTTCCTTTTGCTCTCCCAGTCTTATAGCCCCAGGCATCACCCCCACATTGCCCCAATACTGATACAAATTTACCTTCCTCAAATGTCAGTTTGCCAATTCACCTTAGTCACCAATTAAAATATCACTTAGTTTTGTTTTTTTCCAGCCCACATTTTTCTTACCCAGCAAAACACCTCTGCTGTGCAACAAAAGCACATACAAAACAAGTACCAACACATCACATCAACTAGTGACCTATTCCAGTATTTTCCAAAAATGCAAAACAGGAAGAGAACAATTTCATTCTCATTTCTCATCATAAGAATATTTTTCTTCTTCCTGTTATCTCAAAATGTAAGGAAAGAGCAGAATAAATAAACTGATAAAATAGTGCCTTACCGCTTTTATCTCTCACAGAACTGGCAAAGAGCTGAATGGCTTTAACCTGTACTTCTTCTATATCCCAGAAAGCCTGCATGAATTCTACACACAAAAAGAAAACTCTTCTAATTGCTCACATTTTCTCTATTTTGTGCAAGATATGTTATTTTCATTTACACGAATTCACAAGTTGTGATTGTTGAAAAGAGAAAAACTTTCCACCTAATGCATCAAACATCTAAATATTAAAGTGTTATGATTCATCTCTATAATATGTGTTTGACATAATATTCCAACAGGTCCCCAAAAATATATAAAATCAGAGTGGGGATAAAAGCTTTAAATATATTATTTTGGTACTCTTTTCAGATTAAGATTGTATCTTCCTTTTCTAGGAGGAAAATAATGGAGCAGATCTTTTGTGGCATAAATCAGCAAACACATCAGAATGCAGACAACAAAAGCAGGGGTCCCAATTTTTTTTAGGAATGACCTCTGACCACATTTAACTCGCAGAGCAGGTATGGCTGGTAACCTTAAGAGGTTACAGAAAAGGCTGTGTAGTGATCCTTCCTCAAAAGGATCCCATTTTATTTCAAGTAAAATGAACACCCAGTAATTCATTTTCAGGTAGAGCAGATGCTGACTGGAACACACGCAGCTTTATTTCCTGTGAAAATCACCATTACATTAATCTGATTTTCCTTATTACCTAGAACTTCTTCAATTCTTCCCTCAAGGAACACATCTATTATTTTGGGAGGCAAAGACTTTTTCAGTTTTACTGAGGAGGCACCTGCAACAGTCAGGCATTCCCTAATAAAAGGGTCATCAGTGAGATCCCTAGAATTATAAAAGACAAAAGCAGTAAAATCAGTTAGAACCGATGAGTTACGACCAAAAAAATTTCTACAGCCTTTGTTTCATTTTTATTTAGAAACCTAATACTACTTTGAAGACTGGATTCTTTGACAGAACTTACACAATTTACTTCAAAACGGCTATTAGAAGAGCTCATATTGAGCAAGCCATGCTTGGGCTTCAAGTTAATGGCTTGTAAAATTGTGTATAACATGATTTTGTAATGTAACTCCTCAAAAAAGGGGCACCCACACCTATCAGAACGCACGCTTTGAATGAACACCAAATCTTTCACTTCTTTAATAACTCAACTTGTCAAGGCACTAAGATCAGCAACCTCGACTCAGCCTCTTTCAAACAGCAGCCAATGCTCCCATCTTCAAGAAGGGAGGTGAGGCACAGGATAAAAAAATAAAGGGAAAGCATCCAGAACTCACTTTGCTGTGGGCCTCATGCAGGGCTCAATCTCTAGCATCATAAATAAAATTGGAAATAAAGGTGCAGAGCTGGTATATTCAATTTGCAGTGGCATCACAATCATCTCAAGACGGTTGGTATCCTGTCTGATATCCTGCAGAAAACACATTGTCTCTTCTGCCTGTAAGGAGCACAATATCAGAAGAGCTTCCACACACTCACAGACATCCCGGTGGGCTCAGGACATTTTAAGTCTATAATGAAACATTATTACATACATTCAGAACAGAGCAGGTCATCATGTCGAGTAGAATACAACCTAGAGACCAGATGTCAGATTTTTCAGTAAAAGAAAAACCAAATGTTTCCGGAGCCATCCAAGACTTGCAACCTGGTGAAATAAGAATCATACAGTCACGGCACTGACATTGTACTACACACAGTTTTTGCTTGCACATCCGTGAACCACAAACAATTGTTTTATGTCTAAAAATCATTTAGAGATAATCTGCACAGATTAAACATTTTTTTACTGGCGATATACCCCAAAAGACTAAAACACTCTATAACTAATGAGTTATTTTCTCAGATGTTACTGCAGAGGTATTGAGCTAAAAAGGATTCCAGCTCTATCTGTTGCAGAGTTCTGAGACTCAAACATATTATAGTTTTCAATTGTGAACACAATTAATGCTCCAGGCAGCCACCTATGAATATCCTATTCATGTTTCAGAAGACAAATAGTACAATATGGAGAAGTGGGACAGTAGATAATTTTTTCCTCTTTGGCTGATTTTTCTCTGAGAACTAAAAATATCCACCACAGCTGAAACTTTAAAAAATAAAGTAAAAAAAACACAACAGTAAACCAAATATCTACTTTCTTCCACTCTTATTTTCCATTTCATCTCATCTGTCATAAGCGTTTCTGTACTGAAGTCACTAAGCACGAAGGATGCTTCACCAGTCACAAGTATGTTTGATGGCTTGAGATTTCTGCAACACAAATCACAGAATGTCAGGGATTGGAAGGGACCTCGAAAGCCAGTTTGGTGAAGCCATGTTGACTGCCCCTAATGACCCTCTTATCCCTGACATGCCTTGAGATGGCACCAAGGAGAAGTCATTCCATCGGTTTCCCAGGGATGGAGGTGAGGCTGACTGGTCTAGAGTTACCCAGGTCCTCCTTCTTGCCCCTTTTGAAGACTGGAGTGACATTTGCCAGTCCTCAGGCACCTCTCCTGTTTCCCAAGACTTGGCAAAGATTTCCCATCAGTGTGTAAAATTAGGGTTTAATGATATTTAACTACAGATTCCCAGCATCTTTACACATCAGGAGGTTTGGTTTGTTTTTTTTTTTTTTTTTTAGGGGGGGTGATTTGGGTCTTTGTTTGGGGGTTCTGTTTGGTTTCTTTGTTTTTAAAAATATACAAGTCACCTGTCAGACAAAGTGCATGAGATTTCTACTCACCTGTGGAAAATATTTTGTGTGTGTATATAGAACAAAGCATCCACCATCTGTCCCAGGAAACTCATTATCACCTGTTGAGCAGAATATACACAAAAGTGTAACAAACAGAGTAACTTTCAAATATATTTTGGAAGAAGATTCCAAGCCCACCCTTCAGCAAAACACTTTGCCCCAGAGATTTTGGGGAGGACTTCAAGAGGGAACACAGAGGAAGGAAATATAAAAGCAGCGAGACACTGTCAGTTCAGCCAGGTGCCTCTTCTGTACTTTTTACCGTGTCTGCTATTTTTTCTGACTTGTGCTTTTTTTCCTTGATTACAGCAGAAAGATCTCCCTGGCCTGAGTGCTCCATTACCAGACAAAGGAACAGAGATGATATCTGTAACACAACATTACACTGGCATTGTCTAATTGTTCACAGGTAATAACATGTTCAGTAAGAAAGATAAAACCGAGCACTTGGCCAAACTGGTGGGTGTGGTGTTCACCACTACCAAGGTGTTCTGAGATGATTCATCCCTCACAGAGAATACAATAATTACTAGTTTTTATTTGAAATAGAGCACATTTGTTGTTTTGGTTTTCGTTTCTGTTAAAAAAACCCCACACCATTATCAAGCATCTTCTCTGAAGCCATATGGGACAATTCAAGTTAAATATATCAAATATACATCCATAACATTTTACCTGAGCACAGAATCTGCAAAAACTCAGGGCTTTTGGCTTTACAGTTTCCTATAGTCTCCTGTAAAGCGTTTTTATGCAGGTATGCAAATCAGTATTGCACACTGATTCACACCAGAAGCTGTGAGTCAGTATGTAGTACTGAAATGCGATGGACTCCTTCACAGCGTGTTTATTCAGGAGTTAATAAAGCAGGTTTGTTTCATGTCAAATAATCTTTTTTTCTGTAGCATCTAACACCAATGACCCTAAATGTAAACCTGCAAAAATGCTTCCACACCTACGTTAACCATGTATTCCAATTTAACCAATCCTATTTCATTCTCACCTCATTATCCCAAGTCACAAACAATTCCTTGTAAACACAGATGTTTGAATGATGAAGTTTTAGCAAATCTCTTGCCTGTATAGAAAAAATACAGAGAGAGCTTTCCATAGCTACACAGTCCTTCCCACTGACCAGCACTGTCAATAATATCCTAAGCCAGTTCTTGACTTGTTCATGTCACATGTCTGATCAAATCTTTTCAATATGCAAGCTCTGTTGTATATTTGTATGTAGAAGTGTCAAGGAAAAATATTTCAGTAAGACTCTACTTAGTATAGTTACAAATTGAGTTTACTAACAATAAACTATGAACAGAGCAAGGTTTTCCTTCAGCTTAAAGGCCAAAAGGATGAACTCTTCTCTGTTTTCAGCATAAAGCAAACACAAACTCCAAAACAGGGCTATCCTCTGAGAAGAGTCGTCCATTTGAATCCACATATTCAAGTAGAGGAACAATTAATATAAAATCCTGGCCTGAGCTCAAGCAGAGGGCAGGGAGCACACCCCTCAGATAGCCTTACCCTATTTGCATCTTGACTATTTACTTAGTTAATCCTTACAGATAAAAAGCTTTGTTCTGTCAAGACTTTGGTCTTTGTAAATGAAGCAGTGAAGAAAAACCACAGATACCTCCTTCAGGGCCTCATTTGCTTGCTTTTCTTCAATGCATTCAACCTGCACCAAAAAGAAGATAAGATCATAACAGAGAGACAGCCAAACTCCAAGCCAGAATAATCTTGTCAGAACGACTAGAACTGAAAATTGTGTATGAACAAGCGCAAGTTTTCAATGATAGCTCCAATCTCACATTTGGAGCAGTCTTGCTGCTGGGAGGTGGCCAGAAACAGCATTTTAAAGCTAGCCAGTCCTCCTGTACTGCCAAAGTGGCAGCAAGCTAAGGTGAACAAACACCTAAATAGGCTGGTCCCCTTTCTCACTTCTAACCTCAATATTTTGATAAAGTGATCAAAACCTTTCCATTTCCAAACCAGCAGCATACTGAGAGGTAAGCCTACTGTGACCCAATGGCCAAGCTTGCCTCAACACTTCTGTTACTATCAGAAGGGCTCATGGAGATGACAAACATGTCAAAGGAACCTTGCTTTCCTAACAATCATCCTCTCACCTGCTTTATTATATATTTCTTCTTTGCATCCATTTCTGTTTTAAGTTCAGCCACCAGCATAGTGCCCAGCGCCCCAGGCTGCAGCTGCTCCAGCACCTGTGGGGCAGAGGAGATACACTCAGGCACTTGCTCAGCTGTAAGTTGTAGAGCACCCAAGGCAGAAAAGCCCCTTCAAACCCCTTTCTGGGACACTCGGCACAGTGCACACCCCCAGTTCCCAGGAGCTGGACCACACGCACCCCATTCCAGGAACACACAGGCCTCCCCTTCAAAAATGTTTGTCCACACTTCCCCCTGCTCAGCAAAACACCCTCATCTCCCCAGGGCCACTGGCATCCCAGCACATCCCTCACTAGGACCACAGAATCATTTGGGTTGGAAGAGACCCTCAGGATCATTGAGTCCAACTATAACCTAACTCTAGCACTAAGCCATGTCCCTAAGAACCTCATCTAAACACCTTTTAAACCCCTTCAGGGATGGTGACTCCACCATTTTTCTGGGCAGCCTGTTCCAATGCCCAACAGCCCTTTCTGTGAGGAATTTTTTTCCTGATATCCAATCTGAACCTCCCGTGGTGCAACTTGAGGCCATCTCCTCTTGTCCTATCACTTGCTACTGGGGAGAAGAGACCAACCCCCCCCCATGCCATAACCTCCTTTCAGGTAGTTGTAGACAGCGAGAAGGCCACCCCCCAGCTCCTGTTCTCCAGCCCCCATGTCAGCCCCTTCCTCAGAGCAGTTCTGACCCTCCACAGGGCCACACAGCCCCTCCTTGGGGCCACCTGCATCCCCTCCCACAGTCACATATCTACACCCTCATCCTTAGGCCACAAACCCCTCCCCAGGGTCATCCACTCCCCCCAAAATACCACAGCCGTCCCCCTCCCATCACACAAGGCCTGGCCCCAGGCAGCACCTCGTACTTCTCCATTGCAGGACTGGGCTCCCAATGAGGCAGCGGGTGCGGAAAGACCCTCAGGAAATGAGGCCCCTCAGCCGTTAGTAGTGGGAGCCCAGCAGGGTCAGGCCGCTTCCTTCACTCTTAGGTTACATTTTCAAACCAAAAAATCACCGTTATTAGCACTGAGGCATAAGCACACGGGAAAGACAATCGACCCCTGACCCCTCTCCCCACGACCCCTCAGAGGTGTTTCCCCAGTGGGGGCTGCGGCCCCTTTAAGCACGCAGCGCCGGTGGGCGGGGCCTACCCGCCCTTCCGAGGCCACCGCCCCGCCCCGCCCGCGCCGGCGCTGCCGCCCGCGCGGCGCCTTTAAGGCCTGGCCTACGTGGCAGCAGCACCGAGCGGCCCGGCGCTCTCTCCCGCCCGCCCTTCCCGCGGCCGCCTGAGCCAGCGAGCCCGGGCCCCAGGCGCGCAGCAGCTGGCAGGATCTTCCTCTTCCCGCCGCCATGGGCCAGAACGACATCATGAGCACGGCAGAGGACTTCGCGGACCAGGTGGGTACCCGTCTCCCTGCCCTTCTCTGGCCGGGCGGCCTTTGTGCGCTGGGCCGCTCCCTCGGGCCGGTGTGAGGGGGCGCCCTGTGGGGAGGGGCGGTGAGGCCGCTGCCTTGAGGGGCCCAGTCAGGCCTTGCTGGGGCAGGCTGGGGTGATGGGGTCTGTCCCTCCGGTGGGGATCCCCGTCGGGGTCTGCGGCCGGGTCGCTGCGGGAGCGGGTGCTCCTGTCCCCGGGCAGATCTGCGGCTGCTCGGCCACCCGAGGAGGCGAGTTTTCCCGGGAGTGGGGCTTCTCCGTGGGGCTGAATAAATGGGAAGAGAGCAGGAGGCTGAGCTGCTCTGGTTTTCCTGTAAGCCGTCTAGGCTGGTAAATAGGGCAGGAAGGTGTAGGAAAGTGGGGTGGTGGTGTCAGGAAAGCAAAAAAATCTTCTGAGCCATGTCTAGAAACTCAGGCTTGGCAGCACCATAGTACCGTGCTTAGATTTGGGGCAGAAGGAAAGTGGACAGGCTTCCCTTTGGTTGGACTTGATGATCTTAAAGGTCTTTTCTAAGCAAAATGACTCCAAGCTGATGTTGTCTTGTAATCCTTCTTGCATTTATTTCAGTGGAGACCCTCACAGATTTCTCTGTTAAACAGAAGTTTGTGATCTCTTACTGTATGTGAGAGCAGGAATGTTTCCAGTGTAAGTAGTTGATCTGCTGGTGGTGGTGTTAGCAAGACCTTCACTGTCATGGTGATTCATCTAATTGAAAATAAGAGGTGGCATCCTATCATATTTAGCAAGTTCTGTGGAAAATCTGATTCTGCCTGGTTCTACAACTGTGATTATTGAAGCAGTGAGAATTGTGTGGTGCACGATACCAGGTCACAGCTCTGAGGGGGCTGTGCTACTTCTGTGTCTTTAACTGAGTTTTACTGGGAAAACCTGTTCTGCCCTTCCTCTCCACCCCCAGATGGGAGACTCAGTGGAGACAGAGCCTCTTATGGCGTGTGGAGCATTCAGTTTAAGGGGTGTCTGGATCATCTTTGTCATCATCTGTTTACCTTGTCCTTTCACTCGTTTTTGAGGAGAAAGTGAACTATTGCTATAGTGCTCAAATCACTCACCAAAATTTACAGCACTTGTCCTGACCTTTTTATAACACCTCTCTATTTATTCCTGTGTGACTATTTCTAGATGTCCTTACAACCCCTTTTTCATACTACTGAAAGCTCTTTTGTTCAGCTAAAATGCAGTTTGCTTTCTCCTGAGATGAGTTTTAAATGGCACAACTTTATTTATGCTGGGCCACGTTCTATTTAAAGATGAGTCTTTCATTTACCTGCAGAGTTTGGGGTGTTTGCACACACTTACCCATCAGATTGCAAAACCATTTTTATGGCTTTCCAACTAACTCCATTGATAATTCTGGCTCCAAATAGCTGCCTTGTAGCTTAATCAGACACTTTCAGTACTGGGTGTGCTGCTAAAAGTGTGTCACACCAGTGCAGGAGTGGAGGGATTTACTAAACAGTAACCTTTGATATATATTGTGAAGTTAACACTTGGTGTTATGAAAACTGTTAGTCTTGGATTTTAAAAAAATAAAGTACTTGGAACATTTGGACTGAAATTATGTTGAAACTCCCCTTGCTGGAGGCGGAAAAAGTGAAGCTGGACAATGGCTGTTTGGGAGCTGAAGGCATTTTCCTTTCTGACCTTGATTTCTCCACTCCCTGGACTAGTGTTCAAGACCTAAGTCTTCATTTTTGTAGCAAAGAAATAAGGATCTTGGCTCAGAATGATTCCCAACTGCAGGCTGTAGGGCTTGGTTTTTTAAGCCACATAACATCAGCCCAATGTTATTAAATAATCTACATACTCAGAAGTTAAGCCCTTCTTTTAGTGGTTAAAATATTACACTGCAGTCACCATGTACTGCCGACATTGTTGTACTGAAAATAGCTGTATCTGGGGCCTGTACTGATTGTTTAGGGATACAGAACTGGTTGTCTTTCCTCTGAAATCCACATTAGAGGGAGCAGATCTTGTGCAACCTTCCCAGTGTCTGTAATAAACTTTAGGAATGTGGGTGCCTAGTATTTCTGCCATTCTGGAAAAAAAATATGGACAAAAATGCAGGGAAACTATTGAGTCATTGTATTATAGTGAAAGGACTATAAGGGAGAACCAGACTCTGGGGATTTTATTTAATTTCCCCAAATAAATGCTGATGCACGTTTTTCAGCTAATTCTAATGTCTTGGTATCCTGTTTTGCAGAAGACAGAAAGGAAAGAGAACATTTCATTGTTAGTCTGTTGGTAGGGTTGTGTGTGTGTTTTAAATTGAAAAAACTGAATTTGGAAGTGTTCCCTGTAACTTAGTCATATCAGTGCACTGATCCTTTATCGTTAGAAGCCAAATAGCCTGTTCTATTCTAGTTAGGCTGGAAAGAATCTTCCCATAAAAAGTGATAGCAAAATGCAATACATGACTAATAATTCCCATTTTAAAGATTTGATTAATAAACAGCCTTTTTGGAAAAGGGCACTGGCATAAAGTACGCTTTAGAAGACAAAATGAGAAATTCCCTGCAATTAAAAACCTGATTAAGATCTCTCTGACCCACTAGAACACTGTGAGCAATCTTCTCACCTTTTGAAATAAGCAGGAAAGCCTCTGTTTCCAGTTTTTGTGACTTGTAGACATTGAATGAGCCCGTTGTGATTGGTGTTGCTCTCCTTGTGATTTTTAGGTGGGATCTCCTAAGTAGCTTTATACAGGTTGGTGAAAAGAAGTGATTTTCTTTGTGCCGTAGGATTGAGCATCCTTTTCCAGACGAGATCACTGGTGTCCCGGGCTGCTGGATGTCTCTGTCCTGCCAGAACAAAGCAATCCTTTAAACGAATACAAGCCAGATATCTGGAATACGCCGTTATCAGAAGCTCCAGGCTAATAATGCTGTGCAGCCCACAAGAAGGTTTTCTGTGTAGATTAGCAGGCTGCGGTTCATCACTGTGTTCATAACTTCCATGATGCAAAACCAGACACGTGTACACACAGAAAAAAAGGCTTCTGTGTTTGGACAGAATATACCTAGGTGACAGCAAACATTCCCAACTCCTAGCTGTGTATTGGTCTTAAAATACCTGTAATTATGCTGTGGTATAAACACTTCTGACAAAATGGACTGGATTTTTATCAGATTTGAAACTGTTTGAGGTGGGATATAGTTTAGAAAGCGTGGTAAGAGTCAAAACAGAATTGGTTTATTACTTCTCTGTGGGCAGGTGTCTACTGGGTTTGAATATTTCAACCCTCCTTTTGAAAAATGGGGTTTGAGCAGAGATTTGATACAGGGATCCCTGGATCTTCTGGTGCATCTTCGCTTGTTAAACTTAAGAGGAGCATTTAAATGTCTTTGCCTTTCTAATCGTGTTAGAGGGGGGAAGTGGCAACACAAAGCCCCTCTGGTTTACATTAGTAACTTGGCTGCCAACACAGAGCCAGCTGTTCTACTTTAAAATAGTTTTACTTCAGCATTTTGTTGTCTTTTCTCCCAGTGTTTTGCAGGGATGCAGTATGTGCTAAGAACAGCTGATGCAGAGCCCGTAGCTGAATAAACCACCCTGTTACTTGATGTCATGCGTTTAACGCTGCCCCCTCCAATCTCAGCAGTTTTGTTTTGGCTTATGTGTATTGTGCTTAGTGGAGTGTGTTTTCAGTCCTGTGTCTTAGTAGGACACGTTTATTAACTGCAGTACCACGTTTCCCGTATGTGCTGCTTGTATCTGTGTGGATCACAAAGGAAATAGGAAGTGGTCTCTGTGCAGTGTTTGAGCCACATGTTGCTCATGATGTGTAGGGATAAAACCAGGGTGTCTGGCACTGTTAGTTCAGTCCCACTTCTAGACATCTTCTGTTTCTTGTAAGTTACTCTGTTAGTTAAATTAGGTGATTCATGCTCTAATCCTCTAATCACAAAGTCACTTCATGTCTGTTATGTTCTCATGGTTATCATGTAACTATGTTCTTCCTTTCTCTTTGGATCTCTAGGTGTTCCTTTGGCTTGGATTTTTGTTCATACAGTCTGTTTCTGAAGCTTTTTTACTTCCAGCTCCCTATGTACAGGGGTTTCAGCTTGTGTGTGGTTGACTAAATGCAGCTCCACGCGTTACGGATGTCCGAAGATGTGTGTCGTGATAAGGTTGCTTAGCACTGCAGCTGCCTTTGGCTTTGGTCTCTCCGACTTGTCATAAGCTGATTGGATGTGCACACTCGTGTTCAATAGGTAGCATTAAATTCCCTCTATATGCTGGGAGAACAAGTAGAAGTGAAATGACTTCTTGGCTCCTTTAGCTGGACTGTCGGCAGCTGTTTGGTTTTGGGTAAGGGGAAGAAGAGATGAGCTCACATGACCCATTTCAGAACAACAAAGATGAGGCCTGGGGGCAGATCTGTCATGTTTGCTTCTTTTTCCAGCCTTTCCACAGCCACGTTGTTTTCCTGCAGATGCCCAGCACTTGTCCTCTTTCATTTCCTTCTAGACCAAAGTTGCCTGTTCTGCATCTTGACAAGGCAGAATTAATTACAAAATACTTCTGGCTTTGTACTATTTCTAAAACATCCTTAATATTATTCCTCAAAGTTTGGCCAAACACACAGTGAAATCCAGGAGAGAAGGAAGCTGTAAACCACGATGTGTGTCTCAGTGACAAAGATCACAACATTTCTTCTGACTCATTCATCCAACTGTTAACATGGCTTAAAAAAGCCTGAAGTGGCAGCCCCGAGTCAGAGTACAGCTGCGCTTCAAATGCACTTGATTAGCTTGAATCTTGACCCTTAGACTCTATGCATGCAGTGCAACTAGTGTAGTTTGTTCCGATATTAACTGTTTAATTAACTGTTAAGTGCGTTTACTGGATTTTTTTTCTTGTGGCAATGTTCAGTTAGACAGCAAGCAAGGCTTGTCATTAGCCTGGGATTTGGAGCAGCCTTTACTATTTACTAATCACTGTGGCAAGAATAAACTTTCAGGAATGGCTTTAGTCTCTCCGCACTCCCATTTACACTGAGAGCATGCAACATTGCCAGAACTTGGAAAGAAAATATTCTGCCCAGAAAGAAGACATTGTCTAACCTCAAGTCAATGTAAATACCAGATTATAAAAGAAAAGGGTTGTGTGCCTTTTCTGTGGGTCCCCCCACCCCTTTCATGCTGGAAATATGCTAATATTGCATAAACTGGGTGAATCAATGAGCCTTACAGCACTTGGGCTTTGTGTGGGATAGTGGGGGTTTAAGCGGCTCCTCCGAGTTCTAACATGGGATCTGGCACTTCTGCATGAAGGGCATTTACTGTCACAAGTAGCAGCGTGTCCAAACTGCTCCTGTCACCTGAAGGTGGAAACCTGCTGGATAATCCTGTACTTAGTTTTAGATTATATTTATTTCTTACCAGCTTGCACTTGCTCAAATAGCAACATACAGTGACTCCAAATGTCTTTTTAGAGACCTGGCTAAGCTGAACCCGTGCGTGAAAGGGGCCAGCCAGGTGCCAGGGTGACAAAGCAGATCCTAGGAAGTCTCTGTTAAGTAATAACCAGTGCTGTTCAAGAAACTGAGTGACAGTTAATGCCTCTGGATTATGACAAGCATTTAAGTTTTCCTGTGCACCTCAGTCTAGTCTACATGCTGTTTGGCAATTCTGTATTTCTTCCTTTATAATTATTGTGATTGTAGAGCAAACTAACCGATGGGTTTGGAGGATGAAGGGGTATATGGGACCAGACACATCTTGCATTCCCAAGAACTAAGGCTCCGCATCTGTTGCGTGATGATGTAATTTCCTTTTAACTACTGCACAGAATTGTATATAAAAATAACATCCTCTGTGGAAAGAAAACAGGCATTTATAATGGGAGTAGAAACTCTGTACTTGCATAGAGGGTGCAAAGTCATGCAACAGCTAGGCTGCTCTAAAATTCTGTTACGCAAGTACGGTTGCTTTGCACTGTTGGTTTTCTGAGCTGTTAGAGGGAACTAGCTTGGCCCAAAGCTTATTAATGTTTTTTAATTTGTACAGAATTAATCTCCTGTCAGCCTGACTCCCTGAATTGGTTTGTTACATGGTGTTGAGTGCCTGAGCGTGTGGGTGGGAGCAAAACTGCCCTTTCAGCTCCTGGCTATCTGATAGTTGAGCTGTAACATGAAACCCTGAGATAGACAAACTAAACCCAAGGTCAGCCTTGGTCTAGTAAGAGCTCCATCAAAACGCAGTTCTCACACAGAGGGGTGCTCCTGGGTTCTGCTTTTCTCTGTCCGTATCCAAAATGCTGTTTGGGTGCAGCACGACAACAGGTTTCCCTTGCTGCTCCTGATGTTCTCACACTGGAGCAGAGATTTTCATTAGATCCAAATCCCAAGTTGGTGTTTCTCTCCCAATGTTGGTGACCCTGTGTGCATGAGAACTGCTGACTTCAGTCTGCAGGGTGCGGGGATCTGTTATACCGTGAATATCCCCTTCCGTTCCTCCCGCCCCTGCTAACGATGCTGTCTGCCCGCAGTTCCTGCGGGTGACGAAGCAGTACCTCCCGCACGTGGCCCGCCTGTGCCTCATCAGCACCTTCCTGGAGGACGGCATCCGCATGTGGTTCCAGTGGAGCGAACAGAGGGATTACATTGACGGCACGTGGAACTGTGGCTATTTCCTGGCCTCCATCTTTGTGTTCATAAATCTCTTCGGACAGCTGAGTAAGTGGCTCTAAGGCCGTTAAGGTGGACGCCAGAGCGCTCCAGTGTTTTACACCCTGGCTCATGTAAGCACGGGATGCCTCACTGATTTCTTAATAGCCATTGACATCTTAGAACGGATAGTAGTAGGTGGGCTGAATGAAAAGAACTCTAAATTGATCCACTTCAGCCTTTCCTGGAAGTAGTGTTAGAGAATTTCTGGGGACACACTACCTCTGAGTTTGACATGCCAAGAATCCATTAGGACAGTCTGTTTTCAGTTCTGTATATACATCTATAAACATGTACCACACCCCCTGAATTCTCTAAATGAAATACTCATGTTTTCTTAAGCTGGGCAGTGTTAAGACTTTCCCAGCCTGCTGATTTTATGGTTATTGATCTCAATGGCAAAGCCTTATCCTGCAGTTGATACACTGAAGCCTGAGGGAGGTGCTTGTGTCAGATTTTCAAAGCCCAGTAATTACAATAAGCCCAGAAGCAGAGCTGCTGTATGTGTGCTAGGTGGACTTAGGCTATTGGAAATGGAGAGAAGTAAAATTCATTTCTGTTTCTGTTATGTCCCTGATCTACTGTTCTTGATTGCTCTGCCAATTTCTTGTCTTGTGCCTGGGTTTTAGATCCTTTTACCCTAATTTTTGTGCACAGTGTTGTCCTAATGTATTACAGTTACCAGTTCTCATGTAGAAGTGGCAAACACTGTCAGTGCTTTGAACAGAAAACTTGAGGAAGGATATAAAACAAAAACTCTGTAGGAAAAGGAGTGCAGCATGTCTGCCCTAACAGTTATCTCATTAAAAGTTTCTTTTGAGCTTCTTTTAATGCTTGAACACAGAGAGCTGCTGTGCTGTGCTGTGTGTTGGGGGCTGCATTCAGCATGTGCTTCCCCTTTGTAAAACAAAAGATACTTCTGGGGTTATAAAATATTTTAAAATGCAGTAAAACTTCCTGGTTTTCAAACCTATTTGTGCCAATGTGCCATTAAAATTTCCTGCCTGATGTTTTCCATGGCACACTTGAAAGAAATTGGAGTCTGCTTAGTTCAACATGAGTTGGTGTTCTGCAGCATCTCTTCCTGTGTAAGCCCCATGTGTAACTGTGTTCAATTTCCCTAACTCAGGTGGCTGTATCCTGGTGCTGAGTAGGAACTTTGTGCAGTATGCCTGCTTTGGACTGTTTGGAATTATAGCATTACAGGTAGGAGGCTTAAGTCTTCAGCCCTTCTAAATCATATCTTTCAAATCTTCTCTCTCAGCCCCAGTGCTACCAACATAGTTAAATACAGCTCACAACCCTGGAATTTTTCTCCAGCCTGGCCTAGTGCCAGTCCTCAATGGCATTGAACTATTTTGCTGCTTCTGTTCTTCTGCTGTGCCCAATAGATCCTTGGCTGTAATTGCAATTAGTCAGCTGGATACATCGATTCAATACTTGACCTTGACCAATTTAACAGAAGTAACTTGCAGTTTACCTGTGTGTCAGTAAAGTGCCAAATGCAGAACTTGCAGTTGCTTTTGCCTTCAGCACACACTTGTCTGAAGGGCTGTCTCCATCACCAAGGATCCTTCCTGTTCCAAACCAATAAGTTTTTGTGAGGGCTAAAGCACAAATGAAATTCTGGCTTCTGCTCCCTGTTTCACAGTGACTCACTGGGCCACACTGATATTACCTAGTTTCCTTTGGTATAATATATAATTGAATTCTGCAATGGATAGTACAGAATTTAGTACATAAATTCAGAACTTCAGTGTAATTTATATGGTGTTTCAACCTGTTTTCTTCTTTGCCTAGACTATTGCATACAGCATTCTATGGGACCTGAAGTTCTTGATGAGGTATGTCTGCTTCTTGAAGTTCTGTTTATCAAACCAGAATGAAAACTGTTGTGTGTCACTGTCACTCGCCGACAGAGGAAATTATCTTTGTACATAGTATTTACTAGGAAGATTTTACAAATGATGCATTTACATTAAACAAGAAATGACAGCACTTAAAAATCAGTGCAGTCTGTGTTAAACCATAGACAGCAGGCTCAATACCATAGAAGGGAAAAACTAACCCTAACCCACTAGGATCTAAGTCCTTTTGCTACCAACCTCCTTGCTGAGAGCTCACAAACAACTCTCTAGACTGGATCTGTGAGCTGCCGTTACTTCTTAAATGGCTAAAATAGCCACTGTGCTTATGCATGACTGAAACCATTTTCCGGGAAAACAAAAGCGTGTAGATCTTAGAGTGGTTTCTGGGATTTTTAAACCTCTAATACCTTCTGTAAGTAGACGACAGGGTTCTTAAACACGAGCTTTCTTGCCAAATCCCAAGTGATGGCTGGCTGTTACCTTTTCACCCCTCTCCTCTGAGGAGAGGGCAGGGGGCAGCACAAGAACTATACTCTGGGCTTACTACAACCCTGTAAATGTGTAACTTCTTTTAGCAGTACTGCTGTTCTGTTTTCTCAAAGCAACCTCTGGACTACTTTGGTGTATATGGCTAAATCTGAGGTACAGAATAACTTCAACACAACTAAATTTGTGCTGTAGCAGATGCTGAGCAAACTGTGCTGGAGCTGTGGGTGCTGGACTGCTCTTGCAGGCTGTGTGTGTCTACACAGGCTTGTGTAAATAGTTTTTGTGCGCAGTGCTGCTGTTTCAGCTGTGAAAGTAATGCAGACACACATCACAAGGTGCAAAGTTGGTCACTCCTGCATGCAGATTCTGAGTTGATCCAGTGAGAAAGACTTTAAATCAATAGATCAGTGCAAACTATAATAAACTGCTTTTTCTCCCCATTTCTGTTTCTGTAGGAACCTTGCCCTTGGGGGAGGCTTGCTGCTGCTTTTGGCTGAGTCGCGCTCAGAAGGAAAGAGCATGTTTGCTGGTGTCCCTACCATGCGGGAAAGCTCTCCTAAGCAGTATATGCAGCTGGGCGGCCGGGTGCTGCTGGTCCTCATGTTCATGACACTGCTACATTTTGATATGAACTTCTTTTCTGTAAGTACCTGAGTATAAAAGTAGGAGTTAAGAAACTGGAGTATAGCACCAGCTCCCAGACTGGCTGCTTATCATGTCAGTCTATTTTCTACTAGAATTAATATTTAGAAAAGTTATTTAATAATCTGTGCTACAACAACTTGTTCTGCTGAACTTATCCGTGCTCTGTTCTGGTGTTTGTGTTATCTATATTAAGACCTGTGGGTTTTTCCTTGCAGATTCTGCAGAACATAGTGGGCACGGCCCTGATTATCTTGGTGGCAATTGGCTTCAAGACTAAGCTGGCTGCCTTGACTCTCGTCATCTGGCTGTTTGGCATCAACATCTACTTCAATGCCTTCTGGACCGTCCCAGCCTACAAGCCCATGCACGACTTCCTCAAATACGATTTCTTCCAGACCATGTCTGTAATCGGAGGGCTTCTCCTCGTTGTTGCACTGGGCCCCGGCGGAGTCTCCATGGATGAGAAGAAAAAAGAGTGGTAACAGGAATAGCAACACTTCTTGGGACATAACATGTTAAGTCCAGAACTGATTCTCTATGGATTCAACAGAAACTGCCAGCATTTTACACGTACATGCCCCCTTCGTATTAAAGGCACAGATGTTTTGAATTTGATTTACAGTGGCACCAGTAATATAATAGATAAAAAGTCCTGTTTCTTCAAGGAATGTTGCCTAGGCTTATTCTAACTTCCTAGATTTGGAACTAACCCAAGGAACCTGCATTTTGCTGATGCTTCAGTGAGCTGCAGTAGAACTGTTGCTGTCTTTAATGTCAGCAATGTTTTAAAATTGGAAGTACTGTGAGCAGATACAGCTGTATGATTCAGTGCGCTGTTGGGTTCTAGCTCTAACTGAAAAAGTGGATCCCCCTTTCTCACCTTCATCAAAACTGTCTCGTGCATAAGGAGTTCCATTGCTGGTTATAGCATTGCTTATCAAGGTGGAAAGTGGCATAAAAAAATCACTGTTGTTTTGCTGCTCAGAGGCCTGTAACCCCATTTTGTTTAACGAGGGGAGGTCTTTCCTGCCCCCAGCTAGACAGCAAAAAGAAAACCCTGAAAGTAGTTGTGACCCCCTCTAGGTAAGAAAAGGGAGGTTTTTGGACATGTCTCAGTTCTGCTTTTGAGGGGAACAAGGGAGAATCCTGTATCGCTAATCAGATTTCAAGAAGGAAGAGGGGAAGATATTCCTGAAGAGACAATGTTAGATTCTGTGCCAAAGGAACTCTTTATTCAGCATTCTTTCCCCAAAGTTGCCCCTCCTGAATTTCCAAGAAGGGAGCCAAGTTGTCCTGCAGGTTCCATAAGAAAAGCTCCTTTCTGTTGTTAACCACCTTTCAGATGTATATGCCCCAAATACATATCTGAATTGCAGGTTATTGGTGAAAGTGTCTTCAGAATTACAGAACCCCCCTTTGCACTCAGTACATGCAAGATGAGAGCAGTTGATCATCTGATCTGTAGTCCTTGCTTCTTATTGTCCCTTCAGTCAGCCTCTCAGAGTCCCAGTTGGCTGAACAGTGGATGAGCGGGGGTGCTGGACCCTCCAGTGCAGCCCCTTCCCTCTGCTGTCTCAGAGCACACCTGAGATGTGTAGGGAGGAAAGGTGGAATTTGGCTGTGCTGCCATAGCCCCAGTTCTCAACCCTGCGTGTTAACGGTTATATCAAGTGCACAGTGCATAAACAGCCAGGAATGTAAACTGTGTGTTCAAACTCCTCAGCGTGATGGTGAGGAGAGAGGAAGGCCCCGTTTTCACCTCTCAGTGCCATGACCTCTGTGCCATGAACATGCTTAGTGCTGCTCAGAGGAGGCGTTTTGTCCTCTGTTAGTAAACTAGGTGAACCTGTTTCACGAGGTGATAAAGAATTCTAGAAAGCGTGAGCCCTACCAACTTGCTAACATCATGTTGATTCCTTGCACTGTTGTCTCCCTTGAGAAAGCTGCTCAGCTGTTCGTTGGAGGAGTGATTGAACTGAACGTCTCCAGCAGGAGCTGTTTACCAGGGTCTCCCGGTAAGGACATTAACCTGGACGGTTCAGCTTAGCGGTTGCATTTTAGGAGAGAAAACAAGGCTTGAAGAACTGATGACAAATAGAAGAGCACTGACTGTTAAACTAGTGATTTTTGCCATCTTAAGGGTAGAATAGCTTATGGAATAGCGGGATGTGCTGCTGCTGAAGGAAACGATGTGTGGGGTAGATGGGAGGGGAAGCCAGCATTGAAGTTCAGGTCACACGTGGCTTTTCAATAGGTTTTGCAAGGGAAGTTTTCAGCTCAAGGGTTCATTGTGCCTGTCTCTTCATAGCAAGACTGGTCCTTTCAGTTACAGGTATGGAGAACAGGACACACTTTCTCACTTCCACTGCAGGTACTAGAACGGTTTTAGGCTGCGTCAAAGCAGCCATTCTCAGATATCCTCACTGTTGTTGATGTTCATAGTATTTATAAATGGAATGATGAAGTAAGCTACTTGTAAGTAGCTCTTAAGTTGGCTTTTTCAACTTGTGTCCTAAGGAGCTGGATGATGGACTAGTCTGAAATATTGACCAGATTCCTCTGTGAAAATCGAGTCCCCTTTCCACGAAAAGACCCCAGAAAAGGAACACATACTGTCCCTTGCAGCAGAAATATTTCGGTCCTAAAGGGGCACAGTTAGCTGGAGGGCATTATAAGGTATTTCTAGGCAGCGCAATATGCAGACTTAGTAACTGTGAGTCCTGGTGCGGAAGATTCTGGTTTCCTATGTACACTGCTGTATTCATACATCTCCCAAAAATACCGTGACCTCTCCCCGGGGCTGAGAAGCTCTCACAAGCAGGATGTCAGCTATCAATTGGCTCGGCAAAGTGTTCTGGAATTCATTCTGAATATATTTTTGCTTTCTATGTGGAAAAAAAAAAAAGTATAAATTCTCATTTTATGCTGTATTTTGTACCTTAGTTGTGTTTGAAAATGTTTTGATTTTTGGAAACAATCAAAATAAAACAATGGCATCTTTGTATCCACTTGGCGGGTGTGACTGGTGACACTCCACAGCCGCGCTGGTCAGTGGTGGCTTTCTCTCCTTCTGAAAACCCTCTTCCTATAAAGAGATCAAGAACTGGGCCACCTGTATGTGGCTGCTGCAGTTGTCATCCTTCCCCAGGGGCTGTTAAAACACCAATTAATTCCACCCCACTGTTCCCCTCCCAGCTGTAATGGTCACCCAGAATGGGCAAACACTTCAGACAGTCCCGTGCACCTCTACAATAGTTACACAACAGGCTTCAGGCCATGTAGTTACCATAAAATTTATTTGCTGTTTGTTGCTTGCTTGAATTTCTTGGGTTTTCGATGATGACTCTTGAATTTCTTCTTTAAAGGGCCTGACTGTTTCTATAAAGAAAAAAAAAAGAAAAATAGGCTTATTTCCAAATCCAGCCCTGCCCAGGAGAACTTAAAGAAAAACTGGGAGTGGTTTCCTTGACCAACAGACCAAACAAGCCCAGCCCTGTCCTGCAAGTCAGCATCCCCTTCTCTGACAGCACATGGTTTCCTTAGAGACAGTGGCCATCTCCTCACAGAAAGGAGCCTGAACTTCATCCAGCCCTCGCTTTCCAGTTTGATACGGTTATAAAGATCCAGTCCCTTCCTCAGGGGCTGCCTTAGAGAGCTACAGGTTTATCCATCTTTATGTATGTGGCATTTTGGGGAGGAAAGTTACAGATCCCATAACACGCAGCCGTCTCCCTGTTAATGCTCTTAAACTCCCTGCACACAGTTAAAACAAGTGTGCAGCAGGAACACACCAAAGATGAGCAGTTTATACAGGCAGGAACATCCCTGGTTAAAGCAGATGGGATAAACATTTACTAGCAGTAATTCGCACCTCAGTGGCTGGCACACAGGGAAAATCTACTCTCAATATCTTTGCACCTTCTGCCGGTTCTCAGACAGGAATCAAACACCTACGGGCTGGGATCCCGGTTCTGCGCTCCCACGCAGCAGCACGACTCCCACCTTTCCTCTTTTGTTGCCAGCTGCTCTGCTGACATCCATTCTTCCACCGTCGTTGCCGTTCACGTCACCGTTCTGCTTGGCCCCCTCATCCTCGCTGTCTGTTGCAAAGTCATTGCTGCTCTTTGTGGTTTGTGGAGCTGCCGGGCTTTTTTCTGGGAAGAGCGCAGCTAAAATACAAAGATGTAGCTCAGGATCAGTTCCTTGTGCACACAGACTCTGCCTCCCCACAACTTTGAGAGCATCTTAAAGGTGATTTGCCAAGCTGCTTCCATTCCTAGAACACATATGAGTCACTACTGAAATCCTTGGGAAATACACACTGGTATTTTATTAGAAAAGTGCTGGGTGCTCTCGCTGGCCCAGTTCTGGGAACCGTTCAGCGCAGGTGGTTCGTGTGTTCCACCCCTGCTCTCCTGCTCCCAATATCAGTCAGAACAGGCTCACCAGCTTCTGTAAGACCCAAGGACTTGCTGAGAAATGAGGGAAGTGGAGCTGCCTAAAGCCACAAATCCCAGTGGATCTTGCACCCCTCCCCTCACACCTTAAGTAATCCACCTTAAGTAATCCAACACCTTAAGTAATCCAACTTAGTGATAACTGCTATTTTTTATTCGGTGGTGATAAGCTTTTCTGAAACAGAAGAACCCCCAGCGGGATGGAACTCTCAGGCCTCCGGCACATGAGCAGCAGGATAAAGAAGCTGGGAGAAAATTAACCGGCAAACTCCCTTTAGAACATGAAGGATACCAATATTCTTACTCACGTGGGTACAGGTCGCTCATGCTGTCGTCTGTCTCCGCTCCATCCTCATCACTGGACTTTGGCTCCCAGAACTCCTCTTTTCTGTGAGGTCGCGTGCTCCCATTTGTCTGGTCGTCAGGGTGCTGCGGCCGCTGCTTCTTCTGCTGCAAGCAGGCGGGGACGTACTCCACTCCTTCCTTTTGGCACTGCTCATCTAACAGGGAGCAGCACTTAGCGAGGCTTCCCAGCCACCCCAGTCCTTTCGTTCCCAGCTCTAGTTTATACTGAATGCAACTCAAAAGTACGTCAAGCTCCAACTCTAATACACATTCACATAATCTACAGCGATACCATCAAAGCCTGGAAAGTTGTCAACACGCAGACTGTGCCGGACATGTCAACCACCCTCTCCAGGCAAGTTTTAGAACCGCTCCTCTCGAGTAAGGATGTTCCAAAGGCCTATTGCTCCCTACACCTGGATCTGCCTTCCTCACTCTGGAGCACACCCAGCAATAGCAGAACATCACTGTCCATCTAAAGGAAATTTAACTGGAATCTCAACAGCTCGGGGAAAAATGTTGTCTGGTTATATCTTCAGAAAAGCTACTTACATGTTTTTAGGGCCTTCTGATAGCGCTTCCCTTGGACGTGACGCAGCACATGCTCTGGAAACTTGTTGATGTGCCGGAGAGTGAGCTTGCAAAACAGCTGGTGTCTGATAGATGCAGAGAGGAAGAAGGAACAACAGAGTTTGAGAATGCTATTACTTTATAACTTTTCACTTACAAGCACTGTGCTCAAAGTTGTTAAACACTTTATAAAGACTTTCCCAGTTTCCCCAAACCCATAAACACTCAAGAACTTTGTAAAGCTCAACTGCTTTATTTCTGAGATTGAACACTGCGTGAAGCACAACGCATGAGAGCAAGAATACGTACAGGTTCTTTGTGCTGGGCACTATGTGGGGCTCAAACTTGCCATAGTCAAACTCTCTGGCCGTCTTTATCAGCCGCTGGTACTTCTTGCCGTTCGTATAGGCCTGCAGCTCCGAGAGCCGACACGGCATCTCGTGGCCCGTCAGCCGGCACCTCACCTGCAGAAAAACCAGGCTGTGTGGTCAGGGGATCAGCCGGGATGGGGAGGGCAGGAGGGGGCTCAGGGTCCCAGAACCATCCTCCTCCCCAGCCACCCCCGACTTCCACAGCAGGAGAGACGCCCCCGGGGCAGGGAGCTCACTGGGGCCGATGGGGTCTGCCGGGGAACCCTCCCCGGCCCGACACCAACGGGCCTGGTCTCCCCTCAGCGGCCGCGGCCCCGCCACCCCCTCAATAATCCCTCAGGGAGTCACCCTAGCCCCGCTCCAGGGGCAGCCCCGGCGCTCACGGCGCCCCCCACGACCCGGCCCCGGCCCCACCTTGCCCGGCTCCGCGAGGCTGAGGAGCGGGTGCTGCCGCAGGAAGAGCCGCTCCCGCTCCGGCACCTCCGCCATGGCCGCGCCACCCGCAGGCCCCGGCCCCGCCATGCAGACCGGAGCGCGCTTCCACTTCCGGTGCGAGCAGCCGGCACCATAGAGAGGGGTGGCTAGAGAGGAGCCCGCCCGCGCCGGGACTGTCTGGGCCGGGGGCCGGCGGCGGCGCGGGGGCCGGTGGCGGCGTTGCTATGGCGACGGGGCGGCTGGTGCTGCGCGCGGGGCCGCGGCTGCTGCGGGAGCGACGGGAACGGGTGAGGGGAGCGGGGCCGGTGAGGGGAGCGGGGCCGGTGAGGGGAATGGGGCCGGTGAGGGGAGCGGGTGAGGCCTGAGGGGAGCGAGACCGGGTGAGGGGAACGGGACCGGTGAGAGGAACGGGGCCGGTGAGGGGAGCGGGACCGGTGAGGGGAACGGGACCGGTGAGAGGAACGGGGCCGGTGAGAGGAACGGGGCCGGGTGAGGCGAGCGGAACCGAGTGAGGGGAACGGGGCCGATGAGGGGAACGGGACCGGTGAGGGGAACGGGACCGGTGAGGGGAAAGGGACCGGTGAGAGGAACAGGTGAAGCCTGAGGGGAGCGGGACCGGTGAGGGGAACGGGGCCGATGAGGGGAACGGGGCCTGGTGAGGGGAGCGGGGCCGGGCCGGGTAAGACCCCGGTCCTGCCCCCGGCCCTGCCCGAGGCCCCGGGGCCTTGTCTGCCGTGGGTCGGTGCCCCCGTCGCGCAGTGGGGACTGATTTCACTGTCCGGGGAGAAGCGGTGGGAAAAATGAGAGGAATCGGTGGCAAAAAGGCTGCAAATGTGCTGGAAAGGGGAGGGAGCGGGAGGGCAGGCGCTCGGCTGGTATTTATTGCAAGAACAAATTACGATGGTGTGTGTTTTTGCTGATAGCACGGCTGGAAAGGGAAAGATCATTTTTTGTTTTGTTTATTTTAAATTCTAACCTTATCTGTAGTGTTTCTCAAGTGGTTGCTCAGATGAGATTTAAGTCAACGAGTAAACAGAACTCTGCAATCACAGAGGCAACTGATACAATCTAATACAAATTTTACAAAGCAGAGACACTATAAGGGATCTTTTTTGTTTCGTGTAGGTATCACAGTGCTTGATCAGAAGAACGTTTTTTGGCTATCCCCTGAGTAAAGCAGGCTCCGGGCTGGTCCAGCAGACTAAAGGTAAGAACAGATTTGTTTGTGTTTCTGATTTGTTTTAACCTTATAGTAAGGGATGACATTTCCTGCAGGAATTTGGCATCTCCTCTCCTGTACAAATCCTGTTCCTCATTCTGTTTTTCTCTAGATCTGTGTTTGAGGTTGTGCAGACCACGAAGTTCTACAACAGCTGCTGACACATCTGGAGAGGATGTTCTACTCAAATGGGGCCTTCTCCTGG
This sequence comes from Columba livia, assembly GCF_036013475.1. Lineage (NCBI taxonomy): Eukaryota > Metazoa > Chordata > Aves > Columbiformes > Columbidae > Columba > Columba livia. The sequence goes on from NC_088620.1 coordinate 3,882,440, forward strand.
TCCCTCTGGCCACGTTCTGTCTCGGCACTTGGCAGGTACCAATAAATACTTCATTTTTTCAAGGGATGAGCACTTGAGGGCTGTCAGGGTTTTCCATCTCTGGCTGTTTAATCCAGATCAAATCACAGGCAGGGTAAAGACTTGCTGTTATTTTACCTTTCTGCTTTCCAAGTGTCCATTTGTAAGTCTTTAAAGGAGAGCTGCTTATTTTTTACACTTTTATTTCACTATAAATTTTTCCTCAAAATGAAGCCAGTAGCCTCCACTTTCATATCTCTAATTACCCAGTTTTAAGCCATGTCTGGGGAGAAAATCGTGACAAAGATTTTAAGGCTTCGTGGGGTTATTACATTGCTCTGTTCTACCACAAGGAATTACTTTTGTGTTTGTGCACTTTCAGGTTCAGCGACGCAAGTGGAAACTGGATTTGATTGCACAACTGGCATCAAGAATTACATCAGAGCCCATCCCTCTGACGTTAGAGTAAGGAAGCTGAGATAGTTTATTGTCTGCAGAGCACTGACAGTGTGCTGGGGAAAGGAGAATCCTACAATTTGCCCTAATTTGATTTGCCTATCATACAGCCATGATTGTGTTTTCATCCTGTTCCATGCAGCCCCATGGAACTGAAGGAACTGGAGTACAGACCTGTAAAGGTCCGAGGGCATTTTGACCACTCCAAGGAGCTCTACATTTTGCCACGATCACTTGTGGACCCTGAGCGAGAAGCCAGAGAAGCCGGGCGGCTGACATCCCACCCAGAGAACGGAGCAAATGTCGTTACTCCTTTCTACTGCACAGAACTAGGGTGAGTTGATTAAAGTCATGTTCATGTGAGCAACTCCCTTGTGTTTTGAAAAGCTGAATCGCGGTGGTTGAGTTTATATAAATTTCTCCCTTAAAGGGCATCTCTCAGAATCTTTAGGTCACTGAGGCTTAATTCAAAATTGTATTTAAATTCCCTTATAATGTGCATTCTGACACAAAAAGGGGCACTAAATGTACGGGTTGCTTCTTTCTTTGGCACTTAGTTCTAGGCAGAAGCAAAAATAAATTTCATTTCACTCATGGGCCTTACTTCTTTATGTAACTCTAGGGTCACGATTTTAGTCAACCGAGGATTTGTGCCCAAAAAGAAATTGAAACCAGAGACCAGGCTGAAGGGACAGGTAAGGGGGGGTACAAGGAATGTTGTGTGTCACCTTCTGCCCTGTGATCACCCAGAGGCACTATTGACGAACCTAGAAAGGCAGAAGCCACGTTCAAAATCATGGGACATTACTTAAATAGAGTCATTTCACTTCTCAAAAATAAACCTTTTCTTCCCACGTTTTTTAAGTGAGTAATATTTTTTTCACAAACAAGATGTTCTTGATCTGCCTTTTTCCCTGCTGTGACAGCACTGCCCCACTGCAGGGCACGACCCTAATAATCAGACCCTACAAGTGCCGTATTTTTCTACCAGGACCTGGTGTGCCAGAATATGAAATGAACCTTGACATTCAATTCCTTTTTTCTCCCTTGCACTTCTCTTCAGATTGAGGATGAAATTGATCTCACTGGTGTGGTGAGGTTATCGGAAACCCGGAAACCTTTTGTGCCTGAAAATAACATTGAGAAAAACCGCTGGCACTACCGTGACCTGGAGGCGATGGCCAAGGTGACTGGCGCTGAGCCCATCTTTATCGATGCAGATTTCAGTAAGTCACAGAGTGAACCCAACCCCATCTCTAAATCACACCGGTTTCCCTTTCCGTTTAGTTCGTTATTTCCCCAGGGCACTTGGAAAGGTAGAATCATGAATCATGTATTAGAAGAGACCTTTGAGTCTAAGATATTGCATCTTTGTGTACTCTGCTAGGTTTGCTCATCTGAAGGTGACAGGCAACACGGGGGGGGTGAATACTGCAAGAGGTGCAAGTGGGGGTCAAACACAACCAGCCACTTGCCCCACAGCTCTGGCTTTGCTGGTAAATTGGGAACACCATTGCCTGAGAAAGGAGCAGGGAGAGACTTCCCACCTTCATCCCCTTTCTCACAGCAAGGGCAGCTCTACATGGTGCAACTAGAGATTTAACTTGTGCCCTATGTTGTACCTGCAGGAAGCACAGTCCCAGGGGGGCCCATCGGGGGCCAGACAAGAGTCAGCCTGAGGAACGAGCACATGCAGTACATCATCACCTGGTGAGTCACAGCCTGCATCCCATCCACCTTCCACATCCCATCCTATCAGTAGAAAGCTCTGCCTGGCATTCTTGCCCCTGCCTAAAACTTTTAACATTTGCACAGTGATTTGAAAAACTTGTTTTATTGCACCATAGCACAGTTTGGGAGGTTGAGTCAATCGTAAAAAGATGTAGACATGTGGTTTTGTTCTCTTTCATAGGTATGGCTTATGTGCTGCAACTTCATTCTTGTGGTACAGAAAATTTATACAGAAGATGCCTCTGTGAGGGGAAGGGCTGATCTCTTCTGTCCTATCATCAAGAGCAGACTTTTGTGGAAGAGAGCACTCAGGTCAGTCCTGAGAAACTAAAGCACGCAGAGGTTCAGGGCATGTTCAGTAAACGTGTGCAGCAATCGAGCTACAACCAGACTTTAAGCAAGACACAGACTGAGCTCCTACCAGTGTGATTTGGCTGCAGCTTGGAAGCACTGAACTTCAGAATTGTTAAGTGGCTGTTGAGACTAATGCATAAAGCAGCTTCTCTAGACATCTCAGGATACAATTTTTCTATTGTGGGTGGTGGTTTTAAGTCCTCCACCACTGCATTTTCCAAAAGACAGCAAGGGATTTTGTGAATCAAATGCTTTACACTAAGTAGTCATTTCTGAAGTCAGGAGTGGGTCACAGCAGTTGCGCCAGAATAAAGAGAGTGTCTATTGGCACCTTGTGACTTGCGTTGTGCATCTTACACCTCAGTGACAGACCTGCACTAAAGGTTATTGTGGCTACTCCAGTCTAGCTGGGTAAAGCAGCCTGTGGCTTTGCAAGAGCATGAGGAGTAACCAGAACAAGCAGCTACCTCAGCTGGAGCCATACCAAGCTTGGTAGCGTTCAACAATGCTGCAAGACCACATCAGCAGCCTGGGAAGAACAGAAGGACAAGAAGGTCCAGATTCTTCTCCCACTTCAGCCTTCACAAACCAGTCTTGCCCCAGAAGAGGCATTACAAACCCCACACCTGGTGAAGTGTTGTAAGAGACCACTGAAACTTCATCTGGGGTTTATTATTTTTATATACAGAAAACATGGTACCAATCCAGTACATCTTCAGCCCAGCTTGGTAGCCAGTTCCTTAGCCTTTGCTTTTTCAAGCTTAGCAATGCGAGCCACTGATTTTGGACCCAAGACGTTACCACCCCAGTGACGACGGATCTGCAAAGAAAGAACAGGTTAGATGTCCCATACAATCTCTTAATACATCATTCAGTCCGCTTGCTCAATTCCAGTCCTTGCTGCACAAGGGGAAGAGCTCCCTCAACTACAAAGTCCCACAGAGTCAAGCAGGGAACTACATTTCAGAGCAGAGATACAAGAGGTTAAAATTTTTCCCCATGAATGGTGCTGGATTTTGCTATCACTTAACTTCTGAATTTAGGGGATGAGCTGAGCCTGGCTGAAGCTGTTGCCTTAGCTCCATCCTAGCCCTGCACTAGCTCCATTTACTCCTAACTTGATGACAGTGTTCACAATTTAGCCCACACTCTGGTAAAGAATCTGGATACACTGTAAACAAATATTGGTACAACACCCCCAACAGGCTCAAATCTGATGTCACTATGTCTGAAATAATCTGCATTTCACTGGGAAGATTTTGGGGAGGGTAACAGTATAAATTAAGAGGCTGGAAGCATGGAGAATCTTACCTCATCATATCTGTCATTGTAGTTGGTCTTGACAGCCTCCACCAGCTTTGCAAGGGCTCCCTTATCCTCCCTGTTGGTGATAAGTTTTAATTCCTTTAGAGCCTCAATTTAACATTTTCCATACATCTTTCACCTCAGGATTTAGGTGCTCGTAGTGGCAATGTGATTTTTCAAGTTAAGCATCATACGCAAAGGGTTAACCACCCCAATCATCAGTGCTTTAGGAGCATGCACTGCTCAGATTAAAATTAACAGTTCAATCTACACACTTTAGAATAGCCATCCATTTTGGTAAACTAAAATAATCAGGATCCAATAGAGCTCTTCTTACAGAGGTAGTATTTTATTTAGTGTTACTACTTGAAACTAGAGAGACTCAAGTATAGTTCTCTGCTTACAAGCAGTTGCTTTCTCCACTACAGGGAATCGAGGCTGCACACAGAATACTTACGGGTTAACTTGGGTGAAAGCAACAGAGGTGCAAGTTTTCCTGTGGACCAGTCGGCCCAGTCTGGCTTTGCCCTTGATGATGCAGTACGGCACTCCCATCTTGCGGCACAGAGCTGGCAAGAAGACCACCAGCTGAAAAGAAAGGGACCGTGCTGTATAACTGAGGGCAAACATGTTCTTATTCTGCGAATCAGCCTGGGCTGTGGCAATTGCTCAGTGTTAAAAAGCTCCTTTTGCTCTTCATTGTTGATTCAGGTGAAGAAATTCATACATCATTGCAAGGGCCAAGCCTCCTTGTAACTATGAACATGCATAAGCATTCTAGTTCTGGTAAATAAGAGTTTTTATGCTTAATTTTTTCACACAATAAACTTAGCCTAAAATGCATTTTCACCCCAAGCCCAGTTCTGACCTCAGCTTAAGTTACACCAGTAAGATGTACCAGTGAGCACACTTACCTCAATGGGGTCTACATCGTGGGCAATAACGACAAGCTGAGCTTTCTTGTTCTCTACCAGAGTTGTGACAGTGTTAATACCTGAAAAACAAGTTAAAAGTAGGCTTTGATTCCGCTCAGTCTGTGTTCAGAGCTTTCATTTAAGCCTCATGCAACCAGCTCAGATTCCACACAGTGCAGCTTCATTATCAACAGTATAAAAACTCTTCACATCCATTCAGTAGCAAAGAGATAATATTCCATGGACAATGTGCTAAAGCTCAGGGTTAAAAAGCTCGTCTATTTTGCTCTTCACTTTGAGCTCAGGTGAAGAAATTCATACATCATTGCAATAGCTTGTCCAATCCTGTGTGGCTGGAGCAGAGCACCAACTCTTGAGTTTTCTACCTAAATACCACACTCCCTTATATGCAAACAGCCAAGTCCACGTACAAAATTACCTGCTCGGAGGACCGGTGGTCGCTTAGTTGGAGCATCTCCCTTTCCTGCAGCTTTCTGCTCAGCACGAGCCAGTAGCCTCTGCTTCTTCTCTTGCTTATTTTCTGGCCTGTATTTGTGCGCCAGCTTCAGGAGCTGTGTAGCTGGAAGAGAACATCTACTGGTTAGTTAGTTTCATGAACTGAAAAAAATCTTGAGCATTACTTTTAGAAAGACTGCAGTGCATCAGCGATCTTGGTGGTTGTCATCACGTGTATTTAGACTGCAAGGTTGGCATCATTTGCACAGTGCAAGGGCAGAGGTAGCAGGGTGCCTGCAGAGCTCGTATTCAATGGCTGTGGACTCTCACAGCAATTACAGTGAAAGGTGGTAAACTTTCTCCTTTAAAGCAAGCAGCATAGACACTGTCACCTGGAAAAGCCTATTTACTTGTTCACAGAAGACCCTGAAGTCTTCTCTTCCCGTTTCAGTGTCAGCCTGCAAGAGCCTGCGCTCATACAGACTTCTTGAATGATCTGTTTACACAGTTGAAAGAATCTTCCATGTTCTACATCAAGCTGGAAGAAGCGACTCCGATGGAAACATACAGTTAAGATAATCCTGGGTTTAGGTCATTAGATAGGAAATTAGGTATTTTCTATCCCTATCAAGAATTAAGGCAGCAAATTCAGACAGCAGCTTGCTGCTGACATCTCCCCAGTCACTATTAAAGCCTGAAAGGCTTCCAAAGATACTCTCCAGCTTACCCTTATTGTCTTATTTTCCTTTATTTCCTTCGCTGATACATATCCCAATAACGACCCAAGCCAAGACAATTTTTGGGGCACATCCTTACCTGTCTGGCGATCCAAGGCCTGAGTGAACTGGTTAATGGCAGGAGGCACCTTCAAGCGTTTGTAGAGAATGGACCTCTGGCGCTGCAGCCTGATGTAGCGTGGCCATTTCACAAAACGTGTGAGATCACGCTTCGGCTGGATATCCTGTCCTGAAAATACAGGCTTTAATTCAAAGCTGTTCCTCACCCCCAGAGCAGCAGCGTGGAACGGGCAGGAGTGCATCAGTGATCTTGGTGGTGATATGTCAGCACTATCACTCAGATAGCAAATATTCTTTCACATCATCTGCACACCATACAAAAACGGCACTACAGAAATCTGAATTGATTTACCACGCCATGTGCAAAAGCACGAGATTCATCACAACAGAATCACATAAGGCATCTTTTTAATATAGAAAATTGAGCAAATTGTCTATAGCCACCTTCATACATCTAACAAAGGACAGCTCTTAATTGCAAGGCAACTGCCTTCATCACTCTTCACACGATAGCTTTATTACACCACCCTTCTATTTACAATTTAGACATCTGTCTCTAAACCAAAAAACCCTTGAACAAGTATCCCAAGTTTCTACTTACTCACCAATGCCAAAGTTCTTGGGCCTCTTCTCAAAGAGGGGGTTGACAACCTTCTTGGCCTCCTGCTTCTTGACTACAGCAGGGGCTGGTGCCACCTTCTTGCCCTTGGCCTTCTTTCCTTTCGGCTGCAAGTAAGAAATACACTCTTTCCATCTTTTGCCTCTCATATTTGTGTACTTCAAAGAGCTTTCAGTCCCACTTGCAAATGCATTTTCCCAGGCATTGCCCCAGCCTAGCGGCCTCGTTCTCCTAGAGAGAGCAAGTCCTTCGCTTTGACGTAGAAAGGTTTATAAACCTCCTGGAGAAAGACACGGTTTGATATCGCGTCCTTCTCTCCTCGGCGGGTATGGAACCGCTCAAGAGGCAGCTGGCGCTCCCCAAAACCCACCGCGGTTACCGGACACCGAGCCCGGGCCGAGATTCGCCCTACACTGGGAAAAACGCAGCGGCCTGGCCGAGCTGCCCCGCTCCCGCAGCCCGAGCCGGGAGAAGCCCCGGTCGCTGGGCCGGGCGGCGCGGCGCTACCGGCGCCTAGGCCCAGATTCGGCCTCCCCCGGAATCATCGCCGGTCACGGCAAACCGGGCACGAAACACCCCTCCACCACCCCCTCAGGCTTCCGAGCACCCGCGCGGCTCTCCATGCCGGGCCGCCGCGCAGCGATGGGGATGGATGGCGGCGGATGACCCCAACCCCGCCCGGGTCCCGCTGCCACTCACCATCTTGGACTAAGGAAGAGAAAGAGGCAGCAATGCATGCCGGGAAATATCTATGGGGCGCAACGTCTCGCGAGAGGACGGCGGGGCGGGGCTTGAGGGGGCGGGGCCGGGCGCGCGGGCAGCCATGGCGCAGCAGCGGGTGTTGCCGCAAAGCAAGGAGACGCTGCTGCAGTCCTACAACAAGCGCCTCAAGGACGATGTCAAGTCCATACTGGACAACTTCACCGAAATCATCAAGACGGCCAAGGTTGGCCTGGGCTGTAGCCGAGCCCTGGGTGGGGGTTTTCCCCAGGGGCGACTTTGAGGGGGGACTGGGGCCCCTGAGGGGAGAGACGGCGGCCCTGAGGGGAGAAAAAAGCCCTTGAGGTGTGAGGGGAGAACAAGGGCCCTGAGGGGAGAGAGGGTGGCTCTGAGAGCGGAGCCCCTGAGGGGAGAAGGAGCCGCCATGAGGGGAGGGCAGGGGCTGACAGGGCGGATATTTCTCCCCTGAGACCAGCTGTGAGGGAATGAAGAGGGTTTATTCCCTCAGTTCTCCCCGGCTGCTGCTGGCCTCCCTGCCTCCCAACTGTGGGCAGCAAAGCGATGTTGCTGAACTGGGGAGAACCAAATGGGAATGGTAGTAAAGATGATCTGGGGGTGTCTAGTCCAGAGGCCAGCCCAAGGATTCCACATGTGGATTGAACTGAAATGCGATGCTTTATAATGCAGTAATCATGTATCATGATTCTAATATGTAAAGGTGGATGTGTATACTTTTTTCTTTAGATTGAGGATGAAACTCAAGTATCTCGAGCAACTCAGGGTGAACAAGATAACTATGAGATGCACGTCCGAGCTGCAAACATCGTGAGTAGCGCTCTGTGGTTCAAATCTGCAGGCAGCACTTCATTTGGGAGCTGTTGGGCTCATTACTGCATCTAGGGCAGTCTTTGTAACACTCACAAGGAGTAACTTGGGATTTAGGGTGGCTGTTGGGTAAATTCCTTCACTAGGGGGAAAGCCTGGGTAGCCTGGCTTGTGAGCTACAGGCTTCTGTCAGAATCCTCATGTAATATGGGAGTTTCTGCTTTATTCAAGGCTTCTGCTGAAGGAGCAGCTTGGGAGATCTTGTTTAAGACTTGGAGCAAAGTACTGTTTAGATATGCTACGTGCTATATGATTTTTCTCCCTACTACAAGGTCCGAGCTGGTGAGTCCCTGATGAAACTTGTGTCTGACCTGAAGCAGTTCTTGATCCTCAATGATTTCCCCTCTGTGAACGAAGCTATCAACCAGCGCAACCAGCAGCTGAGAAGCTTGCAGGAGGAATGTGACAAGAAGCTGATTGCACTACGTGATGAGATCTCCATTGACCTGTACGAGCTAGAAGAAGAATATTACTCTTCCAGGTACAAATAAGGCAGCAGATTTCTGCCTTATGAGTCCAACTCTTTTGGGGTGGTTAGTCCAGACAAACTAGTAGTCCTTAGAGTGTAGGTCTTGAGAATGTTCCCAGCAAAACTTCACTGCTGTTTTTAATTGGGTCAAACTCTTTTTCTATAACTAAAGCCACTGCCTTTTTTTTGTAGATACCCTACAGGGTATAAATGCCATAGTGAAAGAGGTATTCACAGCATCCAGCTCTAGGTGCCTGCTTTAGTTCGGTAGGTTCGACAGATAATTTGTTTTAGCTTCCTTTGTAAAAGGAGATCAGGCTGCTTGAGGGTGTAGGCTTCTCTCTGACTGTCCCTCTGGAGAAGCCTCTCTCTTTCCCTGGAGAAACTAACTTGCTGAGCTGGATCCTCACGTTAGATGAGATCACATCTTCGTGGGGAGTTCTTTCACAAGTGACCATGTAACACCTTGTGCCTTCACCCTTGTGGTTCACTGTCCCCAGCTGCCTGGAGTCCTGCTGGGGGGCATGTTTGAAATTAGCAAAAAAGAGACGCTCAGTTTCATTGAATTCTGAAGCATTGTCATAGGATTTTCTATGGAAGACTTATTACTGATTTGTTTGTGGGATTTTTAATATTTTTTTAAAAGACTCATAGGAAACAGACTTCAGAGAATTCAGACACTTTATTTTTTAATTTTATTTTCTGCACTCCAGCACTTCTAGTTGATGATGCAGTAAATGAAAGCAGGAGAAAACAAACGAGAACCTGATTATTTTGGCTGCACTATCCCAGCTAAGTGAAGTCAGTGCAATAGTGCTATGACTTTTAAACAAAACTAAAATTTTCAAAATTTTATTTAAAATCTTAATGACCAGATTTTCTATTTTTGCTTTTCCCTTCTTTCTAAAAATGCTGAATGTCTATAGCCTCATCTGAGTCAACTAAACCCCTAATGGCTCAATATCTTTGGAAGTTAGGCCATTATCTATGGGTAATTTACACTTTTCAAGAGTAAAAAGATATTGATGTAGCTTAGGAATTGCTGCAACATAGGAAGACAACTTGAGGTACAGATTTAGGGTTGTTTTTCAAACTTTACACAATTTTTTGGGAGGTGGCAAGGGATCCTAGGAATATCTCGGGAATGAAGAGGGGTGGTCACAAACCCAAGCACCAGCCCGTGCCTTGGTAGCTCAGGGGTGCGCCCATGACTTAGGCTGCATACAGCACAGCGATGAGCTGCATCCACTGTGATGCAGCATGAGCTGATAGTGCCTCACCTGTGCCAGACGTGCTCCTCCCGTGCTGTCACCAGCCTGTGACCGCTCTGGCAGTAGCTTTAACTTCTGGACTAAGAGGTTCTAACTGTGCTGGCGTGGTCTGTTCACCTGGTGCCATGTAGAGTAACCTTTTGTAACAGAGCTGGCACTTAAGCGTGACCATTGGCGTACACCAAATGGATTTGCCTTTGGGCAAAGAGTCATCGCAAGGGGAGGAAACTTGGCAACTCTGCAGAGCTGTGATCCCTCCACTGAAGCCTCATGTCATGTAGCACTTGATCCCTTCCTGTGCTTTTTCCTGTCTTTTTCTGCACCAAAGAAATTGCATGTGTGTGTAAATATAGAAACAGTGATTTATTCAGCCCTTTTATAATGAGAGCACTAAGATATTTTTAATGAAAGCTTATTGTCTAATGTGGGAAAAAGGGTGTATGTTATGTCACATAGTCGCAGAGTGATAATCGTGTTTAAATGGCTGTAAATGCAATAGCTGCTTTGCACACAAATGGACGTTCTGTGCTGACCTGGGAGCCCAGCTGGGGTCACCTCTCTGCACCATCCATTACTTTCTCACAGGGCTTGATCCTGCAGGGTTTATCAAGAGGTGCACAGTCCAACGTAACTAACAGGCGTAAGGTCAGGTTTCGTTGCCAGGTTTTTTACGTGGATGTGGGGGTTTTGATGAGACCTGAAAGCAGGACTGTGACACTAAAGCTGAATAGATTGTTCTGAAGGAACCTTTGCTTTCAGTCCCTGTGTTCAGGTAGTTTCCTAGAGCTGTTCCTCTGCACACAGACCTGGCCACCTGCCCCAAGGGGAGCGGGGAGGTCCCTTCCCAGCAATGACAAACCCGCAGTCAAAGGGCAGAGCAGCAGGCTGGGCATTGCTGCTGTGGGCTGGGCAGCAGCTGCATGTTCACCCTGACTTCTGAGGAGTGTTAGGTGAGAGGCAAAGCTTAGACTTTTGGGCCTGTTCTAACTGGAGCAGCAGGAGAAACACTTATGCTTCTCATGCAGATAAAATGTTGGCACCTGCCAAAATGTGGTGGATGCTCTGGCCAGGTTCTTCTTGAAAACAACGGCCTGAGGTCTGAGACTGACAGATGACTCATAGTTCTGGTTCAGCCCTGAAGGTCTTTGCTGATTGAACCCGTCCTAACGGTGTGTTGGGGACTGTAGGGAAGGGCATCCAAGGGATTTTACAAAGGCCTCAGATATAAAACCTGTATCTGTTTTACTTCTATGGCAAAACCAGCCAGAAGAGAGCTCAGAAGTAGACGCTTGCAAGTAGTGCTTTGTGTGCTTATTCCCCAAAGCAGTAACTCCAACTCCAGCTTGCCTTCTCTCATCCTAACCCCAAAACTTGTGTTTTTGTTCCATCGCTCCCTTCTCTGAGATCACAGGAGCTGTCTTGAGTGTGGGGTTAAATCTCAACATGTTTCATGTTTGTGCAATTTGAAGTGTCTCGTATCTATGCACTTAAAATACTCCCCAAAGCATCGATTCAAGTCCATACATCAAAAATGTAAATAAAGCTGCAACAACAAAATCACTTGACCCATTGGGTTTGTTTTACTTTGAACGCAAGCTGCTTTCTGCTCCAGCGCTCACTTTGTCTTGGGTGTCTCTGTGCACAGCTCCTTCCTCTCTTTGGAATTTATTTCGGTTTTGTTCCCTTTTCTTTCATAATTTTTAGTTTTGGCCCTTCCACATTATGTTTTCCTCAGAGCACAGGCAAGAATGAGCCAGTTGTTTAAAAGCATGACTTTCCCATGCTGCTGGTTCATCCAGCTCTACAGTGGTCAAATCCACCAAGCTGCTTTTAGAACAGCTCGGGTTCTGCTGAAAATGGTAGGAGCCATTAGTATGTTATAATCAGGCTGGGGAGCTTCAGTAGGAAAACCCATATGTTCTGTGGAGCAGTTTATTGAAAGGGCAAGGGTGCAAAGAGGTTTCTTCTTTATCCTCACAGGGGCAGGATTTCTATTTATTTTTTTATCTCACATAGGTTGTGATCTAATTCAAAGTAGAATAATTCTGGATGAGATCCTTGCCTCACTCAAATCAGTAGCAGAACTCCCATCTTTGGGGTGCCAACTTCAGCCCAGATCTCTTTGGGGACTCAGAGCATCTGGATGAGAATTGAGCCCCCGTTTCAGTCTGTAGCAATAGTTCTGTCCCTGAAATTCCCCTGATCCATGACGTTCAAGACCAGCCCTTAAGGGTATCTTAGGGAAGCCCAGTCTCACAAGACTTCTGATGAATTTGTGATCACAGACCTTACCTCCATGATTGGTTTTTTGCCATTTTCTTAATGCTTTGCTTCTGTCTTGCTTCTCCCAACCTCTCCCTCCCTCCTGCCCCGGCTGTCTCTCCTTCCTGGGGTTGTTTGTTCTGGAAAGCTACAGTCTGTGTGACAGCAATGATCTGCCGCTGTGCGAAGCCTACTGGAGACAAGACTTTGCCACGCTCTCCCCCGAAAGCCTCTCCATGCCTCTGACAGCTGCCGCAGCAGAGCAGAGCGTCGCCACCTCCCAGAGCTCAACCCCGTCGCACCCCCACGTCAACGGGCACGGGGCAGGCCCCGTGGAGCACTCCTGAAGAGGATCCTCTGCTGCCAAAGCTGTTCCTCCTGGCTGCTGGATGTCTTCCACCTGCTGTATCGAGCGTCTCCCGCTGCCAGAGGGCACTGGAGCTGTGGTGAACAGGTTTCTGCCCACTGGGTGGCCCCGGTGCTTTCTCCACCCTGGGACGTTGCCATGAGTGTTCCTCACCCTTAAGAGAACACGATAAGTAAATAACAAAGCTGATTGTTCTAACAAATTAGAGTTAGGTTTGCTTTTACGTGGTAGTTATGTGTAGAGTTTGTTAGAAATCCAGTTTGTTTCCATGTGGAAGCTGTAGGAAGAGAAAAAAACAACCCAGCAACCACAAATAGAGCATTCCTGCAGATTTTTTTTCTGTTAAAATGTGAAGAATGACTCACATGAGAAGTACTTCACCAGGTTATGTCAGGTCAGCATTGAGTTTGTTGTACTTTAATCAGGTCAGTCATGGTTGTTTGGGTCTGTCTTTTTAAAGTTTATTTCAGTTGTTTTTATTTACCAAACATTCACTTTTCTCCAGACATTGGAAACAAAGTATTTCTATCAGCAAGTTCCATCTGGAATGTTGGGACTTGAACTTTTGTGGGATAAACTCGAGCCAAATGTGGGGGCAGTGAGTGTTTGGAGGTTTTTACACCACTTGCCAAGCTTACTGACGTTCTGGATGCTTTAAAGCTCTCTCAGGATGGCATCTGACAACCTCCGTTCTACTGCACTAGAGTAAGAAGCTTGTAGTAGTATTTACACTGTCAGAGCACTTCACAAACTTGAACTTCATGCTCATAGTTGTTTGAAAGAGGCTCCCAGGAGCCCCTTATCCATGAGCAGTTTGGAAAACCAAGGAATCGGACTGAGGTATTGATGGTGCCACTTGCTCAAGGCTGCAGACAGAAGCTCTTCAGTTAATCTGCTTCCTTTTCCAGTGTTTACACAGAAACTTTCTGCTCACACAGCCTGAGCCAACACCAACCTGGCATTTCTTTTGGCTCCTGATTTCACCTGATAAGTCTGGAGGTGACTGGGCTGCAGGGAGGGACACTCGGTTACTCGCAGTTTCCTTCCAAAGCAGCACATTCGGTGCTTCTGCCCGTTCCCTTTGCAGTTGTTCCAGGTGTTGTGGGCACCGCGGAGCCGCCCGTGCATTTTGGCGGCTGCGCTGAACTTCTCTGGTGTTCTGCTGTAGCATCGCCTTCCTTAGAATGTGAATTTTGCCATAACTTTTGTTCCATTGTTCTTCCATTCCATTTCTTTTTGTAATTAAGTGGTTTAATAAAACTAACTCCTTTGTGTAATTGTTCGAGCGTGTGTTTTCAGCCACAAGGCTTCGTGACAACCTGATGGTGTTGAGTGTGCAGTGGGACAAGTGTTCCCCACCGCTCCGAAGGAAAAGCCCTGCTCTGTGCCCAGAGAGCGCCGGTACCGGGACATCCGCTGGTACCGGGACACCCGCCGGTTCCGGGACACCCGCCGGTACCGGGACCCCCGCCGGGCACCGCGCACCCCGGCCAGGCGGGACTCTGGCAGCTACAGACCGAACCGGTTACGTGTCTGTCTCCTCCGACCCCGTCATCAAAAATCGGGGTTTGGGAGCTCCAGATCGGAGCCCGACCGGGCCGGAGCGAACCGGGGCACAGCCTGCGAGTGGTGGCCGGGGAAGCGGGGGCAGCGGGGCGACCCGAGCGCCTCCCGTCTGGCTGGGTCACCCGCGGCGATACCGGCGGCGGCTCTTGGCGCCGGTTCCTGCCGCCTCGCACTGCGATGCCGTCGCTTCCGGCGCGGCGCGCCGACGCCACTTCCCGGCGGAGGGCCGCATGAGGGGGATGCCGCCGTCCTCCCGGTGCGCTGGGGCGGGAGCGGCGCGACTGCGGGCCAGCCGGGGCTGCGCGGCCTGTCCGCGCTGAGCCGGGGCCACCGCGGGGCGAGCATGGCCAGCCTGGCCGCGCAGGACTCCTACCTGCAGGGCTTGGCCAGGAGGGTCTGCGCGCAGCACGGCCCGGAGCCGCGGAAGAGAAAATTCGGTAACGGAACGATCGTGTCTCGGCCTGTGTCCCCCCGGGGCCGGTTTGGGGGAGTCCGCGCTTGGGGCGGGTTTGCCCGGGCGATTGATGTTGTGTCGTTTTTTAAGAAAAAATAAACAATTTCTTCAGAAATACGGGACTCGGAGCAGTTCTGCTCACGTGGTGATCGGATGTGGGGGAGCTGAAGTGTGCAAGAGTGTTTGGCTCTATTTAAATAAATCCTAAGCGATGGAATTTTTGAAGACTGAGATGTGCTGTTGCAATGCTGGAACTTTGTTCTTCAGAAATAACTGCATGTTGTGTGATTCGGTTCTGCCTTCCAGTGTCGACGCCAGGCCAGCCCGAGGATGCTGGCAGACAGCTCAAGAAGAAGAAGAGAAAGAAGCCCAGGAAGCAAGCTGAGAAGACAAATGTTCCTTCAGCCAAACAAGCTGCCTCTAACACCAATAAACCTCCCCCAGGACAGAAATCAGCTCCTCAGGCCAGCAAATCATCTCCACAGGGCGCTACACAGAGCAGAAATGAGAGCTCGGTCACAGGTAAGAACACCAGCCTTCCCGTTACCTGAGCTGAGGTGGCTGCGTTTGAGTTGCGTCACACATACAGAGTTTGGAAAGCTTTTCAGAAGTTCAGCTGAATTGAAAACGTCTTTGCTTATTCCACGTGCCCTAAAAACTTGTGCATATGGATGTAAATTTGTAATGTCGCCACTGGGTGGCTCTCTGGACCAGGAGCATTTAGTCTGATCACAGATTTTTATCTATTTTCCTCCTCTCTTTTTCAGGGAGCAAAAGTGAACTTGGTTCCCCTTCTTTTTCCGCAATGAATCTCTTACGTGAGAGACTACACGAGAAGATTAAAAAAGCTTCTGGACAAGTATGAGAACTCTTCATATGTATCTATATGTGTGTTTATACCGTATAAATTCTCCCTATGCTCCCAGGGAATGTAGGATCCTCCAAGGCTCAGGGTTTGCGCTAATTCCGTCTCCTCAGGAAGCGCCTGTGGGTATTGCTGGAGATGTGTGTGTTCTGTGGGCTGGGAAAATTGTGAGAAAAGACCTGATTTGGAGGAGAGCCTGCCCCTGGGGATTTTTAGGAAAAAGATAAACACTAAAAGCCTGAATGGGGACATGGCTATGGAGTGTTAAATGAGAGTAAAGCGTTTTAAATGCTTTTTTGTGTTTAGTATCTCTAAAAGCTGAACCCCCAGCTTCTTGTCACAAGTGGTGTATTTCTTAGGAGAAGTTTGGTATCGGGAACTTGAGGACATCCCACTCTTAATTCTGCTTTATCCCTTTAAAGCTTCTGATTCATGTCTCTCCTTTTTAGGACGATGCTAAAGAATTACCCCCTGCAGTCCTGGAGAGGAGGCAGCGCAGGAAGTACGAGAGAGAGAGAAAGAAGCGCCGAAGAAAGGAGTTGAAGATGAAGGCAAAAATGGAGAAAAAAGAACCTGAGGAGGTACCGGTGGAGCCAGAAAGCAAAAAGGAGGAGAGCACGTCTGAGATTGTCTATAACAGGGTTGAGGTCCATGGAGAGAACGAGTTGAGCAAGATCCAGAAGAAGAAAGAGAAGAGGAAAGCGGTGAAAGGCAACATCACTCCTCTGACAGGCAGGAACTACAAGCAGCTGCTGAGCAGGCTGGAGACCAGGAAGAATAAACTGGAGGAGCTCAAGGATAAGGACCAGCAGAAAGCTCAGGAGATGGAGAACAAGATGAAGTGGACAAATGTTCTCTACAAGGCAGAAGGCGTAAAGATCCGCGATGACGAGGAGCGTCTGAAAGAAGCCCTGAAGCGTAAGGAGAAGCGTAAAGCACAACGCCAGAGGCAGTGGGAGAAGCGGACGGAAAAAGTGGTGGAAAGGATGCAGCAGCGGCAGGAAAAGCGCCGCAAGAACATCCAGAAGAAGAAGAAGGACAAGATGGAGAAGAAGAAAGCAAGGGCCAGGAAGAAAGGCCGGGTTCTGCCGGAGGACTTGAAAAAAGCTGGTTTAACGTGAGAGCGCAGCAGCTGCTCCAGGGAAAGGACGTTCTGCTGGGGTGGGGTGGGGGGGGTCTGTTTAATAATTTTTAAAAAGTTTGATAAGTGTGTGTTAATTAAATTTCCTATCGCAAAGAAACGCCCTCTGGCTGATTTATTGTAATATGACCCTGCCGGGGTGGGTAGGTGGGGCCTCGAGGAGGCGTGGTCTCGAGGGGGCGGGGCTTGCCTAGGCTCCGTTCCCGCGCTGCCATGGCAACGGCGAAGCCTCCGCGCCACGCGCCCCTCCCGCCCGTTTGCCGCCTCGAGGGGAGCGCGCGAGCCGCGGGCGCTTCCCGCCTCAGCCCGGTCCCCTCAGCGCCGCTAAATCACCACAGGAGGCGGTTCAGTCCTCCGGATGCTTCACCTGCAGCAACGTTAAACAAAACCAGGCGGCAGGGCCTGCTTTCTGTCCCGTTGGCCCCGGGCGGGGGCTGCGCGGGGCCGCATGCTGCCGCTGGGGGCCGTGCGGCTGGTTCCCCCCGGGGAAGTCTACAAACCCATCTTCGAGGATGAGGTAAAAAAAAAGAAACGGTAGAACAATGTGAGTTAATGATGTTGGGCATTTGTTGGCTGGTTGTTAAAGTGGCCGCAAACCAGAGGTCAGTTTCAAAGCAGAGGTCAGTTTCAACCTTCCTGCTTTTTGTTTGTTGTAGTCAAAAATATTTGTGTTATCTTTAGCATGTGCTTACTAATGCATCTCTGGGTGTTCCTGTGTCTTTGTGTATCAGGATGTATAACATTAACTGGAGGTAGAATAATCATAACGCAGCAGTAGAAGATCAATTAAGAGGCATCGTGTGCTGGATTCAGGCATTTCTGACTCTGCTGTTGACTTTCCACGTAACCAGCAGCAAGACACACGATCCAGTTTGCTTCACTCTTCCTCTATGTGGAAAGGGATATAAACATATATATATATATATATTTTGCATTTTGTAAACAGCCTTGCATGAAAATTGTTATGCATGTGCTAAGTGATGGTCGTTATTTTGCCTTTCCCTGCTGCCTTTCCCCCTGTATTTTTATCAATTATATCATTATCTCTTCAGTAGGCTGGGAAGAACGCTAACCATTTTGATTACACTTCTTTGAAGGTTCGCTTAGTGCATTCCTTGCATGAAGTGAGGAACAAGCCCGGCTTTCCCATAAAGAATGAAAGGCTAGCTTTGGTTGGGGATCCAGAAATTTCTCCCGATGCCAGGCTGCTGTGTGCCCAGCAGGACTGTGTTGAAAGAACGCCCTACAATGACCCCACAGAAAAGCCGCCCTTGTCCAGGTAGAGAACAGAAGCATAAAACCCAAGTTTATCTTCATGGCTATCGGTATGAGGCTCTAAGATTTGCACTGGGGGCTGGATGCTCCTGAATTCTTGATCTCAACACTAACAATTTGTAATAGACTGTTTCCTTGCTGGGTGTGAATGGAGTATAATGATCTGCTGGCTGTTGAAGAGCAGATTAGCAGGCTAATATTTGCAATGGCGTGCATCTTGTATGGCTTTTCTTTTAAAAAGAAATCATATGTCATCTTTGTTCAAAGCATAAGCCCAGTCTGATGTATGTTATTGAACCACATTTTAAGCTATGTTAATGGTTTACATGATGCTGCACTAATGATTATATAATGAGCAAGAAAAGCAATTAGTGCATCCATCCTTTTCACCCAAACTCTTCTGCTGAATAGTGACACCCTTATTCTCACTTCTTCCAAGGAAAAACACAGTGCTCCAGCTGATGGGAAGGGCAGTGGGCAGATAAAACCTATTTCCATATTCCTCACTAGTTCTTACTTAACAGTTCATAGAATTTTATACCTTTTAGAGGTAGTATGTGTGTCTTTGTAGTTTACACGTATTAAATCTAGCATTTATTGCTTTGATGTCGTCATAGCAGACTTGTGATCAACCTAAGATAGATAATTACTCAGTTCAATTCACCTCTGGTTCTTTGAACCATAATCTTTGAAGTGAGAATGATGCTTATATTCACTTAAATGTTACATTTGCCAATTAAATTTAATATTACACCCATTGCAATTCCCTCCTGTTATGTATTTAGTATAAATCAAAGCTTTGTTCTCTTTCTGTTTCAGAGAAGCTACAGTATTTCAAAAGGCTTGGAAAAGTGTAGATGTAAATGCAGCTGAGGAAGTCAGATCCCTGCCTGATTTTATTGGTAAAATTCATTTCCCTTGATGTCAGATATTTTAATTTGCATTCTTAGGAGCTGCCATATGTATAATTGTTTTAGCCGAACAAGGTACAAAATCAGTCTCAGAAATGACCTGATGGATTTTTGATGGTTTGTAGGCAATTTTGAAGATGAGGAGTCTACTCATAGAAAAAGTGGTTGTAAAATTGTCGATCAGTCACAGTTTGTGTTGAGTTGGTAAATTCCAGTTATGGTGTAAGCAGATCTCACTCTTGGAATTTGCGATTTTTTGCAACATACCTGAACTTAGTTCATAGCTTCCATGCTTCTATCCTTCAGAAAACTGCAGATTAATAAAATCAAAGGAAATTTTGAAATATGCTTTACTGTTTTTAACCTACATTTGCATAGATTTCCCTTCCAGTGGGAAGGTGCCACACGCTGTAACACCTGCACAAACAACACGGGTCAGAGGGTGGATTTGGTGGTTCATTGTGCGTGCGTTATGTGTTCTGCAGCAATGGTTCCAAGCTCCATCATCCTCATTTCTTTCCTGGCAGCTCCTGGGGAAACGAGGAGCGATATCTTAGAGCGCCTGGCGGAGCAGCGGCGCGGCCGTCACGAGGAAGCTCTCTCCTCCATGTCGTGTGAACTCGCCTGCATTGGCAGGGTAAGGCTGGGGTTTGTAATCCAGATAGTCCAGAGTGCTATGCTAAGGTCAGGGCCTAATATTCAAGAGATCAGACTGACTTCCTTACCTTTTTAGGAGATGGAACCTCTTGTGTTGGAGCCTGGAAAATTCCTTCTGACAAAACTGGCGGAGTCTGACAGTAAAATTGAACTTCTGTTGAAAAAGCTTGAGTCTGACACTGCTCTGGAAGGTTTCTCAATTGAAGTAAGGCAGCTCATGCCATTGTCTCATCTTCAGTTACACTGTACCTCACCTGTGTAAAATAACTTCTTATGTCTTGCTGTTTTAAAATATAAATGCCCTTTTTTGGATTTTGTGGTTTGCTTTGTTTGTTTTTTGTTTGTTTGGTATTTTTGACAGTTACTTTTCAGTGAGATTGTGAACAAATTCTTCTTGCAGGCTTTGGAAGAACTGTGGAACATTATCCATCAGGAATCCTTGACCAGAAGGAAGTGGATTAGGGAAATGGATGAATCCTTAAAAAAGGTTGAATGGAGTCGAGCTGACAAAGTGAGCTGCAGTTTTAATAGCTGTTAATTTAAGCATAATATTATTATTTGCTCGTAATGCTGGATGCAAAGGAAAAAGTAGGGTGTTTCCACAGGAGTCAGAAAGGTCTGCCGGGCGTTCTGTTGTGTGGGTGATTGCTGTCCTTTCACCAATAGATCATTCTCTCATTTTATTCCCATGTAATCAGTAGAAGATGCTTCTTTTCTAGTTACAAGGTTTTTGTTTCTCCGACAATTACCTGTAGTAAAGATGAAAGAAATATGTGAGCTGCTTGTGTTCTTCTGCAGGGTTATTGAGGTCAAACTATGAAGAGGTGAAATGTTATTTAGTTGGGACTTAACTGTTCTGAAGCTGAGAATGTGCACAGGTGCCCTAATTTAGTTTGAGTAGGCTGGGTATCAATAGTAGAGATGCTACAGCTGTGTAGACCTCAGCGGGACCTGTGAAAGCTGTTGGACATCACAGTAAATGTTTGGATAAATCAATGGACAGTCCATAAGGATGTTCTTGTATGCAAACAAGTGCTGTTTGTTATACCTGTGTCGGTTTGTCCTTTCTTTGTGATGTAGACATGATGAATAGGTCCAACAGGATCACCGGGGAATTTTCTGTTTGATTAGTTATGAAAAATACCAGACATGACTATGTTTGCTTAAATTGCCTGTCTGCTTAATTATGAATGATTTAACAAATCAGTATTTAAAATAGGTATTTTAAGATTAATTTCTTAATCTACCAGCCAATTTTATTTATTTTAATGGGAAAAAAAAAGGTCTTAAATAGTTGCTTGCCTTAGGAAATTGACACTTGAAGTATATGGATTTTTGTTTTTTCCTTTATTGCACAGATAACAGACGTACTGAGGAAGTACACTGTGATACTGGAGAAAATCTCCTTCTTCTTGCCAGCTGACATTCACAAGTTCATGAATAATGAGGCCATGGTAAATCTTTCATATTGAGAGTCAGTTTTTCCTGTGAGAAGATAACAATCTGAATATTCCCACGATGTCTTTTTTTTCCCAACTGAAATTAATTATTTCTACTTATCAATCACTACAATCCAGGTTCCAGTATAAATTGGGCAATGACCTATTAGAGAGCAGTGTAGGGGAAAGAGACCTGGGGGTCCTGGGGACAGCAGGGTGACCATGAGCCAGCACTGGGCCCTTGTGGCCAGGAAGGCCAATGGTACCTGGGGTGGGTTAGAAGGGGGTGGTCAGTAGGTCAGAGAGGTTCTCCTGCCCCTCTGCTCTGCCCTGGGGAGACCACATCTGGAATATTGTGTCCAGTTGTGGCCCCTCAGTTCCAGCAGGACAGGGAACTGCTGGAGAGAGTCCAGCGCAGCCACCAAGATGCTGAAGGGAGTGGAGCATCTCCCGTGTGAGGAAAGGCTGAGGGAGCTGGGGCTCTGGAGCTGGACAAGAGGAGACTGAGGGGTGACCTCATTAATGTTTACAGATATCTAAAGGGTGAGTGTCAGGAGGATGGAGCCAGGCTCTTCTCAGTGAGAACCAGTGATAGGACAAGGGGTAATGGGTTCAAACTGGAACACAAAAGGTTCCACTTAAAATGGAGAAGAAACTTATTCCCAGTGAGGGTGGCAGAGCCTGGCCCAGGCTGCCCAGGGGGGTTGTGGAGTCTCCTTCTGTGCAGACATTCCAACCCGCCTGGACACCTTCCTGTGTAACCTCATCTGGGTGTTCCTGCTCCATGGGGGGATTGCACTGGATGAGCTTTCCAGGTCCCTTCCAACCCCTGACACTCTGGGATTCTGTGATACAATATAGGAGAGTTTTCTGTTTTGCAGGCTATTCTTTAGCATTTATATTTTTTTTCCTTTGTTTTACATAGAGCTGGCAATTTATTTTTTTTTTATGCTGCTTTCATTCCTGTTTTTATTTTTTAATACACAGCTGATTAACAGAGCACTGTTGGCTAATCAGCGGGCAATTGCCAAGCTGTTCGTTAATCTAATGAAATCAGAAATGATGAAGGATTTATCACATCGATTGAAATGGCAAGATAGAGTCAAGGACTGGAAGCTCACCCAAAAGAACTGTGTAATTCGTAGGTTCAGGTCAGACATTTTACAATTAGATTTTGGAGTATGAATAAAACAAAATGACTAGTGTTCACTTATGTTTTCTATAAACAGTAATATTTTATCATTTTTCCTTTATAAAAGTTAAAATCTCAGCATTCTTTTTCACCTGGTACGTATAAAACATGTTTCGTGTTTGTATGTCAAACATTAAAGTTTCGTAAACAGATATTTATTTCAATGTATTCTTTATCCTGCAGAGAATTTATGGCAAATGAAGAAATACAAAATCCCCCAAATGTGAAAACAGAAATTGAAAATGTGATAACGGATCAGATTGCACTTAGTGAAAGGAGAATGGAGCTTTTGCAGCGCCTTGGGTATGACAAAAGAGAGAACAGGAACAAAGGAACATAGAATTCTTTCTAAAGTTAGTGAGCGACTTGGCTACAAAATGCACTTTACTCCCTTTCAGTGTGCGATTGTACAACACAGCAGTAAGGCAGGGCCGAAACTTCTTTTGTAAAGCTCCTTTTAACGGAAAAAAGAAGTGTATTATTGGTTTTTGCTGCACCAGTTACACTAAATAGGGGGTGTTTGAGGGTTAGAAATGCAGGAGCACGAAAGTAAATCTTACTGACATTTGAAACATAGCAGAAAGGGGCAGACAAGGATGGGTAGATAAGTAAAAATTGGTGATCTTGTCAAGGCATTGTTTCCGTGTGGGAGTTTAATTTGTATAATAAATTAAGAAAGAAGTCTTGGTAGAAATCTAACACTACTATGTTGATATGATGACAGCAGTCTTCATGGTTTATTTTTAACAGTAATATGGTTACTCTGATTCATAATTTTAGCTTCTAAAAGGTGACTGGATTGTATTTGAAGATATCTGACTCTTGTTTGCTATTTTAATAGTGAGCTGTTCCCTTCAACATACAAAGCAGAGGAGACAGATGAATGGTACATATGTGTCATGAATTTGAACGAAAATATAGGTAAGCTGGAAAATAATAAAACAGTCTGGAAATCAAGCAATTCTTTATTTTATTCCAGGCAGTGATGAGTCAGGTGGTTGCTTCACAAGTTTGTGTTTGCTCTATTCTGTGTGTTTCCACGTACCTTCTAAGTAGGTTTGAGCTAAAAACACAACCAGAAAGAGCTTTCCAGGGATGGAGGTGAGGCTGACCCGTCTATAGTTACCCGGGTCCTCCTCCTTGCCCCTTTTGAAGACTGGAGTGACATTTGCTTTCCTCCAGTCCTCAGGCACCTCTCCCATTTCCCAAAACTTGGCAAAGATGATGGAGAGCGGTCCAGCAATGACCTCAGCCAGCTCCCACAGCACCTGTGGGTGCATCCCATCCGGACCCATGGATTTATGGATGTCCAGATTGCCTAACTGCTCCGTAACCCAGTCCTCATCAACCCAGGCAAACTCCTCCATTGTCCTGCCTTCCTCTGGGGCCTCAGTGGTACGGGATCCTCAGGACAGACTCCGGCAGAGCAGACAGAGACAAAGAAGGCGTTCAGTAACTCTGCCTTCTCTGTATCTTCTGTCTCCAGGGCACCCACCTCGTTCATCAGTGGGCCTGCGTTGCCTCTGGTGTTAGTTTCATCTGCCACGTATTGGAAAAAGCTCTTCCTGTTGTCCTTGACTCCTCTCACCAGTTCTCCAGAGCACATCCCATCTTTATGTTTGTGACCTGTATAGTAGCAAAGAAGTTGCTGGCGATTGTAAATAACTCACTGCTTTTAAGCATAATGATAAAACAATTTGTATTAAAACATTTCACTGGTTGGTAGTGTCGTACACATGTGAAAACGCTACTGGGTTATATTGCCTGTGCTGAGACTCGGACAAGTCCTCTGTCATGTTTCCATTTCACACTGCACTGTGAAATATTTCTTTACAATGGCCTGTTGTTCATATCCTCCAGATACCCACAATGCACAATGTGTGAAGAAAATTCGCACCCAGTATGAGATGGTCCAGCAAAAATGTTTGGCAGAAATGGAGTTATGCAAGGTTTGTATCAGGGCTTTGTGAATTCTTGGAAGAATTGTTAGTAACAGTACACAATGATACAAGTTTGAGGATCTACCAAACATGGAGATAACAAATGAAATTGCTTTTAATCTCTGTCTTGTTCCATTACAAAACTTGCTGTCTGGGGTTTTTTTACAATCGCCAGTGGTATTTGTACTTGAAATGAGCAAAATGCATGTTGATAACTTGGCATTCTTTTCATTTAGAATAACCTGCTGAATCTGAAACTTTGCACAAAAGAAGAAGCTGAAGAAATTGTGGATTCTGAGTTTTTCCAGTTGACTGAGAAACTACAAAGTCGTTTTGAAGAAGAGCTGGAGCATATGGATGTATGTTGATTACACCTGGTATTTTTTACTCTCTGGGAGTAGTCTGTTCGTCCTGCGCTACTGTCTGAAATGCCACGTGCGTCTTAGGCTATTGGTGTTAGAAAGAGTTCCGTAGTGTGACTGAACACCTGACCCATAAATAAAAATACTTTGGTGTGATTCAAGGAGAACAGTTCATAATTGTTTGGTTTATTTATAGTAGGTTGTCAGGATTTAATTTGTTATGGCTCATCCTGCCTGGAGACAGAGAGAGACATTTAAATTATCTCCCAAATTTCTTTCAATCGGTCTTGTATGATTCCATACATGAAAATGATTGGGCAGTTGTTACTAAAATGATAGATGGCCAAATACTTCAGGGCATATGCAGAACGTAGTAATTCTGTGCTTTGCAGTACCAGGAGAATAAACTGAAGTTTTCACATCTCAGCTTCTAGAACAAAAATCCTTATTCATATCCTATTTCCTTGGACTATTTTTCCCTCGCCAAGTAGAAGAGACCATGTTGAATACTGATAGTGTAGTTTCAGGCGGCCTATGATCATGTCATATGTCCCCTTATACATGTATTTCACTTTCTAGCAACAGATTAATAATAACCTTTTCACTTAAATGTATTTCTTTAGAGAGACTTCAAGGAGCTGGCTAAACAGAATGAGCAGAACTGTCGAGACTTGTACAGCTATTTTCAGGAGGCCATGGCTCTCTGGGATGCCCATCAACATAACCTGTCCCAGCAGGAAAATGAACTTCAGAAGAAATTAGATGAATGCAGACAGAAACAGCATATCTTAATACAGGTATAAGCAAAAAAATAAGGATGTGGTATGATGTAAAGAAAGGACTTCTCAATGCAGAGAACCCTCTGGAATTCAAAATACCTGATACAAAATTTAAACCGTAACCTTTGACATTTATACTGGAATGCCTACAGGGTAGTTTCATTCTGTCAGGTACATTTTTTGCTAACTGCTTGATTAACCCAAGTCATATCTTATTTTTGATGTGGCAATGATTGTATTTTATATATTAAGTGGCTGCAAGTTTCTATTACTCATAAGATCTCGTGGAGGTATAGTGTCTTGTCTGTTTGTCAGGTTCTCTTATTATGTGTATAATGTGCAATATCAGAGGTGTTCATTATCTATGAAAGATCTTCATAGTAGATGAGTTTTGGTAAGATAACTTCCCTTCTTGGTGTAGAATATGTGTACATAAGTTCATTATTTGAATCATAAATAGTTATGAAGCAATTTAATAATTACTAAATCAATTTCACTGGGTTCTTTTTCTGTGACCTTAGATTATGGAAGACAATCTGGATATAGTTTTGGATAAAATGAGAAGAGCAAGCTCTGAAGAAAAGCTGAAGAAATATTTGAAGGATGCCCTTTCTTCTTTAGATGACTTCAGAGCTAAGTATGAATTTTAGTGCAAACTTTAAAACTAAAGCATATTTGAGTGTTAGTTGTACTATTTAGGTCTTGTTTATGCTGTAGTGTGGAGGTGTTGAAAAACATTGCTTTCTACTTCATGTAAAAATGTGAGATAATGGCCACATTGAACAAGGTTAAGGCAATTAATACCCACCTTTTACAAGTAGGAATGAGGAAGACTGGTACTGTTCAAAAAATAAACCAGATCAATATTATCGTGTAGTATACCATGTCATCCGTGCCAATGGGATAATTATTTATTCAGAAGGTTAAAGTAGTAGGTTTTATGAGATTGGCCAAAAAGTTAAATTTGCATTTAAAGACATTGTAGTCATAATTCATTTTATTTCTCTATATACTTGAGTCCCTTAAACACTGACCTTAAATTTGACAGATGCAAGACATTCTATGAAGTTCTAATGGATAAAGTAAAAACTTACCCAGAAGCCATTTTTCAGGAATTGATTTCTTACAGTACATCCGTGAGCCAATATTTTAATGTAAAGGAAATCTTCAAACAGGTATAAAGAAAACAAACTTCTGGTTTAAAATGTTATTCGTGTATTAATTTTTGCTTCTTTGGGAAAATTTACACTAGCTTTAAAATTTACATTATATCACAGAATCACAGAATGTGAGGGGTTGAAGGGCCCTGGAAAGCTCATCCAGTGCAATCCCCCCATGGAGCAGGAACACCCAGATGAGGTTACACAGGAAGGTGTCCAGGCAGGTTGGAATGTCTGCACAGAAGGAGACTCCACAACCCCCCTGGGCAGCCTGGGCCAGGCTCTGCCACCCTCACCAGGAACAAGTTTCTTTTCAAATTTCAGTGGAACCTCTTGTGTTCCAGTCTGAACCCATTACCCCTTATCCTGTCACTGGTTGTCACTGAGAAGAGCCTGGCTCCATCCTCCTGACACTCACCCTTTATATATCTGTAAACATTAATGAGGTCACCCCTCAGTCTCCTCTTGTCCAGCTCCAGAGCCCCAGCTCCCTCAGCCTTTCCTCACACGGGAGATGCTCCACTCCCTTCAGCATCTTGGTGGCTGCGCTGGACTCTCTCCAGCAGTTCCCTGTCCTGCTGGAACTGAGGGGCCACAACTGGACACAATATTCCAATTTGAGTGTTATAGCTCCTTGGAAAACAAGTGATCCACTCAAGACTTATTGGAATAGCTTTATTTTAAGAAGGAATATGAACTTCTTCTAAGCAAGCAAATCCTTGTTTTTAAATAGCGTGTTTTATTTTGCTGTTGTATTGCTTTTAGAACTTGCAAGGAGAGATAGACTTCACATTTCAAGATGAAGGTAATATGTGAATGGTACAAATACGTCTTTTTGCTTGCATGTTTTTCAATCTGTATTTCTTTGGATTGTAACCAAGTGAAACTCTGCTTTAACTGGGAAGAACTAGTTGAGGCTTCAGAAGCTGAATGTCTGGTGGATCAGCAAGCTGAGAGCATTGTGCAAGAAACTGAAGGAAAGCGAAAGATGGATAGTTGTCAACAAGAAAATGAGGAAACCGGCGCAGCTGGGAATGAGGAGATCTTTGCACAGGAAGCTGAAGAAATGGAGGAAAAAGAAGATAAGGAGAGTATTTCTCATGGAAGTGAAGGAACTGAGCATGCAGGAGAGGGGGTAAGCTTTACACAGGTGGGCGAACAAGAGAAAGTGAAGTCTTGCACAAAATAATGATGAATAGGAAATCTGCTTTCTCCTCAGGTAGGATAAATTCTTTAAAATAGATTAAATTTAGTTTTACACAAAGCACGCAGAAGTCTCTATTGTTTTCATTTATTTCTGGACTGTTAGAGTTTTAGATCCTTTCTATGGGCAAATGGAGTTTATAACCATTCCTTATGCATGGCTTTTACCCTTGTAAGAAGCTTTTGCATAGATTTTTTTTTAAAATACCTTTCTTTCATCACACTATTCTTAACCCTTTGTGAATGATTTAAGCTGTATTTATATCTGACTATTAGTTTTTCAGTCTTTAGTTATGTACATTTATTAACATAACAAAAGCCTTTTAAAACATTGGTGACTCTGCCTATTGAGACTTGCACACATTCTCTGTATGAATGTTGTCGAAACTGAGAACCAGAACACTATTCTGTTGATTCTGGGCTTACACCTTTAAAGGTAACAGGTGATGATTCCTTGTTGTTTCCCAGGCTACATTCAACAGCAGCAAGGGAGAAAGCTCTGAAATTGCCATTGAGACCTTTTCTACTTCTAGTGGAAACTCTTACACAGTTTTTGGAGTTGAAGAGGCAGGAAAGACTGACATCCCAGCGACTTATTTTACAAAATATGAAAAGAAGGAATCGCTTCTTACATACCTGAAATATGTACTTATCGAAGAAACGGTGTTTGTAGAGCTAAAGAAACGGTTAGTAGCAAACAGTTTATCTTCTTTCTTTCCCTTAGGTAACAGACAAATTTCAGCTGTTTGGAAGAAACATTAGACTAAAGATGCAAAAAATATCTAATTATATGATGCTCTTCGTCTTTTTAAATCGATAAAAATAAGGGAAAATTTTTATATTGCTTTTCATCCATGGCTCTCAGAGTACCACACAAGCATTTACCTCTTACAGAACATTCATATTTTACAGAAAATTATTTAGTGACAAAAGATATTACAGACAGACAAGTAATTTGCCCAGACTTCCTGTAGAGCTGTGCAGCTAAAATGCTTGGTACTCAGTGCATAGCCAGCTTGAGAAGTCTGCCAGTATCGTGCAAATGGGAGTGAAACCATATATTCCTATAATCAGAAGTTAAATTCTTAGAATTATTATATTTGATAAATTCTTATTTATTACTTACTGTTCCTGACTATAATATTTCTTTTTCAATCACAGGATACGCCTCTGCTTTTTCGAAGACTTGGAGAAATGGTTTGCAGATGCCTTCTCCAACTCCTTTGTCCTTGTAGCTGTCAAGAAAGAGGAACTGGATTCAGAACTTGAGCAGCATCTTCAGTTACATCAACGAAGGCAGGAGAATATAGAGACAAATATCTACAATCTTCGAGCTGGTACCGACTATTTTTTACTCTGAGCATTGCATGTCTTCATTTAGAGATGATCATAAGTTGGCCAAAATATGTTTCAGCATCTGCTGACTCAGTAGTAGAGGAAAATATTTTACTGGTGCTTCTGATAATAGGCTGTCTGGTGGCTGTGAGAGTCCACAGTAAACACAGAATCACAGAATGTCAGGGATTGGAAGGGACCTCGAAAGATCATCAGCCTTCTGGCTTTTCAGCCACTCCTCCCAGCTTGGTGTCATCAGCAAACTTGCTGATAGTTACTCTATTCCCTCGTCCAAATCATTGATGAGTATATTGAATAATACAGGCCCCAGTACTGACCCCTGAGGCACTGCACTAGATACAGGCCTCCAACTGGACTCTGCCCCGTTGACCATCACTCTCTGGCTCCTTCCCTTCAGCCAGTTCACAGTCACCTCACTCCCCGCTCATCCAGCCCACACTCCCTCAGTTCAGCTGTGAGGATGCTGTGGGAGACTGTGTCAAATGCCTTACTCAAGTCAAGGGAGATCACGTCCATCGCTCTGCCATCATCCACCCATCTTGTTATGTCCTCATAAAAGTCAGTCATGACCCAATTGTAAAATTTATTTTCTTATCAGTGGAACTGTTGGTTCACAAAGAGTGCCTGGAGAACCACTGCACAGAGGTGGTGGAAGCTCTGAGAAAGGAGAGAGATAAATTTCTTGAATTTTGTGATCAGCAAAATAACATCAGCAAAAACTTACATTCCCAAATCCGTGACATGGAATCTGTCTTCCTCAGCACTCCTATGACTGAGAAGTAAGTGTGCCACAGCTGCTCCTGACTGTGAATTTCCATGGTTAAATACTCCCGAATGCTGGTTCCTGGTTTGCATTCTTAATCTGGTTTATATGTCATTACTCTTCAATGAAGACTGCTTCATGAAACTTAAAAAAAATGGTAAAGAATGTTTTCTTCCTTTATCTCCTTGTGAAGAAATTAAAATCAGTACTGGATGGATGACAGCTTTCATGTATTTTCAAGGTACTGGCAGTCTTAAAATAGGAAAGATGTTTCATCCCTTTAGATTTTATCCAGTTTAGTGAACCCGCACAGTACTAGCAATTAACTAGTTAGTGTTGAAGGATACTTTTCAATAGCATCAACTGCTTGCTGTGGTATCTTCCAAGTGTCACAAAAGCAATAACAGTTCAGTGAGTCGCTTTCAGAATACTGAAACACTCTTGAGTTCTCAGATTTTATTTGCGTCTTTACAGCCAGCAGTTTCTGAACCATAATTTGTGCTCCTCTTTCTACCTGTTTCCCCTGTCTTTTATGTTTAGGTTAGCTCCTTTCAGCAACAGCCTGCGCACAGAGCTAGATAATCATCTGAAAGTGATCCAGGTTTTCCTGAGGAATTACCAGAAGTATTTGGAGGAGGCTTTAGGAAAATTAAGGGATTCAAATACAGATTTTCTCAAAACTTGCAGGTACAGAGATTCGTTAGAGCGTTGTTTGTAAATAGTTATTTCTGGGCGTCAGCATTTGTTGCATAGGCAGAACAGTAAAATTATTCTGTTATTCATCTAATTTGCTATTTTTAAAAAATTATTAAGCCGCAATTACTATACTGTTTTTATCACATCACAGAATGACAGAATCGACTGGGTTGGAAAAGACCTCAGAGATCATCTGAGATCATCCAACCCTTGGTCCAACTCCAGTCCATTGACCAGATCATGGCACTAAGTGCCATGTCCAACCTCAGTTTAAAAACCTGCAGGGCCGGTGAGTCCAGCACCTCCCTGGGCAGCCATTCCAATGCCCGACCACTCTCTCTGCAAAGAATTGCTTTCTAATCTCCAGCCTCAATTTCCCCTGGCGGAGTTGAGGCCCATGGCCCCTTGTCCTATTGCTGATGCCTGGGAGAAGAGCCCAATCCCCACCTGGCTAGAACTGCCCTTCAGGTAGTTCTAGAGAGTGACGAGCTCACCCCTAAGCCTCCTCTTCTCCAGACTAAACAACCCAACGTTTGTGTTGGTATCTTTGTTTTACGTCTCTTTAGCTAAAATAGTCTCTGAGAAAAGAAAGATTGACAACCAACTGCTTTTGCTTTGCTTTCAGATTATTTGTGGAGGGAGGTGAGTTTTCTTCTGATGAGGTCAAGTCTTTCAGACAGTGTCTTCAGCAAGAAAGTAAGCGTATTGACTCTTTTGAAAGTTTAATCAAGGCAGATATGAAGAAAATGGAATCCAGATGCTTGCAGCAGGTGTGCAGTTTCATTCTTCCAAATCATGTATTATATTGGCATATTTGGTGGCCTGCTCCCAGACTGGACTGTAAGACTGTTCTATGTGGCAAAAATGGAAAAATTCAGTAGAAATTGTGAGTTTCTATTATTTAAGTTTTTATAAGTGAAAATTAATTAGTTCTGTCTCTTGTTTCTGGCATTCTTAAAGGCTACTGAACTTATCAAACAGTCTGAAACAAAGTTCCGGCATGTCTTTACGAATCGAGTTTTTATGGAGAAGATCCAACGATGTTTGAGAAATCTGCAAGTGCAAATCAAATCAGAGGTACAAACAGAAACATCAAAACCTGGTTTAAATGAATTATAATCACGTGTCTTTTATTCCGTTGAAGATATTTTTGACTGAATTCAGAGTGGACAAACATTGAGTGACTTTTTATACTCATTCAAAACCTGTTTTCTGTCGTTATCAGCTTTAATTGTGTTTTCACTAGGGCTGCAGCTTTGCTGGGACAGTATGGTCTTGCAGCATGTTGAGTACGTACATTTGAACTGACCGGCACTTTTCTGTGGTGCAGTCAAGGACATGAAGTGGTGGTTTTGTGAATTATTGTTTTCACCTTCTCTTCTGAGTACCAGTGACTGAGTGTTTCTACCAGCAAGTGGTTTCCAAGTGGAGCCTCTGAAAACCCCTTGAATGGAATTTCACTTCCCCAATAGCTGTTTCTGCTTTAGGTAGCGAATTCCAATCTGCAGGCAGAGACAATAAACTCTTACCTGGAGAAGCTCCATCAGAAGCTAGAAGCTTGTGCTCATCCTACTGCAGAGAAAGAAGTAAGTTCTAATCAGCACAAAATGGTATGTAATTTGACTTGGTATTCATTTGACTCACTGTGCATGTTTGTATAATGTAAAAACTGATAGTTTTGAGGCAGACTTCTATTCATACACATTTGGGGGTGGGTGGAAAGAGTACTTTCCAGAATTTTTGCTCAGGAAGATTGCATGCAAGTCAGCATATTTGAAAAGACTGAAATAGCTAGTTTAGTAAATACCATCTGTATTATCATATCTTTCAGGCTTTGACTTCTGAAGAGTTGTGTGATTTTGCCCAAGTACTGTTGAAAGAACTGAAGAAGAGGAGCCAATATCTTGACTGCTTGCTAATAAAACCAATGAGCCCGTGTGACTCTGTAAGATAACATCTAAGTTCTCTGTGTTTTATTTAATATTGAGTAAATTTTTGGTGTAGATGTTTGGAAGGTTTTTTGGAATCTGTGCTTCGAATTTTCAAATGAAGAAAGATGCTGCATTATGCCAAGATGTCCAAGACATTGTAACTTTAGGTCAGCTTTTTCAAGAGGCTGAGTAAATCAGTCAACACTGAGTTTACTTAATGTTAAAGATGCTCAGCATCACAATGAGCTGCTCAGTCCTTTGCAAGAGTGGATTTTCCAGGTGTAACACTATTCATAGATCCATATTTCATGGGTTTCTTTAAATAATGTTTAGAAAAAAAAAGTGTTTATTAAATGTTGTTTTGGTTTTTAACTTCCTTGTCTGTAAAGTCTGTCTTTATTTTGTAAGCTTCAGTGGATCATTGTTTTAAGGGTAGATACTTACACATGGCTTATGATAATTCTAAGAACCTACTCACAACTACTTCTAAGTGTCTTGGGGTTGTATAGCTGTAACAATATTGCTATTAGAAATTTATTTCAGCCTGTGAAGCAAAAGAGTGTACGTTTGGAAGATCTGCTTTAGTAATCAGTACCTTCATGTAGTGCTTTCACTAATTGCCTGCTCCAGTCAACAGGGTTTCATTTTTATTCCGATTTCAGGAGAACTTCAGCCCTCTTGCAATGGATGTTACGTTACAAGGTCCAGTTGCTGTTGCCATTCGAACAGAGTGTCTCAGAGATAAGAACAAAGTGTTGTTGATGGGGCTGGATCCTGATGAATTTCCTGTGTTAAATCCAAGCAGAATGGGAAAGTCTGCACTTGATGATTTATCAATAAGCTTTATCAAAAATTTACTTGAGTAAGTACTTGTTTGTCTAAAGGTATTTTTCTGTAAGTTATATCTAGTTAATAGCATTATGATACATTTTGGGTATTTTTTTTCATCTACACTGTTATTTTAGTTAAAAGGTGATTACGTGCTACATAGTTGAATTAACATACAAAGTATGCAACAAACAGTATGACAAGTGTGTAATTTGCAAGTAAATATTTTAATGCACAGTGTCGCTTGTAGAAATTCTAGTTAAACAATTAGTTACTTCCATTAAAGTACTTATGTTTACTCTGTCAGTTATAAAGGTAATCTTACCTGTTAAACACTATCTCAGAAATTTAACTGCATTTAGCGTATGGTAGGGATAGAAAATATAACTTAAAATGGCAGAGTATTCAATAGCCACTTAGCTCTTTTCTTTTTTTCAGAATTCAGCCATCCAGAAAATCTACAGGCCTAAATCTGGAGAGAAAGGATCATTTACCTTCATCAGGAGCAGGTGTGCCAGCATTTTTTGGTGTATTACAGTCATCTAAACTGTAGTTCCCTGTGTCTCACTGAGCATGCCCAGCCTGTTCCAGCCAGTGGCGTGCACACGAACTCCGACAGAGTTGTGCATCCCAACTTTTTTCTTGGCTATCTTTACTTTGCAATAATAAGATGATTTTTGGCTCTTAACCTCTCTCTCTTCCCCATTCCTAAGTCCCCATCACAGCCAGTGAATGTAGCCCGTTTATTCTCCTCCTTATTCTCTGCCCTAATGTTGTTTTAAATCTCTTCCCATCTATGTATTTTCTACAACATTCCTATTACTCATGCCCCAAATCGCCACCTTTGCTGTTGTCAGTGCTGGGTTACTTTAGCTCTGTCTGCCAGAAATGATGGGTCCTACAATGCCTTATACAATGTTCTTCATCTTGTTGAATACAAAGCACTTCTTCCCCCATCAAAGAAGAGTTCTCATGTAAGTGTGTCTGGTGAAAGTCGTCGGATCTCCACTGCTCAGATCAGAAGGAAGTCGTCTTTTAACCAGAAGAAGCTAACGGCAAGGTAGGACCCCTGAAAGGAGAAATGCCACTTACAATGTTCCTGTGCAGATATTTACCTAAACTTTGTCCACAAATTCCTAATGCTTATTAGTATTAGCTGCCTTTCTGTCTGTGCCTGCCATTTGGGATCCCTTTGTTTATGTCGTCACGATCAGCACTGCTTTTTTTTCAGATTTTAGCTGAATTTTGGCTCATTTTCTCCTTCATCTGCTGTTGTTTTGTACTGTGAAGTTGTTGACTAACCTCGCTCTTTAATCAACATGGCTTAATTTTAGGGTCTGGTGTCTTCAGCTCAATCTATATATAGATGAAATGAGTTACTGTAAGAGTGAAAACAACAGAAAAGTTTTGAAGAGCCATTGAGGGTAGAATCCTAAGAATCTTTTTCCACTGAAAAATTATTTTCATGTAATACTAGTTTTAGATTTACATTTTTCCCGTTTTTTCTTCAGTTTCATGTCCAGCATGTGACTGATTAGCTCAAATAATCAGCCAGAGAAGGAAAATATAATACTTGGGGATAGTTTCAAATTAATGTTTTCCCTCCCTAGGAGAAGGAAATCCAACATGCTAGATCTCAGTGACGAGAAATTCCAAATATTTGGAGAGGAGCCTCCAGAATCTGAGTAAGTCATGTACATTTATTTGCAGAAACGGAAGTTAATCTGAAAAAAACCACACCTGTCTATCTATTTAACTACTTGTTTGTTTACAATTGTGAACTATAGAGCTCGCCGTTGAATTTTGAAGTATTTAACCTTGATATATATGAGTCAAAGTGTTTACAGAATGATTCCTTTTTATAGCATAATAATAGTGAATATAAAAGTCATCCATTTTATTCTGTTTAATATCTAACATGGGTGGCCTCATTTAAGCCCATTTTGTACATTAAAATAAACATGAAAAAAATATTCGTAAAACAGTGAATATTGCCAACATGATCTTTTTACAGTGTGATTGTCTTTTTGTCATTATTATTATTATTATTTGGTTTTTTGTTTCCAGTACTTTAAAGGGGATTATTATGAATATTCTCTGGACGGGTAATAACAGCTTGCTCTCTCTTGCTGAGGTAAGAAACCCCAGTGTTCTTCAGTCACTTTTGCTTTCATAGGCCTTCCTCTGTGTCAGCTAAATAACTTGGTTCTTTACAATTTTTGGATGGCCATACCTAACTTTTAAATAGCATTTGACACGGTGTATTTTTAATCACAGGGTTTTTTTAAAGATTAACTGAGCATTTCAGAATCAGAAGAAGAAAACTGGTCTCAAGTAGAGGGTGGTTGGTAACCTTATGTATCCCTGCGACTGTTATATGCCCAGATGTGACCTGTTTGAATGTGTTCTCAGTATTTCTGTTCTGTCTTTACCTCCTGAAGGAGTTCTATGAAAACCAGCAGCAGCCTCAAATCACGATATCTGGAGATCTGCCAGAGACGTTTGAACATTGTGCAGAAATGCTCAAACAGAACCTGTTGTCATACCAAAGTCAGGCAGATGATTACTACAATTCCTGTCTTTTAGGTGAGTTCATTCAGTTATGATACAAGCCTCCAACTAGACTCCGACGCATTGACCACGAATGTCAGGGGCAGAATCTCTGTGAAAGAAAATTCCAGGTTCTTTGGCCCTTGCAGTGCATATTCAACTTGGCTGAGGGTTTTTTTACCTTGCAACAAATACTTCTGTGTCACATAAACTCCCTCTCTTTTCCAAAAAGCATTTCAGGATCAGTTGACGTTGTTTGAGAAGGAGCTCCCTTATGTCTCCCAGTTGGCAGCTGATAGTCTTTTAAGAGAACATGAGCAGAAGCTCAGCTATTCCACTGCTCAGATTCGGCACCTCTTCAATAAACAGATGGAAGAATGGGAGAATGTGAAGGTATTTATCTGGGGTGCAACGCTGAATGCATCAGAACTCTAAAATTTTCTTTTTATTAATCTCGCTGTTCGCTTAATCATTCACTGCTGAGCTGGCCACAGATTTAGTTTCCGAGTTTGCAGTTAGTCTGTGTAGTTCTTTGTGTTGCTAGTAACTCAGTCCCTTTTCTGGTTGCTTCCAGCACTGGGCTGCCTCTTTTTAATCTGGTACAGCTCTGCCTGGCATCGTACACTTAGATTGTAAACTCTTTAAGGGCCGTGACATTGTGGTATGGCTACACAGCTCATACTGTATGGGTGCCCTCATTTGTAGGTACTATGGTATACGGGTAATGAAATATCATTATTTACTGTCTTTCAAAAAAGAGGCGTATTTTGTCCTGTAATTTCAGAACTGATAACAGAATCATAATGGAGATCATGCAGACAATTTTACAGACCAGTATCTTGAGATTTTGTCATTCTGAGTACTAAGTTAAATTCAGGAAAAAATTCAAATATAAAGATATAAAAAATATCTTGTTTACCACTTGGTAGGAGAAATTATTATTTGTTGAAAACACAACCCAAGGTGAGATCAGAGGCCCTACAATCCAGCAGACAGGCAATTTGGTATATACTGCAAGGTTTATCTCTAGACAGCTAAGTTTTCTGTGTCTTTCTGAATACTTTGATATAAAATGTGTGCGGTTTACTTCCTTATTATGACTCAGTTGCACATTTGTTGCTGAAGGGATTTCATTCTTATGTGTTTACTGAAAGGCCGTGCACAAGAATCAATTGCATCCCTCTTTGGGACACCCAGACAACTTACTTCAGCTGGACACTTTGTGCCAAAGGGAAAGAAAAAGGCAAAAAGACCAAGCTGATGGGATTAATCTCAACACTAAGATGCTGCAGGTAATTGTAAAGCCATTGCTTAATAGGAACTTAAGTGTTGCATTTGGAAAGGAGAGGACATCTTGGATACATTTTTCTTCCACATTGAAAGTAAACTGGAAAATGGAAGATGTTTTCAGTTTTAGGCAATCCTGTTCACATGTCTTTTCACTTTTAAGTTAGGTGTTATCAGCATTAAATCAATATATGCATTAATGCATATGCACGTGTACGCGTGCATAGATTTATTGTGGAACTAACTGATCTTTTGTATGATTCATAGAACATACTGAGGAAGAGATGATTTAGATCTTAATGGTAGAATTATGGGATATAATTCTAAATTGGGAGCAACACTGACATCCTCTGGTTAGTTATATTACTTGCAGACAACAGATGCCTGGAAGAGTTTCTTCTGTTTGTGTTTCATTAGTGCAAATAACATGCATACACACACAGAAACACACGTACCCTGTTTTAGAATAATACCTGACCAAAGCACTTCTACCCAAAGTACCTGAACTCCAAAATGGCCTTTGCTTTGGGCAGAAGGATGCATTTACAGATAGCTGCTTTTATCAAGTTCACATGCTTAAACAAAATATGCAACTACTGGGCAACTACACACAGAAGTCTATAGCTCTTTGTACTCTACCTTAGGCAATCAGGTAGTGTTGAAAATACCGCAGAGGCACTGTAAGACCTTTTATGCGCAACTTAGAGCCTTATGTCTGTTATTTGCAGCTGCTGCAAAATGTCAAGGTTGAGTGCTTGTGTAGTTCTTTGTGAGATAAACTAAAAGAAGAGGAGATCAAACTGTTAACAGATTTTCTCTCACTTGTCTCCACCGTCCCGACAGGCCTGTGCTGCCGAGTGTGCTCAGAACTTTGTTTCTGCACTAGCTGCCTTCACTGAAAAGCTGCTTCTGGAATTAGATGAGTGTGTCACTATTGATGATATACAGGTAGCAAGTAAGTAAGATAATTGCTTGTTCAGACTTCCTCTTTCTTCTCAAGATTGCTGCAGACTTTGTCTAGGAAGAGGAGAGTTTCATATGCTATAGTACTTTAAATGGACACATTTGAATGATCAAGCACACAACAAAAAGCCTTAAAAATGAAGAGCATCTAGCTGCTTATAGTTACTTCAAAACATTACTAGTGCCATTGTTTTGTTGCTGCTGAGTCTGTCTTCTATAATCTCCCAGAAACTGATCCACCAAGACAGAAGACATCCACTTTAATCCGTCGTAAACAAGCTGAACTTCCTCTAGAAATCTCTGAAGTTAAACAGTTAATTGAGCGTGGGAGCAGGTAATATTTGACCATACTGAACACTGTTCTATGTAATTTCTCTTCTCTAAACTGGTATCAGCCACTGTCCTCATAATTTTTTGCTGCCTTGTTGAAACCGCTGAATACTATGTTCATCATTAGTGATGTCCTTTAATTAGTTATGGGGCAGTTTGGGTGGGTAATGATCTTAGAGAAAGAATAGCAATAGATCCAAATAAATAAAAGTGAATTATGTATTGTATTGTAAAGCAATACAATTTCAGTATTATTGCTATGCCACCTTCCTGGCCACTATTTATCAATTCAACACATTCGATCTATGAATATATTGTGTATTTTCACTCAGCAGACAAAAATTCGATTTATTGTGCAGAGATCCTGAAGTTTTAAAAGAAAAGGTGGTTGTACTAAATAAGGTTTTTAGGCTAATCCTTTTGTGGAGATTAAAAAACTATTGAATCTTTTGCACTGTAAGTACAAGTAACATGTACTAGT
Organism: Columba livia; assembly: GCF_036013475.1. NCBI lineage: Eukaryota > Metazoa > Chordata > Aves > Columbiformes > Columbidae > Columba > Columba livia. The sequence continues at coordinate 3,921,193 of NC_088620.1, forward strand.
ATAATCTGTTCTCTTTTGTAACTTTCTTAAGTGGCTTTTTTGTTTGTTTGTGTTGCTTTTTAAAGGACTTGGCCAGGAATACCCATGACTACTCTTACAGACAATTCGGACTATATTATTTGCAGAGAAACTGCGTCAGTTACAACAGCAAAGACTACACTGGGCCATGTAGCAGCAGTAGAAGCAAGAGATGCTGTATATAAGGTTGGTCAGTGGGAAAGGACTGTGAGCGGAGCTGCTACTGTTGTGGATTTGCTTTTTTAAGAAGAAAATTTTAGCTATGTATAAGTTTTTAATATGCACAGTGTTTTCAGATCTTAAAGCCATATTAACTGTGTGTAGAAATCCTCTCTTGTCCGTTTCTTTGTGATGTTGTCAAACGCAGAGCTGGTTTCTCAGGGAATCCACTCATTCTGACACATTACAATGGGGAATTGTTTCAGCAGAGACCCACGGATGGTATAAGAAACAGGTCGCTTCATGCATTTCACCAGCATCACAATTCAAAAAGTGCCCTGTATGCCATCTTCTGATAGTGGATCAGGACCTGGATTTAGGCAAAGTAAAATTATATTTCATCACTACTAATTTTGTCCTTTGTTGTTGTTGTTTATCCAGAAATACATTTGCAAACTTGAGCAGCAGTTTGCCCAGATCAAGGAAGAAAGTACAACTCAGTTGCTGACAATTCAGCATTGGGAAGACTGGTGGAAACGATCTGTCCAGAAGATTAAGGAACTCTATACATGAGATCAGTCAAATCTTGCTGGTGTCATCCTGATCATTGTTGGTGTAAACCGACAAGTTTGTACTAATGTCAGTGATGTTATAGATTTAGCCCAACAGAATTTTCTAATTTAAAAAAACATTCTGTTGCACTGAGCAAGTGCAATGGTCAAAGGAGCTGGTTTTTTTGCCTCTTGAAATAAAATAATCTGACGAATGTGCTGTAAATGAAATGGAGACTCTGCGCAGTGCTTCCCAGTCAGATCTCGGCCAGAGTGAAGTTAACTCGTTGTGGTGCTAGCTGTAATATGAGAACCTGAGAAGCCCAAGCAGCGGATTTGTACTGAAGTTCATGTTCAAGGCTAAGACACAACTGAATGTGTCTGTCATGGTGCACCCTGGGGTTATAATAGTCCAAGGCAGCCGGTTTAATAATGGAGTCCAGCAAGGAAGCTTTTTGTTCGGCACAGATGAAGGCCTTCCCATGGATATCCTCTTTCTTCACATCCTGAATGACGCTGTGCTCACAGCTTGCTACTTCAGGCTTAGAAATCTGAAATACAGGTTTAGAAATCTGAAATAGTTGAAAAAGAATATTTTGCATGGAATGGTCTGTAAGTGAGGTGTTTATCTGCAATCCGGAATGCTTTCCAAGGCAGGGCTTGAAGATAAAGTACTGCTTTGTTTTGGGAGCTCAAGCACATTCATTTAGGAGTAATACCAAATTGCTTTCAGAAAACTCTCTGAACAAATTTGAGGAACCTGAATAACAACTAAAAAAGCTTTAGCTGTGTTTTGCTTTCGTTGGGAGATTCTGTCATTAACTGCAACCACATCTATTTAATTTTTGTTTGCACTCATTGTGAACCCTGGAGTTGTAAATCAGTTGAGGACAAACATGCTAAATGTCAATGAGATGGTTTTAGATGAAGGAGATGTTCTGAATTCATCTGGCTCCAGTGTTCTTGGAGATTTGTAGCACAGAAACTGCAGCAAAAGGGGAATGCATCAGCTGTGCTCCTAATGATGCCATATTTCAAAACACATGTATTATTTTTCCTGAGGGATTAGATGTTTTGCTCTGTAAAGACACATGGAAGTACATGCCTAGTACAATAGCTGAAACTGCACTAAAATAAGCAGAACACCTGTGTCTTTTTTTTTTAATTTTGTGCTAATTTTACTATTCAATTTGAGGATAACTTCTATTCTCCTTTCTTCTATCTGTTCATTGTCCTCTGCCCTTCCCCATCACCCAAGTTCTGTGCTATCAGTCTCTGGACACCATGGCACTCAGTGCATGAGAATGGTCAGATGCAGGAAATGAGAAGCCACAGGAGGCTTTCTGCAAAGTGGTACTGTCTGATGTTTTCAGTTAGGCTTTGGGGAAAAATTTTGAGAGGATGTTTATGAAATTAGAAAGTGGTATCAAGCTGGGGAGGGGCTGCAAACACCATGGAAAACAACTCAATCAAGGCTCGATGTTTCAGAAACACAAACAGCCTGGTAATGGAATGTAATTCTGTCAAATCAAATACAAAGTTTTACATGTCATAGACCTGGCTGGGAGAGGTTCTGTACAAAAGACGTGTGGATTATGTTTGGCCACAGGTGGATTCTCATTGCCAGTGCTGTGTTCTTGCAAAATGGGCAAGTATTGTGTAAGAATGTATGAACTGGTACAGCGTTTCTGTTCTGTGGGGTAATCCTGCTTTACTCAATATGGGTAAGGGCTCAACCCAAGTATTTGGGTTGGTTTGGCACCGCATTTAATGAGAATGGACTGATCAGAGAGAGTTCAAATGGAATTGACAGAAATAATTGTGGGTCTTAGAAGTCAGTGATCCACAAAGACTGAAGGAGTTGTGGTGGTTGAGCTCACGGAATAGAAGAGGGGAGGAAACATCATAGACTTCAGATATGTCAAGGGAGTCTCCAGGTGAATTATTACTGTCATAAGAAGGCACAGACCTGAACTGCAGCAAGTGAGATCCTGGCTGGAAATTATGAAGCCTCCTGCTGAGAAGGGCAGGAAAGCCCTGGCAAGGCTGCCAACCCACTCCATGTCTATCCAGCTCTCGAAGAATGATGGAAAATCAACAGTTTGAACCCCCCTCTACACATTTGTCCATTTTGCATGTGCCAAAAACATCAACCATGGGGGCAGATATGTGGCACTGAAAAATCTGGCATCAGTGTAGCAGCTCTCATTACAGAATTAGCACAGGAACTAGATAAAACTGGTCAAAGTGTAGAATAACAGCTAGAGGGGAAAGGCTGGCTGTAAATCCTCCTGCATTGGTGGATCTGCTGCATTTTTAGGCAAGAATCCAGGATTGCTCAGCATTAATCCATGAAGACTTTAAATGGTGGAATGCCTTGGGATATATATTTTAATATATATAAATATTTTTTAAAGTGGGATTTTATGATGCTTCTTGGTAAAAGCCCAAAGCTGATTGGTTGACAGGAGAGCGAGGAAGAAGCAGCAGAGAGGATTTCTGCATGGCATAACAAGGCAAGTTAAAGAATGTTTTGCTACCTGTCTTTTTACAACCAAATAAATTAAAGTGGGAAAATCACCCCTGACTTTTTAGATCCATTGGCACTTGTGTGCCTCACCCAGGGCCAGGACAGAAAAGATCTCTCTGATGCTTTCTTCGGCCTCCCCCAAAGAAGCGTACCCACTACTGGTTCTTCCCCCTAACATCACTGCTAATGATCTATAAATAGGAATTTGACAAACAGCCTCTTTTTTTTCCCTCAGGCTTCAGTCACATGGCACAAAGTGCTTTCCTCTGACTTGAGACTGCATTACAGTCCCTCCAGCAGCAGCCTGGAAAGCTTGCTTTGCAGATGGAGGCTTAATGCGGGCGGACACAGAGGATGCTGTGGAGGCAGAAGTGAGCGTGCACACACCAGAGACTTCTCTGCAGTCCTGTAGTTCTGTATTCACTGAAGGTAATAATGAACGTAGCCTACAACAATTAATTAATTGGTTTGGGTGAGTTTATTAAATTGCAAAGGGTATATGCTTTAGATGAATCTACAGAAATGAGAATCTAATGAGAAAGGCTCCTCATGCACTTATACATATGATTAAATCTCATGGAAATGGACAGTTTTGGCAAAGAGTTTACAGGAACTGTCTCAGTGACTCAGTGGCCTGCGTCATTCAGTCTGGCTCCTTCCGTATTATGGACTTCAAAAAGTCTGAGTTCAAATGAAACTGCTTGGAGAACCTTCTGCTTCTGTGATAAAATAATCCATTTCTCTCACAGTGAGATATTTATAGCCAATTTTCCTTGCTTTTTTATTCTTTGTAGATAGAAAGCTGCTGGGAATAAGAAGTTGCCTTTACTTCTTCTCTAGAAGACATGATTTCCAGGAAAACACTGGGATCTCTTGTCTGTCTGTCTGTTGTTGCTGCATTTATTTGGTAAGCATTTGCTGGCAAGCTTGGCCATGTTAAAACATCCTGTCTATATGTATACTGTGGTAAAAGGCACAGCAGAAGAAAAATACAGGCAGTACATTTTATGGAAAGCCTCTGTGAGAGCTGTAAGAGAGCAGTAATTCGTAAAATAGGTGAAGTAACACAAGTAGAGTGAGAAACCTCTGAAGGGAGAGAGAAAAAAAAGACCGATTGTGTCTAAATTAGGCTGCTAACACTTTATCTGACTCACAAACAAATGTTCAAGTACAGAATATTCCGGTTACATTTCAGTTCAGGCCTTTATAAAGATTATAATCTGTCTTTTCAAACAGTCTGAACCCACACCCATGTAGTTAGGGATAGCTTTACAGCTATCAAAGGTTGTTGCTTTCGAACATTGAGAATATTTACATTATAGCTTTGAGTATACTGGCTGCTGAGTATGCCTTACAGATTGTCTCGAGCAGACTCAAACATTGTTGGAAAGGAACCCAAGATCAGGCATTTCTATTAACTATTAAATTAGTAATTATACTGTACTTTTGATATTGCAATTGCTCTTATTTCACATTGTGAGTGGTTCCATTTCACCGGTAGTTAAGTGGTTGTATACGAAAATCTATGCAGATCATGATCAAAACATCTTAAAATGTTTCTTTGTTATCACAGGATGACATTTGGGAATGGAAAAGTGCGCTACCTCCCATATTACCTTCCTTGCCCTGAAATATTGTAAGTATCCCATTTTGTATCTAATGAATACCAAAGATCATTGCTACAGGAGCTGTACTTCACTGACAGTAGAAGTAGTTCTTAACAAGTAGTCACTTGTTCCTTATTTTATTAATTTATAATACAAACTTTTCTGCTTTAGTCTGCTTGCCCTTCAAGACAACACTGTATTTGTACAGCAGGAGTGAGGACTTGTTTGTTGCAGGTCGCAGAGACTGGGATGAACACATTAACATTGCTTATTTCAAGCCACTAAAAAACATTGTGTCTAATAAGATGCTTATTTCTCTGAAAGCTATTCAAAGTGTGATGTAGTTCAGGTAGTTCAGCCCTTCAGGTGGACAGAAACAGTTAGGCAGGGAATGGAGCACATAAATGACCAAAACTTGCAGTGCCCAACAAGCATGTGCTTCCCTAGATTTTCAGCCCTAAAGTCTGATTTACCCCCAGGCTCAGAGAGCTGCCAGCGTCTCTCTGTCGCTGTTCTGTTGTGTGCTCTGTTTCAAAACTGGTACTCATCTGACAGCCCTTGAATGTGTGTACAGGCAACGTCTAACTCTCTGTACCAGAAAGAGCAATATGCACAGGAGCTGAAGCGAGGACTCGGACTCCTGTCAGTACAGCAGCAGGTCCTGAAGCTGAACCTGGTTTGTGTTTGAGTAAAAGCATTACAATCCTATTCTTTTCCCACCCCATCCTCCAGCTCCATGAAACTACAATACACAGAAGAGAAGCCAATCCAGCTTTTCCCCCAGTAAGTACTGGCTTTTTATTTGCTGACCTTTAAACTGCTGTTCCTCTCTTCCGGGCATATTCATGTTTTATTCATTGGATATTTCTTCCTTTTTACAGATTATTTTATCAGCAGCCAAGATTGCTGGCTCCAAAGTAAGTTTCTTTATTTGAACTTGTTTGTTTCTACTGACTTTGGTTTGGGTGCTCTGTGCTGCTTATGGTTTCAAAGTCCAGGTACACACTGCACAGTACCTTGTTCCAAGAGAAGTCTGACCATATGGGTATGTTTATAGCTGTTGCTATAAGACCAAGTTTAGTCACTGTATCCTTGCTAATATGCCTACTGTAAACTCCCTGTTAATACATTAGCACACACACAGCCTGTCTGCACGGTTGCTGCCAGGAACTCTTTGAGGTGGGTAATATATAATCGCTGGAAGACAGTGAGAAATACCTCCTGGAACTGTGTTGTAGCTGTGACCAGCTGTGGGAGAGCTTTGAAACCATTTCAGGGCAAAATCAAGCAGGTGCCTTGTATGACCTTCAGCGATGGTTCCAGCTAACCTGCTGGATCTTACGCTGGAACAAATTGCAGGCACTCGCACAGACGAGCCACTGTGAGCAGCAGTCAGACCAATGAGTTTAAACAGACGTGGAAGGTTTCAAGCAGCAGCAGCTAAGAAGTGACTTAGGCAAACGCTCCTTGTCAGCTCGTGTTTGTTAGCAGTCTCCTTCAGCCCAGCTCCTATGATCCAGCTCTTATCTCTAGCAGTTCACCTTCAACAGCCACCATTTCTTTGCACATTAATAAACACACACCCTGTTGGTACAAATCTTCCACACCCCAACCCCACTGTTTCAACAGGGTGTGTGAGGCCTGAATATTTCTCTCTTTCGTGTTGGAGTAAATTATTATGCAAAATTAGCTAGTGTATACTGGACTAAATAAAAAGAGAATTGTGTAGCTTTTAGTGCTCTGTGTTTCTGAAGGCTAGCACGCACTGAGAGGATGCATACCATGGAAGTGAGTCATTGGGAAATCCAGAACAGCCCTTTAAGATGAAATTTAAAAAGCCTTACTTAGAAAAACAAACTTGCAGATTTCCTTCTCTCTCCTTCTTTCTCTCCTCCTCAAAAAAAGGATAATTAACCCAGAAAGAGAGCAGCTCAGTTAGTACATTTCCTACAAACTTAATTCTTCTTCCTGTATAATTTAGTCTTTTAATCATATGCATTACTATAGGAGGGAGCGAAATTGTTATTCTAGTATCTGCTCGGACTGAAAGCATTATATCTGGGTTGAAAGTGTTCTGCTGCCTCAGCCATCAAACTGCTCCCTACAGACCCTTTGGTTTGGTTTTTGTGCTATGGTTGCCTGGGGAGTGTGTCAGACAGGAGGCTGCTTCAACCTCCAAGCGTGGCCCCGCGCCGCGCGTGACACATTTCATTAGCATGGTGCTACAGATGAGTGGGCAAATGTGAGTGGGCCAGGGTAAATTACACATCATGAACGACACCTTGTTTTAAAATCAAAAAGGTAAGAAAGAAATCCTGAAAACAAGGAAGAAAGTTGAAATAGCATTGCAGAGCTGTAGTAGGGCATAATCAGACTCTGCTGCATGTATATTCAGTTTTTCCACTACCCACACAGGAGATTAAGGATTTTCTGTAACATTGTTACACATTTGAATGCTGGCTCCCATACAGAATTTCAAATTATATCTGAATGTGTGAAAGCTTTCCAGCTAAATACTGGAAAAAGAAACTGTCATGCCACAAGCTGTGTTTTAATAACACAGCAATGGGGAATATTTTTATAGTAATTGTCATATTATTACTTGTGTTTTAATTTGTACGTAGCAATCAGCGTCAGACTGATCACATATATGCATAGCTTCTCATTCTGTGAGTTGAGTGGTCATTAAACTCTCCTCAGTAGAAAAGTCCTATGAGCTTAAATCAGATTTAGCAGATCCTCGGGTTTTTGCCAATTCATTAAACAGTGCTTAATTTCATCCCAGGAACTGAAATGTCCATGCTTGGTAACCTTAAATAAGACGTCAGGGAAAAAGATCTGGAGATAATACCATCCATAATGAGTTAATGCTGATACACACACTCTTCTTCTAGCTGCTTTTTAAGTGTTTCTTTCCCATTTACGGGCCTTGAAACTGAAAGGAACGGTTACATCTCATTAACATTCCCTTTCTTGTTCTTCAGGCGTCAGGACGTGCTGACAGTCACACCGTGGCTGGCCCCCGTCATCTGGGAAGGAACCTTCAGCCCCGAGATCCTAGACAGTGCCTACAGGCCACTGAATCTCACCATAGGGGTGACGGCCTTTGCCATCGGAAAGTAAGTGAACCACTCAGTGCGCACAGTTCTTGGGTTGATTTACTTCCTCTGCCCAAAGATCATTTTGGCTTTTCTTGTCCTCAGTCTGTAGTAAAACTTTTATGCCCATGTATTGTGTCCACAATCATGTAAGCCTTCAAAATACGGACTCAGCACTCAAGGTACCTGGAAGCATGGTCAATATTTTTGAAGAACAAGCACGTGCCTTGGGAATTAAAGCTGTAGATAGGTGGTTGGTTGGTCAAAGCAGGGATAATTCACTTGTTTTGTCCTCCATTGTACTTTACCTATTGCATGTATAGTGTGTGAATCCTTGCAGCAACAGCTAGTCAACATTCCCCATCCCTTGTCTTCTTCCACTGATTAAAATGCCCTTCATAACCCACCATGCATCCCTTTGCTATGCTATTCACGTGTTGTGTCTGCACAGATACACAAGGTTTGTGGGCCGCTTCTTGGAGTCTGCAGAGAAACATTTCATGAAAGGCTATCGGGTGAACTATTATATCTTCACTGACAACCCCCAGACAATTCCTGATGTCCTGCTGCAACCTGGACGAAGGTTTGTCATTGTCCCCATCAAGAAATACCCCAGCTGGCAAGAGATCTCTATGCGCAGGATGGAGGCCATAAACAAGCACATCGCAGAGACGAGCCACCAGGAGGTGGACTACCTCTTCTGCCTGGACATTGACATGGTGTTCTACAACACCTGGGGGCCTGAGACCCTAGGTGATATTGTAGCAGCCATACACCCTGGCTATTTCAATGTCCCTCGAAGCCAGTTCCCTTATGAGAGGAGAAGATCTTCAGCAGCCTACATCCCTGATGGAGAGGGGGACTTCTACTACGGAGGAGCTGTGTTTGGAGGGCTGGTCAAGAAAGTCTATGAGTTCACCAAGACTTGCCACATGACCATCCTGACAGACAAAGCCAATGGGATCATGGCAGCCTGGCAAGAAGAAAGTCATCTCAACAGGCACTTCCTCTCCCACAAACCCTCCAAAGTGCTTTCTCCAGAGTATTTATGGGATGACAGGAAGCCAAAGCCCCCTGAAATTCACCTCATACGTTTCTCCACAGTGGATAAGAACTACAAAGAGATACGAGATTGACCATTTGATCCCTGCAGAGGTGTCCTCCACACAATCAAATGCACTGTGAATACAAGCATCCTGCTTGAGGCTGCAGCACGCAAAAAGGCATCCAAAAGGCCACTTACCAAATGCAAGGCTGTTCTTACAGCAAGGCAGAGACGCCTTTGCCTGAGTGTTTTCCTGAAGCCTAGTAGAAACTTAGCAAGACCAAATGGTAATTGACATTCCTGTGGATGAGAAGACCTAGTTTTCACTTTAAAAAATAATAAAAAAAAAATTTTACAGGGCAATACATTTTCAAGCGTTGTGATTTGAACTCATCCTTCAGGAGGATCAGGAAGAAACTTGTGCTTGGACCAAGTTATCCCTGATTAGTGTGCAGCAGGATTTCTTGGACCCTCTCAGCACAGAGCTGGTGCCAGCCACTGCCAGTAAGAACCCTGGTCTGACAGGACAAATAGTGTGAATCCACATAGCCGTTATCTTCCAAATTCCCATCTGTGTTTTGCAGACTCAAGTTTAGACAGAACTGGCACAGCTCAGACCCAAACTGAACTTCTTTGGGTTTATTTCAATCACAGATGTGCTCTGAACCTTTTCCCTGGTTCACATGTCTCTGTAGACCATGTAATCTTTTCCAACACAGAAAATCTGGTATTGAGAGGTTCATGTTCCTATCCATTGCTTCAGTCTCTTCCAGCTTTTCTAAGCTCTGTGAAATAAATTGGCTGGAAGCTGCTGGAACCAACAGCAAGAGCTGATGCATTTCCAGCAGAGAGGGTGATTTCATGTCATAACAAAATGGTCTAGTGAAACTGTGAGTTCAGTCTGGGGCTGGAAGTAGGCTGGGGTTAATGTTTTCTTTGCATGAATGTGATGAGAAGCCAAACCAGGCGTTTTGCAGCCTTTAAAGCCTGACAGCTCACTCAGGTGAGCTGGGGGGACCAAAGAGATGGAAGCAGCCATGGCTTGACAACGACAACTGCATGATCGTCAACTGAGGTCACAGCATGGAGGTTCATGTGCCACCTCCCCTGCCATAAACATCTCCTCCATTACCTCCCGAGGCGTGCAAGTCTGTGCCATGCACATTTAATGTGAGCAGGGAGAGAGACCTCAGGGAGCAGCAGAGAATGATGACAGTGCCAAGCGTTGCTGTCATGCTGTACGGCGTGGAGAGGAGAAGCAGGGGTGAAAGGGCTAAGCTGTTCCTAAGGGAACACTTGGAAAAAAGAAAATAAAAGAAAAGAAAAAAGGCTCATTTGGCACAGGGAGAGAAAATGGGTAAGAGGTGCCTGACTGATTTTGCTTCTCTTTGCATGAGAAAATTGCTGTATGGCAGCGTATCAAGTATTCAAAGCTTTAGGGCCCCACCGCTGATTGCAGATGACTTAACGAGCCATTTCAGTCCTGTGTGAGCAAGCTGAGAATGGTACTTGCCAGTGTCAATGTATGCATTTCATCTTCCAGAAGCCTAATTAGAAAAGCTTTCACGGTACCCATAATAGAGATAAGGTACACGACATAACTGCAGCCCCAAAGCCCTAGTGGCAGTGGGTCTGTTGGTTTGTGCTCTACCCTGCAAAGGGTCTACTCTCTTTTCTCCAGGCTGCTCTTGGTGCTGTGGCACTGGAGGATGACACCTCTCTGCATAACCAAACCAGAACTGAATCTCCTGTGAAGATGTCTACATTTGGTAACCAGGCACCTCATTTCAGCCAACAGGGTGAAGAAAGATCTTTACCAAAATATTTCCAAGAAGATACATTCCTGCCAAACCCAGGATTAATACTGCATGTTTCCTATTTGTAAAACCATTGTGTCTGAAGGCCAGGACCGAAACTACGGTCTCATTATGCCAGTTGCTATATATATGCATATGGATTCTTTTGTAAGCCAGAAGGAACTGTCTAGTCTGATCTGCATAGGACAAGCCAGATAATTTTATGTCCCAATGCCAGTATCAAACTCACAATACCTGGCTGGGCTGTGCTACATCTTTTAGAAAAGCCTTCAGTTCCAATAAAAACAAGAAGTGATATAGCAGCCATAGATCAGCTATGCCAATGACTGATTCCTCTTATGCCTTAATTCTGCTCTAAACTGGTCTGTGTTTGCAGCCTGTATTTGCAGCCGTTGGGCTTCATCCTGCCATACTAAATTACCTGAATTCCTGCATAGATATTCACAGCCTATACTCGATCCACTCTGAGAGGAAGTTCTCCAGCACAAATGGTGTGTGATAGAGGGTGGTTTATGTTTCTGGGCTACCTGTTCTGAAGAACTTCTGTGAAAGGCTTGCTCTCTGGCTCCACTTCCTTTTGGCTGAACCCAAGACCCTGTGATTGACTCAGTAATGGCCTGATTTGTGCAGTGCCAAACATGTTTATCCTCCTGGCAGCCCCGCAGCTTCTCCCCAGGGGAAGGTCTTGTGTCACGTATTGCCTGACACAGTTCTGCTTGACAGGGCTGTGATTTGAAGCAGTACCTAGAAACTCCCCATGTCTCCAGGGAGCAGGAGAATGTGACTGCAGAAACATACTCCCCGGTGGAGTGTGGGAGATGCTCCCTGAATCAGCTCATACTCTCCTCTAATTAATGAAAGCCTGGACTCCTGTTGTCATCTCCTGCTGATTAATTCCCTTCCCCCAACACCAGCAGCAAGCTTGCTTTCTCTCATTTGGATCGTGCAGCTTGAGATTTGTGGGCAGTGTGGGAGCTTCACAAGGACCTACTTTCTGATCTAAATTCTCCACCAACATCCATTGCACAGTGGGGAAACTGAGGCACGCGGTAGCAAGGCAGCAGACTGGCACTCATGCCTGTGGGATCTTCCTCCCCTCGCCACAGGGCACAATGCTGTCTTGCTTGTGCCAAGGGAATTTGGGCTTGGAAACACACACACAGTACTGCATGAAAAGCAAATCACCACATGTAAATAAATCATCGGCTGATTTACACTGCCGGAGGATCTGATCATGCTTTCAAGGTATTTCTGACTCAAGCCCTGTTTGTCCTTAACCAAGGCCCAGCTCAGTAGCTTGTTGCCTTCCCGAGGGCCCCTTGTTCTACCCGTCCTTTTCCGCTCGGCTGGAACAGACTCATCATTCATTGTCCATCTAATTTAAGAACCCATCTGACAGGCTTTTTCTTTCCTTGCCTCAGCTGATGACTTGCATGGTGAATTCATCCCCAAAGGGAAAAACTCTGGGGGGCAAGAAACAGAAACTTCCAGCATTGAATATGATCCTAGGTGGGGTGAGACCGTGATCCTCTTGTTCTCCCCACTGACAGGACAAGAATAATTTCCACTAAGCCAGACTAGCACCATTTTTCACTCCTATTTGGATTTCCCTTACCACCCCCCAGGTGGTGTTGCCTGACATTATTGACCAGAAATGTCATTTTGCGTCACTTTAATACACAGCCACAGTTATGAGAGGACTGGCCGGTGGCTTTTCAAGGAAGGGACCATCTCTCAGTCTGTGTCCGCACAGGGACTAGTCTTCATTGCTCACTAGAGAATGCGAGATACCCAGAGTGAGTTTCTCATGGGGATTTGCTCTAAGCTCAGAGCGCAGCTCTAAGCACTATGGTCTCTATTTTTTCACTTCAATTCCCCCTGCTCTGTGTCACCTTACTGCCCCAGCAAGTCCCCATGGGATCCCCAGGGCTGAAACATGCAAGAGAGCAGCAGCTGCTCTCCAGGTGAGGTGACAGTGACAGGCGCTTTCAGGGACAGCAGGAGCTGGAGAAGGAATTTACAGGAGTGGGTTGCGCTTTATGCTAAACCCCCAATCCTACAGTTCTGATCCACGTGTCAGTTAATACAAACAAATAATTCAGGAAAGCGTTGCTAGCAAAATGCATTGAAGAAGTGACTTTTAAATGTCTGCCTACCCACCCAACTCCCCCCTTTATCTAAGAGTAATGCTGTACTGACTTGACTTTTCTTGAGCTATATTTAGATTAAACATAGATCCACCAAATGTCGCTGTGTCATGTAAAACTAGTATAAAGCCATATGAACAAAAAGGCAGTTTTAACCAGAAATCTCTGCTGCTTGGCTGCCCACCTTGCCCCCTGCCCTCCCTGCTGAACCTTTAGCTAATTTAGTGGAAGTCAGATGAGTACAAATTACTTTTAAAAATGCATAATTCTGGGTTTTTTTAGTGAGTTTTGCCAGCAGCAAATTGCATCATTATAAACCTTCTGAAGCATGTATTTTTCCCACTGTTCAGCACTGACATCGTTACTATAATTAGAATGATGTTGCTCTGTAGCAGCATCTAGTGCCAGAGCGAGGGCCCTGGCAGCACCTTTTCCTCTCCTGGCTCATCTCCCCATCCCGAGCTGCTGGTTCTGCTGGCCCGGAGCTGCTGAGCATCAGGACAGGCAGATGTGACAGGCTGTGCCTTGTCACTAATTCCCGCTGTGACCCTGGATAAGTTGGCTCTTCTCTCTCGGTGGGTCTTGGGGCTGTTAGACATGGTGGCACTCGTATGGGTGCTGGGTGTGTGTGTCCTGGGGTCCCCAGGAGTGCAGTGGCCTACTCTGCACCCCCAAACCAGGAGCATCGCACCAGCCGGGTGCGCTCAGCCACGGAGAGTGACGCAGCCTGCTCTCAGCTCCTGCTTCTCCTGACATCACTCTGCAATGACACATGTCATCAGCCTCATAAATACAAACTGTGGGTACTGGAGCCATTCTCATTCAGCCTCTGTTTCCAGGGCAACCCCGCTCCGCTCGGCCTCCGCTGTCTCACCAGCTCATGCTCCAGCACACCGACTGTGCACCAAAATCTCCAGCAGCTTTTTCCCCTGGTCCGTCTGTATCCCTGTTTCGGGTGTTGGGCTGAGCAGAGCTGAGACAGCCGGGGGAGGGTGTTTGTGCACCAGTTGCAGGGTGCTGTGTTTGCCTCCTTAGAGGTGTCCTGCTGGGGAGAGCTGGGCAGCAGTGCGTGCAGGGGGAATCTCACCCAGCAAATGACCCGTTCTCTGCCCTGAAGCTCTTCTCCTATTTATAGCTTGCACAGCGCGGTGCCAAAACCCTCCCAACCGCCGCTCGCCCCCTGGCGAGGCCTGCACGGTGCTTTCCCAGGGGTTCTGCTGCCCTGCAGCACCCACCTCCTTGGGGGTACACCCAAAAAAAAACTGGGGTGCCCAGGGCAGCAGGCAGAGAGCGCACCTGGAGAGATGCCCTTCGGTACCCCAGGGGTGCAGGAGCCCCTGTGCGCACCCAGGGGAGCGGGTGCAGACGCGCACCCACCTGCCGCTGCTCACCCGGAGCCGCGGGCGCGCAGGCCGGGCGGAGCCGGGCGCCGCCCCCGCCCTCCCGGTATCCCCGCCCCGCGCCCGCCTCTCCCGGCCGCGCTCCGCGCTGGCGGCGGCTCCCCGGGGCCCCATGGCCGGCGCGGTGCGGCCCCGGCCGCCGGGCAGCGCGGAGCGGCGCTGAGCCCGGCCCCGCGGAGCCCCGGAGCGGCGGCCAGCGGCTCTCCCTGCGCGGCCGGCGGAGGAGATGCGCGGGGCATGATGATGATCGACACTCAGGTGAGTTGCGCGTTTCACCCCTCGGCTTTGTCTCCCCGGAGCACTTTCCCGGTGCCCCCCGAGCTCCGGTGCACAGCTGCGGGGGTACGCGGGCTCGGTCGCCTTCTGCACCCCGACTAGAGGGGGCTCACGGCGGCCCACGCGTGTCCGCGACGGGTGACTAATGTATGTGCGGTGGCAGAGAGCAGGTGGGCTCTGTCGGTGGTTTTCTAGGGGTCTGCCGCTGCAGGTGCATGTCCCTTGCTGCCTGCTGGGGTAGGGTAACACTGTACGTTCCAGCAATCCTGACCCCTGGTCTGCTGCGTGAGCTTCGGTAGAGGAAAAGCAACAACCTTTGCAAGAGGAGAACATATATATATATGTTGGGTTTTTTTTTTTTTAATCTATGTAGTAGGTAAATGGAGCCGCTAAAAGTGGGGATGAAGTATTGGGAAGGAAATCAGGGCAGTTTGGGACAGGCTCTAGCTGTTGGTGCGATGCTGCAGCCATTCTGGAGCTGCGTGCCTGCTGGCAGGCTGCGGGGCTGCTGTGCGCTGGGCCAGCAAGCCAGAGCTGCAGCTCCGGGCCGAGTGGCACCAGGAGGTTCCTTGTCTCTGCATGGTGTGTTTATGAGGCTAAAGGAAGCAAAAGTGAGCCCGGGTGGACAAATGCTCTACACTCACAACCCCACTGGTGCTTTTGAGGCAGGGGAGGATGAAGCAAAGGCATGAAATTTTGGGGGTCTCATCAGAACGTTGCTCTCTGTTTGGTCTTGATGCTCTTTTGACCTTATATTCTCCTTTCTATGTTCTCCCCAATCCACAGCCCTAGGAAGAGAAGTGAGGTCTGTGCTGCTGCCCTTGTGGGGGTGGCACAAAGGTACATGGGCAGCGATGGCTCCTGGGAGCACAGGGATGACTAAAGGGCTGATGCTATGATGGAAAAGTGGGCTGGGATCCATTTTTGGACTGGAAAATGTGCATACAAGAGCCTCCTCCTGCACCCAGTGGATCCATCTGGTCTGGGCTTTATGTGACTTGATCCAGGCCTATAAACAAAAGCTAAATTAGCTCTGTAGGGGGTAAGAGTGTGAGGTGGGAGCTAGTGGCATCATGTGTGCACTAGCATGCACTGTGGCATGTCTGTTTGGAAAAGGAGATCGGCAACCAAAATCCTGGGGTTTGGATCCTGACCCTGCCAGGGGTCAAGAACAAGAGTCCTCTGTTACCGCGGCTGTGGACTAGGGAAAGTAATCTTGCTGGGAGATCCAGAAAATTAGAGGTGTAAAGCTGTCTAGAAAAAGATGTCCAGAGCCCAGGCTCTCTTCCACGTTGGGAAATGCATGTTGCATTCCTATGGAGTGTGTTATATGAACGTCTCAACTTTAGCCTTCCCGTTGCTTCATTGTATATATGGGTAAACTGAGTCATGTCGAGGCATTTGTTACAAGCCCAGGATCCTGCGTGGTGGGTGGTACAGTGGAGAGCACAGGTTGGAAGTCCTGATTCCACCTGTACACCCTGCTTGAAGAGGATGAGCCACTTTGCTGTTTAAGAGGTGCAATTCATCGAAGTCCCGTCATTTATCACTACCAGTTAAGAGGAATTTCCAGCTGCACCCGCAGCCGCACCCTGCCAGTGCTTATGACTGCACAGCTACATTTTTCATGCCTCATAGATGTTTCTCTCCCCGGTTGCTAAGGGAAGGACCCACACAAACAACTGGGAAAACTGAGTGCTGGAAAGTAAATAAGCTGAGCAAACAAGGAGTTGGATTTTTTTTTCGTCTCTGATCTAATTGCTGCAGGTGTGTTGTTCAGGGTGTCGTGACACGTGAAAGCAGGGGTTCATGTGCAAGGATGGATTTCAGTGCTTAAAACCCTGCATGTGAGCTGGGTCAGAAGGTAGCTTCTGTCCTGAACCGAGCTTCTGGAGCTGCGGACTCATCTCCTCTCTTCCTCACTGTCTGTTTGGGCTGGAGAAGGGAGCAGATGGTGGACAAGCGGTCTGAGGGCAGGACGCAGAGAGCCCGAGTCAGGCAAGCAAGGCTGGAGCTGAATTTGTTTCTGTCTGTCTCTCTGTCATCTGCCCCGAGGCAGAGAAGGGCGCTGCGTTGAGATGGTTCCAATGGCTCAGACTTAACTCTGCCGTGGGCAGGAGGGCGAGCTGGCGACAAGTGATGGCAAGTGAGGGTCCAGCTGGCAGCAGGGGTTGGGAGGATGCCAGTGCAGAGATGCAAAGTCGCTCCTCAGCGTGGTTCAGCTGCTCCATCTGGAGCTCCCACTCACGCATGTGTGAATGTACCCGCAGACAGGGCCGATCAGTCGTGAATAGAGGCTGCAGCGACTGCTGCAAGCTCCAGAATAAATTGCTGGGATACTGTAATGATTGATTTGACATCCTGTAACTCAGTGCAGCTCATTATCTTTGGGGTCAGCTTGCTTTGAGATGACTCATTACATAAGGAAAGGAGGGGATTTTCAGGACTTCATTTATTCTGGGCAGCTTTGGGGTTGTGTTTTTGAGTTCCTCTCAGTGTTTTCACTGTGCTGTTCCCTATATGGTGCCTGGCCACTGGATCTTGAGAATCAGGGGTCCTGATTGTATATGGTAATCTTAAAAGTGATCTGCGCTATCTATCAGTGCTAGTTTTGCTTCTGATACCTTTCCCATTGCTATAGCAACACGTGTCTCATGCAGAATGCCAGCATGCTTTCCAGGCAGTTTATGTGCAGAAACTGCTTCACCTGCCACCAAACCATGATCACCTGCTCAGGGGGGTTTAATTGGCAACTGCCCGCAGCTGCTGGGGCTGGAGGAGCAGAGAAGCTGCTCTGAGCTCCCCTGGGCTGACCCTGCTCTCCCAGGTGTCCCCACTACCTGGACTTTTCCTGGGATATCAGGGTACGTGTGGAAATGTGTGGTATCTAGTGCCAGAATCTGGGATTTCTCTCCAAAGCAGAAGTTCAGGATGGCACCAGCTCTCTCACCAAGGCTCGGTGGGTGTTAGGGACTGTTTGTTTTTTCTCCTTTCCCATTGTCTGTAGAGATGCTGAAAGTTGTTGTTCACCTGCAGGGTGCTGATGGGGAGAGGGCTTGTTTGCCGGCTTTTTGCAAGTAAGCTTGCTTCTTTCTCCATCTCCTTCACACGCTGCAGTCACTAAATGGGCTCTGGACACTCTCTTGTTCTGCTCCACCTCCCCATCCTGCTGTCCATGCAAACCAGAGGCTGTCCCCAGTCATTCAGCTGCTGTAGGGTTGCCTTCCCACTGCAGTGATACTTGCTGCTACCTCCCCACCTCACTTAGTGCTGGTGAGGATGCGTTTCCCATGCTGTTGTGACTGTAAACCGGTGCAAATGCCTTGTGCGGGCAGGCCAGGGGCTGTCCAGCCGCTCGGGGCCCAGCGGGGCTGTGCAGCAGATGGCACTCTTGTTTTCCCTGTGAGTTATTGCCTCGG
Organism: Columba livia; assembly: GCF_036013475.1. Taxonomy (NCBI): domain Eukaryota; kingdom Metazoa; phylum Chordata; class Aves; order Columbiformes; family Columbidae; genus Columba; species Columba livia. Next base: position 3,939,260 of record NC_088620.1, read on the forward strand.
GTTTTGCTGAGAAGGGTCAGTGTTGACGGAAGCCGTGGCACGGCTGGCGCCCGGGTCTCTGGGGAAGCGGCGTGCGCCAAGCTGGGCTTCGCTGCGGGGAGCGGATCCGCTCCACAGAGCTCAGTGTTTGTGTCTTGCTCACAAAGGAGGAGCTGTGTTTGGCTTCTTGGTGATGTCATGTGCGCCAGCTCCATCCTTGCAGACCCAGAGGTCCAATCCCAAAGCCACCCTGGGCCTGCTGTGAGACCCCAGCAAGGCCATGTCAATCACCATGTCCCTCCTGTGAAAGGAAAGCCCTGATCCACAGCTCCCTTTTGTGCTCATTCCAACTGTCCCTGGTCAACCCATCCCCCAGCTTTCCCTAGGGCTCTGTAAACAACAGGCAAACCCGTGACCTTTCCATCAGCCATGGCTGGGAGAGGTGCCTGTGCTGCTTTCCAGGCTGCCACATCTATTAGTGTTGGTGTAGTGGCATTTAAATACATGCATGGGGCAGTGGGGATGATCGTGCTCTTGCTGCTGCTGTGGCCAGCGCAGCGTCAGGCACTCAGGAGTGGTCCTGGCAGCTGTTTGGGTGCTGAGCTGTTGCTCAAATATCCAGTTTGCTCGTCCTGGGGTCAGCCCCCAGCTGCCACGGGATCCTCTGGCAGCGGCAGAGCCTCCAGATGTTCACAGGTTTCCCTGCTGGGACTGCCCGACTCCAGCCTGCGTGACCCGTAGTGAGGGTTCACCCATCTGTTTTTCCTTGGGGATCTGCATTTTAAATGACGTGATTTCCTGGGGACCTTATGGCTTCCAAAGTCACCCTGGCTGTGCCTGCACGTTTGCCCTTGGCCCTCTGCCCTTGGCCTCCCAGGTCTCACAGAACAGGCTCTCTTCGGGCTATCTCTGCGGATATTTGCTTTCTCCGCTGATATTCCCCTGCATTGCAAATTTTGGCCGTGAGTCAAAGACAATGTTTGCAGCCGTGAGCTGACGTCAAAGGCGGTTTGGCGGTGGCGTGCTGGGGGATCACAGGCTTGCAGGACAGGGCTCCTGCTCCCTCGAGGCCCAGGAGTGCAGTGGGAGTTCATCACTGCAAAGATTTACAGCGCCTGGTGCTCCTGGGTTTGCTGAGCTCCTGGGTTTGCTGTGCTGTGGTGCAGCCCCACAAGCTTCTGCCCTCCTACCCTGGGGCTGGTGTACATCTCCTGCTCCTCAGAGTGGGTGTAACTGCAATATAATGTCCTTCACCACCCTACCTGGAAAGACATTTCAAAGAAAGGAAGGAAAGAGGCAGGGCTGTGGGGGGAAGGAAAGGGTGCTGTGGTGCCCTGATGCTGCCTGTAGCTTAGGAAGGGTGGAGAAGCGCTCTGTTGGTCTGTCCTGCTTCTGTGTAGGATCTGGAGAAGATCAGAGAAGCTTTAGATGTGGTGCCAGAGCTCTGGGCTGTCAAACCACCCCAGATAAGGCTCCGCGCTTCCCTGCAGGGTCTAGAAAAGGAGAAAGCACGAGAGAGAAAATGAGTGAGGCGCGGTGTAGATACTGCTGTAGTCCGACCAGCGCTGTTAGGAGGGATCACTTGTGTGATGGGAGAAGCAATCCTGGCATTAGCAGAGCAGGGGATGTGCAGCTGGGGCACGGGTTTGCTGGCACAGTCTACGGGCAATGCTGCCTGTGATTCTCCACGTGAACCCGCTCGCAGGCTCCCCGGAGGCACGGACCGGCTGACGTGACCCCGAAGCTCCGTCTGGTTTGCATCCCCGCAGGTTTCTCAGCACATCCGCTGTTCCTTTTTATCTTTTCTCCTCCACGTGCTCCCAATCTGCTTCCCACTCCCTCGCTATAAACACTCTGCCTGGCGCGAATGCAGGAAGCAAACGCTGCAAAGGCCACGTTCGGCACAAGGAGCCCTCCTGGCTCCGCACGGACCACCGGCGCGGGGTGGGGAGGTCAGGGCTGTTTCACAGGGCAGCCCGTGGCCTCTTTGAAATCTGCCCTGCTCTTCTGGCCCCCCCCGCTGCCTCCTCCCAGCGGGTTTCCCACTGCGTGTTTCCTGCTCGGCGCTGTGTCCCGTGGGGCCGCGGGTCTTTGCTTCCCTGGGGAGAAGACAGCATTGGCATGAAAACCAGCGACTGGCAGCTTGGCAGAGGTGGAAAGTCCCAGCAGGCTTCAAACCCTCCAGTTCAGCATTTCCATGGTGACAGGCAGACACTTCTTGGTGTCCTCGGTGGCACCAAAATAACGAGGCTGGTGCAAGGGTTTTGCCTCAGTGTGGTGGGTTAGCAAACCAGAGCCCCTGGCCCCGCAGCCTTGACCCAGTACGGGGGAATCCGACATGCTCCTTCCCCAGTGTTCGTGAGGGGCAGTTTATTTTGCTCCTAATGGGATAAGCGCTAAAAGGGGGAAGGGTTTCGTTTGGGAGAGCTGTGCATGGCCGCTCGGTTGCTGCACGTGGCACTGATGGGGACACCCACAGCATCGTGTCGCCTGACAAAGAGCGCATCCTGTGCCTCTGTATTCATAACCCCTCATGGAAAATATTAGGCCTGGAAATTAGCAATGCTGTGTGAATAACTAATTAAAAGGAAGTGGAGATGACTGATAAATGCTTCTACAGTCTGGGGAAGGTGCACTTCCACTGGTGGAAAGGCATTTATCTCCCTCCTGCCGCAGTGCAGACCCTCCTCCTCCAGCTAACCACTGAGATATCCAGACCTTGCTGTTTGGGGCCAACTGGACCCAAAGGGCTTTTAAATGATGATCTGCATCTTGCATGGTGGCACATGGCCCTTGGTGGGAGTTCTGGCCACGGAACCCACGGCTGCCCCGCTCTCCATCCCTGCATGTGTCTCAGCAGCGTTTCCTTGGAGCTCCCTGGGGTGCGGAGGCTCCTCCCCCCAGTATGGGAATGCGTTGTGGCTCTGGGGTACCTGGGGCTGGGTGGGAAATGGAGATTTTTACGTCCTCTGCAAGCTTGCTTATTTTCCACACTGGCTGTTGTTGCAAACTAGGGGGGAGGAATGCAATCTTGAAACGTTTTGTAAACAGAATTATTCTGAAATATACCGTTTCTCCTTAGGAAGTGGAAATGAAATTCGAATTCTCCCACAAAATGTTTATATATTTTAGCCGAAACAGTGTCTCTTTTGTTGGGAAACATCTATAAGTCTGACCAGGGTGGTGATAATGAGGAATAGATTGAAATGCAATTATAGCTGTTAGTGTTTCAGAGACCAAGTCCTGCAGGTTTGCACACGTGGGCACTATTTTCCTGTGCAAGGCCTCCCAGCTCCTTTGCGCTCTGGCCGGTGACCTGCAGCTGAGGCACGTGTTTCGTGGTAGGGTCCAACGTGTCTTTGTGGGGGCCACCACCGACACCGCGGGTGTCACAGCCCCGCTTTTGGGGAATTCGCCCAGCACCTCCCAGAGCTGGACGCTGCACCAGGTGGCTCTAACTGCTTATACAACTCCCCTTTGTGCTGCTCCCAGTGCTGCTTGAAAGGGTGTTTAGTTAATAGGATTATAAAGCTTTCCTGTCGTTAGGCAACGGAAATCAATGGTGGGCCTCCAGGGCTGCTTTTCATCCGATTTACAGTGCAGTCACTAGGTGGCTGTGCTGGGTGTGTGGTGAGAGGCTGGTATGGTGCTGGAGAGAGGGCGAGCTGCCTGCCGTGCTGTGTGCTGCTCTGGTGGGTCCTCCAGCAAATGCTGAGGATGCTCTTGTTCCACTGGTGCCTGCCACCTGTTTCTCCTGGTCGGTGAATTGCCTGGGAGCCTGCAGGCAGGATGCTGATGCAGCTCCATGATGTACCAAAGCACTGGCTGGTGTGGGAAACAGAGGAGTTTTCTCTTTCTCCAGCCAAAATTGGTGGCTTGGCCTCAAAGCTGGGAACAGGTACCGCTCTGCAATGCCTTGGGGGGACTTCACCCTCCTCTCCACTGTCAGAAAGCACCTGGAGACAGCAGGTTGGTAGGGTGGCTTGTTAATCTGTGCAATGCAAAGTGAGCTCACAACTCGCCATCCCCAAACCACAGCAGGGGCTGTGGTGCTGGCAGGGGATGGGGCGGGGGGTGCAGCCCCCTGTGCGTTTGGCTGCACGTCTGCACTGCACGGGGGCCAGGCCTGGGAAAGCTGAGGTCCAGCTGCAGCCCTCAGGGAGGTCAGGGAAGGGGCCCACGCTCTCTGGACTGTGTCCACCGAAGCTGACAGCCTTGGGGTTTGGTCAGTCCCACCCTGCCCTGTCCTTCCCCCACTCAGCCTCCTGTGGGGGGTCCAGGCTTAAAATGTCTCTTGCACCCTGATATGGGGCTGTGGCTCTTGGGAGAGGTCTGCAAAAGGTATCAGCTCCCCTTGCAGCCCAGGAAACAACATCAAACCCTTTGCTGTTGTAACGGGAGGGTGGGAGGCAGCTGAATGGGAGGGAGCCCTGAAGGAAACTTCCAGGAAAAGCAACCTGCTTCAGGAATCTGTCCATGCAACAAGGGTTTTCCAACCCCCTGGCTAACACAAGCTGGCAGAGGGGACTGCACATGGTGGAAACTCCTTTAAACACACTAGCCTGCAAAACAGGCGTGAAGAGGGAGGACTGGGAGAGCCTTGGCTTCGGGCGTAGGGCTGGAAAACTCCGAGCCGCTGCAGCTGTGTCTCTTACTCTTATCTCTTTGAGCCAGCGGTTTGTTGTCTGCCAAGTGAGCAGCAATGGCAGCAGGGGTGGGGGAACGGGAACCTCCTCCTTTGGGTTTGTTTAAGCTTCAACTAGGCTCTGGAGAATATGCTGGAGAGAACAGCCCTGCGCAGTGCTGGAGGCTTGGCCAGGTGGGTGAATTAGTCTGTCTCTGGCCAGTGCTGCAGGTAGTGATGCGATACATCTCGTCTGTGCACCCCCTGTTTGCATGCAGACATATGCCCAGAGAGATGCCCTGGCCTTGCTGCCCGTCTGGTCTCTGACCACAGACGGCTGCTGCTCTGCCCTGGTTGGCACGTGGAATAACCCCTTGCAGAGAAATTATAATTGATAACGGCGGGGATTGCCATGGCTTGCTGGTACCCTCAGCTTTCCATTTCCCCAGGACCTTTTTCTTCTTTAGCAAAGATGTTGTTTGCAGTGGGAAGAGCCTGGCATGGGGACAGCTGAGCCATTTGGTGACTGTCTCTCTTGCCCACCTGCAGCGTGGTGGTACAAGGTGCTGGTGCCACTTGGGGCAGGAAGGACCTGTTCTGTGACATCTGCCCAGGGACACAGGGTCCTTCCTCCACCCCGTGCACAAGCAGTGGTGCAGTGACCAGCATCATGGCCAGACCTAGAACAGCTCTGCCCACCCTGGGCTCCCCAGCTGTGCACACCTGGGGACTACTGCGTCAGTGTCCCCAGCCTGGGCTCTGTCCCCACCTCCAGGGGAAAAGGCGGTTATGGAAACTCAATAAACTGTTGCCATGACAGCCGGGAGCTCAGCGCCCTCCCAGTGTTGTACCCACCGTGACAGCTCAATATTACCAGCTCCTGTGGGACTGATTTCAACAGGATGAAGCGCTTTCAGAACAGGACGAGGCAGCTGGATTGTGTGGCAGAGCTCTTTTATCCCGCTGATGCAGGGAAACGGTCTTGGAAGCAGAAAGGAAGCGTGTGGGTACCTGACAGTCCCTCTGCCATGGGGAAGAAGTGATCCTTGCTCTCCTTTGCATCTGCACCTCTGGTCTCCGTTGCTGCAGTGACCGTCTCCATGGAGACTGGTCAGGCACAGCAGCATCACAGGGACCATGCAGGGGGATGCCACAGGGAAGTGTCCCCATCCCCTCCCCACGGGACGTGGTGGCTCCCAGGGTGCACTCTCAGCACCCAGGGGAGCGTGGAAATTGAAATCCCTCAAGTGGCAAATGTGTAGAGGAATCCCAAGAAAGCTAATTGATTCCCCCCCTTTAATGCTTGTTGGCTTTCACTTTGCATTAGTAATTGCTGCTCTGCACCTATTAAAAGGCCGTCTCATGCTTCACGCGGGCTTGATTGCAAATTAATTTTGCATACATATCTATTCTGGGGAGCACATGAATTTATTTGGCTCAGGATGCTGAATGCCAGATGGGTTTCCAGAGGTGCAAGGTGCAGCATGGGCTGTGGCTGCTATCAGGAGTAATTTTGAGGGAACAAGGGCAGCTTTGTCAAATAAATACCTAGGAGCAAGGGCGCAGATATGAATCAGGGGGGTTTGTTTTCATAACTCACTTGGACAAGACAGATTTCAAATGGGATGTACAGAGGCACCTGTGTGCTCAGATACCCAGGTGCCTTTGATTGCACGGAGATGCGGGTGTCCTACCTGCCCACAGCCTCCACAAAGTCCCACTGGGCATCCAGCTTTGTGTCTATGCCTGTGTCTGCCTCACTCAGCCTACCTGCAGGCTTTCAGTAAATGTGAGTTTTCTTCAGTGGGATGCTGTCAGCTTGAGGTTTCTGTGTTTTCGAAAGCAGATTTCCTCTTTTCTGTTACTGCTAAGTATCAAAGGGGAAGAGCTGTTGGGATTTTCCATTTGCCTTTTATTCATCATGCTGCTTTGTTTCCTCTTTGCCTTTCTACCGGCCTCGCATAGTGAAAATAAACCAGTTGGTTTTGTGTCACTTCTCTTCAAATACAGCGTTCTTGTGCAGGATGCAGTGACGTTTGGGCTTGCAGACAATACATGGAGTTGCAATTTCCTTTGAAAAACAAACTCACCATTGTTATTTCTGTGGAATTTCTTTAATTTTGTGGAAGTCTTTGATGCTCGACTGCATCAAGCATTGGAGCCAGCCTTCCTTAGGTGGGCCTTTGTACTCATGAGTCACGGGGCATAAGGAACGACCAGCATGGTGGGAGAGGTTGGTCACTGGTTCTCAGGGTGTTCTGGTTGTTCACACCATCACAGCTCTGCTGGATATGAAGATCCTCCTGTGCATGAGTTTGTCACTGAAACCTACATCCACCTATGCAGAGATTCAGTCGTGGTCCATCACGATATGCCCAAAACGATGTGTTTGCAGGGTAGGAAGGTTCAGACCTTAAGAAATAGATGCACTTCCCAGTGCAGGAGTCGGTCTCTCCCTGGAGCAGCAGTCAAGCAGTTGGGAGCAGGATGCATTTGGCATAGGGATTGCATTTTATTTGCCCTGCAGTTGCTCTGTTCCTGCCAAGACTGTTACTGGAAAACAGTGTTTTTTCCAGTAATGGTTGCTAAGCAGTGAGGTCTCATGATGGGCTTTATCTGCTCAGCTGGGTCTGCAGGAAACAATAAAGCCCCAGTGCAAAATGAAATGGGGAATTGGTGGCTGTGCTGGGGCTTCCCTGTCTGCCAGGAGTGGCTGCTGGGGGACAGTGATAGCGGGGGGTGATTTCTCCCCCAGCCGTCGCAGGGCTCCCCGCTCCTTGGGTGTGTGGGGATGCTCTTCTGTCACCCATCAGCGGTACATTTAAGCTGCTCAGCTGCCGTTGCTGGAGGATCTGGGATCGTAGCAGTTTCCACTCGTGGCAGCCAGACTGGAGAAGTAGGATGAAGCTGTCGTTCAAAACTCTGCGTGGGATTGTCCTGTCTCGGCTGGTTTGATGCCGGGGGAATCTTTGCCTTGTACTGCTGAAAATCTCCCAATGGGAAATTGTTCAAAACCACTTTGCTGGTTTCTGTTGGAGGACTGTGATGTTCCCCGGTGTTTCATGCTGGTTGCTGGGGAGACTGGTGGGTGGACAGACCAGAGCTGGTGAGGAGGAGAAGGTTTCACGTTGTCTCTAGGACTGTGTGAATGCCCACGACATCTGGCTGGTTACCTGGCCACAGCGTTCCATGCACAGTCTTCATGTCCCGTCAGCCCTGTCCACTGCATCCCGTTGCTGTCAGTTTGAGACAGTTCTCTGGAGCAGCTGTTTTTTCATCCAACCTCTGTTGCTATGCCTGGCATCAATCCTGGGACTCTGCACTTGTAGTTTTCCTTTCCTTCACAGTCTGCCTTTGTGGTTTGTGACTCTTCCAGAGGATTTATCCCTTTAGCATCTTTACAGCTGCCTGGTGGGAGCTTGCTGGGCTCTGGGGACCAGCAAAGTGGATTGAGCCCCTGCCAGTGCTCTGGAGTTACATCATCTGTCATCTGTCCTTTGCTGTTATTGTGAGGTCTGGGGAAGCCCTGCAGACCCAGACACCAGCAGATGATGGGACTTCCACACCTCCATGCCACCTCGCAGAGATTCTTGTTCCCATGGGAAAGATCAGTCGCTGAGCAGGATGATGAGTGGGTTCCTGGGACTGGTGGAGGTTCTGGCACTTGAGTGTGAAATCTGTGTCCTTCTCAGGATGTTGGTGCAGTCACTTAGGCCCATTGAAAGGTGAAATCATGGCCAAGCCCAGCTTATTACTGGAAAGTTGTTGTTGGAAAGCTGTGCCCTGCCGACCTGCTGCTGCGGGGAGGTGAGTAACCTGAGCTGGGGCTAAAGTGGGGGTTTGAATCGCCTTTCCTGGAACCAGAACTGTGGGCACTGCCTGTGCTGGAGGCACATCTCCTTACTGCTGATGGCAACGTGAAACGTGGGACTGTCCTCCATGGGAGCACACGTTATATTGAGTCAGCAAGACATCACGTACATAGAGGCACAGTAACTGGCCCTGCCGGGGTGTTCCCTGGGCTGTGGCACTACCTTTCTGCTATGAAAAGAGCCAGACAGTTGCCAAAATGCTGTCAGCCAGAAACTGGGAGGTGGCCCTGGAAATATTGCTTTGTCCGTGCGCTGTAGCCGTGATCTCCCATCTCTCTTTCCCTGCAAGGCCGTTCCCGGGGCTGCTGCAGCGCTGGTCTCTGCGTCCTGTGCTGCTGCTCGTCTTGGCAGTACAGTGGTTGAAACTTCTGTCTGATTTCCAGTTAAAACTTATTTATGGTGCGTTTATCCCTATCTGGTGTTGTTCCAGGCTTGTCCATTAGTTCCCATTGCTGCTCTGGTTTTCTCACCCTTGTGTTTCTCCTGGGAGCTGGACCCTGCCGTGGTCCCATGCGCTGCCCCAGCATGTTGGGCAGATGCCCAACTCTAACTGTGAGCAGCACGAAGGCTCCGTGTGTACGTGAGACCCGTCTAACCCCAGCGTCTTGGACGGCTCTGGTTCCTCTGCAGATGACTCAGCCCAGCCGGGAGGCCAGGAGGGAGCGGGGCTGGCGCTGAGCGGGGCTCACCAAGTCCAGCTTACCTAACACCGCAGGAATGCTGGGCTCAGCAGGGCGCCTTGGTGCTGCTCTGAACCCAGGCGTGCTGCGTGTGGGCAGTGGCTGAGTTTGGGAAAACCAGGACAAGGCTGCACCGTCCCAGAGCTTTGCCCGGTTGGGAGCAAGGGGCAGCCCTGAAGTGGGACAAAAAAACCCGAAAATGAAACAGAAACCCACCACGTTTTGTGCCATATTCCCTTGAGCAAAACTCTGTTTTGGAGTTCAGGCTCTCTGGTGGAAAAGGCAGCTGGTGCCAGGCTCACCTGGGCAAAACTTTCCATACAGAATTGACCTACAAACAAAGTGATCACCAATATTCACTGTCTCTCAATGCCATGCTGCATTTTCAGTGCCGTAACGTTCCCAAGTGCTCTCTGAATGTGAATTATTTAAGCCTCACTGTGGTCCTGGGAGTGCAGGAAGGCATTGAGCTGAAACTGCCGCTGACAATGGAAAGCAGGGATGGACACAGAGAAGGGAAGAAAAGGGGAGGCTCCAGCTCGGATCAGTCTCTCTGTGTCTCACACCCTCTCATCCTTCCAGCTCTGCTCGTTTGCCTGCCACAACAGCCAGAGGGAAATGCTGTAGCTACTGCAGGCACAGTTTGATCATAATCAGAAATCAACAGCAGGCAGGACCTGTTGTGTCTCGGAGACAATGCATGGGGTTTGTGAGTGCCGCATGTCGATGAGGATGGAAGCCTCGTGCCGGTGCAAAAAGCAGCAGCCGGAGCCAGCGCCGAGATCGCCCTGAAAGAAAGGAGCGGCTGGGGAAGGCGGCGTGCCGTGGCACGCTCGCAAAGGGCTGTTTCACCGACCTCGGGAGCATCGCCGGCTACACACGCGCACGCACACAGGCGCACTCGCTCACACACGCGCACACACAGCCTCTCGGTGCGGCTTCTCGCAGCTCTTTGATTTGCAAGGAAGGAAGTAAGACCTCTTAGAGCAGCAGAAGCGGCAGCTGTTGACAAGATGCGCTGACAAAATCGAGCGGGGAGAGATCTCCAAGCCGTTTCGCTGCCTGGGCTGGACCCTGCTCCTGGCAGAGGAGCCGCGGAGGAGAGGGAGAAGGATGAGCAGCCCCTCCATCCCTGGGAAGATGGAGGCAAAACCTTTGTTCAACGTGCAGAAGGCTCTGGTGCAGCCCGTGCAGATGTGCATGCTGGATATCCCCCTGAGCGTGCAGGATGATGATGTAAGTAGAAGGCAATTGAAACACCAGCCCGATTTCGGCTCCAGGGATGAGGTGGGTGTGCGAGGGGCAGAGAGGTGCCGTGACCCCACCCCGGCGCTACCCGGGGGTGGTGAACTTCTGGCAAAGTGAAAGCTGCCAAGGGCTGGCACCGCCTCCAGATGTGACCGTTTCCTCTCTGAAGTGGTGTATTTTTGAGGCAGACTGTGGCACTTGCCAAATCCAGGGCACCAAAATGCAAGGAGGAGTTTGGGAGGGAGAGGAAGCCTTCCTGGATGGTGAAAGACTTGGGTTGTCTCTCGGTGCAAAAGGGAGTGTTTGCTGTGTCCGTCCTGGGGTGGCCGATGGGTGTGAGAACCCGGAAGGCAGCGAGGGCTGCAGAGCTTGGCTCTGCCTCCGCACGCCTCGGTGCTGCCCTGCCTGGTTCTGCCCGGGGCACCGATCCTGCCCCCTCACTCGGCTGCTGTTCTGCGGCTGCAACACCGTGCAGGGTCTGGCCCATGATGCAAAAATTGGTGTTGGTTGCAGCACTGAGGTGGAGGTTTCCTGATGTGCTCAGGTCAGGGGATTCCTGGTGATTCACCTTAACTCTGCCTCTCAGAAATACACCACAACCTGACTGTGCAGGAGGAAACCCTGTGATAAAGCTACTGGAGAAGCCAAAATAGGGGGCAATGCTTTCCATGACTGGTGGGTGGTGAGCGTTTGGGGTCCTGCCTGTGCAGGGGTTAGGGGTGTGATTCACGTGTTATTAAACGGCAAAAACTTGCTTTGATTTTGGAGCAGCAAAAGCCCACATTCTTGCTGTGTGTGTGTGTGTGTGTGTGCGTGTGTTCAGTGTTTGTAATGTCACTGCAGGAGCCTTAAATCTGAATTTTCTTGATGGCAAACAATTGGTATGTCACGGTTAATTTTACCTTCTCTTCTACATTATATGTGTTAAAGAGGTGAAATGACAGTACAGAAACCAGCTCACCTCCCTTGGAGGAGGGAGGACTTTCCTGCAGGGTGATGTGTTGGATCTCAGCAGGGGTGGGCAGCCCCAGCCCCAGCTCAGCAACCTGCAAGTGTCTCTGCAGGGACAGGGGACTTGCAGACAGCCTCCTATATTTAGAAACGCCTCAGGGCTTTGCCGGGATCTACTGTGTTGCTGCACTAATGAGGATACCTGTGACGGCCACTGCAGAGCTGGTGGGGTGTGCCGGGGCTGGGAAATGTGCCCCAAAAGCGGCGCCGGTGCTTCCCGCAGTGTGGGAGGGAGGGAGGGCAGCTGGGCGCTAGGAGGTGGCTGGAGCATGGGGTGAAGCGGGTGAACCAGTGCCTGGATGCTTTGTTCTCATTTAGCTTGATTTTTTTATTTTATTTTAATTCAAGCAGCAGATTTCTCAGGTCTTACACTATGCGATAGCTGCTCAGCAGCACAATCTGGTGCTGGGTTTCCCTGCGGCCCGTGGTGCAGCGCGGGGGATCCTCAGGGTTTGCCTGACACGGGTGGAGGCTTCGCTCCCTGCAGAGGGGGAAGTCTGAGCTGGACACCTGTGCTCGCCTGGGAGTGGGTGCAGGGGATGCTCTGGTCTGGGTTGCTTGAAAACAACCTCCACTTGCTGATCTTATTCCTGGTTTTATTGCAGAAAAGAAAAATATTTTGTAAGGGGTCATGCACTGCATTAAAGGGTGTGTTGGTTGGTTGGGTTTTTAGGGAGTCCCACTAACCCTGTGGCAGCCGCTGGGTCACAGCCAGTCCCAGGAGCTGTGTCATGGTGAGGCACTGGTCATAATCTGGCACGTTCATACTCTGGCACATCCGTAATCTGGCACATCGGGGTGTCCCCAGCACTCAGGTCATCGCTGGGGCGTCACCCGCTGTGCAGGGCAGAAAGGGTCAGCGCTTTCCTGTGGAGACTCAAACTGCCACGAGGTCAGGCTGGGAGCATGGTCTCCACCATCCCCATTCCTACTTAAACTGAGGCTCTCCGTGTTGCTCCGTGTGCGTTTCCCACCCGTGATCACCTCTCCCAGCTCAAGGCTCTGCTGGTGCTTCTATCCCCTGCACTGGGCAGAGCAGGATGAGCCGCCAGGGCTGAGCTTTGGTTGGCAGCACCCATGAGCAGGAGGTGGATTGGGGACCGTGCTGCCTCTCTGTGCTCAGGTACCGCTGCTTCGGGGCTGAGGATGCTCACTCCCGTTTCTTCTCCTGGAAAGTAGGGGTGTAGCAGCTCCTGCACCGGTGTGGAGCTGGTACCTCCCTCTGCTGCAAAGCACAGGCTGGTGGGGAAATGTCAGCGGGGAAGTCCCAAGCGGCATTTCTGTCTGGGGAACGATGGGGAAACTCCTTTTGCAGCTGAGAGATTCCGCCCAGCCAGGCAGGGTTTAGTGTCTCACGCCCACCCGTGTGCCGGTACCTGCTCATCTCCCAAGTCTGCGTGGGCATGGTGGAGGGAGCCGCGTTGGCATTCCCACCTCTATTTCAGGACTTTGAGGTTCATGAATTGCTGCTCTTCTTGGAGATGGCATGAGCAGGCTGGGAAAAGTTTAGGAACCATGTTACATGGGGACCTTTAGATGCTGGCACTCAAAGGAAGCCCTAGTGAGAGATGGGGGGCCAGAAATTTATTCAACCAGGGAATGTGCTAATGAGTGGTTGGACCCTGCCTGCGCCACAGCGGGCTGGCCCTGGCCCAGTGCTGCCTTCCTGACCTCTTGCAAGTTCAAGTAAAACAAATCAGCTAGATGGGAAGGGAGTCAGGGGTTTCCCAGCACTGTGGGGCTCGGCTGCACCGCCCTGAGCCCCGCTGCCCTTTGCAGAGGTGCTGTGTGGGTGTTCCTCTGCAGCTGGGCTGGCACTTGGCAACCTGCTCAACCCCTCTCTGGCCTTTGCAAAAGGAGCATCACGTCTCATCAGGCGGGAGGTGCTGGGGAAGCCAAAAGCCACAGGAGAGGAGCTGCGCCCTGCGGTGCTCCTGGCTCCCGCTGGCAGCTGATCTGATGTGGCCACGGGAGCATCTGGTCACTGTTGCACGTCCTCCTGCTGAGACCTGGCACACCCGGGTTGCTGTCAGGTCTGTACCCTTCCCTGAGGACAAATCCTGCCATCTCTCGAGCCTGGAGCTTCCAAACGTGCAAGGCATGGTGTGGAAATAACCTCAGCAGAGCTCCTCTGCAGCATCCTGTCCATCATTCTCCATCACCAGTTGGAGCATCGCTGTGGGAAGGCCTGGCTTTAATAACGGGCTTTCCTCATGCTGCAGATCCATTCACTGAACACACAGCTGACCCCTTTCAGGCTGGTTCCAAGGGGAGCAGGGATTTGGCCTCAAAAAGGAGTGAAGGAGACAGGTGGAGCCCAGATTGGGACACCCCACAAAGACATGAGCCCCCAGGTCAAACCTGTTCTCTCAGGACAGCAACACTGTTGGGTCCATGTCTCATACTTGGGTTTTCCAGGGAAACTGCTCTGTCGCAGCATGGAGCGGGGCTCCTTTTGGGAGCGTTTCACCAGCAGGCAGCAGAGCATGTGTGGTGTGTGTTGGGCAGAGGAGGCTTGTCTCTGTCTCTCTTGCTGGCTTTCGATGAGGACGTCAGTCCCTCCCTTTCATAATTCAACCACAGCAGTTGCAAAATTTCCCAGGGTTCCTCTCTTGCTTCTATGGGTTGTGATCTCCAAAGCTTTGCTAATAAAAGAGCGACAGTTTCTATATCTGGGAGATGGGGAAATCAATGAACGGGCTGTTGCAAGTGATATAACGGCTTTTTGTGGCATCTCGGACAGTTCCCTGACATGATGGAGCTTTATGGCACGTTGCTTTGTCGGCTTAATTGGCAATATCCGCTGCCTGTGAGCAGGAGCCCGCAGGGATGGGTGAGCTGGTGTCCTGGCATGGTGGGGAGCTCCTGCTCACCTTGCACAGTCCTGGTGCATCCCCCCTGCCCACTCCTGGTTGTGCATGCAAGGTTAATAACACACAGCTGCCCCAGCCCTGTGTCATGGTGAAAATCGCTGGGAAATACCCGCTTGTCGCAATGGCCGGTAAATGGCAAGTCAGAGGGGGTGCAGCACAGCCTTTGGTCACCTCCAGCACAGCTGTGGTTGAGCTGGGCACTTAATGCAGCTCCACAGAGCGAGAAGAAAAGTGATCAGGTGAAATTCTCAGTGTCCTGCTCAGGCACTTGCACCCTCCAGAGCCTGTCCTGGCAGGCTCCCCCTCTTCGCCTCCTTTCTGTCTCCTCTGTGACATCCTAACAAGTGCGCTAGGTTTGACTTCAAAGTGGTTAGCGAGTATTTTCCACTCCAGTGGGCTAATTAGTTAAATTACATTTCACATGCTAATTTATTCCTCTAATATTATTTTTTTCCCAGCGTGCTGGAATACAGGAGAAGATAAAAGCTTAGTTTGACCTTAGAGCCAGGCTCAGAGGAGCTGGAGATGGGAACAAATGATTAGTTCCCAGGTTTGCCGTAGCACAGACTTATTACCTGCTGCATTTGAGAACTTGTTCAGTTGAGCCTTAAGTGTTTTAGCTGACTGCAACCTGGGTGACTTGGGTGAAACATTGTCCTCTGGCACATAGAATAAAAACTTTTAGATCAGCAGTAATGAGCTACTAATTTCCAGCTTTGTTGTTCCTGTCTGCAGCGCAGGTATTCCCTTGGAGGGCGGTGTAAATGGCAACTAATTAATCTGGGTGTTGGATAGGTGGCTCAGCTCCCTTCCTGGGGCTGCTCCCACAGCACGGATGCAGCGGGTGCCTTTGGGTGATGGGGTGGGTTGGATGGCGTGAAATCTCTTGTCGTGGTGACAATGCAAGGGCTGAGCCACTCGGCATCTCCCGTAGCCCCAGCAGCATCACCCGCTCCCTCGGTGCGGCTCTGCCAGGGCTGGAAAGGATTTAACCGGGAGCTAAGCGGGGCCGGGGAGTTGTTGGTTGTGTTGGTCGCGGGTTGAAGCCACGCACTGAACACTGTGGTGAAGCGATAGCTGCAAACTGCCATGAATCAAACTCTGTCGTGTTTATATCAAAGGCTGTTTCTTTTCCACTCACTGCATATGATAGATGTTATCGAGAGGGAGGAGCTGAAAACGAGCACTGGGACTGTTTCCTGACCACAGTTACAGTCAAAAACAACCAATCCCTCCATCCCTGCTCTTGGCCAAACTCTCCTTTTCCCTTGGGTGAATCATCATTTTGGAGAAAACTAGAAACTGTGGAGCTGGGTGCTCAGCGGTGCTCCCCCGCTGCAGGAACTGCCCAGCCGACTCTCACTGCTGCCTCGATGGGGTTATTGGTGCCATTAAAGCAATGCTAATTCTCCATGTATTACAAGCGCGGAAGGAGCTGAAATTTCCAGTAATTGGTCAATTGATCTGCTTTCGGTATATTTTTATAAGTGGCCCGGCTGGATCTGTGCTCGCTAGTGCTACCTGCAGAACAGAAACTTCAAAGAAAATCTGGTAAAATACTGTGTGCCATGTCCTCTACTGGTATAAATCAAGGCAAACCCACCGATTTTGGTGGCATTGTAACCTGTCCCTAGCTAGGGACGTAAATTATTGTTCAGGGTGACATCCTAGAGTTTCTCTATTGCTTTGCTCTTCTCTCCCATGGTTTAGCAGCAGCTTCTCTGTCTGAAATCTGAGGGCAGCGTAACAGCTTGTTCCTCTTGCAGCTTTTGCTCTGTAGACATGAGGCACAAGCTCTGCCTCTCGCACTTTCCCTTTCTCAAGTGAAATGGGATCTCTTAGCTGTGCTTTTGGCTTTCTCACTCTCTGCTCTCATTTTCCATCCTGGTGATACCACGGGGACCCTCGAACTCAGCAGAACGTTTTTCATGGCTCCGGGTGCTGCCGAGGCGGATGTGCCATCAGGTCCCAGTGCTGCTGGTGACACTTGGCTCCATCTCTGCACCCCAGGACTGGCACCCCGATGAACAGCAGATCGGCAGCGGGATGCGGAGCAGCTGCCTCCTGACAGTTCCATTCAATAAGCGCCCGTCAATACAATTAGCTGTCAGCTGTCACTTTGCATCGGGGCTTAGGGCAGCGCCGGCAGAAGCAGCTGTCGCAGGAGTGTGCCGCGAGGGCTGCCAGTGCTGCTCGGTGCCCGCTTGTGTTCAAATAAGGTAAATCCGGTTTACTGACTGGTTTGGCACGTTACAGGCAATCAAAGGCGGGTTGTGATGCCCATTCAGGGTCTTTGCAAGAGCGCAGGGGCACCTTGGCCCTAATTGTCCTGCCCTCCCTATGCAGAAAGCACAAGGCCGTAGGTTTGGGTCTCTCCTGCATCCCAGTGTGGTCCCATCCCTCCTCTGTGCAGCTTCCCATGCTGCGTCCTGCAGTGGGGCTGGGCTGGGGCTGGGTCTGTCATCAATACAGCCCCTTGATTTGGAGTGTACCAGCTGCAAACACAGGCGAAATGGAGGTTTTGCTCCATTTGCAGCCAAAAATCTGATGGCAGAGCATGGACGTAGCCCTGGGCATCTCCCATCGAGGGACTCCATGAGAGCTGGCCCTATTTATTTACCCCATGTTTCGGCAAAACCAGCAAGCCCAGGGGCTGTGCTGCAGCTGAGACAGCCGAGAGTGGCAATGCTGGAGCAGAGGGCTGCCCTCTGTGCACCTGGCCTGCAATTAAATGCCTTGAGCTGGCCCCTGCCTGCCTTCAGATGCGGCTGCTGATGCAGACATGGGTGATGCCGCTTCTTGCTGACATAAGCTCTGCTCTTGCGGTCCGTGGTGTCGCTGGAATGTCCTCATGTCGGCACGCACTCGCTTCACGGCTGCTTCTCGGCCAGCACGGACGTGTCTCGGGCTCTCAGCACCTCTCCAAAGCAAACACGTGGCTTCGGTGGATCCCCTGGCCCTCGCTGTGCTCTGTTGTCCCCATGCATAAAGCAGTGATTTTCTTCCATTTAAGCATTGCCACACATTATAGGTACCGCTGCTGTTTTCAGGTAGGACTGAATTTAGTCATGTGAGCTTCAAATAAAGCTAAGGAACTACCCTGCCAGGAGCCCTGTCCTGAAGCAGCTTGGTTCCACTGTTCTTACTATCCAGAGCTGTTTTGATGCAAATAGCATCTTTGGTTTCAGTGTGACGTGCTTGTGAGGTGGTAAAACACTGCAGCCCGTGTAGCAAAGGACAGCTGGGTGCGGCTCCATGTTGGCTCTGTCTGATGTGAACCTGGGGTGCTTTAATTACGTGATTTTAGTATTAATACTGCTGAAAGAATTGGCTCCATCTCGCCCTGGGGAGATGGCTCTCACCAGATCCTCCTGCCCGGTGGAGGAGCTGTTTCTGTGTCATATGATGATGCTGTAATGTACGGACCGAGCAGGCTGGTGGTTCAGTTTGGGCAGAACTTGTGATATTTGGTATTTTTAACTCCTGGCTCCTTAGTCATGTGTGTGGCATCATGCACACTGGCTGGAGAGGGGAGCACAGCCGGCACAGCAGCTTGCACCCCGCTATTGTCCAGAGCTGAGGCTTTTGGACGTTACCTCCACGCAGATGCTGGTCGGCAGCAGAGTCTCAGGTGCTTGTCCTCCTCTGTGCCTCTATGGTAAGAAACTTTACCTTAAAGTGTTGATGTTATGAACCCCAAGGGCTGTTTACATCTAACGACTGATTTGATTATATATGTATATGTATATTTTTTTTTAATCATCTGCTGTGCAGACTCATGCGGACATCTCCTCCGCCCTATGTCCTCGCTCCTTGGCAGCTGGACACCTCATGTCTTTGCTCCCGATCCAGTCCTGCTGCCGTCTCCCTTTTGAATTTGGGGCTGGGTGCTGTGAGCTCTGGAGGACAGCCGGCAGGATCAGGCCCTGGACCCGGGGATATTGAGGAGCTGTTTGTGATGAGCGGTGTGACAGTCTCGGTAGTGTCTGGCTGTGATTTGGTGACAGGGAAGAAAATGCAGAGTAACACCCCCAGTAACACTGGTGTACCAAGACACGGGAGTTTGTTCTTCTGCCTGCCAGGAAATAGCACCCAAAACCCCCACCTTAAAAACAACCCCTTTCTGCTCATCCTTTTCTTCTCCATTTGGGCTCCCATGTGCACTGATCTGAGAGTCTGGAGTTTTTCTTTCATCATAACACCTTCCCAGCACTTCTACTTCCCATGCTGGAAATGAAGTACAAGTCAGAAGCTGCAACCAAGTGAGGAAGGAGGTGAAATGTGGTTTGTAGTGCCAGATCCCGGGCTGACCGACCAGAGCAGCTGGGAGGCACGTCTGGGGGCTCTGGGGAGATGTGCTGAGGCTGGGGGGGACACAGGATGGGGACAGCTGTTGGAGCAATGTGGGGACCAGCAGCGTCGTGGGTCGGGGAGCCCCTGACCGGCGGGCAGCCCCTGTGTTGGAGCCAGAAAATGGAGACTAATCCCTTCACCCCCCCACTGTGAGCAAGAGGGAATCAAAAGCAGCTGAAAATCGTGGATTTCCCTTTCTATTTGGGAAAGGGATGGCGGAAAAACAGGGGAGGAGATGGTCAAGCTACGGGACACAGCTCCATCTTTTCCTACTGTCTCTGCACCCACAGCCACTGCCCCGGGGGAACCAGCCCTGGCCATCCATCCCTGTTTCTTGTGGGGTCAGCACAAGGCAGAGGCGAAGAAGCAGGGAAAGGGAAGTTTTCCAAGGGTTTGGCTTTTGCAAAAAGGTGACTCAGTGCGTACCCCGGCTGGCGTTGCACCTGCGTGCCACCGGGTTACGCGCCCACGTGTAATGGAAACACTGACACTGGTCCTTACCAGCACATCGCTAATAGCGAAGGGTAATTAACCATCGATACTGATATGATGTTCACTGCTGAGATGACAAAAATTGACCTGCAACAACGTTGGCTGCTCAGGAATGGATTAATCGGCCCGTCCTTTCCGTGCCACAAGAAGATCAGAGAAGTTTGGGGGTCAATGCTGCCTTGCTGTTGCAGAAAGTCTTGCAGAAACTGGATGAGACCTTGGGGAGCAGCTTGTTTGACTCACTCTCTGATCCCTGACCCTCTTGCAAACGCTCAAGCATGTTTTCTAGCTTTCCGGGGCAGAAAATTCTTAAAATCTTAATTTCCGCCCAAAATGAGGTTAGTGCCATCACAGTGTCTGTCTGCCTGTGTCCTCTCTCCCCAAATGACTTCTGAACCCACTGGCCTGCTTCATGCAGGTTTAGCCAAATGCTCACAGAGAATTAAGTCTGTGCAAATGATGAAACGAGATGGTTGAGAGGAGGAACAGAATCTTGTAAACACTCCAAAACATCTGTAGCATGAGTTCATGTATTATTAGACACCAGAAAATCCACGTGAGAGGTGCCGCTTTACAAACACTTTAACCACAAAAACATTTTCATTCTCAGTTCAGACACTGAAGACAGTCTGGAGACACAAAACCATAGGAAGCAACATGAGTAGTTCCAGTGCTCACAGGATGGCCTTTGTATTTTAATGACAACTGAAATTCTTCAGCACTCAACGTGATCCCTGGAGCTGAGACTTGAAGGAAAAACAGCATAAATCATGGAACTGAAGGTAAAAAGTGGGGAGGGTCAGCAGCACCGCGGCTGGACTGAGCTCCCCAACGGGACTCGGTGGCACTTGCCGAGTGTGTTGATATTTGTGCCACTGTAACACGGAGATAAATCTGGCCCTTGGCCACCGGTGTACAGTATTGTTTGGAAGAACACCGCTTCCCCATGCCAAAAAACCCACAACAAAAAGAGTTTTGCTGCCCATTGAGAGAGACACTGGAATAACTTCCCCCCACTAAAACAATGTGGAGCGGAAACCTTTTAAAGTGGCAATTACCGAAGGGAAAATCATTTTATTTTAAACATCCTTTGTCCAAGGCACTAACAATACCTGGGAATTCTAAAAGACTTTTACGATTCTTAATTGACTTTTCAGCCATGTGACTGTTCCATCTCTGCAACACCCGCTCAGAGCTGGGCAATGAAACTTTCCCTTTCCAGCTCTTGCCAGCCTCTTTTCCTGCCTCTCACGTGGCCGGCACCACTAAGTGTGTGCTCCGGCTGTTAAAAAGCAGAATATTTTCGTGTCCGCTCACCGTGCCCCAGACCGAGGTGAATTTGGCCCAAATGCGGCGGCAGGGGCTGCGCAGTGTCGGCATCGCCCCAGTGCCAGCTGCCGGTCCAGCTGCTGGACGTCTCTTCCTCCGGCTCCTCGCCCTCGTCCCCACGGCTGCTCGGGGCCCTCCGGCTCCTCTCTCGGCTGCTCACTTTCAATCACGTCAGCTCCCGGCTCCGCCGCAGCCTGGCTCCAAGGTTTCACTCCTCACTTCGCATCAAGTCAGCTTTCCTGCAGCTTTCACAGCGGCTTCCCGACGCCTCTGGGTTTTGATGTATGCTTTCCCTGACATTTGTGCAGCTGAAGGAGATACAGGGCCATTGTTGGAACATCCTTTTCCATATCCCCCATTAAGAGGCTTTGTTCCTGTTTAACTGGATTTCTTATTTTAGGTTATTTACTTATGGTATTAACATTTTAAGTGTGGACACTTTACTGTTGCTTCACTTATTTCCAGGATCTGGCATTTAAGTCTGTTCTACCTTATTCGTATACTGGGCTAACTCTCTGTACTAAGCCTAGGCTGCATGCAAATATGTTTTAATTCGCTACCTGTAGCTCTTCAGATCAGCTTGGCGCTGCAGCCTGTTTGGCTCCCATGTTTAACCTGGTCTTTGGATATAATTTAATCTTGTGCAACATCAATCTATGTGCTACTTCCCTGTGCTTGTGCTATGGCATCACTTTTCTCTTGAACTTCTTAGCAGCTTCGTGGCACCATTCCCTCCCCACGTCATTCCTGCGATAAGGGAACGTACGGTGCTGATCAGGTTCGGGGAGCTGAGTCTGAGTGTGCTGGGGCAGTGTTTCCATCAGTTGTGATAGTCACACGGTCACAAACCTGCATCCCGGTCCCCAGGGAGGACACGCAGCGTGGGGTCAGAGCACGTTCCTGGTTACAACACAAGCGCTCAGTGATGCTCTGTACGTGCTGGTATGAACCCTCACAGGAGGACGGCCAGAATAAAGCACCCTCCTGCTCCCCTGAATGGAGAGTGGGACCCAAAGGCTGGTCCGAGTTCCCCGTCTGTCTGTCTGTCCATCTGGTGCAGGCTGTGTGGCTGTTCATGTCACTTCGGGGCTGCAGCATCGCTGCCCACCTGTGTTGTCCAGGGAAGGTGTGAGCGCAAGCAGGGCCAGAGAAGGGGCCGGGATGGGAGCTGGGGTGAGGGCAGGCACTCCACCGAGCAGAGCTTCTTCATTATCCACTGGGATTTCTCTGCGGATTGGTTGCCAGAGCTTCTTGTTTCTGAGAGTCTCCTTTTACACGATTCAGCTCAAAGTGTCATTTGGGCTGGTTATTGTTGGTGGAAAAACGTACTGCCTGCCCTTGAATGTATTTTGAAAGGTGAGCAGAGCCAGAGCCACCTCCTGTTTCTTTTCCAGCCGGGCTCACGAGCCTGAGCACGGAGAGCACTCACTGCTGGGGGGTGTTTTGGAAGGGGGTGCATGAGGCTGAAAGGGGGTTTGGGCAGGGATGGGGCTGCTCAGCGCCACACCAGCATCCCAAAGCTGTGACAGCAAGTGATGCTGCTCCCTGTTCCATAGTCGCTTACCAGCCAGTTGTTCACATATTTTGCGTATTTAAGAGCAGTGTTTTGAACTGAGCTGATGCTCCCAGTCTGGCCCCAGTAGCATAGTACAAAGGTACTGGAGGAAGGAACAGTTGTGTGCACAGAAAGTCCAGCACACACATTCCTCACCAAAGCTTGTAGTGAGGGGAATAAGTTACACCCAGTAAATCCCTTCAGAAGTTGAGGTTTTTTTGGGAAGCGATGCAGCTGAGAGGCAGATTAACTTGGTTTTGTGCATCCGTGTACCCCTGGCTGCTCCGGGTCTGAGCGGGGTGTCCTCGAAGCAAGGGCTCGGGGGAAAGTGACCCCAGCTTTGGGGGTCCCTGCAGGGCTTGGGGTGCTTTCTCAATGAAACTGCCAGTTGGACCTTGCCCAATGTCACAGTGATCGCAGCTATATGTTTCCAATATATAATGAAATCTCACTATGTCATTTTGTTTTTCTGGTGGATGAGGAGGGCTGCTTTGATTTCAGAAAGGAGTTTCCCCTATCTCCAGTGGCTACACCCAGTCCCATCTTTCCCTGCCAATTTCTATGGCTTTATAACCTTTCTCCTCTTTTTACCAGTGATTTTTTTTGTGTCCTGTTACACAGAGGGCCCATGCGAGCAAGGGATGGAAGTTACAATAACTCCGAGCACCTGGGAGGCTTGAACCCACCAGACACTGATCGCTAAGCAACATGGAAAAATGTTTTTCCTGTTTTCCTTTTGGTTATAAGCACCTTAGGTGGTATTTGTTAAAAGAGCTGACTGAAACATTCTG
Organism: Columba livia; assembly: GCF_036013475.1. Classification (NCBI taxonomy): domain Eukaryota; kingdom Metazoa; phylum Chordata; class Aves; order Columbiformes; family Columbidae; genus Columba; species Columba livia. Next base: position 3,962,067 of record NC_088620.1, read on the forward strand.
GCAGAAAGGTGATGGGGAGATAAAAGCTGCCTTTAAAGACAAACAGCTCAAGAAATAATAGTCTTTACCAGGGGAGCTCTGGTGTGTCTGCAGCGTGTCAGGCTTCAGCAGCTTAATGCCTGCTGAACCCTGCACTCGGGGGAGCCGTGACGGAGAAACACGTGGAAAAGCAAAACGCCGCGACCCAAAGCTGCAGCTGCAAATCCCCTCAATGTGGGGATGCCGTGTAACAAAACTCACGGCGTGTTTTGTGACCCTCTCGAAACAGCGAGCCTTGTGCTGGTTTTGCTGCATCCCCCTGGCACCAGTGCCCTGCGAAGTGCTGTGAGGTCTCTTGGTGCTTTTCACAAGATGGACCCTGTTGTCTTTGGCTTTCTGGGCCAAATATATATATATATATATAATGCCAAATATATAAATATATATATATATATATATATAATGCCAAATATATATATATATAATGCTAGTAGTTATATTTTTCTTCTTGTTTTTCTGAGCGTTTTCTTTTCACTGTAAATGGCTGTGCAGCACTTCGCTGTGAAGGTATCAAGGCGCCTCCCCCCAGAAATGCCCTCACAAAGCAAGTTGTGCTCAGTTGTTTCCTAGAAAGTGGCTCGATTCCCTCCCACCCCGCGTTGCCCTTATTCTGCTGAGGTTTTAGAGGTCAGCAAGCTCGAAAGAACGAGGTTTGCTTGTCACTTGCTGCCCTAATGGAAGATGCTCAAATACTACAAGCAAGTGCATGGCATAAGAAGCACGATTGAGGGGAAATATTCCTGCAAGCTCTTGAGTCTCTGAGGCTTGTGGCATAATTGCGTTGCCTTGCCGAGCTCCAGGAGCCGGCAGGCTCGGCAGGAGATGCCGTAGCCCAGCTGTGCGCAGGGGCTGCAGGAAATGAGACGCAGAATAGCTGGATGGAGGGGTTTAGATCCTAATTGCCCGGGGATTTGGTGCGCTTCCTTTGCTAGGAACTGACAATAATTAGGAGCTTGCCTTGCTGTGTTAGGCATTTGGCGTGTTTCACAGAGGCTGAAGGAGAGTGGTGTTCCTCAATTAACCCAGCGTTTAATGAGTAGCTGCCCATGGGGGGGCTGTGGGGACAGGGGGGTTTGCAGCTGGAGAACAGGTGCCACCCGCAGAGGGGACACAAAGTGCAGGAGAGCCCGAGTCAGCCTTTGTCAGCATCAACTGCCCCGGATCCGAAATATTTGGCGGAGAATTTCCTAATAATCCATATTTTCTGTAAGCCGCGGCAAGTGGTGTGTGGCTCACCCCTATAATCTAGTTAAATAGGGACACTGATGGTGTTTGCAAGTGCGAATTGGATCTGCAAGGGGCTAAGGGCTGGTGGTTATCTGTTGGTCCCTAAATTTTGGGAGCAACTGCTCTGATCTAATGTCTGTATACAGATTGTACTGAACAAGGCATTGTTTTCCCTTTTTACAGAAGCTCGGAAGTTTTTTCCTCATCCTGAAGTAGAAGAAATAGTATTAGTTTATTATTATTATTTATTATAAAATAATCTTCCCGTTGAGCCTGAGCAGCGGCAACTATTTCAAATTAAAATCTGAATGTCCAAAAAGCTTTGATTTAGGACTCAATGCAAGTGTAGCAAACAGCCTGACTTTTAGTGAAGAATTCTTTTCTCTTGGTAGCACTTTTCCTCCTAAGTGCCTTACAAACAGCAACAAAAAGGGCTTTCCCAGCCCCTACAATAGAAGGAAGTGGTGTTGTCTCCATTTTATAGCGAGCAGCCTGACCCAGAGCACTGCGGGGATTTACTTGACGTGCTTTGTGAGCTGGTGCCAGAGCTTGGGACGGAGGATGGATAATGCTGTAACTCCCCAGAAAACAGCCCGGTTCCCATCAGAGGCAGCTGATTTGGGTCCCGGTTCGCTCGCTTGTCGAACAGGGAAAGCCGGGGGTGTGTGATGCTCGCGAGGGGCTCGACTGGAGGCGGCTGGGGCTGATTTTTGCCTTCTGTGGCCAGGGCTGAGATCAGCTTTTTTCTCAGTTCTTTGGCATATGTCCTGCTGTAGGTTCATTGAGGCTCAAAGGAAATGGGTTTGGTGGTGCCCTGGGGACAGTGACAGGAGCTTTGGGGGTGTTTGCAGGCAACTGGTGCTGTGGAGAAGGCAGCGACCCCTGTGTGAGTATCTCTGAGCGATGCTTTGGGGTGGGCAGCCTCACTTGCTCAGCCTAGGGCCTGATGGAAAGAAATAACAAAGCAAACCAGCAATATCGAGCACGGGAACTGGGTCACAGTTTCGTCCTGTAAGAAACATGCTGGAAAGCGCTTCTTGGGAGCGGAGCAGGGAGATGAAAGGGAAGGGGGGCTGCAGGATGGAGCTGAGCGGGATGCTCAAAGGCCACACGTATGTGCTTGTAGTGCTGGGGAGAGATGACTCGGGGTCTGCGCTGGTTATTTAGAAACAAACTAAGGTCTGAATGTGCAGGTCCTGACCCAAATGGATTGAGCTAAACCAGGAAACTGTTTCAGAGTTTGCAAAAGCCCCGTTGTATTACCTGCTCAGTGTTATTTACCAGGCAGGGCAGCCTGCGGGCCGGACGCTGCAGCAGAGGAGCAGAGATGTGTGCTCTGTAGATGCTCCAGTGTTGGCCATGTGAGTTTGTATTTATTCAGCCAAGTGAGTGGCAGAAAGAAGCGAAATATGGGATTCCCCCCAGCACCCAGTTCCCGTGCCCGTCTTTGCTCAATGGGACTTTTACAGCTGACGTCAATGCAAAATGCTCAGTGTGTTGTGAAAAGCTTTTGCTGAGGTTGCCAACTGTAAAATGATACATTTATGTGTATATATATATATATATTTTTTTTTTTAATTAGTCACTTAAGTGTTGATCATTTTCTTAAATCTCCTGCTCCTGGAGTCATGTGCATATAAAATAATTGCATTTTTCAACAATTTCTAGACTTTCCAGGGTATAAGGGAGAAACCCGAGGGTGTGATCTGCGTGTCCCCTTTTGGCTCTTTGCTTAGAGGCAATCAAGAAGCCCTGAAAAGTTATTTGGTTTGAATCTTGCAATTTTCAAGAGCGTGGCCCCTCGCATTTGAGTGTTTGGGGTTAGTTGTGCTGAGTAAACATCCTGAACTTGGGCTCCTGACCCTGCTTTGAGTGTTTTGCTTTTCAGACCCAGAAGGTTCCCAGGAGAGGAGAAAGGAAACTGGCTGGCTATTTTTAAACCCTCACAGTTGCTTTCCTGCCTTATATTATTTATTATCCATTATCAGAAGTGTTTCTCCCCTGAAACCATCTTTAGTGGTCGATCAAAGAGCTGCATCTTTCTGTAGAGGTCAGACAAAGCTGGAGGGTTTTGCCAACTGAAAATGAGTACCGCTGTTATTTATTATGTGTACTCAAGCAGTGCCAAGCAATTCCAGCGGTGGGCCATGATGACACTGCCCTGAGAGATAAACACCAAAGAAAAGCGCAGTCTCCCTCCCAAAGAGCCTACAGCCCAGCGTGGCAACATTGGTTTCTGCTGGAGAACCAGGCACTGTCTCCGGTTTCTGTATGTTCTGGGTGAAACGATGCACGCCACCAATCTCATTTCGTAGCACATCTTGCACTATCAGGTGGTTTCTGCATGAGACACCAGTGGGTCTAAGGACACCTCTGTGCGGAGCATCGTCATGTCCTTTCTGCAGCAGAGAAAGCTCCAGTGATCTGACCAGCACCACAGGGTTGTGATTCTGTACCTGGGCAGTGTTTAAATCTATGTTATCCTGAAGGTGTGGGGCTGCCGTGGACAGCACAAGACCCTGGTGCAGGGCTGGATTCCCTTTTCCAGGGTGTCCCGGGAAGTCCCCTTGACCCTCTGTGGCTCTAGATAAGCAGGACAATAGCCCACATCTCTGGCAGCTTTGTTAATCCTTTCCTGCCCAGGCAGGAGCTGCTTGTGCCCTCGGCAGCGCTGGACGTGTCAGGCTCAGCTCCATGTTCTCAGTGGAAATAAAGCTGCGGGGCTGGAAGGCCCTGGGAGGCCGATGTTATTTCAGCTGTGCAGGGAGCTGAGGCGTAAAAGTCTGGATTTTGGTGTTGTCAGCAGGAACTGCCTGGACAATGTGATGCAGTTTATCAGCAGCATGTGAGGAGGGAAGGGGAAGAGCCAGGGGCGGGTGAGAGCACGCTGTGCGCAGCACAGGGGGATGGGGAATGACAGTTTTGCCTGTTTCTCTTTGCCTCTGAAAACACAATTACATTGCAGGTTTCAGCATCATCTTGGGGGGCTCTGGGCCTCTTTAAAGTGGGATCTGCAGCCCTGCTGGCCCCTGGGCCCACTTCGCTTTCCCCAAGTCCCTACTGGGCTGAGTGCAGGTGCCTCGGTCCCTGTTTGTCACTTTGCCTGTGCTTTGGGGACCTGGCATGGAGAAGGGGTCAGGCTCTGCTCCTGGCCCTGGCGAGCTGCAGGGCCTTGGTCACATCCCTTCTTCTCCTCGGGGAGGACACTGCCTGCCGCCCCCATGGTGACTGTGACTTTGTCACCCCTTGAAGTCCAGCTGGGCAGTGCTCTGAATGAGCAGAGTGCTGCCAGTGGGGGCTGAGCTCATGTGAGGAGATAAAACTTGTCTGTTCAGGCAAAAGCACGTGTTGCTAATATCCATGCGCTCGAATTTAATACGTTTTGTTTGGGTGGTGGTGTGTGAATCTCAGACCTCGGTGCTGCACCAACCCCTGGTGATTCAATGACCAGCTGTACAGCTTTGCTCCCTCCCGCCCCATTTAAACCCCCCTGCTCACCCCTCCGGCTGGGGCTCCGGCAGCATCCCGCACCCCCCGAGCTTCACTCCTCCGCACTCTCCCTCGCGTTTTTTTCTGGGCTCGGGGTTTTTTTCACAGTTCATTCGCCTCAATGTGCCCCCTCCCGCGGGGGGCCGGGCCGTGCCGAGCCGGGCCAGCCCCCGGGGCGGGCGGAGGCTGCGGGAGGAAATCCAGTGCCTGGTTTTACAGCCTCGCTGGCTCCGTCCCGGCCCCGCGGTGACATCAGGCTCCTCGGCGGCGGGGGCGGCTGCGGGTTCCCGGCGCCTGCCCCGCTGCTGCGGGCGCTCCCGCACCGCTCCTCCCGCCCCGCTCCGCCGAACCTCCCGCTGCCGCTTTCCCGGACGCCGAGCATCCCACCCCACAGCGGTGCCCCCCCGCCCCGGTGCGGCTCCCCGGGCGTCCCGGGGGCGCTGGCGGGGCCGGCGGCGGAGCGCGGCGGCGGGGATGCGGCGGCGCTGCCCATGGGGGGCCGCCGGCGCGCCCCCCCTTCCCGCCACAGCGCCTCGCCGGGCCCCGAGAGGATGTTCGAGGGCTCCCGGCGGGCGCGGAGCCTCTGGGGGGGCGTGAGGCTGGAGGTGGCGGGGGAGAGCAGCCCCGTGGTGCTGCACAGCTTCACCCAGCTCGACCCCGACCTGCCGCCGCTGGAGGTGAGTGCGGGGAGGTGGGGGGTGGTTGGGGGTGTCACTGCTGCGGTGAGTTTGGGGGGCTCAGCTCTCTGCACGGAGCGGATCCCCTCTCTCGTTTGGGATTTGCCGCCTGCCCGAAGCTGGCCCGGAGTTTGGTAAGGGGGCGGCTGTGCTGCTGCACGCAGCACTGTTTGATTTTATTTAATAAATGGGCACCCCTGCTTGATCTTACCATGTGTCCATATGCCGTTGACTGGCAGGCAGGCCGCCAGGCTCTGCTGGGTGAAACCAAAGAGATGCTTACCCTCAAGATGACCAAGGAGGGGGGCAGATTGCTAAAACCCGGGGCTTTTAACATTTTCTTTGAAGTTCTGGCTGCTGGAGGCAGGAGTCTGCACAGATCTGAGCTGCTTGTGAAGGCTTTGGGCTTGTCCAAACCACAAGTGTCCTCTAGGAAGGTTACGGGCATCGGGAGGACTTTGCTGGAGGATGCAAAATATTTGTGCTTCTTTGGATTCGACCCTAGGAGGTTCAGAGTCAGACTGGTCCCCTGGAGTGGTTTGTTTGATGGCAGTGGTGTGTGGAGGCACCCAAAATAATCTGAGTCAGAGCTGTGCCTCTTTTCTTAGTAATGGATGATCATCTTTGGCGTGCCAGGAATGTCACTGATTCTGAGCAAAGGATGTGTTAGGAGAAGCACAGCTGGAGGAAGGTTTTGGCGTTCAGAGGTGCGGGCTGGTGGTGCAGGGGTTAATATCAGCAAGGGTCAGCAAGTCTGGCTTCACTGGGATTTAGAGCCAGCTGCAGATGTGCTCCTCAGCTCTGGATGCTTCCCACTGGAGGGGGGTGGCGAAGCCAGGGGAATCACCAGTAAAACGTTTTGAGTTACTGTTTAGATATCCTTGGGGACAGCCAGCTTTTCGGGGGACGACAGTGCCTTCTCCCAGCACTAAGCTATCTACCCCATAACCTGTGATGGGAAGTCTTGGTCACCCATGGATGGGAAGGGATTTTCTCGGGCTCTGTCTGTATCGGTTCATCTCTGGCCTGGTCGCAGGGGCTCCTCAGCTCTGCCAAGAGTTCATGAAAGCTCCATCCAGCTTATTTTCCCCCATTTCCCCTCCCTGCCTCTCTCTCTTGGGGGTGGGCGTACTGACATTGTTTGGAGTACATCATCTGGTTCGTGTTATGCCTGGCAGGAAGTCCAGCCGCTCCGGGAGGCCGAGGGGCCGCGCTTTTGGCAAGGGGAGCAAGAGGAGTGGGGAGGAAAAGAGGGGTGATGCAGCGAGCAGCTCGTACCCCAGGGGAGAAGCTGCCTGGCATGTAGGAGCCCACATGCACCCCAGCCAGAGGAGGCTCCAGAGAGGGATTGGCAGCATCTTGGGCAATGGAAGTAAAAAGCACTGGGGCTGAGGGCAGCTTGGCATGGCCCCCCCAGCCCTGAGCAAGTCCCCATGCAGCAGAGAAACAACTGCCCCCCAGACCTCTTCTGAAGTCACCTTCACCCAGGTTTCTGCTCCGGGCTGTACGCGGTCCCTGCTGCGTAATGGTCGGAGCACAGTCCCCGCATCCCCGCATCCGATCGCTTGCGCTTTCCTCCCTGCCCTGCAGACAAATTCCTCCTTTCTTTGTACCATCCATTTGCAAGCGATGGCAAGGAAAGGTGCACCCCAGAGTGGTGTATGGTGACCCGCTGCCTCCCAAGCAGCACTGAGATGCTCAGAGAGCTGCTCAACTCCAGTGTGTTCCCATGCAAGGGCCTCCACATTGCTCGCTGTGCCCCACGGGGCAGGTTGCGCTTGCTGGCATTACAGCGCACGAGTGGGGAAAGGGGAAAAAAAGAGACAAGTGTCAGTGTTGTGACAACTGTCCTGGCAGCAGCCTGGTGTGGTTATAATCCTCGGGTAGAGTTACTCTGCAAGATGCACGTTGGGAGGGGAGAGTGGATTATTTGAATAAGAAAACCCCTGGAGACCTTCAGTGTTTTGCTAACCCCGTTAACAGCCCCGCAGCGCTGCCCGGGGTGCGCGGTGGGAGCCTGGGGCTGCCGCCTCCGCCAAAGGGAGCTGTGCTTCCCAGGCTCGGCCTGTCCCTGCGCCGGGACGGAGCTGGTTTCGGTGGAGCTGTGCCAGTTTACGGGGTGGATAGGCTGGTCCCACAGGGAATAGAGGATCCCTGGAAAGCGGCTGGGCAGGTTGCGGGGAATGCGGATCTCGTTTTCTGCTCATCACCCGACCTCCCCCCCCACCCAGATGTCAGCAGCGCGGACCTTTGCCTGTATCCCACAGCAACGGTATCGATCACCCGGGCATCGCTTTGAGGTCCTACTCGAGGTCTTGTGGCCACGTGTTGCCAAGTGTTCTTGCTGTGATTTTAACTGCAGAGAATGGAAAATCTGAACTGACTGTCTCAAGCAAGGGATAGAGAGAGAGCTTTGCAGACCTTTTGCTTTTGACCTTTCCCGTTCTAATCCATCCCAACTCAAGAGCAAGTGCCGTTCCTTCCGCAAGTTGAATTCGGTGTCTCTCCTCCTGGTCCTTGCTGAGCAATCGGACCATAAACACCCCTGCAGATGACACAGACTCAAACTTTCATGAAGCTGACATTGTCAAACCTCCAGACAAAGGGCTGGGTTGACGTGTATCAAAAAAGCTTGTGTTCTCACTGTTCTAGCTCTATTTGTTTTCCGAACAATTAGGAGATTTTCAGTTGCTAAACACATCCTAAAAACTTGAACTGCTCAGCCCAGATGGCCTTGGGGGTCAGTGCTTGTTCTTTGCAGCTGGGAAGGAGGCGAGGGAGGGGCAAAGATATCTCTTAAAAGCCATTTTAATTGCCTTGGAAGAAGATCCTTTTCTCCCAGCCTGTTCTCCTCCCCCAGGCACAACCCGATATGCCCCTTGCAGTTTGCCAGATGAACATCATCTGTTGGTATTTCTTGGATGGGGACCTACCTTCTGGCTCCCTTCCAGAAGGGTTTGGAGCTGGCGGCGAGGCCAGGAACAGGCTGAGATGCTGATTATTGGTGGCTGGTGCAAGATGGGAATAACAGAGGTGGGAGGGATTTTTAATTATTATTTGATATGGTTAGAGAGGAGCTGGAGAGAGATTTCTAAATGTATTTGTATAAGGATCGTGTTGCTGTGCTGTGTTTGCATAGGGGTGGGAAACCCCCAGTGCTGGGATCTCATTGAGGTTTTAGTGGATTTAGTACCAAGTCTGGCAGCCCTGGAAACCAAAATCTTTGTTTATCTGCAAGCTGGATGGGCAGCTCCCCCCCAGGGCCACTTCAGGGGCCCCCAAATCACACAGTTGCCCCACTACAGCCACCTATTTTCTCTCTGTCGAGGTGAGATTACCAGACAGAGGCAACTAAGTGCGGTCTCTGAGGATTTTCACGCTTCCCTGTGCCCAGGTTTGGGGTGGGATGAGCAGAAAGAGCGTCAGACCAGCTGTGCCTGTGGGGATGGGTCTTGCTCAGCTGGCACCGCTGTTTTGGAGAAGGGGGGTTGGCTGTGACCCCCCTCAGTTAGGAACTGAGCATGGGCTGGTTTTAGGGCCACCTGAGTTGGTCTGGCCACTGGAAGGGCTGCAGCACCAGTGGCCCCTCCATCACCCTTTCTGCCTGTCTAATCGCCAGCACTCTGTCTGTCCCCCGAGGGACGTGTAATTGAAGGAGCAGAGAGCTTATTCAGGTCACTTTAGACCACATTTAAAGCCTGGGCATCCCCTGCTTGTACTTTCTCTCAAGCCGTTATCTCCAGAGCTGCCTAGTGACTGCCTTTGAAGCAGATGTGCTCCTTTTATTCAAATACACACTTGCAGCAGGGCTGTTTCAGTTCTCAAATACTTTCAAATACTTCTTCATCTCCCACAGACCCAGCAAGAGGGGGGGGAAAAATGTCGTTGCTAGGGAGCGGGATTTGGATACAAAGCTGGCTGAGCTGCTGGCAGGGGGGCCGGGGGGCTCCAGCACAGCTCGTGGCGGCTCAGAATTTCTGCATTGCTTTGGTGGGATGGCACCTGCGGGGCCTGGATGGTGGGGGTTGAGTTGTAGGACCCGTCCCCTCCATAGATTAATTTGTTCATCCTGTGCTGTTAGCGTGCGTGGTGCTGGGTTAGACCCAACGGCAGCATCCATGGCCTCTCCGAAACGCGTGTCGTTTGCTGCGGGGGTTTGCGGGACCTTTGTTCTGTAGGCTGAACGGTGGGGCTGGCACAAGGAGGGACTTGGTGCCCAGCGAGACCTGTTGAGCATCGCTCTGCACCGCAGCCTCTGCCTGGGGAAACTGGCAGCAGGGGAAGAAACGAGCTGTTTGGCTGTTTTAGTTGTCAGTTTGTCTGATTCCTGTCCCCACGCGGGGACTCACCCTCTCATCGCAGCAGCCCCAGTCCCACTGGCTCACAGAGTTCCAATAAAGGTGCATTTGGACTTTGCTCTTGAGTTGTTAGGGAAAGGGAGCACTGAGCTCCGGCACAGGGCAATCCCTGCTGCTCAGGGGCTCTGCCCAGCAGGGTGGCCTTCGGAATGGGGACATGGAGAGGGACCGGGGCACTCATCCTCTTCCTCCTTTCAGGGCCATGTCTTGTTAACTGTTCAACGAAGGTTGATTAACATCCTTTGTCATTATTTCTCATATACATCCATCAGGAGCAGAGGTGATGCACAGTGAGCCTGCTCCAGGCACACGCTGCCCGCTGGCACGGGAGCAGCTTTGCTCCCGTGTAATCTGGTGTTTGCAGAAGGCTTTTGTGGTTGGGATTTCTGTTCTCTTCACACCTGGGAGCAGCTCTCCCAGAGGTGACAGGAAAGTCCTTTCCTAAATCTCTGCTGTCGCGTGGTCTGCAGCGAGCAAAAACGGGTCTCCTTCAGTGCAATGAAGTAGCAGCTCCACAGCACCTAAAACCTCTCTCTCCATGTGATTTTGTTTGTTTTGTTTTGATGATGTTATGCAAATAATCTCTTAAGTCTTTGGTTACATTCCCCAGGCTGCCTTGGTACAGGCTCTTATAGGGCAGAGCTTTTACATTAGATAACCACCACGAGTTTCTCTCTAACATACCTGAGGGTCAGGAGTTATGTGGCAGCTGAATGTCGGGGGAGATTAAGCACGCACAGAGGCATCTGCGTAGCCTGTTTCACTTGCGTAGCTCGACAGCAGCGGGTTTGTTTTCATTACACCGTTGGTATTTTGATGAGCCCTGCTGTCAGAAACACGCAGCGATGGGGAAGGGAATCGTCCCGCTCCGCACGGGCGGTGCTGGGTGCCCATGGGACAGTGGGCACAGGACAGAGGTGGTTCCAGCTGCCAGGGACCAGAGAGTCCTCAGAGCTGACAGGGGAGGAAAAAAGTTGGTTTGACTTGGAAACGGGGCAGATTGGAGAGGAAACTCATTGGAGGCAACTTCATCTGGAATGCTGAGGCATTATTTTTAGAGTGGCTTTTCTTTCTGCTAACCACGCTTTAACAAACAGCAGCTGAGCTCAGGGCCTGTGTGGAAACCTGCTTTTCAAAGGGCTCGCTACCCGTCTTACCAGAACTTCTTTTCATGTGACGGAGCAAAACCACACAGCCTTTCCCTGCTCTTTGCAGTGGTCGGGTCTCCGTGGAGACTCGCAAGCCGAGAGCCTGCGCTCGGCTCCCCGCTCGAGCCGCGTTTTCGTTTGCGAAATGATGTGTTTAGTTTGGGTTCACTTCTTAGAGTTGGAACTAACTTCAGGAAACGGTCGTTTAGCCAAGCTGGGCAAAGCAAAGCATGTTGCCTGAGACTGGCGGGGTCAAAACTCAGCTGTGGGAAGAGAACAAGGATGCTGAAGCACACACCTTCATGTGGTGGGGGTGTTTGGGACCTCACCTTCCAGTTTAGGCTTTTGTTCAAAGACACTTGCTTAGAAGGCTCCTGTGATGACCTGCTGTTGGTGAGGTCTGATTCTGTGCAGATTTTTCAGAGCCGGGCTAATGCTCGGTTTGGTTTATCATCTTGAAGCAGCCCGGCTTTTCTCCAAATGTTGCTATTTACTTTTGATTATTTTTATTTGTTTTGTAATGGATATTTGGTCCCAGCTGCCATTGTGCTGGTTGGGGCCCTGGCCGGATCCCTGTGCTGAGCAATGCAGTGGCAGTGACTTGCTGGTGACCGTCACTGATTACTGGGTTTCTAGACGACGTGGTTTACTAGATGCAGTCCCGCTTGCGACAGTGAGAACGGGCATTAAGACAGGCCCAGCTGGTCCCTCCCTCGCAGACGCGCTGGGGTGACTCAGAGTGTAGCTATGGCTCACACCAGTGTCACAACAAACACTCCCTGAGGTGCTTCTTTGGGGGGTACTCCACAAACCCCATCTCTCCCAGCCCTCATTCCTATGGATTTCAGTGTGTTCCTCAGGAAAACTCAGCTCTGGGAGGATGGGGCTGCTTGGGGCTTGACCCATCTTAGTCCAGGCACAACATCAAAGGAGCCGGGGGAGGAAGGTGGGCACCTCTGTGCTCTTTGCACTGATGCTGCCCCATGGTTACTGTGCACATCTTTTTGGATATCCCAGCGTTTGTCCCCCAAAATCGTTTTAAATGGGAGGGTGAGCTGCAGGGATGCTCACCTGTGGCTGGTGAATGGGGCAGGGTGGCAGGAACAGACAAGTCGGGGTGGGAGCGTGTCTGCACGGGCTTGCCAAAGTGCTGTGGCCAGGAGGAGCAGACTTCTTGCACGGTGTTTTACCTGCCATGAAAGAGCTCTAGTAACGTGAGGGAATGCTTGTCTGCAAATGCCTGCGGTGACCCAGCGCTGGGTTGAAATCTCAATGCTCACTGTCCCCGAGCGGATGCGGGTATGCTGCTATGAACGCTGGTACACCTTCGTCATCAGTAATCACTGGAAAAGGGCTGTGTCTTTAAGTGGCAACGGAAAGCACGGTTCCAAAAATCTATGCTGAGTCAGAGTAGGTGAGAAAGTGGAGCAGCCCTGGGTGAAGCTGCCTGCGGGTCCCGGGTGATGCTCGGACGTGGTCCAAGGCACCTACAAGTGCAGGTCTGGGGAGAGAACTCATCCCAGCGCCCCGGCTGCCCGTGTCCTGCCCAGACACCCGCGCTCCTCGTGCCACAGCCACTCCACCCTCCGTGTGTGCAGGATCCGGCACACCCAGCACTCAGGGCAGGGACTGCGTCCAAACCTCGCTGCTTGGGCTCCCAGTGTGCATGTTCAGACACTTGACAACAAGTGGTTTTTTTTAAGGTGTTGTGGGTTTTTTATCCTTTTTTTTTTTTTTTTTTTTTTTAAGTAGTTTTCTCCCCAAAGGTGCCAATTAAACTTAAGTTCTCAGTTGCTTCAGCTGTGGAAATCAGACTTTAATTCGACTGAGCATCCTGATTGCAGACCCCTCCCGGGTGTTGGCTTGTTTACTCCTGCCCCTGTACCTGCTTATGTAGCACCTACTGCCTCGTTGACACCTATTTAAGTAATGCTCTGAAGGTGAGATTTTCTTGATTACAAAGCAAAAGTGCTTGCTCTTCCCCCTTCCAGCTTCCCACAGGCACCCCAGGGAGGAGAACAAATAGGGGGGGACCCACAGAGAGGAGAATCTCTGCAGGTTGAGCCCTGCACCGGGACGTGTGGGACACGCTGGGGCTGCGGGTGTCAGGAGGAGGCTGGGACGAGTTGTGCTCAGCCCGGAGCTCCGCGCAGGGAAACACACGGCAGCAAATGGAGGCACCGCACGTCATCCCGGCCGGGGTGGGAGTTGGGCGCGAGGGGCACGGCCGGAGAACAAAGACTCGCATTTATTCCTCCCGTCCTTTCCCCAGCAGCCCCTCGCTGCCTCCCTGCACTGGATTGTTCCTGCATTTTCTCTGCTTCAGCTGTTTACTGGGTCACCCTGATGCAGACACACACACACAAAGAACGAGCTATCCGGCGAGGCAGTTCCTGTGCCACCGGCACCGCGAGCCCTTCTCCGGCCCCGGGGAGCACAGTGGGGCCATAGAACTGGGCTGGGAGAGCGACCGAGCCTGCCCTGCTCCGGGGAGCCAGGGGCATCCAGAGCCCCCGGGCATCCTCCTCTGCGCAGGCGGGGGCGGTGGGATTTGGGGAGGGGGACCCAAGAGGTCTGGGTTTGTTGGCTTTGCCCACGCTTCATTCACACCAGTTCTAATGGCGGGAATGTAAGTTGATGTAAGGTGGTGTAAACACATGGGTGGACACATTTATTTCATGAGGGCTTTTTTTGGTTCAGCTTATCTGAGCTGAGGATATGTCTGAGCTAAATCGAAATTAACCTTGTTCATATTGAAAGGAAATGTGGCGGCACAGTTACCGTAAGCCAGACTGCAGCCAGACAGGGCTGTGCCTTTTGGACAGCCTCCAGTTTGTCCACCCCAATCTGTGCACCTTCAAAAATCACAGAAAGATAGAACTTTGCTTTCTTTTTCCCCTCTGCAAGCTACAGCAGGTGAGTTACTGCGTAGGCAGTCATTTACAGCTTCTCCAGGCTGCTCGGGAATGGTATGTGGTGAAACTCCTTGGGAATATTGGCACGGGGCCGGTGGGATGGTTTAGCATGGCATGAGGGGCTGAAAGCCGCCTCCTGGCTCTGGGCTGATGTTTTCTTCCCGGCATTTGCTGGAGCCATGATCGTTGCTTTGCCCTTTCTGTACATCCCACGTGCCTGGTTTGTGCCACAGGTGTGTGCCCAGGTGTGCGAGATGATGGAGGCGAGAGGGAGGTTTGACAAAAGCAGCTGGTGATACTTCTTTAAATTTATTTTTTGGCTGTCTGGACCGGCACGTAGGCTACAAGCTGAGAGCAGGAGAATATTTATTTCAAGGCTTTGTGTATCTGAGAATGTAGACCTGACTTTTGGCATAGATGAACTCACCAGCTTGCGAATACTGATGTGTGCAAGGGACGAGCATTGCCCTGGAGCTGCCGCAACGACCAAGTCTTGGTGTTCTGGTTAACACGTGTTAAGACATAACTGGTATTTCAGGAGGGAGCATATACCAATCGGTTTGAGATACATCAGCTCTGAGTGCCGACCTCATCGCCGTCCCTTTCCAGATGCATATGGCAGTTCTTGCTACAGCAGAAATAGCACACTTGGTGCAGAAGGGCCCTGTTTCAGCAGTGGAATCAATAGAGCAGCATTAGATCAGGCTTGAACTATAACCTCTTTGGGACACATACCCAGTTTTTCTTTGCATTTGGATGAGGCATTATGAAGCTGACATGTTGCGTGTGACTTACAGGTGCTACTGTTCATGCACCAAAAAAATAATCAATTTTTGAACTTGTTTCTGTTACATTTCTTGCAGATTTTTCTGTTCCACGTTGGTGAAATACAGACCTTTGTTCTGAGCTGAAATGACTTACTATGAGCCACTCAATCTTTACTTAGCCTTGCAAAGCAATATGTTTTAATTCTTTTATATACACCAGTTGTTACCAGTCATGACATTCTGGTTTCACTTCCAGTAATTACCCTCCAGGCTCTAGGCGAGTTTGTAGCGGTACAATTGCTCCGTAAGCGCGGGCCAGCTGCGTCCCTCGTATGCAAACCTGACCCTGCGTAGGCGTTGGTGCTGAGCATGGATAGTGCTGAAGCGCACGCCGAAGTGATCACGAACACAGAGCCGAGGACTGTGGTGCAAGAGCTGGAACTGATGTGTCGGCGGGATCTTTTTTCCATCGACTTAGAGAGGAAGCAAAACCTGCTGCCCTCAGTTTTCTTCTGAACTTCAACAGCCTGCGAAGGGAGCCCTTCCTGGCACGTCCCTTGGTAGGAAACATGAGGAAGATCCTGCTTTGGTGAGGTTTTCATGCAGGATGGAGATATTTAGGTAGAGATGCTGGTGGTCTTTTATACTCCTGGGTGTAGGGAACACAGAGTTTGGAGTTAAGCAGGCATCTCTGGTGTCTCTGGCTTGCATTTGCTTTTCCCTGGGGAGTCCCCATAGCAAGGCTGATCCCCCAGCACCTGCATCCCCCCTGCATCACGGGGCCTGATCCCCTTGGAAGCCAAGTAGACACAGAGCATCTTTGCACATCTTTGGCTCTTGATTTCCAGACCATAAAAAGAGCGAAAAAGTTTCTACACGTGGGAAGGCTCTTCCTTTTTCTTATAAAAGCAAAACAAAAGGCAATGGGGGAGGAATCCTCTGTATCTGCTCTGTCTCATTTCTGAACCTGAGCGCTGAGCTCCTAATCCTCGCTCCAGCCTCTGACTCACTGCATACAAGTCACAAGATGCCTTTGTAACCCATCCACTAGCCGCTGTTTTCTCTTCTCCTAAGCTGCGATGGTGGAGAAGGCAGCTTTTAATATTGTCTCTAACCCCTTTGGGTTGCAGACACAGGATCAGACCTGCCCTCAGTCTCGTGCAGCCCCAGACCATGAGACAGGAGGTATAAAATCCCCCCAGGAGGCAGGTGCGGGGTGATGTGCGCCCTCCCTCTGTCCCTGGGGTGCAGTGGTGCTGGGTGATGCCCAGCCCAGGGCTGTTCCCCGTGGGCACTGGGTGCAACTTTTCCTGCTGAAACACCCGAAGTAGAGCAAAAGCAGAGCTCGGGGTGTCAGGAAAGCCCAGCTGCAGAGCCCAGCGGCTGATGGGGTGAGAACAGACTCTCAGCTGTTGCCACTGTCTTGGTGTCCTGGCAAAAACACCCCCTTTTCACAGTGAGTTTAAGTTTAGCTTCTGGTCCTTTTTCTCCTCTTTTCCTGTTTCCCTCTTTGTCATTATTTTTTAATGGGCTGTTGGAATGCGTCCTGGTCTGAGGCAGCTCTGAGCAGGCAGGAAGGAAGGCAGAGAGTGTTGAAAACCCAAAGGAATCGCATCCATCAGCCTGACATCTCTGCATGGGGAGCAGCACCTAGGGCTGGGAACAGAGCCAGCAGATCAGCCCCAAAAACCACTGTACCCCAGTGCCACTATGGTCATCACTGCGATGGTGTTGGGGAGCAAGAGGGCTCCTGTCCTCCATGGGGCTCCCAACGCAAAACACGTGCCGGGGGTCCCTCGGTGGGCAGGTGGTGCCATGGGGCACCTCTCTTTCCCCCAGCACCGGGGATATTCGGTGCCTTCCTCACAGTTTTAGGTGGACTCCGTAGCCTTCCTGAGCACAGCTGGGGGAAGGAAACCGCTGATGAGCTTGAGGAGCACACGGGACAATCCCAACCCCATAGGGGAACATTCAGCATGGGGCTTTTTGCCTGGAAGTCCCCATGAGGAAGGGGGTTGTGCTGCGTGTGCTTATTTTGGATGGGTAGCACAGAGGGTACTTCTGCTTTTGCGGTCTTTCTTTAGGTCACGGAACTGCAGTTGTTTTCCTTTCACTAGATGGGGGTGGCTTTTTTCCTATTTCCTTTTACTTAATGTCATATGCTTCAGTTTACATAAGAGGCCCTAAAGTCACTGCAGTTCATTGCATGGGTTTGGGATTTGCTAATGGGAGTGAAATGAAAGTTAACTTGGGGCTTGTGTCAGGCATGGAGGACACGGTCCTTGGTGGAGCCAGTTCCTTTCGGTTCTGGAAAAAGGCCCATTTCCCGTTGCCGGTGTGAAGGGATTATTCTGAGAAGGGACTGGGGATTGTAAAGACCAAACCCTCACTTTCTGTTTCTAGCTTTACCAGCTTTCATTAAGTCCTTTTGAACTTGTGCAAATGTGGAGCTTCACCAAGAAACTCCTGGTGATGTGTCTGAGGCTCAGCTCTGCCTTTTCTTGTCCCTTCAGCCAGCAAGACTGTTAATTCCCAACAGACTCAGGTTCCCGGTTTCCCATGGGCAGGGTTAGTATCTGCTCCTCTCTTCTGGCTGGTAGCAACAGCCCTTGGAAATCATGGTGCAAAGAACCTCTTGGTGCTGTGTTGTACCTGTCTGTAGATCAGGCATTTTGTGTAGCCAAGCTGAAGGGGAACAGAGCAACACGAACATCTTGATCTTTAAACCAGCTGTTGTCCAGGGAGCATCAGTAAAAGCACTTTAAGCGGTTTTGTCTCTTCCACGTGTGCTGAAATTAATACCTTTTTTCCAATAACAGTTCATTATTTTGTGTCTTTGGAGGCCAGTGCGCTAACCCAGGACACGTGGGACCAGAGCTCTTAAGACCTGGTAATTGTTGGCTAATTGTCTGTGTAACGTGCAGGGATGCTGTCATGCTCACACTTAATCCCTTACATTGCTCTTGTCTTACTGAAATCACCATTGTGACTGATCTCAAACGCTTTCTAAAATGCACATCCCTTGCCAATAATATGCTTTGCTGTTTGGCTTTTGCATTCTCCCCCCGTTCAGCCGATGAGCAGGGACGAAGGCAGATTCCCTGCTGCTCTCTGCCTGGCTCCTGCGCGGGTCCCTCACACCACAGCCCTTCCTCCAGGCTTGCAAGCCCTGGCAACGTCTCACAGCTCATTATTAAACCTCTGCGTGAAGACGTGGGGTTCGACACTGTGCCGTGTGCTAGAACATTCACCAGAGAGTAGCAGAGTTTATTGCACAGAGCAGGAATTCCTCCCCGGTGTAGTCACCAAAGCTTTGAACTGTCGGAGGAGCTCTCGCTGTTGCTCACGCAGCCCGGGGCGATCTGTGGTTGGAGGAGGCGTCTCTCAAACCAGGCAAGCCATCTGGTGCAGACCTCCAGTTTCATATTTCAGGGGATGAACTCCTGCCGAGTTCACTTACCGCTGCTTTTGCAAAAGGCTCCGAGACTGCAGAATTGGGCGTCTGATACCCCGAAGTTAAACATGTGGTTTTTCCTTCTGCCCCTCCATCGAGAGGCCCTTTTCCTGTTGTATGGAGAGGAGCAGGACTGCACTCTGAGCTGGAGAAATCATGGACAAATGTTCATTTTCTGAGTCTTCTCTATTTTGGTGCCCATCTTGAAATGCGTTGGATCTCCCTTTTTGGGATGCTGAGTCTCTTCTGTGTGAGTTTGGGGGAAGATGCAAATACTGTAACCATCAACATGTTCAGAGTTCGTGCTCTCACAGAAAAGCTTTGTTTAAAGCCCTGCCTGGGCCTTTTGACCATGTCTCTTGTACCAAGGCGATGCAGTACACAGAAGGGACAACTCATCTGTATCTCTGCCGCAGTTCAGTGCTCAGCTGTTTGGGTTGAACCACTGGTGCAGGAGGTTTGCATATGGGTGCTGGGCTCCTGTTGTGCTGGCTGAGGCCAGAATCATGTTCCCTTCTGCTTTGAGAGGCAGAAAACTCAGATGTGTAGGGCAGGCAATGGGGAGCAGTAGCTGTTGCAGTAATATTTACCAGCACTTGTGTGTCAAAGCCCTTTAGGGACCATTTTGAAGACATTGGTCTTTGGTTGACTTGCTGGAAGTCCTGGAGGGAACTGGTGTGAGTGCCAGCCTTAGGACTGCAGAGTTCTTGGTGCCCACACACGCATAAGCCACAGTTTGAGGTTTTGTGTCTCCCTCACCCCTTGTCTCCTCATCTACAAAGGGAGAAACGTGCGCTTGGTGCAGGTGTTGGAGTGGGACTTCACTGGCTCCATCCTGCGGCTGCTTTTTGCTTCGTTGGTTTTTAACCAACATGTGCGGAATGCACAATCAGCATCTTGGAGAAGCAGCGGTAGGAAAGAGGAAGCTCACGCAGAATATAAATAGCCAGATTTTAAAACGTACCAGTGTAGCAGCTCGCCTGGCTCTTGGCATGAACCTGGCTGAGGACCGCTGGAAGCTGCGTACTTCGCGTGTGGTTTGCAAAAGGGGAACTTTGGGGGATATTGCACAAGTCAGCAAGACAAAAAATGAATGAATCTGCCAGTCTTGAATATGGGAAGGAAATGAAATTTGCTTCTACGCACATAAAGCTGGGTGTATCCTCTGCACGTGACATGAAATAGAGTGGAAACCCCTGCATAGTCATGGCAATATTTTCCACTGTAGTTGCACAGCAGCTGCCAGTGATTCATGGTTTGATCCTGAGACGTTTGATTTCTTTATTAACTTAACTGCATCTCAACAAGCGTCTGATCTTTCTTGATATCTGTGTCTGGGGTTTACAACTGCCCAGCCAAATCTCTTTTGTGAGTTAAACTGTGCAGGGGGCTGCTCCTGCTGGACCCAGAGTTTTCCTCCAGCCCAAAGTGTGACTGGAAGATACTCAGGGTAGGGCTGGTCTGCAGGTTGGGTGATAAGAGACTGAGAGAGCCCAGGAGAGCTGATGGGAAGCACTTTCTCCATCTCTTGAAGTTCAGACCTGTTTATACATGAACATAAATTTATGGCATAATTCATCCCAGAGCATAGAACAAGACAGGGACTGACGCAGGTGTCTGGAAGGTTGTCTGTCTGTCCGCTGCCTTGTGCAGGTGCTGTCAGGGTTGGTCCAGAAGCCACTGAGTCCTGGGAAGGACTTCTGGTGTTCACAGCACGGCTGACCTTGGGAGCCTCACAACTCCTCGAACTTCTGCAAACCAAACCTCTCCATAGTCTGGCGTGACTGAAGAGCAGGTTCAACAGAAAGTGAGGAAGAAGTCCAGTAACCCTGCCCAGGGGGATTCTCTGTCCTCATCCATTACAGCCATGAATGAGAGGCTTTTTAAGGTTTTCCCCTTGCTCTTTGTGCTGGCTGTGGTTCTTTGCCTTCATTCCTTGCAAATAACGAGTACTTGACTTGAGCAGGGGATGATAACAGCAGAGACAAGATGGTGGTTAAAGAGCATGTTGGATGCACATTTGATATGTCACCTCGGGGTCTCCTGAGATGTTCAGCATTGTCTGGAGCCTGGACCTTGAGTACGGCTGTTCCTACATTTGTGGGGAGCAATCTGAGAGGAGGATTTTTTGCAGGGAGCAGCAGCATTGCTGGGGTTCCATCCTGGGTCGCCCCACAGCAGCTTCTTCCCCGGCGAGCCCGCTGTTGCCATTGCCCAGGGCTTTTTGTGCTCCTGATGGCAGGGAAAGCCACAGGCTGGCTCTGGTCCCTGGCTGGCAATGTGATATGCAGGGGGGACTTGTCCCCAGGTCCCTGCACCCCAGCGCATGGTCACCTCCCCCTGCTAACCAGCTTAATGCTTTCAGGCATTTTCCCCATCTGCTGAGCTGTGGGTTTTGCTGCGTGTTACACCGTGTCCCGCCATTTGGCATGGGGGATGGAGGGTGGGGGAGATCCCTGCAGTGTTTGAAAGGATCTGAGTAAATCCTCTTAAGAGAGGCACTGACTCAGCACAGCGTGGTGAGAGAGGAGGAGGGAACCCAATTATCCGTGTGGGGCTGGAGCCACTGCCAAGCCCCATGCTGGCACACGGGGCTGGGGGAGCTGGGGCAGGCGTGTGCCTGGGGACCTGCCCCGAGAGCATCCCCACTTTCCTCACCGAGTTTTAGACAATCTCCATCTCCCCAGAGCAAAAACATGAGCTTCATAGCTGGGTTGGGCTGTGGCCCGGAGGTGCCTGTCCCCAGGGGTGCAGGGATGTGTCTCAGCTGTGCCTGAGCCCACCCTGGTACTGCTCCCTGAGGTTTCCCCCCAGCTTTCATCTCCCCCTTTGGATTCCTGCCTTGTGTGCATGGCCAGCGCTGCCAAAGTTCATGGACAGATTGTTTTCATGGTTATTATTTATTAC
Organism: Columba livia; assembly: GCF_036013475.1. NCBI lineage: Eukaryota > Metazoa > Chordata > Aves > Columbiformes > Columbidae > Columba > Columba livia. The sequence continues at coordinate 3,983,048 of NC_088620.1, forward strand.
CGAAAGTGCACTGAGTTGCTCAGTTCCCACAGGGGCAGATTACCGAGATTACGGTCACACCGGGTGGCAATGTCACCTCCTGGGAAAGCAAAGGCTTGGGGAGGAGGAAGCAGCTGGCCAGCTGTTGCCTAGTATGAGCCCACAAAAGCATCTCTGCCACAATTCAGCCTCCTTATCTCACGGTGTATCTTGTCCTCCTGTGCAGAGCTCCACACAGGAGATCGGAGAAGAGCTGGAGGATGGTGTGATCTACAGCATATCGCTCCGGAAAGTGCAGCTCCATCACACGGCCAACAAAGGGCAGCGATGGCTGGGGGTGAGCTGGGCTGTTTTCAGATGTTTCCCTGGTGTCAGGGCTTGGCAGGGTCGATACTAACCCATATCCTGCCCTTTTCGTACTCTCCCATATGCTCCTGTCCAGGGTGCCCCTTCAAAGCCTTATCTGGGAATCATGCATTTATTTGGGAGCACCCACTGGCCTCTTCCCCACATGGAAGGGCATAGGGGAAACAATCTGAAGCCTCATTTTGCACAATAGGGCAACCCTGATTTGCATCTCGATTTCAGCAACCTTGAGGCATTTTCTGGGATTTCCCAAATGCTCAAATCTTCTCAGCCGAGTTGCTGGTATTTGGTGTCCAAGGAGACCCAGCTTCCCTTTCCCCAGGCCCGTCATGAGAGTCTTGGGCGTTGTACGGGATCCCTGGTCCCAGCCTAGACCCAAATGCGGCTTGTGGAGCTGGTGGGATTGTGTTGCGCTCGAACGTGTCTGTCTTCGTCCAGCCCACTGACTTCTGTTCCTGTCCTGGCAGTTTGAGAACGAGTCAGCCTTAAACCTCTACGAGACGTGTAAGGTGCGGACGATAAAAGCTGGGACCTTGGAGAAGCTGGTGGAGTACCTGGTCTCAGCCTTCAAGGGCAATGACTCCACCTACGTCACCATCTTCCTGTGCACTTACCGGGCCTTTGCCACCACCAAGCAAGTGCTGGACCTTCTGCTGAACAGGTGAGGATGCCCTGAGCCCCAAAACGCAGCTGGGGGTGGCCGATATGTGAGCCCCCTTGGCCAGGAGAGGCCCAGCGTCTTCTGCTGCCGTGCATTGGAGAGCCAGTGAGCTTCTCCCAACCCCACCAGCATGAAGGGACACAACTTCCCAGAGAGCTGGAGTCCTTCCAGCTGCTCCCCTGTTCATGTAATTTGGGAGCTGTGGCAGAGTGAGGGGAGCAGGACAGTACATGAGAGGTTCATCCAGATCCCCGGGCAGAGCTGGGGGAGATGTGGAGGCAGAAGAGGCAGCAGTGAGAGGCAGTGAGCCCAGGATACTCAGTGCCTCCTCAATGTGCCCCCCAGGTACGGCAAACTCCACGTGCAGGCAAATGGGGACCACGCCAGGCACACCGTGGACGAGAGGACGGAGCTGAAGAAGTAAGTCTGACCGCTGTGGGTGGACAAGAGGGATGGCTCTGGTTGATGGCTCTTTAGTTTTTGTACAAAGGCATGTTTTGTTCTGGGGGTGCTCCTGGTGCCTGCGGCTCATTGGTGTGCTGGCACACAGTTCTCACGGAGGCTTGCCTGTGTTTCCCTCCTCCCCGCAGCACCATCTCCTCCATCCTGGGTGCCTGGCTGGACCAGTACTCAGAGGACTTCCGCAAGCCCCCGGACTTCGCCTGCCTCAAGCAGCTCATCTCCTACGTGCACCACAACATCCCCGGCTCAGACCTGGAGCGCAGAGCCCGCATCCTGCTGGCCCAATTCCAGCAGCAAGAGCAGAGCGAGTCCGAGGGGGAAGGTGGGATCCTCCCTCCACTTTCAGGGGCTCGTTTGGGGCTGCAGGTGGAGAGAGTGCTACTGGTTGGCATCGAGGGTTTCCAAAATCTTGGGTCACTGAACCCCCATAAACCCTGCATTTACATGGAGGTACAACAGAAAGCTAATCCAACTGAACCAGAAGTGGGATTTCTAAATGGATTAACTAATCTGCCTTTAATCCTCTGCAGATGCTTGTGTCCAGGTTTAAGATGACTATCCTTTTATCTGAGCCTCGTTTCTCGAGGCGTGAAGCCAGATGGGAATTAAGAGCCTGGGAGGTGGGACGTGGGTGCCCGCGGGGGCTGGCGTGGGTCGGTGTGGCTCACCGCAGCTCCGCGGGGCTCAGCTTTGTACCATCTCTCACAGCTGTGGACCACGGTGGCTGCACCTTCCAGCTGGTGGAGGAGAACGGGGTTGGGGATGGGAAGCCAGATTTCCTCTCCTTCTCCCCAGAGATGGTGGCAGAACAGTTCACGCTGATGGATGCTGTGAGTATCATTCAACAGCGCTCTGCCCACCTGCTGCTCTGGGCACAGGCTTGTTCCTTCCCATCCATCTTTTCCCCCTGATCTGTTCCCTTCCCAGGGACCCCACAGAGACCCATCTCCATCCCTTTATCTTCCAGGAGCTGTTTAAGAAAGTGGTGCCTTACCACTGCCTAGGCTGTATCTGGTCCCAGCGAGACAAGAAGGGCAAAGAGCACCTGGCACCCACCATCCGTGCCACGGTCTCACAGTTCAATAGCGTGGCCAACTGTGTCATTGTCACGTGTCTTGGAGACCGGTCCCTGAAGCCACAGCAGCGGGCCAAGGTGGTGGAGCGGTGGATTGAAGTGGCTCGGGTAGGACAGCTTGCTCACCTCCCACCTCGGCAAAGGGCTGAGGTTTTGCAGTGTGAGAATCCCATCAGATCCTGGGCTTTCTTTGGCGCTGAGTCCTGTCGTCTCCTTGTCTGCCCCCAGGAGTGCCGCATCCTGAAGAACTTCTCCTCCCTCCGAGCCATCCTCTCGGCTCTGCAGTGCAACGCCATTCACCGGCTGAAGAAGACCTGGGACGAGGTCCTGCGGTAAGCAGCACCTTGCTGGGCTCCTGCGGCCGTGGGGAGGGCTCAAGGGGCAGGCTGGGCTGTGTCTGTGACCCTCGAATGTGTAGATGGGATCATCTCAGCTCCAGCATTGCCTCTTGGGGAGTGCCCAAAACCCAGGGGCCAGCATAAGGTGTCAGGGACCTGAGGAAGGTGAGGAAATAAAAGCTCCATCACCTCTTCCTCCTTCCCATGCAAAATAACCTGGAATAGCCCCCAAAAAGCAAGGCCCTGCTAGAGCTGTGAGCATTGCAGAGTCCTTTGGGTAAGGAGGAGAACCTACCGTGGCAGTATTGCTGACTTGTCTCCATGTCTCTCCCCGAGCAGGGAGAGCATCCGCACTTTCCACGAGCTCTCTGAGATCTTCTCTGATGACAACAACCACTCGCTGAGCCGGGAGCTGCTCATCAAGGTACGGGGAAGTGGACCCACATCCTCCTGTCTCTGGCAGGGAGCTCGGGCTGATGCTGGCAGAAGTTTCCACGTTGTTCCAGCCACCAGGTTCAAGCCCTGGCAGCGCTGCTGGGGTTGCAGGCAGGGGTTTCAGACAAGGCTGGGCTTTTTGCTTCTCCGCCCAAAAGTTGTCGTTGCCTGAAGATAGCAGAGCAATTTAGCAAGCAGAGATTAGCAGTGGGATAGGATCCAGTGCACCAGGTGACAGCTTCTCCCCAGAGGCAGCTGCATTCGGTATAAAGTCCTTTTGATTTCAGGTGGGGCTGTAGGTTTCGTCAAAGTCTTTCTGCAGAAAAAAGTCCTTCTGCACGGAGCATCATCTCCACAGCTTCCAACCTAGCTCCAGTTTGGGGGCTGGGAGGACACAAAACGCAAGAGGCTACAAAACATCCCATTGAGGAGCTATTTATACAGAGCTGGAAATGGGAGCAGCAGTTCCTGTTCACTAAGCCTCTCCCCTGTTAGCCCTGAAAAAGCTCAGCTGTGATTTCCTCCTCTTCCTCTCTACAAGGAAACTTGTGGCAATAAAAACAGGGGTGAATTTTAGCTCATCTATTAGTGCAGTTTCCCACCTGCACTGATCCACACCTCTCCCCACCATCTAGGAGGGCACATCCAAATTTGCCACCTTGGAGATCAACCCGAAGAGGGCTCAGAAGCGGCAGCAGCAGCAGCGAGAGATGGTGAGTCTGGCACAGCCATCCCCATGTCCCCCCACCAGCATCTGCCAGGGCTGGTACCCACCCTCTGCTGACCGTCCTGTCCCCACAGGGTGTGATGCAGGGCACCATCCCCTACCTTGGCACCTTCCTCACAGACCTGGTGATGCTCGACACTGCCATGAAGGATTACCTGGATGTATGTAGCTCCATTTCTATCCTCCCTCTCCTTCCTCCACGCAGCCGCCCCAGAGCCTGGGCTGATAAATGGAGGGCTGGTGCCCCGTGTGTCCTATATTGGACACTGCACCCTGTGCATCCACTTCTATCAGCCCGTGGCCGTGGGCCGCTGTCCCACTGTCCCTCAGCAGGGACACCCGCACGGCAGTGACAGTGAGCTGGGGGGCAGGGAGCTATGGGAGCCATGTTTTTTCTCCACACTGACATTTGGCTCCTTCTTTTCCAGGGTGGGCTGATCAACTTTGAGAAGAGAAGGAAGGTGAGAGCTTTGCCCTGGCAGCAGCACAACAGGGTGGAGGGAGGAGGCTGACTTGATGCAAGCCCAGGCTGTGCTGATCACTTTGGGGTTAATCCCTCTCCTTTTTTGCTGTCACGTTCTTAGTTTTTGGGGAGGAGGATTCTGGTTATTCGTATCTGTCCCTGTGCGTGGGGCTGGCAAACAGATCTGGTCTCATGGTCTCTGTTCGCTGCAGGAGTTTGAAGTCATTGCCCAGATCAAGCTGCTTCAGTCAGCCTGCAACAACTACAGTTTCACACGGGAGGACCAGTTTGTGGACTGGTTCCACGGCCTGGAGCGGCTCAGCGAGGCTGAGAGGTGAGCGGGGTCCAGGGCTGTGCTGCTGCCGGGGCACTGGGAGGCCCCACCGCTCATCCCCTCCAGCACAGTGCTCCCCGCGGCAGTTCGGAGAGCTCAAACCCTCTTCTCTCCCCTCCCAGCTATGGGCTGTCGTGTGAGATCGAGCCGCTCTCAGAGTCAGCCAGCAACACGTTGAAAGCAAAGAAGAACACGGGCATCATCAAGCGATGGAGCGAGTGAGTCCCTGGTGGGATGTGGGGAGGAGGTGGGGCCAGTGTGGAGTGACACCAGCTGAGCATTGCGGGGATGGAGCTGGGGTGGCCACTGTCCTGGCAGCCGAACGCACCCTCGCTCTGCTCGATTCTCACCTGCTCCACATGTCCCCTGGCAGCCGGCAGCCGCCCAGCTCTGAGCCCTGCGCCAGCGGCAGCTCCCACTCAAAATCCTTCGACCAGCTCAAGTGCGGGCAGTACCTGTGCAGCGGGGACACCACCGACTCGGTGAGCGTCACCTCCGCCGGCTCCAGCAGCTCCGACGTGGAGGAGATCAACATCAGCTTCATTCCCGAGTCCCCTGACTGCCAGGAGAAGAAGGTACGGGGCAGCTCACAGGGTTGGGGCCTCCAGAGGCAGGTGTGGCTGGGGGGTGTGGGTTGGGGGTCCCTGGGGGCTGTTTCTGACCCACTGCAGCTGGGGAGGCCCCTGCCCTTTGCTGCTCCAGCAGCGTGGCGGGGCTCTTGTGCCTCCGGTGGCTGTAGTTGTGTCGGTCCCCCATTGTCACAGGTCAGTGAGATCCCTCTGGCCTCCCTCCCCCAGCGCTGGTACGCCCCGTCTGTGGCCGACGGAGAAGCTAAAACCACTGTGTCCTCCGCATCCCCTCTCCTCCCTGCCCTCCAGTTCTGGGAATCCACCTCTCTCTCCTCCCTGGACACGTCGGGTATTGGCTCAGGCTCCAGCAGTGCCTCATCCTCTTCTGTCTCCTCCACGCCGGTGACGGCCTCCCGCACCCACAAGCGCT